>NC_058522.1:341865028-342490028 GCF_904849725.1 Hordeum vulgare subsp. vulgare | reverse complement strand
TCTTCCTAGGATGACTAGTTGCATCAGTGCTAACTCCTTGAGAATCTTCTTCAATTCTCTTAGGATGACCCTCAGGATACAAAGGTTCCTCGGTCATTCTACCGCCTCTAGTGAAGACTCTGACGGAATTTTCATTCAAGTCATTTAGCAAGTCATTTTGAGCCTTAAGTACTTGTTCTACTTGAGTAGTAACCATAGAGGCATGTTTACTCAAAAGCATAAGATCATTGACGTTTCTGTCCACACAAGCACTTAAATGACTAAGCATACGAGCATTTTTTTCCAATTGTCTACTAACATAATCATTGAAACTCTGTTGTTTGGCAACAAAGTTATCAAATTCATCCAGGCATAAGCTAGCAGGTTTGTCAAAAGGAATATCACTCTCATTGAATCTACGAAGAGAATTTACCTCTACTACCTGTATCGAGTTATCAAGACCATGGATCTCTTCGATAGGTGGTAGATTTTTTACATCTTCACATTTAATGCCTTTCTCTTTCATAGATTTCTGAGCTTCTTGCATATCTTCAGGACTGAGGAATAGAATACCTATTTTCTTAGGAGTTGGCTTCGGAGGTGGTTCGGGAATAGTCCAAGCCTTCTCATTGCACAATATGTTATTCAATAGGATCTCAGCTTGTTCTATGGTTCGTTCCCTAAAACACAACCAGCACAACTATCTAGGTGGTCTCAGGAAGCATCGTTTAGTCCATTATAGAAGATATCAAGTATTTCATTCTTTTCAAGAGGGTGATCAGGCAAAGCATTCAGTAGCTGGAAAAGCCTCCCCCAAGCTTGTGGGAGACTCTCTTCTTCAACTTGCGCAAAGTTGTATATTTCCTGCAAGGCAGCTTGCTTCTTATGGGTAGGGAAATATTTTTCAGAGAAGTAGTAGATCATATCCTGGGGGCTACGCACACAACCAGGAGCAAGAGAAGTGAACCAAGTCTTAGCATCATCCTTTAGCGAGAAAGGAAACAGCTTAATGATATAGTAGTGGCGGATCTTTTCCTCACTCGTGAATAGGGTGGCTATATCGTGCAGTTTGGTAAGATGGGCTACAATCATTTCAGACTCATAACCGTGAAAAGGATCAGATTCGATCAGAGTGATTAACTGAGCGTCGACAGAGAATTCATAATCCTTATCGGTCACAAAGATAGGCGAAGTAGCAAACTTCGGGTCATATTTCATCCTAGCATTCAAAGATTTTTGTTTCCACTTGCACAGTAATTTCTCAACATCATAGCTATCCTTACAAGCAAGAAAGTTCTCAGCTATCTCTCCCTCCATAACATAACCCTCAGGCATATCAGGCAATTGATATCTAGGAGAGCTAGTTCTAACAGGCAAAATAGCAGGATCTACTTCAATAATCTCAGCAGTTTCAGGAGTATCATCACATCTAGCAGCAACTCTAGCAATTTGTGCATCAAGGAATGCACCTAGTGGCAAAGTAGTATCAAGCATAGCATCATCACAAGCATCATGGATAGCAGAAGTAGCATCATCAAGCACATGCGACACATCAAAATTTCTAGCACGAGGTGGTGTCGCAAACTTACTCATAACTGAAGGTGAATCAAGTGCAGAGCTAGATGGCAGTTCCTTACCTGTCCTTGTAGTTGAGGGCAAGACTTTAGTTCTTGGATCTTTCGGATTCCTCATAGTGATCAGCAGACGTAAATCCCAAGTGACTCAGAGAATAGAGCTATGCTTCCCCAGCAACGGCGCCAGAAAAAGGTCTTGATAACCCACAAGTATAGGGAATCGCAACAGTTTTCGGGGGTAGAGTATTCAACCCAAATTTGTTGATTCGACACAAGGGGAAGCCAAAGAATACTCTCAAGTATTAGCAGTTGAGTTGTCAATTAAACCACACCTGAAAGACTTAGTATCTGCAGCAAAGTATCAGTAGCAAAGTAGTGTGATAGCAACAGTAGCAACGGTAACCAGTAGCAGCAGTGACAGCAGTAGCGACAAAGTAACAGTAGCAGCAGTAGCGGCAAAGTAACGTAGCAAGAACCGGTAGGAAAAACTCGTAGGCATTGGATCGGTGATGGATGATTATGCCAGATGGTATTCATCATGCAACAGTTATAACATGGAGAGATATGTAACTAGCTCCAGTTTGTCAATGTAATGTAGGCATATATTCCGTATGTAGTCATACGTGCTTAGGGAAAAGAACTTGCATGACATATATTGTCCTACCCACCCGTGGCAGCGGGGTCCTAATGGAAACTACAGGATATTAAGGTTCTCCTTTTAATAGAGAACCGGACCAACGCATTAACACTTAGTGAATACATGAACTCCTCATACTATGGTCATCTCCGGGAGTGGTTCCGGCTATTGTCACTCCGGGGTTGCCGGGTCATCACACATAGTAGGTGACTACAACTTGCAAGATAGGATCAAGAACACACATATATTGACGAGAACATAATAGGTTCAGATCTGAAATCATGGCACTCGGGCCCTAGTAACAAGCATTAAGCATGGCAAAGTAGTAGCAACATCAATCTCAGAACATAGTGGATACTAGGGATCAATCCCCGTCAAAACTAACTCGATTACATGATAGATCTCATCCAACCCATCACCGTCCAGCAAGCCTACGATGAGATTACTCACGAACGGTGAAGAGCATCATGGAATTGGCGATGAAGGAAGGTTGGTGATGACGATGGCAATGATCTCCCCTCTCCGGAGCCCAGAACGGACTCCAGATCTTCCCTCCAGAGGAAGAACGGGAGGTGGCGGCGCCTCCGTATCGTAAAACACGATGAACTCTTGTCTTTGATTTTTTTTCGAAATGAAAGGGACTAAATAGAGCTGGAATTGGAGGCGGTGGAGCTCCATGGGCCCCACAAGCCTGCTAGGCGCGGCCAGGGGGGCGCGCCTCGTGGGCTTGTGGGCTCCATGCTCCACTTCTTCGGTTGATTCTTGCGCTAGTATTTTTTATATATTCCAGAAAAAATCCTCGTAAATTTCCAGGTCATTCCAAGAACTTTTATTTCTGCGCAAAAGCAACACCATGGCAATTCTGCTGAAAACAGCGGTAGTCTGGGTTAGTTCCATTCAAATCATGCAAATTAGAGTCCAAAACAAGGGCAAAAGAGTTTGGAAAAGTAGATACGACAGAGACGTATCAATGACCCGGATGTTGTCCTTGGAACGCTTCTTGTCAATTGTCATCCAGCATCAGTTTTGTTTGATATTGGGTCCTCACATTCTTTTATCTCGGAAAACTATGCCCGATTGCATGACATGTCATTTTGTGATATGCCAACTGCTCTTGAAATTCAGACTCCACGGTCTAGATGGCAAACCACAAGAATAAGCCATGGAAATGAAATCCTTGTTGATAGACTAGTATTCCTTGCTTTGTTGATATCTCTCAAGCCTTCAGATATTAACATCATCTTGGGTATGGATTGGATGATAGCTCACCATGCCAAGATTGTTTGTTCCACCAGGTCAGTTCAGCTTACCCACCCGTCTAGCAAGATAGTCAATGTTTCAACACGAGTCGCGGAGCGTCAGCTTTACTCACTCAACGCCAACCTTCTTCCTGAACTTGAAAATATTGCGGTAGTCCAAGATTTTCCGGATGTCTTTCCAGAAGAACTGCCAGGCATTCCTCCCGATAGGGATGTAGAGTTTGTGATAGACCTCATCCGAGGAACTGTTCCAATTTCCAGAAGACCTTATAAGATGGCACCCTTGGAGTTAGCCGAGCTTAAGAAACAACTCAATGAGTACTTGCAAAAGGGTTTCATCCGTCCCAGCTACTCTCCTTGGGCTTGTCCTATTCTCTTTGTTAAGAAGAAGGATGGAACAGATCAGATGGTTGTAGATTACCGTTCTGTCAATCTCGTCACAATAAAGAATAAGTATCCGCTTCTGAGGATCAACGATCTGTATGATCAATTTGCTGGATCCTCGATCTTTTCCAAAATGGACCTAAGGTTAGGCGATCATCAAATCAAAATCAAGAATGGAGACATTCCCAAGATAGCTTTTGTTACTCATTATGGACAATATGAGTACACGGTCATGTCTTTTGCTCTAACCAATGCCCCAGCCACATTCTCTCGTCTAATGAACTCAATCTTCATGGAGTACATTGATAAGTTTGTCGTGGTTTACCTCGATGATATACTGATTTATTCAAAGAATGAAGCAGAGCATGCTGAGCATCTCAGACTTGTGCTAGAAAAACTCAGAGAGCACCGTCTTTACGCCAAGTTTTCCAAGTGTGAATTTTGGTTACCAGAAGTGACCTATCTGGGCCATGTGATTTCTGGAAGGGTATTGCAGTCAATCCCGAGAGAGTTCAAGCCATCGTTGACTAGACTCCACCTGAAACAGTTAAGCAAGTTAGGAGTTTCCTCGGTTTAGCAAGTTATTGTCGTCATTTCGTCGAGAATTTTTCCAAAGTTGCCAAGCCTGTGACGAAGCTTATCAAGAAGGATAAGAAATTTGAGTGGACGCCACAATGTGAGCATAGTTTCCACGAATTGAAAAGACGTCTCACATCAGCTCCCGTTCTTGTGCCACCTGATTTCTCCAAAGACTTTGTCATCTATTGTGACGCCTCAAGACAAGGGCTGGGATGTGTTCTTATGCAAGATCGACAGGTGATCGCCTATGCATCCCAACAATTGCATCCGCATGAAGAAAATTATCCAACGCATGATTTGGAGATTGCAGCAGTAGTCCATGCACTAAAGACACGGCGACATTACCTTCTAGGTAATGGTTGTGAGATTTACACCGATCATCAAAGTCTGAAGTATATCTTCACTCAACCAGATCTAAATCTCAGACAAAGACGATGGTTAGAGCTGATTACGGATTACGACTTAGGAATTTCTTACACCCCACGCAAGACCAATGTCATGGCTGATGCGCTAAGTCATAAGTCCTATTGCAACAATCTTATGCTGCGACAAGTTCAACCACTTCTTCATGAGGAATTCTGCAAGCTTAATCTTCACATTGTTCCACGTGGATCCCTTTCTACCTTGGTGGCGAATTCTACTCTAGAGGATGAGATTATAGACATCCAACAGTATGATGCGGGTATTACCCGGATCAAGGAAAATATTGCAAAGGGAGTTGTTGGTAGTTTCTCCATGGATGATAGAGGTGTTGTATATTTTGGAAACCGTTCGGTAGTTCCTAAGAAGCAACAAATTCGAGAGTTGATTCTCAAAGAGGCTCATGAATCTACTTTCACAATCCACCCCGGTAGCACTAAGATGTATCAGGATCTACGGCAAAGATTCTGGTGGACCAGAAGGAAGAGAGAAATCGCCGAGTTCATTGCTAACTGTGACGTATTTCATCGTGTTAAGGCGGAGCATCAAAGGCCTGCTGGCACCCTTCAGCCTTTAACTATTCGTGAGTGGAAATGGGATAAAGTTGAAATGGACTTCATCACTAGTTTTCCCAGGACCAAGAAAGGAAATAATGCTATCTTTGTGGTTATTGATCGCCTTTCCAAAGTGGCGCAATTCCTTCCTGTCCGAGAGAGTATCACTGCTAGTCAGTTCGCTGAATTGTATATCTCTCAAATAGTGTCCCTGCATGGTGTTCCATTGGAAATCAGTTCGGACCGTGGAAGTCTGTTTACCTCTCGATTTTGGGAAAGTTTCCAGAATGCTATGGGAACTCATCTTTCTTTTAGCACTACTTTTCACCCTCACTCTAGTGGTCAAGTCGAAAGAGTCAATCAAATTTTGGAAGACATGCTCAGAGCTTGTGTTATCTCATTTGGAATGGTTTGGGAGAAGTGCCTTCCATTTGCTGAATTTGCCTACAACAATAGCTACCAATCCATCTTGGGCAAAGATCCTTTTGAAGTTCTTTATGGACAAAGATGTCGAACACCTTTGAATTAGTCAGAAACAGGTGAAATACAATTCTTTGGGCTAGATATGATCCAAGAGGCAGAAGAGTAAGTTCGCATTATTCGTGAGAATCTTAAGACAGCTCAGTCTCATCAGAAGATCCAGTATGATCATCATCATAAAGAAGTAACTTATGAGGTTGGCGAAAAGGCTTACCTATGGGTTACTCTTTGAAGGGTACCCATCGTTTTGGTATCAAAGGCAAGTTAGCACCTCCTTACATTGGTCCTTTCTGCATTCTTGCTAAAAGAGGAGAAGTTGCCTACCAATTAGAACTGCCCCCTCAGCTTTCCAGAGTTCATGATGTTTTCCACGTCTCGCAACTCAGGCGTTGCTTCTCACATCCTATCCGTGAGGTGGACCTCAAAATGCTTGATCTCCAAGAAAACCTTTCCTATCAAGAATACCTTATTCGTATTCTTGATCAAGCTGAGTGTGTCACTAGGCATAGGAACATCAAGTTTCTCAAGGTTCAGTGGTCTCATCATTCTGAGAATGAAGCTACGTGGGAGCGAGAATATCGTCTTCGACTTGAGTACCCCGATCTCTTCCCGACTACACGTGAATCTCGGGACGAGATTCTTGTTTAGTGGGGGTGAGTTGTCACAACCCTAGTTCTTCTTTGCTTGCCAAGCATACATGCATGCATATTTTAATTCTTTTAAATTTAAAGTGGGGAAGTGATCAAGCCCCAGAAATCAAACTTTTGTGAAATATGCAATAGAAAAGATTTCTTCAATAGTTCCAGGAAAATGTCCCTCGTATTTCAATAAATTATTGGCATGACATAAAGTTGTCAACCAATATTTTTGGATCACAGAAACATTTTATCTTGGACCTCTGATTTAACTTAACAATTATTTGCAATGGAATTATATTGCTATACATAAAATATAGTTCCAAAATTCCTGAAAATAAATGTGTTGCATTAGATAAATATATTATGCCACCTAAAAATATCATCAGGGTTTTATAAAAATGATTTGAACTAGTTTCAAATCAAAGCAAATGTCACACAGAAATAAAATAAAACAGAAAAGAAGAAAGAGGAGAAGAAGACTACCTGTCGCTCACCTACCAGGCCCAGCCCACCTAGAGCTCCGTGTCGTCTTCCTCCTCCTGCCAATAGGCAGAGGAGAAGGAAGGCACTGCGGTAGCCCTCACCACCTCCTGCTTTGCCGTGGAGCTCTCTCTTGCCTCCACTGCGCCAGGACGAGCTCGCCTCTCCCTTATCTCCTCCCCTCTCTCCATTCCCCTCTTCCTTCTCTGTTTCTTCCCTCCTTGTCGCCGCCATTGCCGAGCACTGCTAGAGCTCGCCGCCGTCGTGTCCGACCACCCCTCGCCTCCCTGTTTAGCTCATCTCTTCCGCCTCGACGAGCTGCTCCTCATCGCCAAGTCTATCGAGCTGGGAGCCCCTGTATCGTCACTACCGTCGCCGTTTCCTCCTCCGGTCGCCGAGATCTGTCGTCGTCGATTTGGTCTGCTCTGGGCCTCTCCGACCTCCCTGATACTAAAAACGGAACCGCAGTGAGCCCCTGATCCTTTCCCCTCTCTCGCCCGCATGAGTAACCCTCCAGAGCCACCTCCCCGTCGAGCCCGACCTCCGGCCGCCGCTAGAGCTCGTCGCCGGCACCCTCTCCGGCCACCTCAGCCCTCCTGCCACCCCCTGCCAGATCGGCCACTTTGTCAGCTTTGTTTAGACGCAAACCGCGCTCGATTGGGTGCCATGTAGCCTCGGTTAGGCCAACTCCAGTGAGCCCTCCGCCGCGGGCTTGGTCGTTGGCGACCACCCTTCGGTGGCCGTCGACGTGGCAAAGTCATTAGCGCATTAATTTCTTCTCTACCACTGATAGAGGGCCCCACGTGTGAGTCAAACCCCAATTAGGGTGGGTCAACATGGTATTAAGCCCTAGGTCACTGTCCAGTGGACCCCACTAGTCAGGTTTGACCTGGCCCAGGTGATGTTGACTGATGACATCAGTTTGATGTCATTCTGGCGCAACAATACAATTTCTGATTTTAAATAATTCCAGAATAATAGAAAAACTTAAAAAATTCATAGGAAATAAAATATAAATCAAATGAAAACAAGTTATATATGAAATAATATTAAAAAATACAAGGAATCCAATGGTACCATTTTCATGCATGTTTGAACAATCTAAACTTGCTGAATAGGACAAATACACAATAGGCATATAAATGCTTCTGTTTGGAGTTTAGAAATGATCTATATTGATCAAATAAACCCCGTTTAACTTGTGATCACTTGCATTAGATAAAAACAGTATCATGTTAACATGCCATGCTCATGCATCATTGTGAAGCATTAGTCGTGCTTAATTTGTTCTTGTTTGATTTTGTTGATAGACCTTGCGAGATGTAGTTATCACCGACATCAAAGAACAGTTGAGTTCTTCTGATTATCAGGGTAGCAAACCCCCTTGAACATCCCGAAAAAATCCCATGTTCTCACCTCTACTTTCAATTATTGCATTAGGACACATCGCTTCAAATGCTTTTGCTTCGGTAGTTGAACCCATTCCTTTGCATGGCCTAACCTTGTCACAGTAAATAGCTAAACCTTGCAACCTAGCATACCTGGTAGTTGCTTGTGCCGTGATGTGCTTTACCCTATTATGCCCGCTATGCTTAGAGTTGTGTCGGGCCTGTTTCATCTGGGTGATGAACTGAAGTGAATGAATGTGTTCTAGTGACAAAGGATAAGTGTTGACTTTGATTTGGTAAAGGTACCGATGAGAGGCTATGTAGGAGTACATGGCGGGTTGTCTCATTGGGATCACCCTTAAGAATTGAGTCCCGTGTATGTTATCCAAGACTAGCTACTACTGCACATTGGGATCCTTAATTGACTCTCTCGGCTTATTAATCACCTAGGTCTCTCTCCAGGAGTTGCAACTAGTTTCTGGTGTTTGTAGGACATGTTAGTAGTCTACCGAGTGGCACCTCGTACAGGTGGGCTTGGGACAGACTGGGCATCGTGGCCCGGTGTACCAAGCGTAGTACCATACATCAAGGTGGGCTTGGGAACCATGTACACATCGTTTGGGGCCGTAGAGGAAACCTCGGCCGGACTTCCTTGCGGCTTCAGTCTCAAATAGGCGATAAACCTAGACTAGAATCTTGTGTGGTTGGTTAGGTCGTGGCCGACACCCACGCCAGTGCTTCCGCTTGAAGGTTCCCGAGATGCATGACATGCATATGGTGTTAAGTGGTGGGAGCGTGTGTGAAGAAGTACATCCCTGCAGGGTAATCTAATCTATTCGAATAGCCGTGTCCGTGGATATGGACTACTTGGAAACTTATATGGTCACAGACAACTTGAATGGATACTATAATATATTGAAGACAAGTGTGAGTGCTATGGATGGTTCTCTCGTAGGGATACGGGAGTGGACCATGGTGGTGTATTTTTGTGGAGACTAGCTAGTGGACTCGTGTGCGCTTTCTCACATTATTAAACTACTCGTAGTCGTAGTACATAATAGCCACAGAGTTAAAGCTGGCTTGCTGCATTAAACCACACCATCCCCTTTTTGACACTGATGCATATGTAGTTAGTTCTGAGGTAAGTCTTGCTGAGTACCTCTGTACTCACTGTTGCTTAATTTATGTTTTTCAGAGGAGACTCTAGTCTCGCTAGTGATTTCTACGATAAGATCGATGTTGACTGAGTAGCTTGGAAATCCGAGACAGAGATCTCATTCCGATGGAGGGTATTGTAGATAGACAGGCTTTCTTAGCCTTTTTTACTTTCTAGATGTATGTACCCAGACATGTTGTGCTTCTGCTTGTTTGTTTGTATGACTTGAGTGTTGGGTCTTGTGATCCCTGTTTGTAATATCATACTATGTTGACTCTTATGAGTCTTTAATAAAAGTTGGAGTCATAGAGTTATGTTGTGATGTCATGTCGTGCATATTGTGTGTATGTTATGAAATGCATTATATGTGTGGGATTCTACACCTAGTTATGTGCCTTTAGTAGTACTCTTTACAGGGAAATGCCTCTTTGTGCTTTCGTCGAGCCTTGGTAGCTTGCTACTCCTTCGGACACATTGATTGACCGGCATGTATCCTTCTTTGCTGTTGTGTCTATCCCCTCGGGGAAATGTCACGCGGTGTAACGGAGTCCATGTAGCTTGCTACGACTCGTCTACACACGCTCATGACCGACAGCTGCTTTGATGGGTTATGTATGCCTGTCCCTCTACGGATGTGCCACTTGGGTTATAACTAGTCATGTCGACCCTGGTTCTTTGTCGTTCGAATGCTAGTGACACATTCACATTCATGAGCCAAAAGGCGCAAACGGTCCCAGCCAAGGTAAGGTGGCAGCCGTGGATTTTACCGTGTGTGAGGCCGCAAGGTGATGTGATGTGTTACAGGATGGGTTCTTACGACTTAGGATCGGGGTCCCGACAAATATTGGGATTGTGGTCACAATAATAGCGAGCATCACATTCATCAAGAGGAGATATTTCAGTTGAATCAATGTGATCATAATTATCTTCGAAAGCAGCACACATTCTCTCAATAAATTCACTAACATACACATTAGGGACGTAGTTTTCATAGCAATATTTAAGTATGTAAAATATTTCAGATTTGTATAGAGTAGCATCATACTTTTCAATCAAAGAAGCGACTTCATAAGCACCCTTAAAAGCAACAAATTCCTCAATTTCTTTGATATCATAGTAACTATAAGCACCCTTGGCATAAGAACATAAGATTTCATTATCATGAAACTCACATAGGTAGGGAAGGTGTTTTTAGGGTTTTCCGAGCAACAAGTAAAATCATATAAATCATATATTTCACATAGATTCCGAGCATAGCATAGCAAACAATTTATGTGATTCCATAAGGGTTTGTCCTTTTGAGAAAACCGGTGATGCATAAAATGAGCATGATCAACTAATGATTTCCCTCAACTAAGCTAGTTGGGGTTTCAGCACGAGCACAAATGGATTAAAGACGATCCAAGTAGAAAACTTTATGTGGGTCCATAAGTTTTTATTTTCTATTTTTGTGTAACGACATGATTATTGCAGGCAAAGAAGCAAACTAGAAAGAATAAATACTTTTGTTTTTTTATTATTATAGCAAGCAAAATATAACAACAAATAAAAAGTAGAACAAGTGAATGATGATTTCTGAAATGGTACTTGATAGGAAATTGGTCATACCCCTAGCAACAGCGCCAAAAATCCTTCCTGATACTTGTGATCTGGGTTAGGTTTTTCCCCGAAGAGGAGGGGATGATGCAGCATAGTATAAGAAAACCATGCTAAGAACTAAGAAATATAGCAATTATATGTTCCAGATGTATTTAGTATATCCAAATTCTATTTGCTTCTCACATGCATAACAATACCAAATTTTACCAAGAACAACCAAAAATCACATTGCAGATGATCACCAAAACAAATGAACCAAATAGTTAACTGAGCATCACAATGAACAATAGAACATACAAGAAGGTCAGGTTGAATAGTAGCATTACATTGGATATTTCAATAGAATTTCTTAAGGAAAGGAAGGAGCAGCACATGCAACAAGTAAACAAAACATGCTTAACAGGCATAGCTAGCTGAACACATGTCATTAGTAATTAAGCTAAAAACAATCTATTCCTCGTCGTTGGAGATGTCGGTAATGAGGGGCTTGGAAGAGGGAGAGGCATCCACATCGTGGGTGCCTTCCTCGTAGTAGTGAGTGGCCTGAGCTTGTTCGGGCACCAACCTGACGACTCTGGAACATACAAAAGCATGGGCACGCTGAGAAAACAACTCGTATTCTTTGTCGAAGGCACATGTGTATCCCTCGAAAACACCACGAGCTGTCACTTAAAGGAGCTAGCCACGTGGGGGCGTCCGTGCACGAGGAATCGAAGGCGGACTCGACGGTGAGGTGCTCCTCCAAGATCTGGGGTGAGCATGCATGGCAGCCATCATTGCCGCATCCATGCATGTAGCCATGGTTTCCTTGTCAGCTGCCAAATGCTCCTTGAGATTCTGGCTATACTGTGTGCACCATGGCTTTCGGCGGCAATTATTTGGAGGATGGGGCGGTGATTTGTGTGGAAGGTGTCACGTCAGAGCTTAGGCCATATGGGATGGAGGAGGGGTGGAGGGGGAGGGGTATGGGGATGGTGTGGATTACCTGACTAGATGGAGGAGGTTGAGAAGCAGGAAGGAGCGTCACCGGCGAGGAGGCAGAGCTGCAAGAGAGAAGTGAAAGTTTAAACTTAGGAAAGGAAGGGGGAAATGGGGGAAAATGGGGCTTTCGGCTGTTATGAGGGGTGGGGAAGGTAGATATTTGTGCGGCAACCCAAAAAATTTGTTCGGTGCAGCGAGAAACTAGCGCATGCGGTCACATAGGACACAATATTTTTGTCTGAACTGTGTGCGATATCCAACATCACAAACAAATCCCATAGTTTATCCCGTGTGTGATGAGACTAAATGTGGATATTTTGGTCATTTTCATTTGGAAGAAAAGATGGCGATACAGCGACAGATTTTGGTCTGAATTTCCCTTGTTACGGTGGTCATCCACGCCATTGCTTAATTTAACATCACTTGCAAACTTGAGTACTACAGAAAAGATCCTATATCACTGCGCTCACTTACTCAATCTGGCAATTAAACATAGTTAGTTGACCTAAACAATATTACTCTAACAAATGGTCTTGCGGAGCTAATGTAGTAAACTCGCCGGCAGTGGACTGTAGCCAATGAAGCTTCCAGCCTAAGCCATGTATCAGGATTGGCCCAAGACATTTTGCACTGCATCACACACGATTCATGCATATGAACTGATTGCCATATACTTGATGTTCATATTGTTTTTAAAACGAAAAATGAGGTTACTTCGGCAAAGGACGGTATTTGGATTGCAATAAGATATATTTGCAGTGAACACAGACCAATAGTGGTGTTCTAAAAAATATGAAATTATTAAGGGTTTGGTTGAACATTTTTTATATATTAATTGAGTTTTCTAGACATTTAAAGTGTATAGTTCAATTTTGAACTACAGTCACGAGGTTCGGTGCATCATAATGGGTTAAAAAATCATATAAGTGTACATGTCTTCAACTTTTATGTCGCAAGAAAGAAGTGACAATGAATTTCAAACATCTCGAGGGTCTTGGCTCGGCCACAAATATTGACAAACTTGGTTTTAATTTACTGTAAGGCCAAAACAAGTCAAAAATTCATGAAACTTGGCATGTTGTCATGACATGGCACATATGTGTCGTGGTAAAAAATTATCAATTTGGTACAGGTTTTGGCACAAGTCCCTTACCAACCGAAGCTTCTCATGGGAAGCGTTGTGGTTCCAATAGGGAACACGTCACATTAATTATGTGGGTGAAATGACATTCGTCATGTTCTTGCCTTCAAATATTTTTAGAGGAACCATAGACTAATGAGTGTGTCTTGCTAAAATATGGAATTATTGAGGGTTCATTTGCATTTGTATACATTAATTGGGTTTTTGTAGGCATTTAATGTGTATATTTCAAATTTTAAATACAATCACAAGGTCTAGTGCATCAAAATGGGTTGAAAAATCATATGAGTGTCCATGATTGTATCTATAGAGGCCCCATGCAAGAAATGAGAAGCTTTTTAAATTCATGTAAATCAAAAAACTGTCAGAAATTCATGAAACATGGCATGGTGACATGACATTGCTCATATGTGGCGTGGTAAAAATGCAATTAGGGTAAAGTTTTGTCACATGCCCCTTCCAAACCGGAGCTTCTCATGGGAAGCTCTTTGTGGTTCCGATATGGAACGCATCACCATACATGATGGGCGAAACGACATCCTTGACTCTTCTCGCCTTGAAGTATTTATAGAGACAACATAGACCAACATGAGTGTCATGCTAAAATATGGAATTATACATGATTCATTTGGCCTTTTTATACATTCAAAGAGTTTTATAGACATTTAATGTGCACAATTCAAATTTGAACTACAATAACAAGGTTCGGTGCATCAAAATGGGTTAAAAATCATATAAGTATACATGGTCGCATCTTCAGCTCCCAAGCAAGAAATGGGAATGTATTTCAAACATCTCGGGGGTCTTGGCTTGGCCACACAAACATTGAGACACTCGGGTTTAAAATTCATGTTAATTAAAAACTCATCAGAAATTCACTAAACTTGGCATGGTGTCATGACATGGTACATATGCATCGTGGTAAAAAAGTTGAGCAATTTGGGACAAGTTTTGGCACAAGCCCCTTACAAACTGAAGCTTCTCACGGGAAGCCTTTGTGGTTCAGATAGGGAACACACGTAACATGCCATTATGTGGGCCAAACCGCATCTGCTGCCTCTTCTCGTGTTGAACTTTTTCTAGAGGTAACATACACCAGTACGAGTGTCGTGCTAAAATATAGAATTATATCCATGGATCGTATTGCCTTTTTATACATTAATTGTGTTTCATAGGCATTTAATATGTATAATTCAAATTTGAACTACAATCACAATATCTAGTGCATCAAAATGGGTTAAAAATCATATAAGTGTACATGGTTGCATCTTTAGGTCCCATGCAAAGAAATGGAAATGAATTTCAAACATCTCAGGCTTTTGGCCCAGCCACAAACATTGAGAAACTTGGGTTTTAAATTCGTGTAAATCGAAAACACTTCAGAAATTCATGGAACTTAGCATGGTGTCATGACATGGCACATAATGGCATCATAGGATTTTGTTTTCTTATTTGAGACACGTTTTCAATATATTTTTCCCTTCTCGAGCCAACATTGAAAATATTGGTTTAAACCATAATAAATCTAAAACTCACACGAAATTCAAGAAATTGGGCATGGTGTCATGATATAGCACAAATATGATGTGGTATTTTTTGTGTCCACTTCCGGAAAAGGCGCACACATTAATAGTCACCAAAAAATTGTTGGAACAAATAACTGTCATGTTACCACACAAACGGTTGCATTATTTATAAATAGTGGCGTTCTACTGCACATTTACGTGTTGCCATGTGATACACGTAATCTGCGTTGGGTTTTTCGTGAAGAAGAATGGGTTCTCGCAGCACAAAGTGGGTACGTATTTACCTGAGTTATGAAACCAAGGTTTAACGAACCAATAGGAATATCAACCACAACCATCTTCAACGACTGCACACAAAAGAACAAACAACTTGCACCCAACGCAGACAGGAGGGTTGTCAATCTTGTTGTCTTGTTATTTGCAAGCAAGTGAGGTGTGTAGATAATTGTAGATAGCAAGATAAAATAAAAATAAGTAAATAACAGCAAGGTAATAAAGGTTTTATCAATATGCTATGAATAGACTCGGGGGCCATAGCTTTCCCTAATGGCATCTCTCATGAAAAATAGCATGAGGTGGGTGAACAAATTGCTGTTGGGCAATTGATAGAAAAGTGGATAGTTATGCGATATTCACGACAATGATCATGTGTATATAGGCATCACGTCCATAAACAAATAGTCTCACTCCTGTCTGCACCTATTACTATTACTCCACTCATCAACCGCTATCTAGAATGCATCTAGAGTATTAAGTAAAATAGAGTAATGCATAGAGAACAATGACATGATGTAGACAAAGTAAACTCAAGCAATATGAATAAACCCCATTGTTTTATCCTTAGTAGCGGAAACACAAAGAAGCATCTTGTCCCCTTCTATCACTGGGATATAAAAATTCGTCAAGTTGAACCTACCACAACACACCTCTCTCACCGAACAAATATCGATCTAGTTGGCCAAACTATTTTAATAAGATTAGAGGGAATTACAAAGCTATCACACTCATGCACATAATAATCATATAAGGGTTAGGAGGTGACTCAAATACTTTTCATGAATAATCTGAACATAAACCCACAATTCATCGGATCCCAAAAAACGCAACGCACAAAAGTATTATATGATATTGATCAAAGCGAAGATGCGATGATCATTGTATTGAAGATCAAAGAGAGAGAGATTGCCATCTAGGTACTGACTATGGACCCATAGGTGTGTGGTTAACTACTCACACATCATCATGAGGGCAGTAAGGATGATGAAGAGGCCCTTCATGATTGATCCCCCTCTGACAGGGTGCCGAAATGGAGCTCCAGATGGCCTCTCGTTGGAACAAAGACTTGTGGCAGTGTAAAAAGTGTTTTGGGACTCTCTCTCTCTCTCTCTCTCTGGGGGTTTTAGGGTAGATGATAATTTATAAGCCAAAGAACGGAGTTGGGAGGGCCATGATGGAGGCACAGGCTATCAGGGTGCCCCCCCTCTAGGTCATGCTTTGTTTGCTTATGGGCACCTTGTGAGGCCTCTGATACGTCCCAAACATATCTATAATTTCTGCTTGTTCCATGATCTTTTGGGTGACATTGTTATATGTTTTGCTACACTTGTGTATCATTTTACACATATTTGTACTAACCTACCAACTCAGTGCACCCAGTGCCAGTTTCTGTCTGCTGATGTCTATTTTGCAGGGGCTTTTACCCGATTTTCCGAAGCCCAAAAAATATTAAAAAATCAGCGAAATAGAAGCTTCCACATCACCGAAGGAGGGCGAAAGGGGGCCACGAGCCTCCCAGGCGGCCTGCTTGCACGGCCAGGCCCTAGGCCGCGCTAGGAGGTCGCCTGGGTGGGTCCCACCTCCTCCGGTGCCCTCCTTTGGCCTATATTTAGAGTCCTGAGAGGAAACCATCGCAGACTTTCTGGAATCGCGAATTTCTCCATCGTTCCGCCGCCACAGTGCTTCCAAGATCAGGAGCGTCAGGAGACCTCTTCTCGTCACCCTGTCGGAGGGAGGATTGACCTCCAGGAGCTTCTTCACCACCATGGACGCTTCCCGGTCTTGTCGTGAGTAGTCCTCCTTGGACCAAGAGTCCATGACCAGTAGCTATGTGGTGTCTTCTCTCCAACCTTGTGCTTCAATGGTTAGCCCTTGTGAGCTGACCTACATGATCAAGGCATCTATGTAATTCTCTTGCTATTGCTATGCTCGGTTTGTTGGGATCCGATGGATTATGAGATTATGTTCAGATTGTTATGAGTTATATATTTGATTATCCTTTTATATTATGTTTTTTAGTGATTCATGCGTCTTTCTCTTTACTTATTAGTTTGTTTTAGTTTTGCTTGTTATTCATAACAAGTCGGAACCTAGCCTACCTTGTTTGGGAGAGACACACGCTCCATTCCACTCATGAACACAACATGGGTTTTCATGCTTATCTTTTTGTGTGTTCTTCATGTTTTCGTAGCTACTGTCATGCTTAGCTCTTAGTCTTCATGCTTATCTTTTTAAGAGCTATTATTTAGGTTGCTTCTGGAACTCTCTTGAGTTATCATGCTTATCTTGTTTAGAGAGTTGGCTCATTGCACTGAGTTGTGTGCCTTGCATGAGTAGGTAATTGAGGTTGCTATTTAAGTATAGTAGTAACCTGCAATAGTTTTGAGGTATTGATTTGAGTAATGTTTGGACTATTGGTGCCAAGATCTTGAGCCTATCAGTGATAGGTGTCGTATTTTGGGAAATCCGTGTGTTTTTCAAAAACTAAAAATTAGTTGAGAACTCTAGCTACTAAAATAATCGCTAACCTCTGGAGGGGTTGGAATATCTAGAGTACCCTCACGTTACCATGAGTCGAGGATGGCAAGGATAACCAAACCCCCAAACACTCCTCCTCAGGGTACTTGTCTCTTTGTGAATCTCCTAACTAGATAGAGAGTTACCAATAATAAGTGTATGAGTTCTTCGGACTAATGTGAGTATTCGATTGTTGGCACTTCCACCATCCATATTTTGCTAGCCTCTTCGGTACCGTGCATTTCCCTTTCTCACATTGAGAGTTGGTGAAAACTCTGCCGGTGCATCCAAATCCATGACATGATACGCTTTGTCGTACATAAGCCTATCTTTCCTCAAAACAGCCACCATACCTACCTATTAAAGCATTTCCATAGCCTTTCCGAGATACATTGTCATGCAACAATCCACCATCTCGTGACTTGATCTTCATGCCATACATGCTTTTGCTTGATCATAGAGCCACATGCTAGTTGGGCCTTGCCCTTATTACTACTACATGACGCGCTAGTACCATTGCATATCCTGCTACAGTGGCAGAGGCATACATTTTCATCCATCATGATAGTTTTCACTTGTGTTTATGTTGAGTACTTCTTATAAAGTGTGATGATTTTTCTTTTTATTCATGTAAAACATAGAGTGTTGACCTTAAGAGAGGAAAAGATCCCAAAGTGGACAAAACAAAAGATCCCAAAGAGGACAAATGAGAGATAAAAAGAAAGAGCCAAAGAGGCCACAAAATAAAAAAAGGAAAAGGAAAAAAAAGAATAAAAAGAGAGAAGGGGGAAACACTACTATTCCTTTTGAAAGATCCACACTTGTACTCCATTGCTATATTTGTACTACATAGAGATTATCATTCATGCATAACTATGTGGGGACCCTTACACTAAAGAACTTGATTTGCATATTCCAATGATGAGCCTCCTCGAATGAGCTCTAGGTCTTCATGAGCAAACAAGTTGGATGCACCCCCACTAGTTCCATTGGAGAGCTTACCTTAGCTCATATGTGCATCTGTTACATGGAAATCCCTACTCCTCACATCATTTCTATTATTTGGCTTTCTCTCACCTATGGTTGTCCTCATTGATGTGAGCCTTTCACACCTTTTTGTCTTCCTTCCCCATCATTATTCTATTTTCCATCCTAAGTGCCAACATATCTTGCTTACGCTCATCCATTGCATGGGTGCTCTAAGTCAAAAGGGAAACGATCATTTGGACTAACCTACTAACTTTTGGGTGACATTGTTATATGTATCTATAATTTCTGCTTGTTCCATGATCTTTTGGGTGACATTGTTATATGTTTTGCTACACTTTTATATCATTTTACACATATTTGGACTAACCTACTAACTCAGTGCACCCAGTGCCAGTTTCTATCTGCTAATGTCTATTTTGCACGGGCTTTTACCCAATTTTCCAAAGCCCGAAAAAATCCAGAAAAAATATATAAAAAATCAGCGAAACAGAAGATTCCACATCACTGAAGGAGGGCCAAAGGGGGGAAGGAGCCTTCCAGGCGGCCTGCTGGCGCGGCCAGGCCCTAGGCCGCGCCAGGAGGTCGCCTGGGTGGGTCCCAACTCCTCTAGTGCCCTCCTTTGGCCTATATTTAGAGTACCGAGAGGAAATCCTCGCAGACTTTCTGGAATCCCGAATTTCTCCATCGTTCCGCCGCCGCAGCGCTTCCGAGATCGGGAGCGTCAGGAGACCTCTTCCCGGCACCCTATCGGAGGGAGGATTGACCTTCGGGAGCTTCTCCACCACCATGGACGCTTCCCAGACGTGCTGTGAGTAGTCGTCCTAGGACCATGAGTCCATGACCATTAGTTATCTGATGTATTCCCTCCAATCTTGTGCTTCATGGTTAGTCCTTGTGAGCTGCCCTACATGATCAAGGCATCTATGTAATTCTCTTACTATTGCTATGCTCAGTTTGTTGGGATCCGATGGATTATGAGATTATGTTCAGATAGTTATGAGTTATATATTTGATTATCCTTTTATATTATGTTCCTTAGTGATTCATGCATGTTCTCCATTGCTTTGTATTGCTTTGGCCAAGTAGTAGATTGTAACTCCAAGAGGGAGCGTTATGCATGATTGTGGGTTCATGCCCCTCGATGTCTAGCTTGAGTGACAGAAACATGAGACTAGGGGATGTGCTTGTTGCCACCAGGGAGAAAACAACGGTGCTTGTGACCACGGTTGCAAGGATTGTTTACCTTACGCATAGTTTGTTAATGTAGTTGTCCATTGCTTTGAGTTTACACTTTGTGTGGGGCTCACAACTTAATACCGGAGAAATGTTCTGGATAGATATCTCAAGGTGGATGATTTGTAAGTAGATTCTGATGAATAAATGCTCTACTTGTCTTGGCTTACTACCCATTACTATTTAACATCTAACTATCAAGTAGCATAATTAGCATTGCGGTGCGATCATAATTCTGTCAATTGCCCAATTGTGATTTGTTTACCCAAGCATAGTTTTTATCGTATTTTGGGAGAGAGACATCACTAGTGAACAGCATGTGGCTCCGGTCCATATCACCATCATTGTTTACACCTCCATCATTTACCGCTTTCATTTACTTTTCCGTTGCAATCACTATTACTTTCCCGCTTCTGTTTTGATCCTTTGCAAACTACAAGGTCGGAGAGATTGACAACCTCTCTGTACTCGTTGGGAGCAAAGTTATTTGTTGTGTGTGCAGGTCCACGTCTTCTGCTAGACAGGGGCAACAGGCACCTACTTGTTGATCCTAGGAGTCCTACTAGTTCGATAAACCTTACAGTTTCTGTGTGAGGGGAATCTGGTGCTGACTACATCTCCACCTTCCACTTGGGGTAACAAACAAGGGGCGAGAAGTATATCCATCAACTCGTCATCAGCCTCTAGCCTTCTTTCGATGCTCATTGGCCTTCTTTTGGTCCAGAAAAAATAACCAAATAGTTTATGGGCAATTGGAGTTTGTTTGGTATGGAAAACCTGAAAAGTGAAAAACATGCAGAAAACAGCAACTGGCACTACGAACTAGGTTAATAGGTTAGTGCTTAAAAATAATATAAAATGATAAATAAATACCCTAAAAGTAGGGAACAATCAAAAATTATAGATACGTTGGAGGCGTATCAAGCATCCCCAAGCTTAATTCCTCCTCGTCCTCGAGTAGGTAAATGAGAAAAACACAATTTTTGATGTGACGTGCTATCTATGATGTAACCTTACACATGTATTCTCATTGATAAACAATGAAATAACAAACATTAACATAAAAATACTTATAGGTATAAGCACAAAATCATTAATCCTTGAAAGTATACGATCATCAAAGATTGTTTTACCCCCCCCCATCCAATTTATTATATTAGCAAGGCATGGCTCCATCTTCACCACAATAATACAAATTTCAAGCACCACTATGTTCAAGTCAGTCAATTGGATCATACTTTTTCAATATGCATCAACTATTTATTCTTCACGCAATACATGAGCATGAACCATTCGACATAGCATAAAGGTGGAATAGAATATGGTGGTAGGTTTCAAAGGGGTAAAAGTGGAGAAGATAGTCTCACATAAACTAGGCATACCAACAAGCTATGACGATGCCCATCGAGAGATATCGATGCGAGGAGTAGGGATTGTTGGAATTATGCCCTAGAGGCAATGATAAATAAGTTATTATTATAATTCTGGTATCAAGATAATCGTTTATTATCCATGCTATAATTGTATTGAATGAAGACTTAGATACATGTGTGGATACATAGACAAAACAATGTCCCTAGCAAGCCTCTAGTTGGCTAGCCAGTTGATCAAGGATAGTCAGGGTCTTCTGACTATATTCAAGGTGTTGTTGCTTGATAACTGGATCACATCATTGGGTGAATCATGTGATGGACTAGACCCAAACTAATAGACGTAGCATGTTGATCGTGTCATTTTGTTGCTACTGTTTTCTGCGTGTCAAGTATTTATTCCTATGACCATGAGATCATATAACTCACTGGCATCGGAGGAATGCTTTGTGTGTATCAAACGTCACAATGTAACTGGGTGACTATAAAGATGCTCTACAGGTATCTCCGAAGGTGTCCGTTGAGTTAGTATGTATCAAGACTAGGATTTGTCACTCCATGTGACGGAGAGGTATCTCGGGGCCCACTCGGTAATACAACATCACACACAAGCCTTGCAAGCAATGTGACTTAGTGTAAGTCACGGGATCTTGTATTACGGAACGAGTAAAGAGACTTGCCGGTAAATGAGATTGAAATAGGTATGCGGATACTGACGATCGAATCTCGGGCAACACTACTGGAAAACGGTAATTTGCCATCAGCCAGGGCTTTGCCGTCTACTGGCTGATGGCAAAGACCCTCTTTGTCGTGAGCTGACCTAAAGCGGATGGTAAAGGGCTCACTGATGGTAAAAACAATATTTGCCATCGGCCAGGGCTTTGTCGTCCGTCAACAGACGGCAAAGGTAGTGAAGGCAGACGACAAACCTATCCCACCCCACCTCTCCTCTCTCCCCACCCCACCCCACCCCACCCCACACCTTTGTCGTCTGCCTAACTAACTTTTCCGTCTGCGGCAGACGGCAAAGGGGATGGACCCCTAATGTTAACGGTCGTCCTGCCCACCCGCTCCCCCACTCTCTCTCCCCTCTCTCTCCACCGCAACCTCCATCCCCAGCGCCGCTGACGCCATCCCACCCTAGCACAGCCGCCCCACCCCATCCGAGCGTCGCCGCCCCACCCCACCCCAGCGCCGCCACCCCACCCGAGCTCCGCCGCCGCCACGCCACCCCACGCCCTCCTCGCGCCCCTCACCCTGCGGCCCTCCTCCCCGCGCCTCTCCTCCTCGCGCCCCTCCCCCCTGCGGCCCTCCTCCCCACGCCCTCCTCGGGCCCCTCCCCCCTGCGGCCCTCCTCCCCGCGCCTCTCCTCCCTACGCCACCGGATCGAGGTCAGTTTTTTTAGCTTTTTTTGTAATAGTTTTGTTTAATTAGTTATAGGTTTTAGGTTTTTTTTGGCTTAGGTTTAGTTTTAGTTGAGGTTTAGTTTTAGTTTAGTTTACGTTTATGTTTAGTCTTAGGTTAGTTTCCTGTTTAGTAGAAGAAAATAAGAAAAAGTAGAAGAAGAAGAATAAGTAGAAGAAGAAAAAGGAGAAGAAGAAGAAGAAGAGCTAGAGGAGGAGGAGAAGAAGAAGAAGAAAAGAAGAAGAAGGAGAAGAAGAATAATAGGGAAAAAGAAAAAAGAAAATAAGAATAAGGAGAAGAAGAAGAAGAAGAAGAAGAAGAAGAAAAATACGAGAGGAAGAGAAGAATAAGAGGAAAAAACAAAAAAGAAAATAAGAAGAACAAGAACAAGAAAAATAGGTGAGGAAGAGAAGAAGAAGAAAAGAACCTTGGTTAGCTCATGAATATTATATACTTAGCTTGTTTTCCTCTAAAATGGGATAATTAACCCATTTAGCTCCAAAAAGACATAATTAGGTAATTTAGCTCCAACAAGAGGAGAAGAGGAGAAGAAATAGGCAAAATGAAAAGAAATAAGAAGAAGAAGAAGAAGAAGAAGAAGAAGAAGAGAAGAAGGAGGAGGAAGAGGAGGAGAAGGCCAAGGACCTTCTAGTCCTTCTCCTCCTCCTCCTTCTCCTCCTTCTCCTCCTTCTTCTTGGTTTCTTCTTTTTCTCCTCCTCCTCCTCTTTATTCTCCTCTTTCATATTATCCTTGCTTTAATTTCCCCAACAATGACATAATTAGCCCATTTAGCTCCAAAATGCCATAATAAGCTCAAAATGGCATAAGAACCTTGGTTAGCTCATGAATATTATATTCTTAGCTTGTTTTCCTCTAAAATGGGATAATTAGCCCATATAGCTCCAAAAAGACATAATTAGATAACTTAGCTCCAACATGAGGAGAAGAGGAGAATAAATAGGAAAAATGAAAAGAAAGAAAGAAGAAGAAGAAGAAGAAGAAGAAGAGAAGAAGAGAAGAAAAATACCTTCTCCTCCTTCTCCTTCTTCTCCTCCTCCTCCTTCTCCTCCTTCTCCTCCTTCTTTTTGATTTCTTCTTCTTATCCTCCTCCTCCGCTTTCTTCTCCTCTTTCATATTATCCTTGCTTTAATTTCCCCAACAATGACATAATTAGCCCATTTAGCTCCAAAATGCCATAATAACCTCAAAATGGCATAAGAACCTTGGTTAGCTCATGAATATTATATACTTAGCTTGTTTTCCTCTAAAATGACATAATTGGAATATTTGTGTTGATCGGGTCGATTTAAATGTGATAGTGGTCTCGTCGCTGTGAGGTCTGCTGTGCGAAGACATGCCCGTGCGTTGTACGAGCTCCGCCCCTGCATTTGTGGGTCAGTACAAATTTCATCTCCTCCCCGCCCCTTCATTTACTGTGGCTCGGTTTTCGGATGAAACTTCCTAGATTTAGGTAATTCAATTATTTTATCAGTATGCGTGACCAGTATGCGTATCCCGTTTGAAAGGGCGACATCTATAAATATGCATGTCTTTGCATATTTATAACTGCCATCCTTTCGAATTGTCCAACATTATCCATGGACAGCCCGAGTATGTGTAGATTGGGTTCATTTTCCCGTATGCTGTGCTCTGGATCCGATGCGGAATTTCGTCAGTGCCTCCCCCGTTGTTCTCCGGATGCACATCCTCTCTGTTTATTGCGGAGACGTCTATCAGGAGAACAGCGGGGAGGTGCTGCCGAAATTTTGCGTTGGATCCGGAGCAAAGCATGGGAAAACGAACCCAACCCAATCTACACATACTCGGGTGGGATTAGGACCTATCTTTACCTATTAGCGTGTATGTTGCCTGGACGTAATACAAATGGTGAACCTGATTAACCGATGAATATAAATGTTAAATTATATATAAATATATTTCTTCCGTCTTTAGTAGCAACGCAAGATGAGTGATCGTGCATGGATGTATACCGGTCATCCTAGTCAGAAAGAGATGACGAAAGAATGGTTTGTAAAAACAAAGGAATTTGTGAAAGCCGCATTCGCAAATGGCTAGGAAAGAAACTATTGCCCCTGTCCTGGATGCGACAACTATAAAAAGACGACAAAGGCTGTAATGATTAAACACCTGCAGAGGAGGGGTTTTAAGCCTAATTATACGGTGTGGACATTTCATGGTGAGTCTATACAACGCACATGAGCTGAGGTGGTCCGTCGTCGCACGGACGAGCATGGTACCGGGATCGAAGACATGGTGCAAGACTTTGATGATGCTCGGGATTCGGAAAATGAGATGGAGGAATCTGCAAAGGCCTTTTATGAAATGTTGGAGTCTTCAAAACGCCCTCTCCATGAGCACACTGAGATCTGTCAGCTGGATGCAATTGCACAAGTAATGGCTCTGAAGGCTCAGTTCAACTTGGGAAGAGAATGCTACGACGCGATGATGACACTATTTGGACGTTTCCTACCCAAAGGCCATGTCATGCCTGCAAACCTATACCAGTCGGACAAAATACTTCGTGTACTTAAGATGCCCTATGAGAAGATAGATGCATGTGAGAAACGATGTGTCTTATTTAGGAAGGAGTATGCACACTTGGACTATTGTCCCAATTGCAAGTCTTGCAGGTATCTTGTGGTAGACAACGGTATGGGTGAGAAGAGGCAGACCAAAATCACAGTTGGTGTTCTTTGGTGTATGCCAATTGTACCAAGACTTCAACTCTTTTCATGGTCGAAGAGACAGCCAGACAGATGACATGGCACAAATTGGGAAAAAGAACCGAACTAGATGCGGATGGGAATAAGATGATGGTACACACATCGGATGGGGAAGTGTGGAAACATTTTTGATGGATTGCATCAGGATAAAGCGGCAGATCCAAGGAATCCTCGAGTCTGCGCCGCGCCACGGATGGTTTTAATCCCTTCGGCATGACGGCAACCCAATACATTTGTTGGTCTGTATTTTGTCATTCCACTCAACCTCCCCCGGGCAGATTATGCAAAGAAAAAACATATTTCTGACGTTGATAATTCCAGGGCCCAATTATTCGGGGAAGAATATGAATGTGTACCTGCAACCGCTTAAGGATGAATTGGAAGAAGCTTGGGATAATGGGGTCAAGACATACGATGCCGCTAGAAAAGAAAACTTCAAAATGCATGTGTGGTACATGTACTCTATGCATGACTTGCCAGCGTATGCGCTATTCTCTGGATGGTGTGTTCATGGAAGGTTCCCGTGCCCCCAATGCAAGGCAGCTCTTCAGTTTCATTGGTTGAAGGAGGGTCGGAAGTATTCTTGCTTTCACTTGCATAGACAGTTCCTGGATCCTGACCATCAGTTCAGAAAAGACAAGAAGAACTTTACCGAAGGTAAAGTTGTCAAAAACTTGGCACCACCTGCGTTCACAGGCCAACAGATCCTGGATCAATTAAACACCCTCGAGCCTGATCCAGAGCATCGAGGGTATTTCAAGGGGTATAATTCAAAACACGCCTGGACTCACAAGCCATGCTTCTGGGATCTGCCTTACTTCAAAGACCTCCTTCTTCCACACAATATCGACATGATGCACACTGAAAAGAATATCGGAGAGGCTATTTTTGGTACATTGTTCGACATAGATGGGAAGACAAAGGATAATATTAAGGCTAGAGTCGATCAAGAGACACTATGTCATAGACCGTTACAAAACATGCGAGAAGGCAAAGGAAAGCAGAAGTGGTCGAAGCCAATGGCCCGGTTCAATCTTGGAAGGCCAGCTATGAGGGAAATTATCTTGTGGGTCAAAATGCACTTGATGTTCCCCGATGGGTATGCAGCGAATCTAAAGAGGGGAGCGAGTCTTGAAAACTTAAAAATCTTTGGTCTCAAGAGTCATGATTGGCACATATGGCTAGAGCGGGTAATGTCGGTGATGTTACGTGGCTTTATTCCTGAGGATGAATGGCTAGTACTAGCGGAGCTGAGCTATTTCTTCCGTGCTCTTTGTGCGAAAGTAAGAGAAGATCTTTCCACCGGGCTTCTTTAATCCAATGCAGCATTTGGTTTTACATCTACCGACCGAGGCAAGATTGGGTGGGCCCGTGCAAGATCGTTGGTGCTATGCAACTGAGAGGATGCAGAAGACCCTTCGAGCTAAATGTAAAAATAAGCGTAGAATTGAAGCAATGATGGCTGAGGCATTCATTACTGAGGAGGTGGCAAACTTTGTGACAGCACACTACGAAGCCAAAAATCATCATTTGCATAATCTGAAGCCTCGGCACAATGATGCAGACCCTAAAAAAGGTGGGTCCAACCTCAGCCTATTCAAAGGGAAGCTCGCACTAGCCGGTGCTTCGAAACCAATAACGTTGGATTTCGAAGAATGGCGGAACACTTCGTTGTATATCTTCAACAACCTAACAGAAGTGTGGCCATACATCGAGTGAGTTCTCGGCACATTTTCCCGTAACTTCTAATTCATTTGAACTGCTCTTATTCCCGGATATTTCAAACAGCCATTACATCGTCAAATTCTCGGATGGAGCGGTGATCGAAAATGATTCCGTCTAAGAGTATGAGCTTCTGTCAAAGACAGGAGGCGGCTATCCTGGTTTCATCTCTTGGTTCAAACAAACGGTAATTATCAATAATGGACCATTTCATTCTTGGTCTAACTTGCGGCTAATGCAACAACCGTTTCGTATTAAACTTGTAAGCTAATTCAGAGTCTATGGACGTCGAATTGAGACAAGTCGCTAATGGTTTTGACTATAAGGTCCATTCATTTGGGAAATACAACATCAACGGATATCTCTTTCGTACCTTTGGCAAAGAGCTATCTTTGCCCGACCGGAAATCTACAAATTGTGATGTCTCTGCTATTGGCGGAGGTGTTATCGAGTATTATGGAAGAGTTGAAGCAATTTATGAACTTCAATTCTATGGTGAAAACCCACGGAACGTCGTAGTCTTCAAATGTTATTGGTTCCAGCCGAAAAAGACTAGAAGGACTCATGAACATATAGGACTAGTCGAAATCAATCCAAACACCCATTTAGATGTTCCCGATGTCTATATTACGGCTCAACAGGCGACCCAAGTTTTCTATCTACTGTGGGCATGCCAAACGGATAAGAATTTGGAAGAATGGTATGTTGTTTATGAAGTGCCGCCACATGTCAGACCACCTCTCCCAAATGAACAGGATTATGAACCTCACATTAACCCAGACACATATGATGGAGAGTTCTTCCAAGAAACACGTCTTTCCAAGAAATGTTTCAAGAACCGCCGTGCTTCACCCAAGAACATGGAAGTAGACATCAACAATGAATCCGACTCCAGCCCTGAGCCGGAACCAGAAGACCTGGAACTCATAGAGGTTACTGATGTGGATGACCTGTCAATGCTTCAACGATTAAAGGAAGGCCTTTCACAACTTAACGCCGTTGAACCCGACGAGCACGTCATTCATGAAGACATGCGTGATAGTGATGATGATGATGCATTTATTGATGATGATTATTAGTTTGTAAGATTCACAACTTAAATTATATATATATTAATTTTTATTATTCATGTACATATTATTATTCATGTCAGTTATTCATTTTTTTATGTTGTACTAATTTCTTTTAATCTTTATCATGGCAGGTCACCAGGTGTGGAAAGATGGTGGGCGCTGGTCCAGATCGCTCGACGGGTTCTTCCCAGGAGCCCCGCACGAGGGGTGGTACTTCCCTTCCACCCCTATCTCTCTGTAGAGCCTTGGCAGACAGTCTGTCGACACCACCCGTGGGTTCTTCTTCGTCGGCGACATTGCCCACTGGGAGAGGTCCTGGTCGGGTAGGGAAGAAGGGGAAGGGTACAGGGAGAGGTGGTGGCCGCGGAAGATCCAGGAGGACTGTTGAGCCATCCTCGCCACCACCACCAGCTCATTCACCCGAGCATAGGACTAGTATGGTCGACCCGTTTGCGGAGGAGGCTACGGGGACTCCGTTCCAGGAGCCTGTTGTTGACGGGCATTCGTCCCATGAGACTCCGGTCCAGGAGCAGCCTCGGGTCGAGGTGCATTCAGCCCAGGAGCAGCCGGAGGAGACTACGATCCGGAGGCTTCACCCGACGTGGAGAGGCCCGGATGGGAGACCTGGCCGGATCGTACCGAGTTGCCGGATTGGACCGAGGGTCCGGGTGGCTCAGGGGGCAGGGATGGCGGGGATGAGCTTACAGATAGTGAGGGCGATGTGCAGGTGGACGGGGCCACCGTGTACAAGCGTGGTAGTCCACGTCTCTCGGTCGCCCCGGCTACCCACGAGCAGAGGCCGGTGATTAAACCTGAAGGAGATAGGTAAGTACATTTACCCTTTTTTTAGCTTTTTCCTTCAAGTTTGTTCAAATATCTAATGCGTTGACCTTATCATACTGCAGGGGATGGGTACACCCTCTTGGAGTCCGCAGGCCGAACTCCGTCCTTGGTGTGCTTTGCCGGACAAATTTCCCGGGGTTTGTCACGTTGCCTGGTGAGGGTCAGGTTCCTACACTAGGATTTACCTGGGAGCACTACCAGGCTGCGCAGGCCCCGCCGGAGGAGATTATAGATGGTGTCTTGTGCCACACGAGGGCCGAGATGGTGATCAAGAGCTTTTGGGTAAATTATCCTTTTACAGAATCTAAAATTAACAATATAGCTAATTATTGTACTAATCGGTGTTTTCACGTTTGATTGCAGACCTTCTATAGGAGTGAGGATGGATATGAGGAGGAGGAGGCCAGGGTTCTCGAGGCGGAGTGTAGGCGGTTACTACAGAACTTGCGCCACGAGGCTCGGTCGCAGGCTATTCGAGATTACTACGCCACGCGTGGTATTAAGAAGTAGAAGAAGGATTGTCGCGGAAAGTTTCTGAAGAAGGAGCAATACATGAAGGTAATTACCTATTCTTAAGTCCTTCTACATAGTTTTCTTGATTTCATTCATAGGCGTAGCGCTGAAAATTCTTTCTAATAACTTACAGGTGCCCCCGAGATGGTGTGCGGATAAGATGGATTGTTGGGAGGCGTTGGTTGATGAGTGGTGCACACGCAGCTGGCGAGCCGTCCACGAGAATACGAAGAATCGGCGTAGCCAAATGGTTGGTGTGCCACACCATCCAGGCAGCGCCAACTTACTTCAGTTTGGACGAAACTGGGTATGTGATTTGCTTCATGATTCATGCAATTCATTCTTGATGCTAATATTTTGTTCCTCTCTTTTAGGCGCATCACAATAAGACTGAGATGCCACACTTGTACGACCTTTATGGCATGGCCCATACTGCCTCGTACAAGAAGGCGAAGGCATTCTCTGAGTCTGACCTGGATGATCCCAATAACTTCACCAACATATCATCCCACCAGAAGCTCGTGGCATACAGGGACGCGGGGAAGGCTACGAAAGGGGATGACTTTAACCCTAGCCAGGAACCTTTGGATCCAGAGTTGGTGATGATATCTGGTGGCGGGAGGCCCCATGGCTCGATAGCCATTGGAGATGGGATAATACATGGCTCGATCAGCTGTCTTGAGATAACGCGTCGTCCACGACCGGTCGAACTTGCCATCGAGGTTAGTTGTACGGACTAAGAACACTTTCATCCATTTAATTATTTGTGTCACCATAGATCATTACTGTGGTAACGAGGAATCGTGTTTCAGGCTTCTCTTCAGAAAGAGAGAGCGGCAAACCAGGTTGCTCTTGAGAAAGAGAGATTGGCAAGCCAGGGTGCTCTTCAGGCTGCTGTTGATGAGAGGGACCAGACCACGGCACGATTGCTTGAGGAGGAGAGGGTCCGGAATGAGGTGGGTCAACGGGCCCTGTACGAGCTTTTTGTGGTATGTTTTTTTTTCACATTAGCCAAATCATGTGTGTAATGTCTGTTTCATTACTAACTAATACGACCCACTCTTCAGGGTCTGTGCGAGAAGAGCGGTCAAGTCCCTCCGCCGATGCCCGTCTTCTCTTCAATTGGCACGGTGAGTTTCATTATAAACTAGTATTAATAATTGAGTGTCATCATGCTAACTGCGACATTGCAAAATATCTTTTCTGCAGAATAACTCCCGAGCGGCATCGCACGACCCTTCTCCAGGGCAACCGTCTCCAAACGAAGCCGCCGCAAGCAACCGTGGTGTTTCTCCTCCTTGATGACCACTACGGTAAGTTTCTATTCTCCTCTTTCATATTATCCTTGCTTTAATTTCCCCAAAAAGACATAATTAGCCCATTTAGCTCCAAAATGCCATAATAACCTCAAAATGGCATAAGAACCTTGGTTAGCTCATGAATATTATATACTTACCTTGTTTTCCTCTAAAATGAGATAATTAGCCCATTTAGCTCCAAAAAGACATAATTAGGTAATTTAGCTCCAAGAAGAGGAGAAGAGGAGAAGAGGAGAAGAAATAGGAAAAATGAAAAGAAAGAAGAAGAAGAAGAAGAAGAAGAGAAGAAGGAGAAGGAGGAGGAGGAGGAGGAGGAGGAGGAGAAGGAGGAGAAGGCCAAGGACCTTCTAGTCCTTCTCCTCCTCCTCCTTCTCCTCCTTCTCCTCCTTCTTCTTGATTTCTTCTTCTTCTCCTCCTCCTCCTCTTTCTTCTCCTCTTTCATATTATCCTTGCCTTAGTTTCCCCAAAAATACATAATTAGCCCATTTAGCTCCAAAATGCCATAATAACCTCAAAATGGCATAAGAACCTTGGTTAGCTCATGAATATTATATACTTAGCTTGTTTTCCTCTAAAATGAGATAATTAGCCCATTTAGCTCCAAGAAGACATAATTAGGTAATTTAGCTCCAAGATGAGGAGAAGAAATAGGGAAAATGAAAAAAAAGAAGAAGAAGAAGAAGAAGAGAAGAAGGAGAAGGAGGAGAAGGAGTAGGAGGAGGAGGAGGAGGAGGAGAAGGAGGAGGAGGCCAAGGACCTTCTAGTCCTTCTCCTCCTCCTCCTCCTCCTTCTCCTCCTTCTTCTTGATTTCTTATTCTTCTCCTCCTCCTCCTCTTTCTTCTCCTCTTTCATATTATCCTTGCTTTAATTTCCCCAACAATGACATAATTAGCCCATTTAGCTCCAAAATACCATAATAAGCTCAAAATGGCATAAGAACCTTGGTTAGCTCATGAATATTATATACTTAGCTTGTTTTCCTCTAAAATGGGATAATTAACCCATTTAGCTCCAAAAAGACATAATTAGGTAATTTACCTCCAACAAGAGGAGAAGAGGAGGAGAAATAGGCAAACTGAAAAGAAAGAACAAGAAGAAGAAGAAGAAGAAGAAGAAGAGAAGAAGGAGAAGGAGGAAGAGGAGGAGGAGAAGGAGAAGGAGAAGGCCAAGGACCTTCTAGTCCTTCTGCTCCTCCTCCTTCTCCTCCTTCTTCTTGATTTCTTCTTCTTATCCTCCTCCTCCTCTTTCTTATCCTCTTTCATATTATCCTTATTTTAATTTCCCCAACAATGACATAATTAGTCCATTTAGCTCCAAAATACCATAATAAGCTCAAAATGGCATAAGAACCTTGGTTAGCTCATGAATATTATATGCTTAGCTTGTTTTCCTCTAAAATGGGATAATTAACCCATTTAGCTCAAAAAAGACATAATTAGGTAATTTAGCTCCAACAAGAGGAGAAGAGAAGAAATAGGCAAAATGAAAATAAAGAAGAAGAAGAAGAAGAAGAAGAGAAGAAGGAGAAGGAGGAGGAGAAGGAGAAGGCCAAGGAGCTTCTAGTCCTTCTCGTCCTCTTCCTTCTCCTCCTTCTACTCCTTGATTTCATATTCTTCTCCTCCTCCTCTTTCTTCTCCTCTTTCATATTATCGTTGCTTTAATTTCCCCAACAATGACATAATTAGCCCATTTAGCTCCAAAATACCATAATAAGCTCAAAGTGGCATAAGAACCTTGGTTAGCTCATGAATATTATATACTTAGCTTGTTTTCCTCTAAAATGGGATAATTAACCCATTTAGCTCCAAAAAGACATAATTAGGTAATTTAGCTTCAACAAGAGGAGAAGATGAGAAGAAATAGGCAAAATGAAAAGAAAGAAGAAGAAGAAGAAGAAGAAGAAGGGAAGAAGGAGAAAGAGGAGGAGGAGGAGGAGGCCAAGGACCTTCTAGTCCTTCTCCTCCTCCTCCTTGTCCTCCTTCTCCTCCTTCTTCTTGATTTCTTCTTCTTCTGCTCCTCCTCCTCTTTCTTCTCCTCTTTCATATTATCCTTGCTTTAGTTTCCCCAACAATGACATAGTTATCCCATTTAGCTCCAAAATACCATAATAAGCTAAAAATGGCATAAGAACCTTGGTTAGCTCATGAATATTATATACTTAGCTTGTTTTCCTCTAAAATGTGATAATTAGCCCATTTAGCTCCAAGAAGACATAATTAGGTAATTTAGCTCCAACAAGAGGAGAAGAGGAGAAGAAATAGGCAAAATGAAAAGAAAGAAGAAGAAGAAGAAGAAGAAGAGAAGAAGGAGAAGGAGGAGGAGGAGGAGGAGGAGGAGAAGGAGAAGGCCAAGGACCTTCTAGTCCTTCTCCTCCTCCTCCTTCTCCTCCTTCTCCTACTTCTTCTTGATTTCTTATTCTTATCCTCCTCCTCCTCTTTCTTCTCCTCTTTCATATTATCCTTGCTTTAATTTCCCCAACAATGACATAATTAGCCCACAGTACAAGAAAAAGGCTCGTTTGTGACAAAAAATATTGACGGGCATCAAATTGGTCATCGATTTATAGCCAAAATTCAAATATTGGTCATCAAGAGTTTGGGAGAGTCCAAACCACATAATTTTATGACCAGCTGTGTCCATAAGGTCGTTATCGTCTTGCACAAAATGGCCATTAAGATATGTATTGCTATTTCTGAGTTTATTCTCACTATCATGACCAAACTATATGGTCAGAATCATACGAGGGGAGGTGACTGGACGACACCTCATGATACGCTAATGTAGTTTGTTCAACTTGATGTGATAGAAACATAATAATGTTAATGGCTTTTCCAACAATGTGAGATTGTAATTAATACTTTTTATTGAGATAAGTCATATCTTAATTAAATAAAAAAAAGTGTTCTCAACAACAACATTGGTTCAAAAGAAAATTAAAAAATATATATAACTTTTTCTTCAGCAATTATTTTCGAGTCAGCTACAAAGAACTTTCTTTTTAGGTGAATAAATAAAAAAATCGAGGGGAAGGGAAAGAAATAACGGATTACATATAACGTTATGGGCCCAAAACTTCCTACAGCAAGATCTATGCGTAGTTGAGCCGGCCCAATAACACCCAATACGTTATAAATCCTCTCTCCCACATAACCCTAACCCTAGTTCCCAGCCACGTCCCCTTGCCTCTCTTCTTGCCAGCCGCCAGCCTCCACCTCCCTCAGCACCACCTATGCCCAAACACCATGTCCAGATCCGCGCACCCTTCCCCGTCACCACCCGAGCACAACCACCGCGTTGTCTCCCACATGGCGTCCTGCTTCCCGCCCCCTCGTCCTCAACACTTGCATCGCAATGGACACCAGCGTCGCCGCCCTCGCAGCCACGTACTCGGCGGAGCTCTCCGAGAAGCTTGCTGCCGAGCGGCATCTTCACAGTCGCGCGCTCCGGCGAATCCCTCACCAGGCCCTCAGGTTCGTCCCCGACCCATCCTTCCCGGATGCGTTCCCTGTCTGTACGGGGGATCTTGATTTTAGTTTTGGTCTCGTAGGAAGCTGGCGGATTGGATGTACCTGAAATGTGTGGATCGGAGAAATTGGCACTTGTTTTGGTGGATGAGAGGGCCGTGAGCATGAGTATTGTACCTACAAGATCGTTCTAGATGGTTTGTTCTCCCAGGGTATTCCCATGTGTTCATCCTGGATCCGTTCTCCATCGTCAGAGAGCACGCCGATCAGCTACAGGCTCGCATGTACTCACATGTATTTCAGCTGACAGGTATTCACAACACACCGTATTCTCTATTTACGCCCTTCATGTTCAGGCAGTGCGATTAGTTCACTATGGTTCAGCTTACCACAAAGTGTTTAAAGGACCATCTTGTGAACGGCAGGTCCTTTATCATCAAAAAGAAACTGCACATAACGCCATAACTATTCTGATCCTGTGAACGATGAACACATCAACTAATGAGAAACTAAGCTTGTTTGAAAATGCAACACAAGGGTCGTGCCCATAAATTGAACCAGCAGCAAAACATAGCACAACCCTCTTCTGAATACCACACAACATCACTTCAAAAACATCACCACTAAACATCATGAACAGGATTAATTACGGAACATGAAATGACCTTCGAGTCCAACAAGATCCTTAGCTATCTTGGTTGATCCCTGCCTTTTAAGAAATTTGCGATTATATTTGTAATTGCATATATTATTCTATGAGTATGCATTTTGGAGTATATTTGTAAAATCATATATTGTTTTGGAGGAAAAGCATATGCCGTTAACTTTAAAGAAGTCTGTATCTATCTTGGTTGATCACTGCCTTTAAGAAATTTGTGATTATATTTATAAAAGCATATACTATTTTGATGTCCGATAGATAGAGAATTAATCTGTTTTATCGCCATAGCATGACAATACATCATATTGAGTATGCGACTGCATTTTCAAAACCGTTGGTTGTTTCCTCCTTCTGACCGTTCCATGGTTACATGATTTAATAATTTTGTCGCAATAGCATGTCAGCACATCATATCGAGGATGCCACTCCATTTTCAGATATTTTAAAAATAATAACTCGCCAAGTATTCCAGTCTTTTTATATTTTAATGTATATGTATTTTCTGTAGTAGATCATTTTTTGTTCTATGAGTATGCATTTTGGAGTATATTTGTAAAAGCATATATTGTTTTGGAGCAAAAGCATATACCGTTAACTTTAAATAAGTCTGTATCTATCTTGGTTGATCACTGCCTTTAAGAAATTTGTGATTATATATATAAAAACATATATTATTTTGATGTCCCATAGATAGGGAATTAATCTGTTTTATCGCAATAGCATGACAATACATCATATTGAGTATGCGACTGCATTTTCAAAACCGTTGGTTATTTCCTCCTTCTGACTGTTCCATGGTTACATGATTTAATAATTTTGTCGCAATAGCATGTCAGCACATCATATCGAGGATGCAACTCCATTTTCAGATATTTTAAAAATAATAACTCGCCAAGTATTCCGGTCTTCTTATATTTTAATGTATATGTATTTTCTGTAGTAGATCATTTTTTTGTTCTCTAATATCAGCTAAAATTAACAATGTAATATTTTATTCTCAGAAAATTTCAAATATAATAAGCAAATTACTTGGTCTGTAGCATAATACTAGCGGTCTCTGTATGCATTGTCTCACTGCTAGAAATCCTTTCCTTCCTGTCCCGTTCAGCATTAAACTCAACCATCTAACGTACACTGCAGCCGTCAGCACAGCTTGCCTATACTTGTTCGTGCAATCAGACAGAACGGATACCCACGGCAAGCACAACAACGCACAGCACTGCTGTATTTCCACCAGGAACTGCTGTATTCTATACGGCTCCATACTTTATAAGCATAATCAGCTTACTATAATACATTGGGTACAACCAAATTTAAGGAATTTCTGTTGTGGTTCTTACCCAATGGAAACTGGAAACAAACCCCAATATATATACTATGTGCAAAACTATACGTCAATGATCAGTAGCACCTCCTTGTCACGATCAATGCCCTATAGAAACTCATATGTTAGGTATTCTACAATGTCCCAAGCTTAGCATAGATCTTGTACAGAAATTATGCCTCCTGCTTGCTTGAAATTTGTTGCGTATGTGCGTCATGTATGAGTTGGAAGTATGCATTAGCATACCATATCAAATATATATAACTCGATTCTGTTTTCTGTAATGTGCACCCTTCTCTTTTCTTCGGTAATGTACATCTCAATCTCACCTTTCTGCATATGGTATCATTTTTTCTCTTCCAGATCTAGCCTGCACTGTCCAGGTTGTATGCTTCTGTTGATATTTCTGCCAGGTAATGCTCATTCCCCCATTCTGTTATGCAAGAAAAATATAAAGAAGATTCAAGTGAGCGTTCTTCATGGGGTTTCTTGTATGTATGTTGTTGTTCAAGGGTTGTACTGTAAATCCATTCAAGTAAAGAAACATGTTGCCCACCTTATTTCTGCCAGCAAACAAGCCTTTCTATCTTGCTTATGTTTACTGCTTAATGTAAAACGGCCATATGTCTCCATTATATTTTGTATGTTTTTAATGTTTTATCGTTTGAAATGACAGGATGTTCTACAATAGGGCTACTCGGAAGTAGAGGGAAGAAGATGCTTTGTGTCTCATTTTAATTTAAATCCATGTGATAGATCAAGTTTTGCGTGAACTTTTTGGCCATGACTTTTTGGTCTTAGATGTGTAGAGTCGACAGATGATGTATATTATATTTTCTGTGATACGTGGTGCAGAAATGAAGATGTATTTCATTTGTAAATATTATATTTTAGCTTGCATTTCATCACGTCATTCCTTATCCCAGAAACGTTATTTTTTGGAGCTGAACCTTTTGAAATAAGGACACAACAAAATCAAGTTAGACTATTTGAGCCAAATAAATTTTGTATTGATTATGGTGTTAGATTAAATGGACCAAATTTGATTATGTCCTTGAAAATAAATGGACCGAATTCGCTGTGGACTTACAAAAAGGAATGGGCCAATCAATTAGGTTGGGCCCATTGGGCCCAAGTAGAACCGGCTTGAAAATGATGGCACGTAGGATCATATGTCATCGCATGTGCCACTTCAGCATGCCATGTCAGATATTACGTGGGCTCTCACGGGCCACGTAGGCGTGCCATATAAGATCCTGCGTGGCTTAGGTACTTACCCTTGACCAAAATTTTGGTCAAAGATTTAATGACCATAACATTTTTGTCGTAGATCTCATGACCAAAATATTAGAAAGGTCAAGTTTCTTCATTCTTGACGGCCAACTGTTGACGTTGTAAATTTGGTCAAAAAAAGGTCAATAAACGACAACAATGACGAATCAATGACCAATATAGGGAGTCATAATTGACCTTATTTCTTGTAGTGCCATTTAGCTCCAAAATACCATAATAACTCAAAATGGCATAAGAACCTTGGTTAGCTCATGAATATTATATACTTAGCTTGTTTTCCTCTAAAATGGGATAATTAACCCATTTAGCTCCAAGAAGACATAATTAGGTAATTTAGCTCCAACAAGAGGAGAAGAGGAGAAGAAATAGGCAAAATGAAAAGAAAGAAGAAGAAGAAGAAGAAGAAGAAGAAGAGAAGAAGGAGAAGGAGGAGGAGGAGGAGGAGAAGGAGAAGGCCAAGGACCTTCTAGTCCTTCTCCTCCTTCTTCTTGATTTCTTCCTCTTATCCTCCTCCTCCTCTTTCTTCTCCTCTTTCATATTATCCTTGCTTTAATTTCCCCAACAATGACATAATTAGCCCATTTAGCTCCAAAATACCATAATAAGCTCAAAATGGCATAAGAACCTTGGTTAGCTCATGAATATTATATACTTAGCTTGTTTTCCTCTAAAATGGGATAATTAACCCATTTAGCTCCAAAAAGACATAATTAGGTAATTTAGCTCCAACAAGAGGAGAAGAGGAGAAGAAATAGGCAAAATGAAAAGAAAGGAGAAGAAGAAGAAGAAGAAGAAGAAGAGAAGGACGAGGAGGAGGAGGAGGAGGAGGAGAAGGCCAAGGACCTTCTAGTCCTTCTCCTCCTTCTTCTTGATTTCTTCTTCTTCTCCTCCTCCTCTTTATTCTCCTCTTTCATATTATCCTTGCTTTAATTAACCCATTTAGCTCCAAAATGCCATAATAAGCTAAAAATGGCATAAGAACCTTGGTTAGCTCATGAATATTATATTCTTAGCTTGTTTTCCGCTAAAAATGACATAATTAGCTGAAAAACATCATATTTTGTTCTTCTTCTAACTTTCTTATTCACATTTTTGCAGATTGGATATACTACATGCATGGAAGCTGGCATTCATGGAGTTGAACAATGTCGATGGATGAACTTTGTATGTATATCATCTAGTTTTCATTTGAGTTGATGAACAATGTGTTGGAATTATACCCTAGAGGCAATAATAAAAGTATAGTTATTATTATAATTCCTGTATCAAGATAATAGTTTATTATCCATGCTATAATTGTATTGAATGAAGACTCATTTACATGTGTGGATACATAGACAAAACACCGTCCCTAGCATGCCTCTAGTTGGCTAGCCAGTTGATCGATGATAGTCAGTGTCTTCTGATTATGAACAAGGTGTTGTTGCTTGATAACTGGATCACGTCATTGGGAGAATCACGTGATGGACTAGACCCAAATTAATAGACATAGCATGTTGATCGTGTCATTTTGTTGCTACTGTTTTCTGCGTGTCAAGTATTTATTCCTATGACCATGAGATCATATAACTCACTGACACCGGAGGAATGCTTTGTGTGTATCAAACGTCGCAACGTAACTGGTTGACTATAAAGATGCTCTACAGGTATCTCCGAAGGTGTTAGTTGGGTTAGTATGGATCAAGACTGGGATTTGTCACTCCGTATGACGGAGAGGTATCTCGGGGCCCACTCGGTAATACAACATCACACACAAGCCTTGCAAGCAATGTAACTTAGTGTAAGTTGCGGGATCTTGTATTACGGAACGAGTAAAGAGACTTGCCGGTAAACGAGATTGAAATAGGTATGCGGATACTGACGATCGAATCTCGGGCAAGTAACATACCGAAGGACAAAGGGAATGACGTACGGGATTATACGAATCCTTGGCACTGAGGTTCAAACGATAAGATCTTCGTAGAATATGTAGGATCCAATATGGGCATCCAGGTCCCGCTATTGGATATTGACCGAGGAGTCTCTCGGGTCATGTCTACATAGTTCTCGAACCCGCAGGGTCTGCACACTTAAGGTTCGACGTTGTTTTATGCGTATTTGAGTTATATGGTTGGTTACCGAATGTTGTTCGGAGTCCCGGATGAGATCACGGACGTCACGAGGGTTTCCGGAATGGTCCGGAAACGAAGATTGATATATAGGATGACCTCATTTGATTACCGGAAGGTTTTCGGAGTTACCGGGAATGTACCGGGAATGACGAATGGGTTCCGGGAGTTCACCGGGGGGGGCAACCCACACCGGGGAAGCCCATAGGCTTTGGGGAGACACACCATCCCTTAGTGGGCTGGTGGGACAGCCCCAAAGGGGCCTATGCACCAAGAGAAAGAAAATCAAAGGAAAAGAAAAAAAAGAGGGAAGAAGTGGGAAGGGAGGGGGACTCCTCCCACCAAACCAAGTCCAACTCGGTTTGGGGGGGGGAGTCCTCCCCCCCCTTGGCTCTGCCGACCCCTTGGGAGTCCCTTGGACCCCAAGGCAAGGTCCCCCTCCCGCCTCCTATATATATGGGGCTTTTAGGGCAGATTTGAGACGACTTTCTCACGGCTGCCCGACCACATACCTCCATAGTTTTTCCTCTAGATCGCGTTTCTGCGGAGCTCGGGCGGAGCCCTGCTGAGACGAGATCATCACCAACCTCCGGAGCGCCGTCCCGCTGCCGGAGAACTCTTCTACCTCTCCGTCTCTCTTGTTGGATCAAGAAGGCCGAGATCATCGTCGAGCTGTACGTGTGCTGAACGCGAAGGTGCCGTCCGTTCGGTACTAGATCGTGGGACTGATCGCGGGATTGTTCGCGGGGCGGATCGAGGGACGTGAGGACGTTCCACTACATCAACCGCGTTCTCTAACGCTTCTGCTGTACGATCTACAAGGGTACGTAGATCACTCATCCCCTCTCGTAGATGGACATCACCATGATAGGTCTTCGTGCGCGTAGGAAAATTTTTGTTTCCCATGCGGCGTTCCACAGCAGTGGCATCATGAGCTAGGTTCATGCGTAGATGTCTTCTCGAGTAGAACACAAAAGGTTTTGTGGGTGGTGATGTGCGTTTTGCTGCCCTCCTTAGTCTTTTCTTGATTCCGCGGTATTGTTGGATTGAAGCGGCTTGGACCGACATTACTCGTACGCTTACGAGAGACTGGTTTCATCGTTACGAGTAACTCCCTTTGCTCAAAGATGACTGGCAAGTGTCGGTTTCTCCAACTTTAGTTGAATCGGATTTGACCGAGGAGGTCCTTGGATGAGGTTAAATAGCAACTCATATATCTCCGTTGTGGTGTTTGCGTAAGTAAGATGCGATCCTACTAGATACCCTTGGTCACCACGTAAAACATGCAACAACAAAATTAGAGGACGTCTAACTTGTTTTTGCAGGGTATGATTGTGATGTGATATGGCCAATGATGTGATGTGATATATTGGATGTATGAGATGATCATGTTGTAATAGAAATATCGACTTGCACGTCGATGGTACGGCAACCGGCAGGAGCCATAGGGTTGTCTTTATACTAACATATGTGCTTGCAGATGCGTTTACTATTTTGCTAGGATGTAGCTTTAGTAGTGATAGCATGAGTAGCACGACAACCACGATGGCAACACGTTGATGGATGATCATGGTGTGGCGCCGGTGACAAGAAGATCGTGCCGGTGCTTTGGTGATGGAGATCAAGAAGCACGAGATGATGGCCATATCATGTCACTTATGAATTGCATGTGATGTTAATCCTTTTATGCACCTTATTTTGCTTAGAACGACGGTAGCATTATGAGGTCATCTCTCACTAAAATTTCAAGACGAAATTGTGTTCTCCCCGACTGTGCACCGTTGCTACAGTTCGTCGTTTCGAGACACCACGTGATGATCGGGTGTGATAGACTCAACGTTCACATACAACGGGTGCAAAACAGTTGCGCACGCGGAACACTCGGGTTAAGCTTGACGAGCCTAGCATGTGCAGACATGGCCTCGGAACACATGAGACCGAAAGGTCGATCATGAATCATATAGTTGATATGATTAGCATAGGGATGCTTACCACTGAAACTATACTCAACTCACGTGATGATCGGACTTGGGATAGTGTAAGTGGATCATGAACCACTCAAAAGACTAGAGAGATGTATTTTTTGAGTGGGGGTTTAGCATATAATTTGATTAAGTTGAACTCTAATTATCTTGAACATAGTCTAAGTCCACTTTGAATATATTTGTGTTGTAGATCATGGCTCACGCAAGTGTCATCCTGAATTTTAATACGTTCCTAGAGAAAGCTAAGTTGAAAGGTGATGGAAGCAACTTTGTAGACGGGGCTCGTAATCTTAAGCTAATCTTACAAGCTGGAAAGAAGGATTATGTCCTTAATGCTGCGCTAGGAGTTGAACCACCCGCTACGGCTGATCAGGATGTTAAGAACGCTTGGTTAGCGCATAAGGAGGACTACTCAATAGTTCAATGTGCAGTCTTGTATGGCTTAGAGCCGGGACTTCAATGTCGCTTTGAGCGTCATGGAGCATATGAGATGTTCCAGGAATTGAAGTTTATCTTTCAGAAGAACGCCCGGATCGAGAGGTATGAGACCTCCGATAAATTCTATGCTTGCAAGATGGAGGAAAACTCGTCTGTCAGTGAACATGTGCTCAAAATGTCTGGGTACTCAAACCGTCTGGCTGAGCTGGGGATTGAACTCCTGCAAGAGGCTATCACTGACAGAATTCTTCAATCACTGCCGCCAAGCTATAAGGGCTTTGTGTTGAACTATAACATGCAAGGGATGAACAAGTCACTCGGCGAGTTATTCGCGATGCTGAAAGTCGCAGAGTCTGAACTCTGTAAAGAGCATCAAGTGTTGATGGTGAATAAGACCACTAATTTCAAGAGAAACGGCAAAGGAAAGAAGGGTAATTCTAAGAAGAGCGGCAAGCCTGTTGCCAATCCGATGAAGAAACACAAAGCTGGACCTAAGCCTGAAACGGAGTGCTATTATTGCAAGGGTATGGGTCACTGGAAGCGCAACTGCCCCAAGTATCTGGCAGATAAGAAAGCGGCCAAAGAAAAATCAGGTATATTTGATATACATGTTATTGATGTGTACTTAACCAGCTCTCGTAATAGTGCCTGGGTATTCGATACCGGTTCTGTTGCTCATATTTGCAACTCAAAACAGGAACTGCGGAATAGACGAAGGCTGGCGAAGGATGAAGTGACGATGCGCGTAGGAAACGGTTCCAAGGTTGATGCAATCGCCGTCGGCACAGTGTCACTTCAACTACCATCGGGATTAGTGATGAACTTAAATCATTGTTATTTAGTGCCTGCGTGGAGCATGAACATAATATCTGGATCATGTTTATTGCGAGACGTTTACTCTTTTAAGTCTGAGAATAATGGTTGTTCTATTTCTATGAGTAATATCTTTTATGGTCATGCACCTAATGTGAGAGGATTGTTCATATTGAATCTTGATAGTAATAATACACATATACATAACATTGAGACCAAAAGAGTTAGAGTTAACAATGATAGCGCCATGTTTTTATGGCACTGCCGCTTAGGTCATATTGGTATAAAGCGCATGAAGAAACTCCATACCGATGGACTTTTGGAGTCACTTGACTTTGATTCACTTGACACGTGCGAACCATGCCTCATGGGCAAGATGACTAAAACTCCGTTCTCCGGAACAATGGAGCGTGCAAGTGACTTGTTGGAAATCATACATGCCGATGTGTGTGGTCCGATGAGTGTGGAGGCACGTAGCGGACATCGCTATTTTCTCACCTTCACTAACGATTTGAGTAGATATGGTTATGTCTACTTGATGAAGCACAAGTCTGAAACATTTGAAAAGTTCAAGCAATTTTAGAGTGAAGTTGAAAATCATCGTAACAAGAAGATCAAGTTCCTACGGTCTGATCGTGGGGGTGAATATCTGAGTTTTGAGTTTGGTGATCACTTAAGACAATGTGGAAATGTTTCACAGTTGACACCACCTGGAACATCACGACGTAATAGTGTGTCCGAACGTCGTAATCGTACTTTATTAGAGATGGTGCGATCTATGATGTCTCTTACCGATTTGTCGTTATTGTTTTGGGGTTATGCATTAGAAACAGTTGCATTCACTTTAAATAGGGCACCATCAAAATCCATTGAGACGACACCATACGAACTGTGGTATGGCAAAAGACCAAAGTTGTCGTTTCTTAAAGTTTGGGGATGTGATGCTTATGTAAAAAAGCTTCAGCTTGAAAAGCTGGAACCCAAAGCGGAAAAATTTGTCTTCATAGGTTACCCAAAAAAGACAGTTGGGTATACCTTCTATCTCAAATCCGAGGGCAAAGTGTTTGTTGCTAAGAACGGAGCTTTTCTCAAGAAGGAGTTTCTCTCGAGAGAATTGAGTGGGAGGAAGATAGAACTTGATGAGGCTGTCGAACCTCTCATCCCTCTGGATGGTGGCGCAGGGCAAGGGGAAACCCCTTTAATTGGGACGCCGGTTGAGGAGGAAGTTAATGATGATGATCATGAAATTCCGGATCAAGTTTCTATCGGACCTCGTAGGTCGACGAGATCGCGTACTGCTCCAGAGTGGTACGGTAATCCCGTCTTATCAATTATGTTGTTAGACAACAATGAACCTGCAAATTATGAAGAAGCAATGGTGGGCCCGGATTCCAACAAATGGCTGGAGGCCATGAAGTCCGAGATAGGATCTATGTATGAAAACAAAGTGTGGACTTTGGATGTACTACCTGAAGGTCGCAAGGCTATTCAGAACAAATGGATCTTTAAGAAGAAGACGGACGCTGACGGTAATGTCACCGTTTATAAAGCTCGACTTGTGGCAAAGGGTTTTTCACAAGTTCAAGGAATTGACTACAATGAGACATTCTCACCCGTAGCGATGCTTAAGTCCGTCCGAATCATGTTAGCGATAGGTGCATTTTTTGATTATGAAATCTGGCAGATGGATGTCAAAACGGCGTTCCTTAACGGTTTCCTTAAGGAAGAGTTGTATATGATGCAACCTGAAGGTTTTGTCGATCCTAAAAATGCTTACAAAGTGTGCAAGCTCCAGCGATCCATTTATGAACTGGTGCAAGCATCTCGGAGTTGGAATAAACACTTTGATGAGGTGATCAAAGCATTTGGGTTTATACAAGTGGTTGGAGAATCTTGTATTTACAAGAAAGTGAGTGGGAGCTCTGTGGCGTTTCTAATATTATATGTGGATGACATATTGTTGATTGGAAACAACATGGAGCTTTTGGAGAGCATAAAAGGTTACTTGAATAAAAGTTTCTATATGAAGGACCTAGGAGAAGCTGCTTACATTCTAGGCATTAAGATCTATAGGGATAGATCGAAACGCTTGATAGGACTTTCACAAAGCACATACCTTATAAAGTTTTGAAGAAGTTCAAAATGGATCAGTCCAAGAAAGGGTTCTTGCCAGTATTACAAGGTATAAAATTGAGTAAGACTCAGTGCCCAGCAACTAAGGAAGATAGAAAGACAATCAGTTCCGTCCCCTATGCTTCAGCCATAGGCTCTATCATGTATGCAATGATGTGCACTAGACCGGACGTTAGCCTGGCCATAAGTATGGCAGGCAGGTTCCAGAGTAATCCAGGAGTGGATCACTGGATGGCGGTCAAGAATATCCTGAAGTACCTGAAAAGTACTAAGGAGATGTTTCTCATATATGGAGGTGACAAAGAGCTCGCCGTAAAGGGTTACGTCGATGCAAGCTTTGACACAGATCCGGACGACTCTAAGTCGTAGACCGGATACGTATTTATTCTTAATGGGGGTGCGGTAAGCTGGTGCAGTTCCAAGCAAAGCGTCGTAGCTGATTCTACATGTGAAGCGGAGTACATGGCTGCCTCGGAGGCAGCTAAGGAGGGTGTCTAGATGAAGCAGTTTATGACGGATCTTGGAGTGGTGCCAAGCGCACTGAATCCAATAACCCTGTTTTGTGACAACACGGGTGCCATTGCCTTAGCAACGGAACCATGGTTTCACAAGAAGACCATACACATCAAATGATGCTTCAACCTCATCCGCGACTACGTCGAGGAGGAGGACGTGAATATATGCAAAGTGCACACGAATCTGAATGTGGCAAACCCGCTGACTAAAACCTCTTCCACGGGCAAAGCATTATCAACACCAGAACTGTATGGGTGTTAGATTTATTACAATGTAATTCTCATGGTGATGTGAGGGCCAGATTATTAACTGTAGTGCAAGTGGGAGACTGTTGGAATTATGCCCTAGAGGCAATGATAAATAAGTTATTATTATAATTCCTGTATCAAGATAATCGTTTATTATCCATGCTATAATTGTATTGAATGAAGACTTAGATACATGTGTGGATACATAGACAAAACACGGTCCCTAGCAAGCCTCTAGTTGGCTAGCCAGTTGACCAATGATAGTCAGGGTCTTCTGACTATGTACAAGGTGTTGTTGCTTGATAACTAGATCACATCATTGGGTGAATCATGTGATGGACTAGACCCAAACTAATAGACGTAGCATGTTGATCGTGTCATTTTGTTGCTACTGTTTTCTGCGTGTCAAGTATTTATTCCTATGACCATGAGATCATATAACTCACTGGCATCAGAGGAATGCTTTGTGTGTATCAAACTTCACAACGTAACTGGGTGACTATAAACATGCTCTACAGGTATCTCTGAAGGTGTCCGTTGAGTTAGTATGGATCAAGACTAGGATTTGTCACTCCGTGTGACGGAGAGGTATCTCGGGGCCCACTCGGTAATACAACATCACACACAAGCCTTGCAAAGTGTAAGTCACGGGATCTTGTATTAAGGAACGAGTAAAGAGACTTGTTGGTAAACGAGATTGAAATAGGTATGCGGATACTGACGATCGAATCTCGGGCAAGTAACATAGCGAAGGACAAAGTGTTGGGAAACGTAGCATAAATTCAAAATTTTCCTACGCTTATTCAGATCTTCCTATGGAGAGACCAGCAACGAGAGAGGGGTAAGAGCATCTTCGTACCTTTGAAGATCGCTAAGAGGAAGCGTTGCTAGAACGCGGTTGATGGAGTCGTACTCGCAGCGATTCCGATCTAGTGCCGAACAACGACACCTCCGCGTTCAACACACGTGCAGCCCGGTGACGTCTCCCGCACCTTGATCCAGCAAGGAGGAGGGAGAGGTTGGGGAAGAAGACCAGCAACACGACGGCGTGGTGTTGGTGGAGAGACGAGGTCTCCCGGCAGGGCTTCGCCAAGCGCCGGCAGAGAGGAGGAGGGAGAAGTGCAGGGCTGCGCCGAGGGAGAGGGAAAACTGTGTCCTCCAAAGGCCAAAAGTGCCCACTATATATAGGGGAAGGGGAGAGGGGGTTCCACCCCTAGGGTTCCCACCCTAGGGGGTGCGGCAGCCCTCCCAGATGGGGTTTGTGGCGGCCAGATGAGGGAGGGGGGTGGCGCACCCCTCTGGTGGGCCTAAGGCCCACCTGAGTTAGGGTTCCCCCCTTCTTTTCCTTTCCCCTGCGCCATGGGCTGAGTGGGGAGGCGCACCAGCCCAACTAGGGGCTGGTTCCCACCCCCACTTAGCCCATCTTACCTCTTGGGGTCGCAGCCCCCCTTCGGTGGTCCCGGTGGTCCCGGTACGTTACCGGTGATGCCCGAAACACTTCCGGTCTCCGAAACCATCCGTCCTATATATCAATCTTTACCTCCGGACCATTCCGGAGCTCCTCGTGACGTCCTGGATCTCATCCGGGACTCCGAACAACTTTCGGTAATCTCGTATAACAATTCCCTATAACCCTAGCGTCATCGAACCTTAAGTGTGTAGACCCTACGGGTTCGGGAGACAGGCAGACATGACCGAGACACCTCTCTGGCCAATAACCATCAGCGGGGTCTGGATACCCATGGTGGCTCCCACTAGCTCCACGATGATCTCATCGGATGAACCACGATGTCAAGGATTCAATCAATCCCGTATACGATTCCCTTTGTCTGTCGGTATAGAACTTGCCCGAGATTCGATCGTCGGTATACCTATACCTTGTTCAATCTCGTTACCGGTAAGTCTCTTTACTCGTTCCGTAGCACGTCATCGTGTGACTAACTCCTTAGTCACATTGAGCTCATGATGATGTTCTACCGAGTGGGCCCAGAGATACCTCTCCGTCACACGGAGTGACAAATCCCGATCTCGATTCGTGCCAACCCAACAGGCACTTTCGGAGGTACCCGTAGTGCACCTTTATAGTCACCCAGTTACGTTGTGACGTTTGATACACCCAAAGCACTCCTACGGTATCCGGGAGTTGCACAATCTCACGGTCGAAGGAAAAGATACTTGACATTAGAAAAGCATTAGCATACGAACAATACGATCTAGTGCTAGGCTTAGGATTGGGTCTTGTCCACCACATCATTCTCCCAAATGATGTGATCCCGTTATCAATGACATCCAATGTCCATGATCAGGAAACCATGATCATCTATTGACTAACGAGCTAGCCAACTAGAGGCTTGCTAGGGACACATTGTGATCTATTCATTCACACATGTATTACTGTTTCCTGTTAATACAATTATAGCATGAACGATAGACGATTATCATGAACAAGGAAATATGATAATAACCATTTTATTATTGCCTCTAGGGCATATTTCCAACAGTCTCCCACTTGCACTAGAGTCAATAATCTAGTTACATTGTGATGTATCGAACACCCATAGCATCATGGTGTTGATCATGTTTTGCTCGTGGAAGAGGTTTAGTCAACGGGTCTGCAATATTCAGATCCGTGTGTACTTTACAAATATCTATCACTCCAGTTTGGACATGGTCCTGGATGGAGTTGTAGCGGCGCTTGATGTGCTTCGTCTTCCGGTGAAACCTGGGCTCCTTGGCTATGGCAATGGCTCCAGTGTTATCACAGAAGAGTGTCATAGGACCCGACGCGCTTGGAACCACTCCAAGGTCGGTGATGAGCTCCTTCATCCAAATTCCTTCATGAGCTGCTTCTGAAGCAGCTATGTACTCCGCTTCACATGTAGATGCTGCCACGACTTCTTGCTTGCTGCTGCACCAGCTCACTGCCCCACCATTCAACACATATACGTATCCGGTTTGTGACTTAGAGTCATCCGGATCTGTGTCGAAGCTAGCGTCGACGTAACCTTTTACGACGAGCTCTTCGTCACCTCCATAAACGAGAAACATTTCCTTAGTCCTTTTCAGGTACTTAAGGATATTCTTGACCACTGTCCAGTGTTCCGCACCGGGATTACTTTGGTACCTCCCTACCAAGCTTATCGCAAGGTTTATATCAGGTCTGGTACACAGCATGGCATACATTAGAGAGCCCACGGCTGAAGCGTAGGGGACAGAACTCATCTTCTCTCTATCTGCTGCCGTGGTCGGCGACTGAGTCTTACTCAATCTCATACCTTGCAAAACTGGCAAGAACCCTTTCTTTGAGTTTTCCATATTGAATTTCTTCAATATCTTGTCAAGGTATGTACTTTGCGAAAGACCTATGAGGCGTCTCGATCTATCTCTATAGATCTTGATGCCTAATATGTATGCAGCTTCTCCAAGGTCCTTCATTGAAAAACTCTTGTTCAAATAGGCCTTTATGCTCTCCAACATCTCTATATCATTCCCCATCAATAATATGTCATCCACATATAGTACGAGGAAAGCTACAGAGCTCCCACTCACTTTCTTGTACAGACAGGCTTCTCCGTAAACCTGTATGAACCCAAACGCCTTAATCACCTCATTAAAGCGAATGTTCCAACTCCGAGATGCTTGCACCAGCCCATAGATGGAGCGCTGGAGCTTGCATACTTTGTTAGCACCTTTAGGATCGACAAAACCTTCTGGTTGCATCATATACAACTCTTCCTTAAGATTCCCGTTAAGGAACGCTGTTTTGACGTCCATTTGCCAAATTTCATAATCATAAAAGGCGGCAATTGCTAACATGATTCGGACTGATTTCAGCTTCGCTACGGGAGAGAAAGTCTCTTCGTAGTCAACTCCTTGAATTTGTCGAAAACCCTTTGCGACAAGTCGAGCTTTGTAAACGGTTACATTACCGTTTGCATCAGTCTTCTTCTTGAAGATCCATTTATTTTCTATGGCTCGCCGTTCATCGGGCAAGTCCACCAAAGTCCATACTTTGTTCTCATACATGGATCCTATCTCGGATTTCATGGCCTCAAGCCATTTGTTGGAATCCGGGCCCGCCATTGCTTCTTCATAGTTCGAAGGTTCACCGTTGTCTAACAACATGATTTCCATCACAGGGTTGCCGTACCACTCTGGTGCGGAGCGTACCCTTGTGGACCTTCGTGGTTCAGTAGTAACTTGATCCGAAGCTTCATGATCATCATCATTAACTTCCTCTTCAGTCGGTGTAGGCACCACAGGAACAACTTCTTGCGCTGCGCTACTTTCCTGTTCGAGAGGGGGTGTAATTACCTCATCAAGTTCTACCTTCCTCCCACTTACTTCTTTCGAGAGAAACTCTTTCTCTAGAAAGGATCCGTTCTTGGCAACAAAGGTTTTACCTTCGGATCTAAGATAGAAGGTATACCCAATAGTTTCCTTAGGGTATCCTATGAATACGCATTTCTCCGCTTTGGGTTCGAGCTTTTCTGGTTGAAGTTTCTTCACATAAGCATCGCAGCCCCAAACTTTAAGAAACGACAACTTAGGTTTCTTGCCAAACCACAGTTCATACGGTGTCGTCTCAACGGATTTAGACGGTGCCCTATTTAAAGTGAATGCTGCAGTTTCTAATGCGTATCCCCAAAATGATAGCGGTAAGTCGGTGAGAGACATCATAGATCGTACCATATCTAATAAAGTGCGATTACGACGTTCAGACACTCCGTTGCGTTGCGGTGTGCCAGGCGGCGTTAGTTGTGAAACGATTCCACACTTTCTTAGGTGTGTGCCAAATTCGTGACTCAAATATTCTCCTCCACGATCAGATCGTAGACATTTAATTTTTCTGTCACGTTGATTCTCAACCTCACTCTGAAATTCCTTGAACTTTTCAAACGTCTCAGATTTGTGCTTCATCAAGTAGATATACCCATACCTACTCAAATCATCGGTGAGAGTGAGAACATAACGATAACCACCGCGAGCTTCAATGTTCATTGGACCACACACATCAGTATGTATTATTTCCAATAAGTCGGTGGCTCTCTCCATTGTTCCTGAGAATGGAGTCTTAGTCATCTTGCCCATGAGGCACGGTTCGCATGTGTCAAATGATTCAAAGTCAAGAGACTCTAGCAGTCCATTAGTATGGAGCTTCTTCATGCGCTTAACGCCGATATGACCAAGGTGGCAGTGCCACAAGTACGTGGGACTATCATTATCAACTTTGCATCTTTTGGTACTCACACTATGAATATGTGTAACATCACGATCGAGATTCATCAAGAATAAACCATTCACCAGCGGAGCATGACCATAAAACATATCACTCATATAAATAGAACAACCATTATTCTCTGACTTAAATGAGTAGCCGTCTCGCATTAAGCAAGACCCTGATACAATGTTCATGCTTAAAGCTGGTACTAAATAACAATTATTAAGGTTCAAAACTAATCCCGATGGTAGATGTAGAGGTAACGTGCCGACGGCGATCACATCGACCTTTGAACCATTCCCGACGCGCATCGTCACCTCGTCCTTGGCCAGTCTCCGCTTATTCCGCAGTTCCTGCTTTGAGTTGCAAATGTGAGCAACAGCACCGGTATCAAATACCCAGGAGCTACTACGAGCGCTGGTGAGGTACACATCAATAACATGTATATCACATATACCTTTAACGTTGCCGGCCTTCTTGTCCGCTAAGTATTTGGGGCAGTTCCGCTTCCAGTGACCTTTTCCCTTGCAGTAGAAGTACTCAGTCTCAGGCTTGGGTCCGTTCTTTTTCTTCTTCCCGGCATCTGGCTTGCCGGGCGCGGCAACAGCTTTGCCGTCTTTCTTGAAGTTCTTCTTACCCCTGCCTTTCTTGAAACTAGTGGTCTTGTTGACCATCAACACTTGATGCTCCTTCTTGATTTCTACCTCTGCAGACTTGAGCATCGAGTACAACTCGGGAATGGTTTTCTCCATCCCTTGCATGTTGTAGTTAAGCACAAAGCCTTTGTAGCTTGGTGGGAGAGACTGGAGGATTCTGTCAATGATAGCATCATCCGGAAGTTCGACTCCAAGTGAAGTCAGACGACCGTGTAACCCAGACATTTTGAGTATGTGCTCACTGACAGAACTGTTCTCCTCCATCTTACAGCTGAAGAACTTGTCGGAGACTTCATATCTCTCGACACGGGCATGAGCTTGAAAAACTAGCTTCAGCTCTTGGAACATCTCATATGCCCCGTGTTGCTCAAAACGTCTTTGGAGCCCCGTTTCTAAACTGTATAACATGCCACACCTGACCAGAGAGTAGTCATCACTCCGCGCTTGCCAGACGTTTAGAACGTCCTGCGCTGCTGCGGGAGCGGGAGGGTCACCTAGCGGCGCATTAAGGACATAAGCCTTTTTAGCTGCTTCAAGGATGAGCTTCAGGTTGCGAACCCAGTCCGCATAGTTGCTACCATCATCTTTCAGCTTGTTTTTCTCTAGGAATGCGTTGAAGTTGAGGTTGACGTTGGACATCTACAATATTTATAAAGACAACTTTTAGACTAAGTTCATGACAATTAAGTTCATTTAATCAAATTAAGTATGAACTCCCACTTAAATCGACATCCCTCTAGTCATCTAAGTGATACATGATCCATGTTGACTAACCCGTGTCCGATCATCACGTGAGACGGACTAGTCACCATGGTGAGCAACTTCATGCTGATCGTATTCAACCATACGACTCATGTTCGACCTTTCGGTCTCTTGTATTCGAGGTCATGTCTGTACATGCTAAGCTCGTCGAGTCAACCTAAGTGTTTCGCGTGTGTAAATCTGGCTTACACCCGTTGTATGCGAACGTTAGAATCTATCACACCCGATCATCACGTGGTGCTTCGAGACAACGAACCTTCGCAACGGTGCACACTTAGGGGAATACGTTCTCGAAATTTTAGGAGGGATCATCTTATTATGCTACCGTCGTTCTAAGCAATAAGATGTAAAACATGATAAACATCACAATGCAATCATATAGTGACATGATATGGCCATTATCATCTTTGCTCATTCGATCTCCATCTTCAGGCATCGCATGATCATCATCGTCACCGGTGTGACACCATGATCTCCATCATCATGATCTCCATCATCGTGTCTTCGTGAAGTCGTCACGCCAACTACTACTATCACTACTACTATGGCTAACCATTAGCAATGAAGTAAAAGTAGCAAGCACATGGCGTTGCATCTCATACAATAAATTAAGACAACTCCTATGGCTCCTGCCGGTTGTCATACTCATCGACATGCAAGTCGTGAAACCTATTACAATAACATGATCATCTCATACATCATACATGCAACATCACAACTTTGGCCATATCACATCACATGTCAAACCCTGCAAAAACAAGTTAGACGTCCTCTAATTGTTGTTGCAAGTTTTACGTGGCTGATTTGGGTTTCTAGCAAGAACGCCTTCTTACCTACGTGACAGCCACAACGATGATATGCCAAAGCTATTTACCCTTCATAAGGACCCTTTTCATCAAATCCAATCCGACTAGAGTAGGAGAGACAGACACCCGCTAGCCACCTTTATGCACGATGTGCATGTCTGTCGGTGGAACCAGTCTCACGTAAGCGTACGTGTAAGGTCGGTCCGGGCCGCTTCATCCCACAATACCGCCGGAAAAGAATAAGACTAGTAACGGCAAGCAAATTGACAAACCATCGCCCACAACTTTTGTGTTCTACTCGTGCATAGAATCTACGCATAGAAAACCTGGCTCGGATGCCACTGTTGGGAAACGTAGCATAAATTCAAAATTTTCCTACGCTTATTCAGATCTTCCTATGGAGAGACCAGCAACGAGAGAGGGGTAAGAGCATCTTTGTACCTTTGAAGATTGCTAAGCGGAAGCGTTGCTAGAACGCGGTTGATGGAGTCGTACTCGCAGCGATTCCGATCTAGTGCCGAACAACGGCACCTCCGCGTTCAACACACGTGCAGCCCGGTGACGTCTCCCGCACCTTGATCCAGCAAGGAGGAGGGAGAGGTTGGGGAAGAAGACCAGCAACACAACGGCGTGGTGTTGGTGGAGAGACGAGGTCTCCCGGCAGGGCTTCGCCAAGCGCCGGCAGAGAGGAGGAGGGAGAAGTGCAGGGCTGCGCCGAGGGAGAGGGAAAACTGTGTCCTCCAAAGGCCAAAAGTGCCCACTATATATAGGGGAAGGGGAGAGGGGGTGCCACCCCTAGGGTTCCCACCCTAGGGGGTGCGGCAGCCCTCCCAGATGGGGTTTGTGGCGGCCAGATGAGGGAGGGGGGGTGGCGCACCCCTCTGGTGGGCCTAAGGCCCACCTGAGTTAGGGTTCCCCCCTTCTTTTCCTTTCCCCTGCGCCATGGGCTGAGTGGGGAGGCGCACCAGCCCAACTAGGGGCTGGTTCCCACCCCCACTTAGCCCATCTTACCTCTTGGGGTCGCAGCCCCCCTTCGGTGGTCCCGGTGGTCCCGGTACGTTACCGGTGATGCCCGAAACACTTCCGGTCTCCGAAACCATCCGTCCTATATATCAATCTTTACCTCCGGGCCATTCCGGAGCTCCTCGTGACGTCCTGGATCTCATCCGGGACTCCGAACAACTTTCGGTAATCTCGTATAACAATTCCCTATAACCCTAGCGTCATCGAACCTTAAGTGTGTAGACCCTACGGGTTCGGGAGACAGGCAGACATGACCGAGACACCTCTCTGGCCAATAACCATCAGTGGGGTCTGGATACCCATGGTGGCTCCCACTAGCTCCACGATGATCTCATCGGATGAACCACGATGTCAAGGATTCAATCAATCCCGTATACGATTCCCTTTGTCTGTCGGTATAGAACTTGCCCGAGATTCGATCGTCGGTATACCTATACCTTGTTCAATCTCGTTACCGGTAAGTCTCTTTACTCGTTCCGTAGCACGTCATCGTGTGACTAACTCCTTAGTCACATTGAGCTCATGATGATGTTCTACCGAGTGGGCCCAGAGATACCTCTCCGTCACACGGAGTGACAAATCCCGATCTCGATTCGTGCCAACCCAACAGGCACTTTCGGAGGTACCCGTAGTGCACCTTTATAGTCACCCAGTTACGTTGTGACGTTTGATACACCCAAAGCACTCCTACGGTATCCGGGAGTTGCACAATCTCACGGTCGAAGGAAAAGATACTTGACATTAGAAAAGCATTAGCATACGAACAATACGATCTAGTGCTAGGCTTAGGATTGGGTCTTGTCCACCACATCATTCTCCCAAATGATGTGATCCCGTTATCAATGACATCCAATGTCCATGATCAGGAAACCATGATCATCTATTGACTAACGAGCTAGCCAACTAGAGGCTTGCTAGGGACACATTGTGATCTATTCATTCACACATGTATTACTGTTTCCTGTTAATACAATTATAGCATGAACGATAGACGATTATCATGAACAAGGAAATATGATAATAACCATTTTATTATTGCCTCTAGGGCATATTTCCAACACAAAGGGAATGACATACGGGATTATATGAATCCTTGGCACTGAGGTTCAAACGATAAGATCTTCGTAGAATATGTTGGATCCAATATGGGCATACAGGTCCCGCTATTGAATTTTGACCGAGGAGTCCCTCGGGTCATGTCTACATAGTTCTCGAACCCGCAGGGTCTGCACACTTAAGGTTCGTCGTTGTTTTATGTGTATTTGAGTTATATGGTTCGTTACCGAATGTTGTTCGGAGTCCCGGATGAGATCACAAACGTCACGAGGGTTTCCAGAATGGTCTGGAGATGAAGATTGATATATAGGATCGATGACCTCATTTGATTACCGGAAAGTTTTTCGCATTACCGAGAATGTACCGGGAGTGACGAATGGGTTCCGGATGTTCACCGGGGGGCAGCCCACCCCGGGGAAGCCCATAGGCCTTAGGGGTGCCGCACCAGCCCTTAGTGGGCTGGTGGGCAAGCCCAAGAAGGCCCCTGCGCAGGAGAGAAAGAAAATTAAAGAGAAAATAAAAAAAAGGGGAAGTGGGAAAATAGAGAAGGACTCCACCTTCCAATCCTAGTTGGACTAGAATTGCAGGAGGAGTCCTCCTCCCCCCACTTCGGCCGACCTCTAGGGGCTCTTTGAGCCTCAAGGCAAGGTCCCTCCCCTCCCTCCTATATATACTGAGGTATTAGGGCTGATTTGAGACAATTTTGCCAACGCAGCCCGACCACATACCTCCACGGTTTTCCCTCTAGATCGCGTTTCTACGGAGCTCGGGCGGAGCCCTGCTGAGATGTAGCGACCCGACTCAAAACGAGTTAAGCCTTTGTGTATCTGTGCCATCCCTGGATCAGTATGCTGGCACACACAGTACATCAATGTATATATCAAAGTGCAATCACATGTAAATAACGTAAAACTGATAGATACCTCAAAATCTCAGCGGAAACAGTCAAAGGGAGTGGAGTCCCAAATAACACCAACGGCAGGTTGAGTGCGGACCGTAACCCTGAATTGTACTCTTACTCGTCCAAGAAAGTATCTATAACATAAGACGTTGCAGTCATGTAGGTCAGCATATTGAATATGCCCGCAAGTCATAAAAGAGAAGGGTAAAAATAACATCTATACTATATGCATATATGGCAGGTGGGGCTGTAGTTTAAGTTTTGCGTAAAGCAAATTTTCCTACAACAAGAGAGAGGTAAGAGAAAAATTTACTACTTTGTTGGTTGTTAATGAGAAGGTTCCACCAACCATTTCTCATACCCAAGTTATGAATATTACCCACATCAAATATATATAATGGTGTTGCGAATTCCTGATAGTTTCAGTTCCTTTGGCTCAAGTTGTCCATGACCGTGGACACGGCTAATCGATTAGGATTGAGTACTCTGCAGAGTTTTGCACACGTTCCCCACAAGATTTGATCGCCTCCGTGTATGTCCTCGCACTTCCGGGTGTTTGAAGACCGGATTATCAAAACATGGTCTTTCAATGGGTTCCTCTGATCCTCTGTCGGTTCCCATCCAATCCTACCGTTCTTCTACATCTCGTAGCACCGCCTGTCCAGAGTCACCACGTTGTCCAACCAAGCCAGAGCCCATAATGACTTGTGGCTGTGCAGGTAAGCCTTGGGTCTTGAAAATATCCGTCCGTCTCTTTGAGCCTGGGTGAAGCTTTCCGCAAGATGTCATGGCACTTCCCCATGCATCACGGGTCGTCCACTGGTTTCTCCAGGGAACCCATCTAAACCGTCCTTCACCCAGAGGTATATTTCATTATGAGGTCTTGCAAGTCTTGGAGTCTTCAGGTCTTGATTATTAAGTTCTCACAACACTCATGGTAAACACTCAACCAAAACCCCGTCTACTAGGAGCATAGCATAATAACGTCCGGCCAAAGTAACAAGGGGTTGGGTGCCTACCACATGATACTACATCAAGATCCAAAATTTCCAAGTACCTACTTTGCATGCAATTGGGTGAAGAAAAGTAGAACTACAATGCATATGAAACATACGTAATAATATGATCAACGTGACTTGCCTAGTATTACTTGATGAAGATAGTCACTCCCATAATCCTGATAATTCTACTCGTCACACTCCGAGAAATCTATCATAAACGAATAGCATTCAATAAACATTCATGACAAAAGGAAGAACCAAAAGAACATAACATGTCTTGGTGCAAAATAACAACATACCAAGATTTAATAATAAAAGATAGGTCCTTATGGTGTTGTAAAAAGGAAAGGCGAAAGGGGTCAACTCAAAAGAGTCAAAGGATGATCAACTATCGCTATATAAGCTCGACTTGCATACACTATGGGAGATGATCAAAAATATTGGGAGAACAATATGAATGTTGTTTGACAAATAGTATAAGACATAAGAGTTTATTTGTAGAAATAATTTCTTGAAGTGGAGCAGTACAACGCAACTTATAGCGAATTGAAGTATGAATAGAATTTGAATTCCATAAAGGTCAAAAGTATTTGAATTGGAGAATGGTTGTTATGAATAGAAAGTACATAACACTAGTGTTTAGGGGCAAAAGAAATCAATGGAAAAGGTGCTACTGTTTGCAAGGTAAGATCAAATGAATGTTCGAATACAAATTTGAATCGCTCAAATTTGTAAGGTTCAAAGGTCGAAACTAATGATGCGACTGGATATAGGGGATCAATATGAACATGTAGAAAAAAATAATTACTAGATTTGAAATAGCGGATCAAAAGATACAAATACTTCAATATAACATTGAATCGGCTTAGAACGATGCGAACACTTTTGGACACTAATAGATAAATATGATTTGATCAAAATTATAAGTTGAAAAGTTAAAACTAATGATACAAACGGAAAGATTACTTTGATACGAATCCGACGCAATTGGATTCATCTAAAACGGAGCTACGGATAAAAAGATATGATCAAATGAACTTTGAATATGAGTGTGAACAAATTTCGAATTTTGAAAATTTCAAAAAAACTGAAATGATAGGTTCACCGGATAGGTGGGATCAATACGAAACTCTAGGCGTTGGTTTCATCTAATTCGGATAAACGAGTAAAAAGTTATGGCTATTTGAAAAATCAGGGCCAAGTTGTTTTACGGAAGAAAAGTGCTATGTCTAAAAGAATTCTAGTACTAATGTATAAATATCAAGACTAATTAATATATCTAATTACTCTACCGTATACTAGTGTAGGAATACTAGTCTAGAAATAATAAGCTACGGGAGTATAAAAGAAAAAATACGAAGAGAAATACCTTTATAATGCAGAGTAAGAATTAATTCCAATGAGGAGACGACTTCGAGAAATCCCGCCGAAGAGAAGAGAATATTTTTATATAATAAACCTAGTCAAACCAAAAGATTGATTTAACCCGAAATAGATGATTTTTGGATGCTCCTATGCGTCTATATTTATAGGTGGAAAGAAGGTCTAAAAGTCATTAGGTAGGCAATGTGGAACTAAACATAGACGAAAAGAGGAGAAAAGGAGGGAGAGGAGCCGCATGGGCCAAAAGGAATAAGCCAACCGCATCAGCCCAAATCGGCCAGGTTGTTTTTTTTTCTTTTTCGGACGAACAGTGTTTTTTGGTGAATAGTGCCTTTTTTTTAAAAAAAAATAAACAGTGAAAACAAATATAAATGAAATTAAGCGAATATTTTATATAGGCATATTATATATCAAAATTTTCAGAATAAAATTTCCTATCACATGAACATATTTTCAAGACCAAATAAAATACTTTTTAAAAAATTATTTTTTTGCAATAACTTTAAAATGAAAAGGAATTTGAATTTCAAATAAATTGCAAATACTTAGATTCTAATCAAGACATTGCCTCTGATTTTGGAGTGTCATTTTCCTCCTCTCATTTGATTTTTTATCAGAGGGTTTTGAAAATATTCAAACTCAAAAATTGAATAGGGATTCAAAATAGAAAGTTTTGGGAAAGTCATTTTATTCCCTCTCCTTCAAAAGTTTTAAAAAGTTTCAAATTTCACTCAAGTTTCAATCACTCAAACAAACAAACAATCAATCTAATAATTATATTAACATTCCAAAATTTGGGATGATACAAACTGTTGGGTAACGTAGCATAAATTCAAAATTTTCCTACGCATGTTCAGATCTTCCTATGGAGAGACCAGCAACGAGAGAGGGGTAAGAGCATCTTCATACCTTTGAAGATCGCTAAGCGGAAGCGTTGCTAGAACGCGGTTGATGGAGTCGTACTCGCGGCGATTCCGATCTAGTGCCGAACAACGGCACCTCCGCGTTCAACACACGTGCAGCCCGGTGACGTCTCCCGCACCTTGATCCAGCAAGGAGGAGGGAGAGGTTGGGGAAGATGTCCAGCAACACGACGGCGTGGTGTCGATGGAGAGACGAGGTCTCCCAGCAGGGCTTCGCCAAGCGCCGGCAAAGAGGAGGAGGGAGAGGAGCAGGGCTGCGCCGAGAGAGAGATGAAACGGTGTGACAAACAGCCCCGAAATCTCATCTATATATAGGGGAAGAGGGAGGGGCGCAGCCCCTAGGGTTCCCACCCCCAAGGGGTGCGGCAGCCCCAGATGGGAGAGGGGGCGGCGGCCAGGGCAGGGAGGAGGGGTGGCGCACCCCTCTGGTGGGCCTTAGGCCCACCTATGCTAGGGTTCCCCCCTTCCCCCCCTTCTCTGGTGCGCATGGGCTGGGTGGGGGCGCACCAGCCCACCTAGGGGCTGGTTCCCTTCCCCACTTAGCCCATCTAGCCTCCTGGGATAGTTTCCCCCCTTCGGTGGTCCCCCGGGACCACCTCCGGTGGTCCCGGTGGTCCCGGTACGTTACCGGTGACGCCCGAAACACTTCCGGTGTCCAAAACCATCCGTCCTATATATCAATCTTTACCTCCGGACCATTCCGGAGCTCCTCATGACGTCCGGGATCTCATCCGGGACTCTGAACAACTTTCGGTAACCTCGTACAACAATTCCCTATAACCCTAGCGTCATCGAACCTTAAGTGTGTAGACCCTACGGGTTCGGGAGACAACCAGACATGACCGAGACACCTCTCTGGCCAATAACCATCAGCGGGGTCTGGATACCCATGGTGGCTCCCACTTGCTCCACGATGATCTCATCGGATGAACCATGATGTCAAGGATTCAATCAATCCCGTATACGATTCCCTTTGTCTGTCGGTATAGAACTTGCCCGAGATTCGATCGTCGGTATACCTATACCTTGTTCAATCTCGTTGCCGGTAAGTCTCTTTACTCGTTCTGTAGCACGTCATCGTGTGACTAACTCCTTAGTCTCATTGAGCTCATGATGATGTTCTACCGAGTGGGCCCAGAGATACCTCTCCGTCACACGGAGTGACAAATCCCGATCTCGATTCGTGCCAACCCAACAGACACTTTCGGAGGTACCCGTAGTGCACCTTTATAGTCACCCAGTTACGTTGTGACGTTTGATACACCCAAAGCACTCCTACGGTATCCGGGAGTTGCACAATCTCACGGTCGAAGGAAAAGATACTTGACATTAGAAAAGCATTAGCATACGAACAATACGATCTAGTGCTAGGCTTAGGATTGGGTCTTGCCCATCACATCATTCTCCCAATGATGTGATCCCGTTATCAATGACATCTAATTCCCATGATCAGGAAACCATGATCATCTATTGACTAACGAGCTAGCCAACTAGAGGCTTGCTAGGGACACATTGTGATCTATTCATTCACATGTATTACTGTTTCCTGTTAATACAATTATAACATGAACGATAGACGATTATCATGAACAAGGAAATATGATAATAACCATTTTATTATTGCCTCTAGGGCATATTTCCAACACAAACCTACCACACTTAAAATGAATCTCGTCCTCGAGATTCGAAGAGGCTAGAAAGAAAAGGTTAGTGTTTGGGGTCTTCTAACAAATCCAATCTCCTGCAAAGTGGGATGCTACCACACTTAAAATGAGAGTTACCGGTCCCTCAAATTATTAACAATCCTGTGGGATCTTGGCATCTGACTACTCACATTCTTCATGGTAACTACATTGGTGAAGCTCTTCCATTATATTCATAATGTTTTCCATCAAAATCGAGTGCTCTTCTGTTGATATAAACTTCTTCTGTCACTCGGTCTTCTTAACTGACAAGTCTCGTGATCATCCTAAATAACCTATCGACGATTCTCATGGTGGTCTACCATTTGTGGTTATCCTACAGTGAGAAGGTTCTTGATTTCATCCTAGCCGTAAAATTTCCTACGCGTGACAACAAGTGCCATGAACATGGGTCTTCATCATACCATTCTAAGGCTTAAACAAAAGCTTCAAAGAACGTCTTCTCTTTCTATGGGTAAGTCTCTCAGATTTACCATTCCGAATAGCAAGAGAATGATAAGAGTAAGTCGTCATGGTGGCCAAGCCATGTCGCAGTGAAATCATTACCTTGTATAAGGCTTAGTGAATCTCGTATTCTAACACTTGGGCATCCTCACAAGCATTGCAGAATTTCTCTTGTCCACGAACGAAGTTCAGAAAATCCATTGGTTTTGCAAGCTGAACAAAACATCTATCGTATCTTCACAACTCTCAGGTTTTCGTATGCTCCTAAGAAAACATTTGTTGATCCATCATAGCTTATCCCTTCATGCTCTTAGGATAACCTTCATGAAAATCTTGAGATGCATCCTTGGTACCGGTTGTATTCCTTGAACTCATTTTCCCTTACATTGGTCTGTGTACCAACAAAAGTGTTTGTTCCTCAAATTTTCAATTCCAAGGTACACTATTCTTCTGTTCTCACCCCCATAGTTTGATATGATCCAACATTTCCTTCGACTGTATTCAGTGGGTTTGGCTTCTTGGTATGCATGGTACATTCCTAGTCCTTGGGTCCTGTGGGTTTACCGATTACTACCACACTTAAAATGAAATATACTCATGTCTGCATAGACCATATTTTCTCATATCCTCGAAATGGTCAGAGATATTTGTTCATATAGAAATAACTCATACAATTTCGACATAGGAAACCATGACACATAAATTCCACTGATCCATGAAGTTATTACAATCTTAGAGACTTCCGTTACAAAATTTAACTCCATAATCTCATGAAAACAAGAGTGCTTCATGTCACACTTATTACCATTGTCAAAACTTAACTACTCCATTTTAGCTTTCTTCCCATGTGGACAATTACTAGCATAATGCCATGCTTCCTTGCAATGAAAACAAATGAGTTCCGACAAGTCTCGGGGCTTCTTGGTGTTTTTTGTTGCTCCTTGAGTTTCCTGCTTCCTTCCTGGTTACATATTGTTGTAGTGGCCCAATTCCTTACACTTGAAACATCTGATATGACTCCCCTATGCACCGACCCCCTCCTCTACCCCCTCTCTATGCCTGCGGGCCCTGCTCGAGCCCCTTCTCTCTCCACGTCACCCCCACCCTTCTTCCTCCCTCCCCTCTCCTTCCTTCTTCTCTGCGCAAGAGACTTAGACCGAGCTCTCCCCACCAGCGATTTCTTTCCCTACAGCTCCCTCTCTTTCCTTAATTCTCCCTCCCTCCTCCCACTGCCCCGTGGCCCCACCCTGGCCGACACCTAGCTCCCCCACGTTGTCACCTTCTCCTTCCTCTCTCCTCTCCTTTCCATCTCTCTGCTCCACCGAAACCGAGACGCACACTAGCCACGATTTCCTTCCCAGTACTCCCTCTCCTCCTTCCTTATACCTCACCCCACCCAGCCTATATATACCCCCCCCCCCCCCCGCTCCCCGAGCCACCCGTTCCCAACCCTAGTCGCCGCCACCGCCGCCCGAGCCGCCGCCGGTGCAAGTACTGCACCCTTCGGCCTCGCCCTGGGAGCCACCCCCGGAGCCCCTCTCCCCCGAGCGCCTCCCCCGCAGAGGAGGAGCACCGCCGTCGCCTCCCCGAAGCCCTCCACCGCCCCGGAGACCCCCCCTCCCTCGCCGGCCAGCCACCCCTCGCCGGAGCTGCTGCCACCAGCAAGGTAGCCCCTCCATCTCTCTGTATTTCATGTTGTTTCTTTCTAACCGTTAGATCTTGAACTAGTGGCTATAGATTAGATCTTGTGTACCTCTTCGGTCTAATAAGAAAAACCAGTAGGTTTTTTCTGTCACTTAAGTTTTAACCGGCGACTTTGCTAGCCTTAGGCCGTTTGCCCGTAGCTTTGCAACAAACACTCCTCTCGGCCAATGGTAGCCTGCCACGTATACCCTCTCTTTTAGCACTAGTAGTTTTGTATTTTCTGCCTGATTACAAAAACAGAAACTTTCAATTTTGTTTTGGCCACAACTCTTTATCCCGAAGTCCAATGACATTGATTCTTTTAACAGTAGCTCAAAAATTTCCTGTAGTTTTTAAAAACATATAATTTGTCTGTGTTTGAAATTTTTTAATATAAGTTAGAGCAGATTTAGTTTAAACACTGTTTTGCCTATTGCAGGAGTTTGAAAAATGATATTGAGTTGATTCTTTTTGCTACTGTTTTCTAGTGATAAAATGTTACTGTGGTAGAAGTTTCAGAATTTTTAAAGTGTTTTTACTGGTGTTTTCAACAGAAACAAGTTTCTGCCATACCGGCGCGCGATAAATTCTTTTGCGTAGTCTTTTGCAAATCCTTGCATGTGATGTTATTTTTACTTGTGGCATGATTGAGTTGCTTATGGTGTGCTTTGTGTTTGTATCGGTAGATCATCCGGAGTGCGAAGCGTGTTACTTAGAGACGCTCGAGCAGGACAACTATCACCAAGGCAAGTTATCTTTGATCATGTTATTTTACCTATGTTTTCGATGCATGGTAGATCACCTTCTTTGCCCAATTTGCATGCTGCCTAGGTACTTGGAAACTTTAGTGTAATTTGTAGTATCATGTGGTAGGAACACAACAACCCCGATACTTGGCCCCGGGACGACAATGTTATATTTGCTATGCTTAAGTAGACGGGTTATCGGTTGAGTGTATTCCACGAGTGATGCGAGGTTGATATAATAACCAAGACCGGACTAAGCCAAGATTTTCAAGACCTTGGACGCAATGCAACTCTGGGTGAAGGACGGTTGATCGGCTCCCTGGAGAACCAAGTGGATGCCCGGGATGCTGGAGAGGCCATGTCATCCTGCGGAAAGCTTCACCCAGGCTCGAAGAGACGGACGGAGACTTCAAGACTCAAGGCTTACCTGCACAGCCACAAGTCATTATGGGCTCTGGCTTGGTTGGACAACGCGGCGACTCTGGACAGGCGGTGCTAGCAGATGTAGACGAACGGTAGGAATGGATGGGCACCGACAGGGATTCAGAGGGACCCGTTGAAAGACCATGTTTTGATCATCCGGTCTTCAAACACCCTGAAGTGCGAGGACATACCCGGAGGCGATCAAATCTTGTGGGGAACGTGTGCAAAACTCTGCAGAGTACTCAACCTAATCGATTAGCCCTGTCCACGGTCATGGACAACTTGAGCCGAAGGCATTGAATTTCCCCTGAACTCTCGACACAACTTAATAATGATGTGGGTGTTAACAACTATTCGGGTACGAGAACTGGTTGGCGGAACCATCTCGTTAACAACAAACATTGTAGTAATATTTTGCTTTCAACCCCTTTTGTTGTAGGATAAAGCTGGCTTTATGCAAAACTTAGCTCCACCGGCCAAAAATGCAATTAGAGATAGTTGATTATTATTTTACTCCTCTCTTTGATGACTTGCCGGCATATTCAATATGCTGACCTACACGGCTGCAACATATCATGTTGCAGAGTACTTTTCCGACTAGGAGTGAGGCTACGGTTCTACGCTGAGCGGCATGCCCTTGGAGTCGGATGGACTCGTCTACCTGATGCTTCCGCTTAGTCTTCGTTAGATAATCTCATGAGTTGGTCTTCAGCCACTTTATTGTACTGCTTTATTGTAATAAAGTACTCTTATGAGATTTCGATTAATAAAGTTGTGTGATTGCACTCTTGAATATATATACATTATGTACTGTGTGTGTACCAGCATGATCTTGGGATGGTACGGAAACACCAGAGGCTTGACTCGTCTTGAGTCGGGTCGCTACAGAAATGGTATTCAGAGCACACACTGACCTTAGGACGTAACCTCTAGGAATGGAAAAGCCTTAGGAAGAAAACTATTTTCTCTTATGTCTATAAATCTTCTATTTCCTCTTCTGATCATTTATGACTTCTCTCCGATTTTCCAATGTTTAGATGGCCACCTTCGTCCCTGTTAAGTTAACAGAGTTTTGCGAGCCCGACACCACGATGCCGTTCAGAAAGGAGCTGGTGCAGATCACCAAGGATTTGAGGATTTCTCTGCCGACTATCACAGGGAAGCCAACTTCGTCTTACGCGGAGCATTCACACTACAGGATCGAGGTGCATATTCCCGGAAGGACATTCCAGCCGCGCACTGAGCTGATGGATTTCAAGTTCATCGCACCCAACTGGATTCTCGGAAGGGACATGGCGATCCATTGTGCACTCGGACGTATCAAGGAAGAATACAAAGGCTGCCCTATTTCTCCAAACCTATTCGCCGTATCCCGGAGAAATGAAGACGGAGACATCATCTCAAGCAAGACCAATGACGCTCTCTTGTCTTATGCCCAGACCTTGGAGAAGCACAGTGGGACTCTGGAGTATCACGCGATCAAGGACGCCAGGAAGATCAAGCAACTGTCACTCCGCGAGCTTGAACTTGAAGACGCAGCCCGGGAAGCCCACTATGAGCATGAGCTGGAGGTGAAGGACTTTCTGGAGCGGATCGAGAAGCTGAAGACTCGAGTTGCATACCTGGACGAGGAACTGGACATGGGCGAGAACCTTCATCCTGAAGGAGACGTAGCCCCCGTGATCAGCAACGACGAGGACTATGAAGAAAGCTCCACCGAAGGACCCGACACCATGCTATTCTGAGGAGGACACTTAGACTAGACCACCAAATTTACTTTATCGTTTTACATTTTAGGCCGATGTTTAGGATTATCGATTTTGTATCCTCGTGTGAACCTTTGTGATGATTGAATAAAATGTGTGGTGTGATACTTGTGTGTTGCATTCATATGGGTAGTGTAATTACTCTTAGACCATTGTTCTATGCTAATCTCACCCCTCTACAAACATCAGATGCCTCCGAGACGCGCCCCTGAGCCCAACTTTCCGCCGGAACTCACCCAGTTGATCCAGCAACAAAATGCCTAGATGCAGCTGATCATCCAGAACCAGAACAACAACAACAATCATCATCCACCCCAGCCTGACAATCTCACCCGTTTTCTGAGGTTGAACCCTCCAACTTTCTCCAACAGCATTGAGCCCATTGTGGCGGATGATTGGCTCCGCAAGATGGAGTGTGAACTTATCACTGCTGGTTGTTCTGAAGCTGAGAAGGTGCGTTTTGCCGCGCATCAACTTGAAGGCTCTGCAGCTGCTTGGTGGGAGAACTACACCACCACTTATCCCATTGCTGGAGTCACTTGGGAGAAATTCAAGCAAGCCTTCCGCACCGCGCATGTCTCAGCTGGTGCAATGAGTCTGAAAAAGCGTGAGTTTCGCAACTTACGCCAGGGGAATCGCTCTGTGGCTCAGTACGTTGATGAATTCAGCATGCTCGCCCGTTATGCACCTGGAGATATGGTCGATGATGCGGCCAAGCAGGAAAAGTTCTTGGAAGGACTGAATGATGAGCTGAGCATTCAGTTGACGGTAGCCACCTTCAACAACTACCAGGAGTTGGTTGATAAGGCCCTCATCTTGGAGGGGAAACATCAGCAGATGGAGAACCGCAAGCGGAAGTATGGAGTTGGAAAGTTCAACTCCGGCACTCAGCAGAAGCCCCGCTACACCCCCTATTAAGGGAATACCGGGACTGGATCCGGTAAGTTTGGAGGACACGTTCAGCATAACCACCCAGTGCACAACCATGGAGGCCATAACCATGGAGGAAATGGGAACCACCGCAACAACAGCAACTTCAAGAATGGCGGTACTGGCACTCAGCAGCATTCAGCTCCAGCTCAGAAGGATCTGACTCACATCACTTGCTTCAAGTGACAGAAGACGGGACACTATGCCACTGATTGTCCCCAGAACAAGCAGGGAAATGGAAACGGCAACGGCAACTCTGCAGCTAAGAATCCCAATCATTTTCCTTGAGCTCAGGTGAACCACATTGATGTTGATGTTGGGGAACGTCGCATGGGAAACAAAAATTTTCCTACGCGCACGAAGACCTATCATGGTGATGTCCATCTACGAGAGGGGATGAGTGATCTACGTACCCTTGTAGATCGTACAGCAGAAGCGTTAGAGAACGCGGTTGATGTAGTGGAACGTCCTCACGTCCCTCGATCCGCCCCGCGAACAATGCCGCGATCAGTCCCACGATCTAGTACCGAACGGACGGCACCTCCGCGTTCAGCACACGTACAGCTCGACGATGATCTCGGCCTTCTTGATCCAGCAAGAGAGACGGAGAGGTAGAAGAGTTCTCCGGCAGCGTGACGGCGCTCCGGAGGTTGGTGATGATCTTGTCTCAGCAGGGCTCCGCCCGAGCTCCACAGAAACACGATCTAGAGGAAAAACTATGGAGGTATGTGGTCGGGCAGCCGTGAGAAAGTCGTCTCAAATCTGCCCTAAAAGCCCCATATATATAGGAGGAGGGAGGGGGACCTTGCCTTGGGGTCCAAGGGATCCCCAAGGGGTCGGCCGAGCCAGGTGGGAGGACTCTCCCCCCCCCAAACCGAGTCCTACTTGGTTTGGTGGGAGGGAGTCCTTCCCCCTTCCCACTTCTTCCCTTTTTTTTCTTTCCTTTGATTTTTTCTCTCTTGGCGCATAGGGGATTGGTGGGCTGTCCCACCAGCCCACTAAGGGCTGGTGTGACCCCCCCAAATGCCTATGGGCTTCCCCGGAGTGGGTTGCCCCCCTCCGGTGAACTCCCGGAACCCATTCGTCATTCCCGGTACATTCCCGGTAACTCCGAAAACCTTCCGGTAATCAAATGAGGTCATCCTATATATCAATCTTCGTTTCCGGACTATTCCGGAAACCCTCGTGACGTCCGTGATCTCATCCGGGACTCCGAACAACATTCGGTAACCAACCATATAACTCAAATACGCATAAAACAACGTCGAACCTTAAGTGTGCAGACCCTGCGGGTTCGAGAACTATGTAGACATGACCCGAGAGACTCCTCGGTCAATATCCAACAGCGGGACCTGGATGCCCATATTGGATCCTACATATTCTACGAAGATCTTATCGTTTGAACCTCAGTGCCAAGGATTCGTATAATCCCGTATGTCATTCCCTTTGTCCTTCGGTAGGTTACTTGCCCGAGATTCGATCGTCACTATCCGTATACCTATTTCAACCTCGTTTACCGGCAAGTCTCTTTACTCGTTCCGTAATACAAGATCCCGCAACTTACACTAAGTTACATTGCTTGCAAGGCTTGTGTGTGATGTTGTATTACCGAGTGGGCCCCGAGATACCTCTCCGTCAAACGGAGTGACAAATCCCAGTCTTGATCCATACTAACTCAACTAACACCTTCAGAGATACCTGTAGAGCATCTTTATAGTCACCCAGTTACGTTGCGATGTTTGATACACACAAAGCATTCCTCCGGTGTCAGTGAGTTATATGATCTCATGGTCATAGGAATAAATACTTGACACGCAGAAAACAGTAGCAACAAAATGACACGATCAACATGCTACGTCTATTAGTTTGGGTCTAGTCCATCACGTGATTCTCCCAATGACGTGATCCAGTTATCAAGCAACAACACCTTGTTCATAATTAGAAGACACTGACTATCATCGATCAACTGGCTAGCCAACTAGAGGCATGCTAGGGACGGTGTTTTGTCTATGTATCCACACATGTAAATGAGTCTTCATTCAATACAATTATAGCATGGATAATAAACTATTATCTTGATACAGGAATTATAATAATAACTATACATTTATTATTGCCTCTAGGGCATAATTCCAACAGTCTCCCACTTGCACTAGAGTCAATAATCTAGCCCTCACATCACCATGTGAATTACATTGTAATAAATCTAACACCCATACAGTTCTGGTGTCGATCATGTTTTGGCCGTTGAAGAGGCTTAGTCAGCGGGTCTACTACATTCAGATCCGTGTGCACTTTGCATATATTTACGTCCTCCTCCTCGACGTAGTCGCGGATGAGGTTGAAGCGTCGTTTGATGTGTCTGGTCTTCTTGTGAAACCTTGGTTCCTTTGCTAAGGCAATGGCACCAGTGTTGTCACAGAACAAGGTTATTGGATCCAGTGCACTTGGCACCACTCCAAGATCCGTCATGAACTGCTTCATCCAGACACCCTCCTTAGCCGCCTCCGAGGCAGCCATGTACTCCGCTTCACATGTAGAGTCTGCTACGACGCTTTGCTTGGAACTGCACCAGCTTACTGCACCCCCATTAAGAATAAATACGTATCCGGTTTGCGACTTAGAGTCGTCCGGATCTGTGTCAAAGCTTGCATCGACGTAACCTTTTACGGCGAGCTCTTCGTCACCTCCATACACGAGAAACATCTCCTTAGTCCTTTTCAGGTACTTCAGGATATTCTTGACCGCCGTCCAGTGATCCACTCCTGGATTACTCTGGAACCTACCTGCCATACTTATGGCCAGGCTAACATCCGGTCTAGTGCACAGCATTGCATACATGATAGAGCCTATGGCTGAAGCATAGGGGACGGAGCGCATATGCTCTCTATCTTCATCAGTTGCTGGGCACTGAGTCTTACTCAATCTCGTACCTTGTAACACTGGCAAGAACCCTTTCTTGGACTGTTCCATTTTGAACCTCTTCAAAACTTTATCAAGGTATGTGCTTTGTGAAAGTCCTATCAGGCGTTTTGATCTATCCCTATAGATCTTAATGCCTAGAATGTAAGCAGCTTCTCCTAGGTCCTTCATAGAGAAACTTTTATTCAAGTAACCTTTTATGCTCTCCAAAAGCTCTACGTTGTTTCCAATCAGTAATATGTCATCCACATATAATATTAGAAACGCCACAGAGCTCCCACTCACTTTCTTGTAAATACAAGATTCTCCAACCACTTGTATAAACCCAAATGCTTTGATCACCTCATCAAAGCGTTTGTTCCAACTCCGAGATGCTTGCACCAGTCCATAAATGGATCGCTGGAGCTTGCACACCTTGTCAGCATTTTTAGGATCGACAAAACCTTCGGGTTGCATCATATACAACTCTTCCTTAAGGAAACCGTTAAGGAACGCCGTTTTGACATCCATCTGCCAGATTTCATAATCGAAAAATGCAGCTATTGCTAACATGATTCTGACGGACTTAAGCATTGTTACGGGAGAGAAAGTCTCATCGTAGTCAATTCCTGGAACTTGTGAAAAACCCTTTGCCACAAGTCGAGCTTTATAAACGGTCACATTACCGTCAGCGTCCGTCTTCTTCTTAAAGATCCATTTGTTTAGCCTTGCGGCCCTCAGGCAGCATCTCCAAAGTCCACACTTTGTTCTCATACATGGATCCTATCTCGGATTTCATGGCTTCTAGCCATTTGTTGGAATCTGGGCCCACCATTGCTTCTTCATAATTTGCAGGTTCATTGTTGTCTAACAACATGATTGATAAGACGGGATTACCATACCACTCTGGAGCAGCGCGTGATCTCGTCGACCTGCGTGGTTCAACAGAAACTTGAACTGGAGTTTCATGATCATCATCATTAACTTCCTCCTCAACCGGCGTCGCAAGGACAGAGGTTTCCCCTTGCCCTGCGCCACCATCCAGAGGGATGAGAGGTTCGACAACCTCGTCAAGTTCTATCTTCCTCCCACTCAATTCTCTCGAGAGAAACTCCTTCTCGAGAAAAGTTCCGTTCTTAGCAACAAACACTTTGCCCTCGGATTTGAGATAGAAGGTGTACCCAACTGTCTCTTTTGGGTAACCTATGAAGACGCACTTTTCCGCTTTGGGTTCCAGCTTTTCAGGCTGAAGCTTTTTGACATAAGCATCACATCCCCAAACTTTAAGAAACGACAACTTTGGCCTTTTGCCATACCACAGTTCGTATGGTGTCGTCTCAACGGATTTCGATGGTGCCCTATTTAAAGTGAATGCAGCTGTTTCTAATGCATAACCCCAAAACGATAACGGCAAATCAGTAAGAGACATCATAGATCGCACCATTTCTAACAAAGTACGATTACGACGTTCGGACACACCATTACGCTGTGGTGTTCCAGGCGGTGTTAACTGCGAAACAATTCCACATTGTCTTAAGTGAGTACCAAACTCGAAACTCAGATATTCACCCCCACGATCAGACCGTAGGAACTTGATCTTCTTGTTACGATGATTTTCCACTTCACTCTGAAATTGCTTGAACTTTTCAAATGTTTCAGACTTGTGCTTCATCAAGTAGACATAACCATATCTACTTAAATCGTCACTGAAGGTGAGAAAATAACGATATCCGCCGCGTGCCTCCACGCTCATTGGACCACACACATCGGTATGTATGATTTCCAACAAGTCACTTGCACGCTCCATTGTTCCGGAGAACGGAGTCTTAGTCATCTTGCCCATGAGGCATGGTTCGCACGTGTCAAGTGAATCAAAGTCAAGTGACTCCAAAAGTCCATCAGCATGGAGTTTCTTCATGCGCTTTACACCAATATGACCCAAGCGGCAGTGCCACAAAAATATGGCGCTATCATTGTTTAATCTAACTCTTTTGGTCTCAATGTTATGTATATGCGTATCTCTATCAAGATTCAATATGAACAATCCTCTCACATTCGGTGCATGACCATAAAAGATGTTACTCATAGAAATAGAACAACCATTATTCTCAGACTTAAAAGAGTAACCGTCTGGCAATAAACAAGATCCAGATATAATGTTCATGCTCAACGCAGGCACTAAATAACAATGATTTAAGTTCATCACTAATCCCGATGGTAGTTGAAGTGACACTGTGCCGACGGCGATTGCATCAACCTTGGAACCGTTTCCTACGCGCATCGTCACTTCGTCTTTCGCCAGCCTTCGTCTATTCCGCAGTTCCTGCTTCGAGTTGCAAATGTGAGCAACAGAACCGGTATCGAATACCCAGGCACTACTACGAGAGCCGGTTAAGTACACATCAACAACATGTATATCAAATATACCTGATTTTTCTTTGCCCGCCTTCTTATCTGCCAGATACTTGGGGCAATTGCGCTTCCAGTGACCCATACCCTTGCAATAGAAGCACTCTGTTTCAGGCTTAGGTCCAGCCTTGGGTTTCTTCGGCGGATTGGCAACAGGCTTGCCGCTCTTCTTCGAATTGCCCTTCTTGCCTTTGTCGTTTCTCTTGAAACTAGTGGTCTTGCTCACCATCAACACTTGATGCTCTTTACGGAGTTCAGACTCTGCGACTTTCAGCATCGCAAACAACTCGCCGGGAGACTTGTTCATCCCTTGCATGTTGTAGTTCAACACAAAGCCTTTATAGCTTGGCGGCAGTGATTGAAGGATTCTGTCAGTGATAGCTTCTTGCGGGAGTTCAATCCCCAGTTCAGCTAGACGGTTTGAGTACCCAGACATTTTGAGCACATGTTCACTGACAGACGAGTTTTCCTCCATCTTGCAAGCATAGAATTTATCGGAGGTCTCATACCTCTCGATCCGGGCGTTCTTCTGAAAGATAAACTTCAACTCCTGGAACATCTCAAATGCTCCATGACGCTCAAAGCGACGTTGAAGTCCCGGTTCTAAGCCATACAAGACTGCACATTGAACTATTGAGTTGTCCTCCTTACATGCTAACCAAGCGTTCTTAACATCCTGATCAGCCGTAGCGGGTGGTTCATCTCCTAGCGCAGCATTAAGGACATAATCCTTCTTTCCAGCTTGTAAGATTAGCTTAAGATTACGAGCCCAGTCTACAAAGTTGCTTCCATCATCTTTCAACTTAGCTTTCTCTAGGAACGTATTAAAATTCAGGATGACACTTGCGTGAGCCATGATCTACAACACAAATATATTCAAAGTGGACTTAGACTATGTTCAAGATAATTAGAGTTCAGCTTAATCAAATTATATGCTAAACTCCCACTCAAAAAGTACATCTCTCTAGTCATTTGAGTGGTTCATGATCCACTTACACTATCCCAAGTCCGATCATCACGTGAGTTGAGTATAGTTTCAGTGGTAAGCATCCCTATGCTAATCATATCAACTATATGATTCATGATCGACCTTTCGGTCTCATGTGTTCCGAGGCCATGTCTGCACATGCTAGGCTCGTCAAGCTTAACCCGAGTGTTCCGTGTGCGCAACTGTTTTACACCCGTTGTATGTGAACGTTGAGTCTATCACACCCGATCATCACGTGGTGTCTCGAAACGACGAACTGTAGCAACGGTGCATAGTCGGGGAGAACACAATTTCGTCTTGAAATTTTAGTGAGAGATCACCTCATAATGCTACCGTCGTTCTAAGCAAAATAAGGTGCAAAAAAAGGATTAACATCACATGCAATTCATAAGTGACATGATATGGCCATCATCACGTGCTTCTTGATCTCCATCACCAAAGCACCGGCACGATCTTCTTGTCACCGGCGCCACACCATGATCATCCATCAACGTGTTGCCATCGGGGTTGTCGTGCTACTTATGCTATTACTACTAAAGCTACTTCCTAGCAAAATAGTAAACGCATCTGCAAGCACAAACGTTAGTATAAAGACAACCCTATGGCTCCTGCCGGTTGTCGTACCATCGACATGCAAGTCGATATTTCTATTACAACATGATCATCTCATACATCCAATATATCACATCACATCGTTGGCCATATCACATCACAATCATACCCTGCAAAAACAAGTTAGACGTCCTCTAATTTTGTTGTTGCATGTTTTACGTGGTGACCAAGGGTATCTAGTAGGATCGCATCTTACTTACGCAAACACCACAACGGAGATATATGAGTTGCTATTTAACCTCATCCAAGGACCTCCTCGGTCAAATCCGATTGAACTAAAGTTGGAGAAACCGTCACTTGCCAGTCATCTTTGAGCAAAGGGGGTTACTCGTAACGATGAAACCAGTCTCTCGTAAGCGTACGAGTAATGTCGGTCCAAGCCGCTTCAATCCAACAATACCGCGGAATCAAGAAAAGACTAAGGAGGGCAGCAAAACGCACATCACCACCCACAAAACCTTTTGTTTTCTACTCGAGAAGACATCTACGCATGAACCTAGCTCATGATGCCACTGTTGGGGAACGTCGCATGGGAAACAAAAAATTTCCTACGCGCACGAAGACCTATCATGGTGATGTCCATCTACGAGAGGGGATGAGTGATCTACGTACCCTTGTAGATCGTACAGCAGAAGCGTTAGAGAACGCGGTTGATGTAGTGGAACGTCCTCACGTCCCTCGATCCGCCCCGCGAACAATCCCGCGATCAGTCCCACGATCTAGTACCGAACGGACGGCACCTCCGCGTTCAGCACACGTACAGCTCGACGATGATCTCGGCCTTCTTGATCCAGCAAGAGAGACGGAGAGGTAGAAGAGTTCTCCGGCAGCGTGACGGCGCTCCGGAGGTTGGTGATGATCTTGTCTCAGCAGGGCTCCGCCCGAGCTCCGCAGAAACACGATCTAGAGGAAAAACTATGGAGGTATGTGGTCGGGCAGCCGTGAGAAAGTCGTCTCAAATCTGCCCTAAAAGCCCCATATATATAGGAGGAGGGAGGGGGACCTTGCCTTGGGGTCCAAGGGATCCCCAAGGGGTCGGCCGAGCCAGGGGGGAGGACTCTCCCCCCCCCCAAACCGAGTCCTACTTGGTTTGGTGGGAGGGTGTCCTTCCCCCTTCCCACTTCTTCCCTTTTTTTTCTTTCCTTTGATTTTTTCTCTCTTGGCGCATAGGGGATTGGTGGGCTGTCCCACCAGCCCACTAAGGGCTGGTGTGACCCCCCCAAATGCCTATGGGCTTCCCCGGAGTGGGTTGCCCCCCTCCGGTGAACTCCCGGAACCCATTCGTCATTCCCGGTACATTCCCGGTAACTCCGAAAACCTTCCGGTAATCAAATGAGGTCATCCTATATATCAATCTTCGTTTCCGGACTATTCCGGAAACCCTCGTGACGTCCGTGATCTCATCCGGGACTCCGAACAACATTCAGTAACCAACCATATAACTCAAATACGCATAAAACAACGTCGAACCTTAAGTGTGCAGACCCTGCGGGTTCGAGAACTATGTAGACATGACCCGAGAGACTCCTCGGTCAATATCCAACAGCGGTACCTGGATGCCCATATTGGATCCTACATATTCTACGAAGATCTTATCGTTTGAACCTCAGTGCCAAGGATTCGTATAATCCCGTATGTCATTCCCTTTGTCCTTCGGTATGTTACTTGCCCGAGATTCGATCGTCAGTATCCGTATACCTATTTCAACCTCGTTTACCGGCAAGTCTCTTTACTCGTTCCGTAATACAAGATCCCGCAACTTACACTAAGTTACATTGCTTGCAAGGCTTGTGTGTGATGTTGTATTACCGAGTGGGCCCCGAGATACCTCTCCGTCAAACGGAGTGACAAATCCCAGTCTTGATCCATACTAACTCAACTAACACCTTCGGAGATACCTGTAGAGCATCTTTATAGTCACCCAGTTACGTTGCGACGTTTGATACACACAAAGCATTCCTCCGGTGTCAGTGAGTTATATGATCTCATGGTCATAGGAATAAATACTTGACACGCAGAAAACAGTAGCAACAAAATGACACGATCAACATGCTACGTCTATTAGTTTGGGTCTAGTCCATCACGTGATTCTCCCAATGACGTGATCCAGTTATCAAGCAACAACACCTTGTTCATAATCAGAAGACACTGACTATCATCGATCAACTGGCTAGCCAACTAGAGGCATGCTAGGGACGGTGTTTTGTCTATGTATCCACACATGTAAATGAGTCTTCATTCAATACAATTATAGCATGGATAATAAACTATTATCTTGATACAGGAATTATAATAATAACTATACATTTATTATTGCCTCTAGGGCATAATTCCAACAGTTGAAGAGGTCTATGATCACCCCGATACTGTGGTTGGTAAGTTCTTGCTAAATTCACATCCAGTATTGGTACTTTTTGATTCTGGTGCAACACATTCATTCATATCAAGGGTAGTTGTGGAAAAGTATAGTTTGCCAACTAGAACCCTCAGCCAACCTATTAAGGTCAGTTCCCCAGGAGGCATGATGACAGCCGGGATAGGATGCCATGCTTTGAGTCTCAACATCGGGAACCATAATTTTCCCACCGACCTCATCGTATTAGAGTCCCAGGGATTGGATGTAATCCTAGGCATGGATTGGTTGGCCAAGTATGAAGGGAATATCGATTGTGCCCTTAAGTCTATTTTTCTCACCACCCCCGAGCAGAAGCGGATTAAGTACATGTCTCAGCGCCCGACACGGAGTAAGCGAGTAAACTCTCTCACGGGAGTAGTCCAGGAGGAAGTACCGATTGTACAGGAGTATCCAGATGTATTTCCGGAGGAATTGCCGGGCATGCCACCCGATAGAGAGATTGAGTTCTTGATTGAGCTATTGCCCGGAACAGCCCCGATATCCAAGAGACCTTATCGGATGCCCGCAAATGACTTGATAGAAATCAAGAAGCAAATTAAGGAGTTATTGGACAAAGGGTATATTCGCCCAAGTTCTTCACCTTGGGGAGCCCCAGTGCTCTTTGTTGAAAAGAAGGACAGGTCCTTGAGAATGGTTATCGATTATCGTGCATTGAACGATGTGACCATCAAGAACAAGTACCCCTTGCTGATGATCAATGATCTGTTTGATCATTTAGTTGGAGCTCGCGTATTCTCAAAGATCAATCTTCGATCTGGGTATCATCAGTTGAAGATTCGTGAACAAGATATACCCAAGACAGCCTTCACCACTCGGTACGGCTTGTATGAGTACACGGTCATGTCATTTGGACTGACTAATGCTCCGGCATATTTTATGAATCTGATGAACAAGGTATTTATGGAATACTTGGACAAGTTTGTCGTGGTGTTCATCGATGACATACTGATATTCTCCAAGAACGAAGAGGAACACAAGGAACATCTGCGTCTAGTTCTGGAGAAGCTTCGAGAGCATAAGCTGTATGCAAAGTTCAGCAAATGTGAGTTTTGGTTGAAGGAAGTCGGATTTCTCGGACATGTCATCTCAGGAGAAGGAATAGCAGTGGACCCTGCCAAGGTCGAAGCAGTCACCGAATGGGTAGCACCCACTTCAGTCGAGGAGATCCGCAGTTTTCTCGGACTTGCCGGATATTACCGGAGGTTCATTGAGAATTTCTCAAAGATTGCCAAGCCCATGACATAGTTTTTGAAGAAAGAATCCAAGTATATTTGGACTGAGGAATGTGAAACCAGTTTTCAAGAGCTGAAGAAACGTCTTGTTACAGCCCCAGTGCTGATATTGCCGAACATTCGGCAGGATTTCCAGGTTTACTGTGACGCTTCTCGTCAAGGACTCGGAGGAGTGCTCATGCAAGAAGGAAAAGTTGTAGCCTATGCATCCAGACAGCTCAGACCTCATGAGTTGAATTATGCCACACATGACTTGGAACTAGCAGCCGTAGTGCACGCTCTCAAGACCTGGAGACATTTCCTGATCGGAAATAGTTGTGATGTTTACACTGATCACAAGAGCCTGAAATATATCTTCACGCAGAAGGAGTTGAACCTCAGACAGAGGCGATGGCTAGAGTTGATCAAGGACTATGACATGAGATTGCATTATCACCCAGGCAAGGCAAATGTTGTAGCCGATGCGTTGAGCCGCAAGAGTTATGTGAACACGCTCACAGCGGGAGGATTACCCCAGGAGTTAGTCGATGACCTCCGAGAGCTCAAATTGGAGATAGTCCCAAGAGGATTTGTTGCCACTCTGGAAATTCAGTCTACTTTGATGGAAAAGATCCGTGAAGCACAGAAAGCTGACAAGGAGATAGCTGAGATTAAGCAGAAAATGGAAGACGGGAAGGCTAAAGGTTTTCGTGAGGTTGAACACGGAACCTTATGGTTTGAGGATCGCATCTATGTGCCGAATGATCCCGAACTCAGGAAGTTGATACTTCAGGAAGCTCATGATTCCCCGTACTCGATACACCCCGGTAACACTAAGATGTATCTGGATCTGAAAGAAAGTTTCTGGTGGACAGGATTGAAGAAAGACATTGCCGAGTATGTAGCTATATGCGATGTTTGTCAACGAGTAAAAGCCGAGCATCAGAAGCCAGCAGGTTTGCTCCAACCTCTGCCAATACCCGAATGGAAATGGGAAAATCTTGGTATGGACTTCATCACCGGATTACCCAGGACCCGTTCTGGCTATGATTCTATTTGGGTTGTGGTCGATCGTTTGACCAAGGTAGCACACTTCATTCCGGTGAAGACTACCTACACGAGTGCCAAGCTGGCCAAGATTTATATGACGAGGATCGTATGTCTGCACGGAGTACCGAAGAGCATTGTGTCCGATAGAGGGACTCAGTTCACATCAAAATTTTGGCACCAACTGCATGAAACCTTGGGAACGAGATTGGAGTTCAGTACAGCTTTTCACCCGCAGACAGATGGACAGACCGAGAGAGTTAATCAAATTCTGGAGGACATGTTGAGAGCTTGCGCACTAGACTATGGGCCTAGTTGGGATGACAATTTACCGTATGCCGAGTTCTCATACAACAACAGCTACCAGAGCAGTCTGAAGATGGCCCCTTTCGAAGCTCTATACGGAAGGAGGTGCAGAACACCGTTGATGTGGGATGGAGTTGGAGACCGACAACTTTTTGGTCCCGACCTTATCCAAGATTCTGAAGAGAAGGTCAAGCTTATTCGTGACCGACTCAAGATAGCTCAGTCCAGGCAGAAGAGTTATGCCGACAGCAAACGCAAGGAAGTAACATACGAAGTGGGAGAACGAGCATATCTTCGGGTGTCTCCACTTCGAGGAATCAAGAGATTCGGTGTGAAAGGAAAATTAGCACCACGTATCATTGGCCCCTACAAAATTCTTGAACGTAGAGGCGAAATTGCATACAAACTGGAACTGCCGGAAGGACTGTCCGGAGTTCATGATGTCTTCCATGTTTCCCAGTTGAAGAAATGCCACGCTGAGATGGCCGATGTTCCGTTGAGAGATACAGTGCCCCTAGAGGCCATACAGCTTGACAGTGATCTGACGTATGAGGATAAACCCGTCCGGATTCTCGAGACTACCAACAGAGTTACCCGCAGCAAGATCATCAAGTTCTGCAAGGTGTTGTGGAGCCACCACACCGAGGAAGAAGCCACCTGGGAACGAGAAGAGGATCTTCGTCGAGACCACCCGCACCTATTTTCTAGCCAACCCGAATCTCGAGGGCGAGATTCATCTTAAGGTGGGTAGGTTTGTAACATCCCAATTTTCCTAATTAGGAATGTTTACATTGTAGCTAAGCATCTATGCATAAGTGATTGAAATAAATTTAGCTCGTGAATTTCTTTCGTCATTTCGATTTGCATTTTCATTTTTTTCCTCGCGCGACAAATGCCTGGAGAAAACTCTCTTGCACGCAAGAGAGAGCGGAGGAAAATGACACTCCAAAAGTGCGGGCAATTTTTGAAATGTTGGAGCCAAGAAAACCCAAAGTTCTTTTGCAAAAATAATTGCAAAAAGAAATAAAAGTAAATTGGTAATTTCTGAAAAAAAACATTTTTTAAAAAGTTTTTATTTTGGCTTTAATAAAATGTTATTCGGGTAGAGATTCTTTTTCTGTTTTTTTTATATATAATACCATATATGGATATTTTGATTTATTTTCTCTTTTAACGTTTATATTTTCTGTTTGGAAAGGTTTAATAAAAGGAAAGCTTTTTTTATTTTTTCTAACCTAACCGCCGCCCTGGGCGTGCCTTAGCCACCTTGGCCAAGATCCCCACCCCCTCGGATTAAATCCCCTATGCACCGACCCCCTCCTCTACCCCCTCTCTCTGCCTGCGGGCCCTGCCCGAGCCCCTTCTCTCTCCACGTCACCCCCACCCTTCTTCCTCCCTCCCCTCTCCTTCCTTCTTCTCTGCGCAAGAGACTTAGACCGAGCTCTCCCCACCAGCGATTTCTTTCCCTACAGCTCCCTCTCTTTCCTTAACTCTCCCTCCCTCCTCCCACTGCCCCGTGGCCCCACCCTGGCCGACACCTAGCTCCCCCACGTCGCCACCTTCTCCTTCCTCTCTCCTCTCCTTTCCATCTCTCTGCTCCACGGAAACCGAGCTGCAGACCACCCACGATTTCCTTCCCAGTACTCCTCTCCTCCTTCCTTATACCTCACCCCACCCAGCCTATATATACCCCCCCTCCCCGAGCCACCCGTTCCCAACCCTAGTCGCCGCCACCGCCGCCCGAGCCGCCGCCGCCATGAGCCGCCGGTGCAAGTACTGCACCCTTCGGCCTCGCCCTGGGAGCCACCCCCCGGAGCCCCTCTCCCCCGAGCGCCTCCCCCGTGGAGGAGGAGCACCGCCGTCGCCTCCCCGAAGCCCTCCACCGCCCCGGAGACCCCCCCCTCCCTCGCCGGCCAGCCACCCCTCGCCGGAGCTGCTGCCACCAGTAAGGTAGCCCCTCCATCTCTCTGTATTTCATGTTGTTTCTTTCTAACCGTTAGATCTTGAACTAGTGGCTATAGATTAGATCTTGTGTACCTCTTCGGTCTAATAAGAAAAACCAGTAGGTTTTTTCTGTCACTTAAGTTTTAACCGGCGACTTTGCTAGCCTTAGGCTGTTTGCCCGTAGCTTTGCAACAAACACTCCTCTCGGCCAATGGTAGCCTGCCACGTATACCCTCTCTTTTAGCACTAGTAGTTTTGTATTTTTCTGCCTGATTACAAAAACAGAAACTTTCAATTTTGTTTTGGCCACAACTTTGTTTCCCGAAGTCCAATCACATTGATTCTTTTTCCAGTAGCTCAAAAACTTCCTGTAGTTTTTAAAAACATATAATTTGTCTATGTTTGAAGTTTTTAAATATAAGTTAGAGCAGATTTAGTTTAAACATTGTTTTGCCTATTCCAGGAGTTTGAAAAATGATATTGAGTTGATTCTTTTTGCTACTGTTTTCTAGTGATAAAATCTTACTGTGGTAGAAGTTTCATAATTTTTGAAATATTTTTACTAGTGTTTTCAACAGAAACAAGTTTCTGCCATACCGGCGCGAGATAAATTCTTTTGCGTAGTCTTTTCCAAATCCTTGCATGTGATGTTATTTTTACTTGTGGCATGATTGAGTTGCTTATGGTGTGCTTTGTGTTTGTATCGGTAGATCATCCGGAGTGCGAAGCGTGTTACTTAGAGATGCTCGAGCAGGACAACTATCACCAAGGCAAGTTATCTTTGATCATGTTATTTTACCTATGTTTTCGATGCATGGTAGATCACCTTCTTTGCCCAATTTGCATGTTGCCTAGGTACGTGGAAACTTTAGTGTAATTTGTAGTATCATGTGGTAGGAACACAACAACCCCGATACTTGGCCCCGGGACGACAATGTTATATTTGCTATGCTTAAGTAGACGGGTTATCGGTTGAGTGTATTCCACGAGTGATGCGAGGTTGATATAATAACCAAGACCGGACTAAGACAAGATTTTCAAGACCTTAGACGCAATGCAACTCTGGGTGAAGGACGGTTGATCGGCTCCCTGGAGAACCCAGTGGATGTCCGGGATGCTGGAGAGGCCATGTCATCCTGCGGAAAGCTTCACCCAGGCTCGAAGAGACGGACGGAGACTTCAAGACTCAAGGCTTACCTGCACAGCCACAAGTCATTATGGGCTCTGGCTTGGTTGGACAACGCGGCGACTCTGGACAGGCGGTGCTAGCAGATGTAGACGAACGGTAGGAATGGATGGGCACCGACAGGGATTCAGAGGGACCCGTTGAAAGACCATGTTTTGATCATCCGGTCTTCAAACACCCTGAAGTGCGAGGACATACCCGGAGGCGATCAAATCTTGTGGGGAACGTGTGCAAAACTCTGTAGAGTACTCAACCTAATCGATTAGCCGTGTCCACGGTCATGGACAACTTGAGCCGAAGGCATTGAATTTCCCCTGAACTCTCGACACAACTTAATAATGATGTGGGTGTTAACAACTATTCGGGTACGAGAACTGGTTGGCGGAACCATCTCGTTAACAACAAACATTGTAGTAATATTTTGCTTTCAACCCCTTTTGTTGTAGGATAAAACTGGCTTTATGCAAAACTTAGCTCTGCCGGCCAAATATGCATGTAGAGATAGTTGATTATTATTTTACTCCTCTCTTTGATGACTTGCCGGCTTATTCAATATGCTGACCTACACGGCTGCAACGTATCATGTTGCAGAGTACTTTTCCGACCAGGAGTGAGGCTACGGTTCTACGCTCAGCGGCATGCCCTTGGAGTCGGATGGACTCGTCTACCTGATGCTTCCGCTTAGTCTTCGTTAGATAATCTCATGAGTTGTCCTTCAGCCACTTTATTGTACTCCTTTATTGTAATAAAGTACTCTTATGAGATTTTGATTAATAAAGCTGTGTGATTGCACTCTTGAATATATACATTATGTACTGTGTGTGTACCAGCATGATCTTGGGATAGTACGAAAACACCAGAGGCTTGAATCGTCTTGAGTTGGGTCGCTACATTCCTTCATCACATGTTCTTCTAAAATCTTCTTCTTGAGCATTTCCTTCATTGCTTCTTTCTGCTGCTTGACAACTTGTTGCACCTTGGGGTAAATGTAACACTGGGCTGGGTAGTGGGTGGTTCCTTCACACAAGAAACAAGTCACCTGACTAGTTGGGCATTCCTCCGCTTGGTGATTCTCTTCACAATGAGTGCATCCATCCTTGTGTTCCTCCTGGGTGTGGCCTATTTCTCCACAGATCTTGCATGCACAAGTCTTCTTCTTCGGATTATCATAGCACTTTTGAATAAGACGGGATCTTAACAGAGTCTTCTTGAATTCGTCCCAAGTTTCTGCTCCACTAAATCCTTGTATGGCATGATGCATTTTCCACCAAATAGCAGCACTTTGGGTAAAGTACTGAAGAGCGTGTGCCACTTCATATTTCCTTGAAATCAAATTGCTCCCGAAATGGTTCTCCATGTTCTGAATCCATATTTCAGCTTCCAGCTGGGTCATTAGTCTGGAGATTACAAGTCGAGCTTCATACGCCATCTATTGGGTTGAGTTTTGGGGATGAGATGGGTAAGAGAGAGAGAGAGGGAGATACACACAATACAAACAATATTTTTGAGAATAGGTTTTATTTGTGGCTGTCGGAAAACACACACCAATGACGGCTCACAAATCATCGTATCTAACGTGGGTATATGACAGGGGTTTGGACTTCTAATGGTCATATAAATATTCGAACCCTTCAGGGTCTTCGAATTCTTCGAGTCTTGAGAGTCTTCAATTGGTGCAGCTTCAACTCTTCAAATGCATGGTGAAATTCTCTTTACTTTGAAGTGGGACTCAGTTGATCCTTCATGTGTTCAAAGGGGAAAAGGTATTGTCTAACTATTTGAGGCGAGAGAGAACAATCGATGAAATCAGAAGGGATGAGAAGTAAATGATGTTCTTGAAAATAAATTTTTGAGAGATCCTTTCCTAAGGGATTTCTAGTTTCTAGGGTCACGTCCTACAGTCAACATGTGCTCTGATACCATATATGTAGCGACCAGACTCAAAACGAGTCAAGCCTCTGTGTATCTGTGCCATCCCTGGATCAGTATGCTGGCACACACAGTACATCAATGTATATATCAAAGTGCAATCACATGTAAATAACGTAAAACTGATATATACCTCAAAATCTCAGCGGAAACAGTCAAAGGGAGTGGAGTCCCAAATAACACCAACGGCAGGTTGAGTGCGGACCGTAACCCTGAATCGTACTCTTACTCGTCGAAGAAATTATCTGCAACATAAGACGTTGCAGTCGTGTAGGTCAGCATATTGAATATGCCGGCAAGTCACAAAAGAGAAGGGTAAAAATAACATCTATACTATATGCATATATGGCAGGTGGGGCTGTAGTTTAAGTTTTGCGTAAAGCAAATTTTCCTACAACAAGAGAGAGGTAAGAGAAAAATTTACTACTTTGTTGGTTGTTAATGAGAAGGTTCAATCAACCATTTCTCATACCCAAGTTATCAATATTACCCACATCAAATATATATAATGGTGTTGAGAATTCCTGATAGTTTCAGTTCCTTTGGCTCAAGTTGTCCATTACCGTGGACACGGCTAATCGATTAGGTTTTAGTACTCTGCAGAGTTTTGCACACGTTCCCCACAAGATTTGATTGCCTCAGTGTATGTCCTCGCACTTCCGGGTGTTTGAAGACCGGATGATCAAAACATGGTCTTTCAATGGGTTCCTCTGATCCTCTGTCAGTGCCCATCCAATCCTACCGTTCTTCTACATCTGGTAGCACCGCCTGTCCAGAGTCACCACATTATCCAACTAAGCCAGAGCCCATAATGACTTGTGGCTGTGCAGGTAAGCCTTGGGTCTTGAAAATATCCATCCGTCTCTTTGAGCCTCGGTGAAGCTTTCCGCAAGATGTCATGGCGCTTCCCCATGCATCATGGGTTGTCCACTGGTTTCTCCAGGGAGCCCATCTAAACCGTCCTTCACCCAGAGGTATATTTCGTTCTGAGGTCTTGCAAGTCTTGGAGTATTCAGGTCTTGATTAGTAAGTTCTCACAACACTCATGGTAAACACTCAATCAAAACCCCGTCTACTAGGAGCATAGCATAATAACGTCCCGACCAAAGTAACAAGGGGGTGGGTGCCTACCACATGATACTACATCATGATCCAAAATTTCGAAGTACCTACTTTGCATGCAATTGGGTGAACAAAAGTAGAACTACAATGCATATAAAACATAGGTAATAATATGATCAACATGACTTGCCTGGTATTACTTGATGAAGATAGTCACTCCCATAATCCTGATAATTCTACCCGTCACACTCCGAGCAATCTATCATAAACGAATAGCATTCAATAAAAATTCATGCCAAAAGGAAGAACCAGAAGGTCATAAGAACAAAACATGTCTTGGTGCAAAATAACAACATACCAAGATTTAATAAGAAAAGATAGGGCCTTATGGTGTTGTAAAAAGGAAAGGCGAAAGGGGTCAACTCAAAAGAGTCAAAGGATGATCAACTATCGCTATATAAGCTCGACTTGCATACACTATGGGAGATGATCAAAAATATTGGGAGAACAATATGAATGTTGTTTGACAAATAGTATAAGACATAAGAGTTTATTTGTAGAAAGATTTTCTTGAAATGGAGCACTACAACGCAAGTTATAGCGAATTGAAGTATGAATAGAATTTAAATTCCATAAAGGTCAAAAGTATTTGAATTGGAGCATGGTTGTTATGAATAGAAAGTACATAACACTAGTGTTTAGGGGCAAAAGAAAACAATGGAAATGGTGCTACTGTTTGCAAGGTAAGATCAAAGGAATGTTCTAATACAAATTTGAATCGCTCAAATTTGTAAGGTTCAAAGGTCGAAACTAATGATGCTACAGGATATAGCAGATCAATATGAACATGTAGAAAAAAGAATTACTAGATTTTAAATAGCGGATCAAAAGATACAAATACTTCAATATAACACTGAATCGGCTTAGAACGATGTGAACACTTTTGGGCACTAATAGATAAATCTGATTTGATCAAAATTATAAGTTCAAAAGTCAAATTAATGATACAAACAGAAAGATTACTTTGATACGAATCCGACACAATTGGATTCATCTAAAACGGAGCTACGGATAAAAACATATGATCAAATGAACTTTGAATATGAGTGTGAACAAATTTTGAATTTTGAAATTTTCCAAAAAACTGATATGATAGGTTCACCGGATAGGTGGGATCAAGATGAAACTTTAGGCGTTGGTTTCATCTAATTCGGATAAACGAGTAAAAAAGTTATGGCTATTTGAAAAATCAGGGCCAAGCTGTTTTACGGAAGAAAAGTGCTATGTCTAAAAGAATTCTAGTACTAATGTATAAATACAAAGACTAATTAATATATCTAATTACTCTACCGTATACTAGTGTAGGAATACTAGTCTAGAAATAATAAACTACGAGAGTATAAAAGAAAAAATACGAAGAGAAATAACTTTAGTATGCAGAGTAAGAATTAATTTCAATGAGGAGACGACTTCGAGAAATCCCGCCGAAGAGAAGAGAATATTTTTATATAATAAACCTAGTCAAACCAAAAGATTAATTTAACTCGAAATAGATGATTTTTGGATGCTCCTATGGATCTATATTTATAGGTGAAAAGAAGATCTAAAAGTCATTAGGTAGGCAATGTAAAACTAAACATAGACCAAAAGAGGAGAAAAGGAGGGAGAGGAGCCGCATGAGCCAAAAGGAATAAGCGAGCCGCATGAGCCCAAATCGGTGAGGTTGTTTTTTTCGGATGAACAGTGTTTCCTGATGAATAGTGCATTTTTTTAAATAAACAGGGAAAACAACTATAAACGAAATTAAGAGAACATTTTATATAGGCATATTATATATCAAAATTTTCAGAATAAAATTTCCTATCACATGAACATATTTTCAAGACCAAATAAAATACTTTAAAAAAAATAATTTTTGCAATAACTTTAAAATGAAAAGGAATTTGAATTTAAAATAAATTTTAAATACTTATATTCGAATCAAGACATTGTCTCTGATTTTGGAGTGTCATTTTCCTCCTCTCATTTGATTTTTTTATCAGAGGGTTTTGAAAATATTCAAACTCAAAAATTGAATAGGGATTCAAAATAGAAAGTTTTGGGAAAGTCATTTTATTCCCTCTCCTTCAAAAGTTTTAAAAAGTTTCAAATTTCACTCAAGTTTCAATCACTCAAGAAAACAAACAATCAATCTAATAATTATATTAGTATTCCAAAATTTGGGATCTTACATGAGATAAGATCATCACCAACCTCCGGAGTGCCGTCACGCTGCCGGAGAACTCATCTACCTCTCTGTCTCTCTTGCTGGATCGAGAAGGCCGAGATCATTGTCGAGATGTACGTGTGCTGAACGTGGAGGTGCCGTCCGTTCGGCACTAGATCAGAGCGGATCGTCGGACGGATCGCGGGACGGTTCGTGGGACGGTTCGCGGGGTGGATCGAGGGACGTGAGGACGTTCCACTACATCAACCGCGTTTATTAACGCTTCCTGCTGTGCGATCTACAAGGGTACGTAGATATGAAATCCCCCTCGTAGATGGACATCACCATGATAGGACTTCGTGCGCATAGGAAATTTTTTGTTTCCCATGCGACGTTCCCCAACAGGGATTGCCATGCAAATGATGCACAAGAGTTATAAGTGTATGAAAGCTCCACTGATGCTAAGTGGGGTGTGCATCCAGCTTGCTTGCTCATGAAGACCACGGGCGTTTGAGTAAGTCCGCCATCGTAATATACAAGAAAATTTTATGAAAAAGTGATTCCCACTAGCATATGAATGATATAACAAGAGAATGTCTATATGAAGAACAATGAGACACTTTGACGCACAAGTGTGGTAAAGGATAGTAGCAAAGTCCCTTCTCTATTTTTCTCTCATTCATTTTTTTATTATGGTGGGATCATTTGGCCTCCCCCATTCTTATTTCCTTACTAGGACAATGCTCTAATGATGATGATCATGACACTTTTATTTATTTACAACTCAACATGAAAACTGATAGGACGATATGATTGTGAATGAATGCCTCTGGCAGTGTACCAGGATGTTCAAAGTTCTAGCGTGACATGTATCAAAAATATGATGAATGGTGGCTTTGTCACAAATACTATGTGAGCCCTATATGATCATGCAAAGAATTATGATGATGAACGAACTAGTCATGTGAAGTAACTATGGCATTTGCATGGCAATATATCTCGGAATGGCTATGAAAATGCCATGATAGGTAGGTCTGGTGGTTCTTTTGAGGAGGATATAAAAAGGTTTATGTGTAATAAAGTGTGTCATGTCACGGGGTTTGGATGCACAGGCGAAAGTTACACCGATCCTCAAGGTGAGAACGGGCGATGCACGGTACTGAAGAGGCTAGCAAATATGAGGAGGTGAGAGTGTGTATGTCCATGGTGTCACATTAGTCATGAAGAACGCATATACTTATTGCAAAGTTTTGTTAGTTTTATCACAAATAAAATTACTACTCGCATTCCCCGAGGGATAGGGTTGGTAGGAATTAATCATTGCGCGACTCCCACTCAAAACAACACAAGGATTTCAACGAGGAATAGAAATGCTCACATATCATCACCATGGCTTTCTATTTTTTAGATGAACAAGAAGTTTAACATCTCTTAATATCAACATCTATCTGAATTAATAATAATGCACTCACACATTTTTTTCATGTCACCACATCAATATCAATAACCCACAATTTCTCTATATGTGCTACATGATGGTTTTTGTCCTTTCTCATTGCAGATCTCCACACACCTACAACATGGCGCACAAGGATCATATGCCACTAGTCTTCCGGTTTGGTGAAGTGGACACCGAGCGAGAGGAAACAGAACATAAAGGCGAATGGGATGCCATGGACATGGCCTTAGAAGAGTTGCAAGTCGTAGCGGATGCTGCCCTGATGCTTTCTCCAGCATCCATCCGCGCGCCCGCACCAGCAACCATCCATATGGCATTGATGGGCTGGTCACCGAGCATCATCGTAGAGGACGAACCCATGGGCGTCAGCGAGGTCCTCGCGGACCCAAGCAGGCTCATGTACCTGTAAGAGCCAGCACCTCCTCCTGCGCCTGTGATCGAGTGTGCCCCTGCATAGGCTGTGTCGGTCCGCGTGCGCGTGTATGCACCAACCGCTCTTGTGCCCATGCGCGCGCTTGCAACTTTCATGGCCCCCTCAGCGGATTGGGACGCCGCCATCGGCAGCTTCCTTGTAGCGCCACTAGTACCTCCCCCCCCCACCCGCCTGTCTATCATGCGATGGTCGAATCTTTGATTTGAAAGTCCAAAATATTCTAGTCTCGTTTGAAGAATTGAACAATTGTTCCCCGGAGCACGACATCGCCGCCGCAACTAGTTTTCCTTATAGTGTATCTCGATCATAGGAATGTAAAGTCAAAGCTTGACTAAATGAAATCTATGGTTCTATCAATTAAGTATTTATATATGAATTCACATAGTAAACTAAAACCGTCATTGTTTTCTCTGAATAAACACTCATCACGAACGATTTAGGTTGAATACCCATTTGCAGATCAACAACTATGTTTCCTTCGCTCGTAAGCTAAGTGAAAATTTGGTGCGAAGGATTGGTGCAATGCGTCATAGAAAACATTTCTCTAATATGGCCCGTGTTCTTAGTGCACACAATCTCGGTAGATTTGCATGTATCATATTGGGCAAATTGCCACTTGTCAAATCAGAAACATTGGCATTTATCGATCTAGTAACATTGGCATTTGTCAACATTGTAGCACTCACATTTGTCAAATTTTGCAGGAAAAATCACAATTAGAGTGCAATTTTGCAACTGAAATTCACTAAACATGGATTTCATTCATACATTAAGAAGTGGTCTCTGTACAAAACAAGTCAACTCGATAGCTGAACCGAACAAACTTTTCCCCGTCGTCGTTGCGGCTTCACCAGCGAACACGACGTCGGTGAGCTTCTTCGCGTGTGTGACCTGACGCTGCACCTCCTTCTCTAGGAAGTAGATTTAGCGTGCAAGGTTTGCGATGCAGAAGCCCGTCAGTGGGTCTTTGGCGGCCTCCACCTCCCGCTTTCAGGCACCGATGGTGGAGCGGGTGATGACCCCGCCGCCTAACGGTGGGGTCATGTCCAAGACGAACGCTGGTGTGATGGCGGCCCCGGAAGCCACCTGTGGGGTGGCTGCCATGGCGGCCACTCGCAGCAGCTGCCTTAGGGCAGCGGTGGTGGAGCATTTAGTGGGTGGCGTGCGCACACCGACCACGGACACCACATACACTACATACTTCAGATGACTGTCGCGTCGATGCGGTGAAGCCTCCCAGCTGGAGTTGTCCCCTGGCAGAGTGGCTGAGCGACGATGAATGGTCGGAGCTATTCGCAGTTTGGGGAGAAACATAGTAGATAAGCTATGAGGAGGAAGGGGATGAAGGCAATGGGGAGTCGTCAGTTGTGAGGGTTTATATAGCAGGCCGACAAACAGTGGGGATTTGGTGATTTCGCTGAGCGGGACGGGAAGTTAGAGCAGACGGGTCATAATAATAAAATGTATGCGATGTTTAATACATGCAAACGACACTTCCCAACATAGCGTCAATAATGATTTCATCAATCGCTGACAATTGTTTGGCAGCAACCGTCTGCCCACAACACACACCTCTTGTTGGGATGACCCGTCTATGTTATTATTGGTCATCCCACACAATTCTGATGAATGAACTATTTATCGGGTATCAGACATACCTTCTTATGCTAACTCGTTTGCGTTGTGCTGGATCAGCGTAAAAAGTTTATCCGACTGAACTATATGTCATACTTTGCGTACATATGTATTTTGTAAACCGTTTGTGTTATCTTGGCTAATTACAAGCAGTTCCCAAGAACCAACTGTATGCCACACATCGCACACACAACTCTTTTCTGAATCGTATTTGATGGATCCGTCTTCTCACATAGTTCTTGTCATTAGCGACGGATGCTTGCATGGAGGGTATGATCATAACTAGGTACGAGTTTAAGTAGGAACAGTACATTAGCTCTGGTCCATCCACATATAACTTATCAAGGCAATGAATGTAAGTCGATAAATCATGGTGAAATTAACTTGGAGGTATTCATGTGTGTGCTCGAGAGTGTTTTAATCACTATAAGAAGTATGGCCGTCTTGCCTAGCACAATTAAGGATTGGACCACTTGCAATACATTGCTACCTTGTTAATTGTTTCCTTGTTACCACTTATCTTGTTGTCAAACTATCTATCAAAACTATCTTACATCACTTGGCGTGAGTTGCTGAAAACTGCCTATCGATTTCTTGTGCTTCCCATTGGATTCGACATGCTCACTTATTTAAAGGGTTGCGATTGATCATATACCTGTTGGTCATAAGGGTGCATCCGATGTGGATGTACAACGGCGGGAGACACCACCTGGGTCATCCGAGGTGGCTTATATGAGTGCAAATCCATGCAGGGAATGCTCTCGTTCATGGTCAAGGGGAGAGCCGCCAACTTCCCCATCGACACTGGATCCGGCTCAATGAAAGTTGTGGTGTTGGTAAGCAGTTCGTTCATCTTTTCAAGACGTTGATTAACAGGATTAGGGACAATTAAATGTCGAGAGAAATATTAGAATAAGGGCAAACAATTTGTTACGGATCTTGTTACCGTCGAGAGAAGTATGGACAAGAAGACCTTCACACCGTCGATAATGATTAAAGTCATTCCATTTGCCGAAAAACCGATGAAAGACGAAAAAAAAACACGTGAACGGTTTTGTAACTAGTCTATATCAACCCATAAAAACTTCCCAAAACCATACTATTGGGCTACCCCACTAAAATGAACCCTCAGGCTACGCTCCCATCCATCTCATGTCAGGATGTTTTAAATTAAATTGGCATTTCCAATTTTTTTTTGTCGTGTTTCTCAAAAACTATGCGGTGTTTTTAATTTTGTTCACATTTAATTAAATTTCTCGTGTTTAAAAATGATTGAAATTAAAAAAAGTTAACCTTGTTATGATACCATGGCATAATACGTGCATTTTTACGCAGTACAATACATGTGGCCGTCGTCACAACATCGGTAATGGGCCAGTCTAGTAGGGTTGCTCGTATGCACCCCAATGCAGTTGGAGGCAGTGAATGGCATATATCACAAATGTTGGTTATCACTTGTTGTGAGTGTTGACCTTTGAATCGCCGGCTACCGTTGAAAGATGGGTTCACCCATTAGTAACCGTAGCAAAGCGAGTGTCAGATTGTTGGGAGACATGATGACCAAGATGGGTTGACCGATTAATAACCGCAACAAAGCGAGTGTCAAACTATTAAGCGATGTCACGACCGGTTTATGGGAACTTGAGTAAGGTTTGTGACCAGTTTGGTAACCTTCTAGAAAGGACCTGAACAATCTTTTACATGGTTTTCTATTTTTTTCACTTTTCTGTTTCTTCCTTTTCTTCTATTTCAGTTTTTCTGTTTCTTTTTCTATTCATGATTCTAAATAAATGTTCAAAAACTTCAAAAAAGAGTTTCAAATTTTATGAATTATACACATTACCAAAAAAAACCATATTTTCAAATTTGTTCATACATTTTAAAAGTGTTCGAAATTATAAATATTAGTCACAATTTTTTTCCCAAAATTGTTCGGACTTTTGGTAATTGTTAAAAGGTCCAAATAATGATCAATAATTCGAAAATTGGTTGAGATTTTCAGATTTTATTTGAAATTCATGAAACATAATGCAAACATTTTATATTTCAAAACATTTTTTTTAATTGGGAAAGTTCTTTCTAATTTGCAAACAATTATAGAATTCATGACATTATTTGAATCCATGGTGTTTATACATTTTTCTACATTTTTGAATTCATGGACATTTTTTGAATCCATGAACATTTCAAAATTTCACAAACATTTTATCATATCCACCAAAAAAATTGAAATCACGAACACTTTTTAAACCTATTAACCTTTTTCAATCTATGAAGGCTTTTGAATTCACAAATTTATTTTTAATTCACAAAATTAAACTGACCGAAATGAAAATACGAAATTATAAAAAAAATGAAGTGTGTTCTCTCTGTTAACTTGTGCGGGCCTATTGATGGAAACGGGAAGTAGTCAAATCCCTACTCAGCTTTTCGAACTGTTTAAGTATTGGGAGCTCCTATTCGATGCTACATGCGCCACTGGGGGAAACCGGCGCTTACAGGGCCACCTCCGCAGGCCGGTCCATTTAACTGTTATTCTATAAACTTCAAAAAAGGTTTTAAAAAAAGCGTGTCCGCCAGTTATGATCTGTAAATCTCTCGAGTCAGAATGTGAAGCTGTAACCAATAGAATACACCAATCTAATGTGAACATACATCCTTTTCTCCTTTTATTCTATTTAGTTCACGGAACTTTTTTTTATTTTTCTAGTTCTTTCTCTTAAGTGCATGATTTAAAAAAATCATTGAACTATTTCAAATTCGATGAACTCTATTTAAAAATTGATAAACATTTGTAAGTTTTAATGAACTTTTTTCAAGTCGATGAACTTTTTAAATTTGATAACATCGACGAACTTTTTAAAAAAATTGATGAACTTAATTCAAGGGAGTTAATAAATTTTTGAAAAACTTCATCGATTTTGAAAATTTTCATTGATTTTGTGAAAAGTTCACCAATTGTGAAGAAACGTTCATTGTATTTTAAAAAAGAGCTCGTCTATTTGAAAAAAGTTCATCAGTTTTTTAAAGTTCATCAGCTTTTGTAGACAGTTCGTGGGATTTTAAAAAAGTTCTCGAATTAAAAAAATGTTCATGAAAAAACGAGAAAAAATCAAGAACTTGAGAAAAGTTCACGAAATGAAAATTTGAAAGGACGAGGATGTCGCCTAGAGGGGGGGTGAATAGGCGTTTTAAAATAATTACGGTTTAGGCTTGAACAAATGCGGAATAAAACTAACGTTTAATTTGTCAAGCACAAAACCTACAACAACTAGTCTCACCTATGTGCACCAACAACTTATGCTAAGCAAGATAAACAACTAAGTGATAGCAAGATATATGACAATAAACAATATGGCTATCACAAAGTAAAGTGCATAAGTAAAGGGTTCAGGTAAGAGATAACCGAGGCACGCGGAGACGATGATGTATCCCGAAGTTTACACCCTTGCGGATACTAATATCCGTTGGAGCGGTGTGGAGGCACAATGCTCCCCAAGATGCCACTAAGACCACCGTAATCTCCTCACGCTCTCGCACAATGCAAGATGCCGTGATTTCACTAAGGGACCCTTGAGGGCGGTCACCGAACCCGTACAAATGGCAAAGCTTGGGGGCGGTCACCGATACCCGTACAAATTGCTCGGGGAAATCTCCACAACCTAATTGGAGACCCCGACGCTTGCCCGGAGCTTTACACCACAATGATTGAGCTCCGAGACACCACCAAGCTTCTAGGACACCAAAGCATCCACGAAGAAGAACACGAAGAACTCCAAGAACTAGACCCAAGGGGTTCACCTCACTTAGAGGAGAAAGTGATTGGTGGAAATGTGGACCTAGATCTCCTCTCTCTTTTCCCTCAAGAACTAGCAAGAATTATTGGAGGGATTGAGAGTTAGAAAGCTCGAAGAAGGTCAAAAATGGGGGAAGAACGCGAGCTAAAGAGATAAGGTTCAATGGGGAAGAAGACCACCTTTTATAGGTGGGGAAAAATCCAACCATTAAGCCTCACAGCCCGCACAGAGTGGTACTACCGCTCATGGAGCGGTACTACCGCTCGGTAGGTTCACCAACCATGCTGAGGCCAAAAAGTATGCAAAAAACAGTCCGACGGAGCGGTAGTAAAAAATTACTACCGCTCCGGGGGCGGTACTACCGCTGGCACCACGAGCGGTACTACTGCTGGATACTGAAACTGATGTAACTTTCGCATACGGACTCCGAATTCAACAAAACCAAGTTTATTGGAAAGCTAACGACATGGGATAACACAATATTGATAGAAATATCAATAAGAAGCAAGTGAGAAAAGTCCCATAAGAAAATGGTGAGAACCCTTCTTGGAATAAGACCGGTAAAAACTCCCAACATCAAAAACATCATAGAAGATGCATATGGACTCCGTTTTCGATGAACTCGAGCTTGTCATGAAGATAAACATAAGCTCTAAAACTCACAAAGAGAAACACCAAACAAGAACCAATAAGTATGATGCAAGGATGGAAATGGTTTGAGCTCTCAACGAATGATACGATCAAGCAACTCACTTGAGAGCCCCCCCTTGACAGTACGACAATCTATCCTAAAAGAGAAAACCTATCAAGGGCAAACCTATACCTTGCACCTTGTCCTCTTGAGCTAGATGACGATGATCTTGGCTTCCTCAAGATGGACCACCTTTTTTGCTTGCGTTGGCTTGATGAAGACTAGTTGATTGCTCCCCCATACACACTATGGATGAGCCACTCTTCACCATATCTTCACAAGTCCATTGCCACCATCCTCCATCACTTGACGTCATCCTCCATGGGTTGTATGAGATATTCCTCTTGCTTGTGTTGGATTGATGAAGACTAGTTGATTGCTCCCCCATACACACTATGGGTGAGCCGCTCTTCAGCATATCTTCACAAGTCTATTGACACCATCCTCCATCACTTGACATCATCCTTCATGGGTTGTATGAGATATTCCTCTTGACGCAAGCCCATGGAAACACACCTAACCCCACATAAAACTCTCAAGAAGACCATGGGTTAGTACACAAATATGTACTGGACAATGCTTACCATACCATGGGATCACTTGATCCCTCTCGGTACATCTTGTACGCTTTGTGTGTTGATCATCTTGATTTACTCTTTGTCTGAGATCTTGATCAACCTTGTGGCTCTATGACCATTCTTTGGATAATACCTTGAATACCACCTTGCTCATCATATAAACTCCCTAAACCCAACAGATGGACTTCAAGAAGTGCCTATGGACAAATTCTATAAACATAACTTAAGGCAACCATCAGTCCATAGGAATTGTCATCAATTACCAAAACCACATATGAAGATATATGCTCTAACAAAATTTACATTGATTTTTTAAAAAATTCCATCAATTGTGAAAAAAGGTTCATTATATTTGAAAAAAAAGTTCATCAATTTAAAAAAAGTTCATCAACTTTTGAAAACAGACTGTGGGATTTGATAAAAGTTCACGGATTAAAAAATATTCAAGAAAAATGTTAATGAAAAAAGATAAAAAAATCACGAACTCGAGAAAAGTTCACAAAATGAAAAAAGAAAAATTGCTAAGAAAAAATCGTTCCAAATAAATAAGAAGAACGGAAAAGTAAATAGATAAGAGAGAAAGGACATGAGAAGAAAAGTGAGAAGAAGTGAAACTAAACAAATGAGGGTAACTTGGTCTGCTAGTTAGTGAGACTCGCCCTCGACCAGAAGGTCACCGTTTTGAATCCCTACAGCGCGCGCTCAGTTTTTAAGACGGCTGCAAGCGTCGGTTTACAGAAAAGCGAAAGAACTGGCGCATACAGTGCTAAATAGGATTTGCCTTAACCCTGAAGTATATACCCCTAAAAACGGTTTGAGTATATAGCTTCGGCCAGGAATTGTAGATTTGGGGTGGTTTATTTGCCCACATGCATTAAAATATTAATTTACTTCAGTTTTAAAACGTTCAGCACACACGAAAAACTGGTCATGAAATGCAAAAAATGGTTCACCCAATTTTAGAAACGTTTCATACCATTCAGAAAAACTTTTTGTGACATCTAAAAAATGTTTACACGTTTAGGTAACTTTATGAAATTTTTAGAAAATGTTAAAATTGTCCGAGTATACCATTATAAGTGTTCGTACCATTCAAAAACTGTTTGTGATTCTGAAATGTTTGTATATTTCAAAATAGTTTTGATGACACCTAAATTAAATGTTTGTGCCATTTAATAAATGGTTGCAATACATAAAAAAATGTTTGCATGCCTTAAAACAATGTTCATCACATTTTTGTAGAATGTTCAAATGTGTATTTAATAATATTCATTATGTATTACAAAATTGTTCAATGTGCGTTTTACAAATGTTCAAAATATATTAGGATAATTGTTTAACATGTATTTATAAGATTTTCAATATGTATCTAACAAATATTCAACCTACGTACGTGAACTGTTCAATATGTATTTAAAAAGTTGTCATCTATATAGAAAATGAAAAATAAAATGACAGAAATAAAAAACGCAAATGCAATTAATTGAAAAAGAAAGGAAAAACTGGAAAACAGCCGATGAAAAATAGAAGAGACAACAAAAAAAAAGGAAAAAAAATGTACAGAAGGTTACAAAACAGGTTTGCACTTCTTCATAAAAGTTTCCCAAAACAACGCTATTTGTCTGCCAACTAAGACCAACCTCGAGGCGACGATGTCTTCCATCTTGCGGTAAGGAAGACATAGCATTAGCGGGATGCAATGGAAATACTGAACAAGAGCATCTATACTATTAATAAAATATCCAACGTAAACTTTCCTACGTCCACACATGAATTATCCACACATAACCAAACAAGGATCTCCACTACACGATTAGGAAAGAATTATAAATCTAACGCCTATCCACCATCAGGCCAGCACCACAGTGTGCATTTAGCAATTACAGTTTGGCTGACCGTGCTCCACCTCCACGTACTGAGAAAAACGATATGCAGCAGGAGGGAAAGAAAACAAAGGAGCCAATCAAGTGCACAAAAATAGGAGGAATAAACGGCAGACGCCGTGGCCTGCAACATCGTTGTGGCCTCCGCGTCCAGCTCCCCCTCCCCGTCTGACTCCTCCTCCCCCTCGCCGTTCTGGGCTCCGGATCGCGCACATCGCTGCTGAGGCCGTGCGGCTCGTCGGGGGTGGGGGCGCGCGGTGGGTGGTGCTCGTGGACGACGACACTGTGCTCTCCCTGACAACTTGCGGGCGACCCCTCCCCCCGCTCGCCGCGACTCCTACCGCTCGGTTCCGCCGCCGCCCCTGCGCACTCGCTGCCGTGCCGCTCGGTTCCGCTGTCGCTGTCGCCGCCACGCCGCTCGATTCCGCCATCGCCGCCGCCATGCCGCTCGATTCCGCCGCCGCCCCCGCACGCTCGGTTCTGCCTCCCCCGTCCCGAAGCTGAAATTGTGATGGTCAAATCAGTCCTGATCCAATATATGAAATGGAGTGAGGCTAAGGTTGATCATACCTGGTTGAGGAGCAGGCTGATCCACTACGTACAGGTCTATACGGTCCTCTCCCGTATCGACAGGAGTCGACACCGAAGTAGCAGCACTGGCAAACAAATTGCACTCGGTCACCAGAAGTTTTAAAAGACACAATGGCAAGATTAAAAAAGACAAACACTTACATTGAGGCAACCGACATGGCGATTCTCATTCGCGGTAAAGCCTTCCAGAGTTTTGGCGCATCAAGCTTCGGCTGTCTTGTAGCCTTCTCCGCAGAGTCGAGTGCGATGGCTCGGTCCCGCTTCACGCTTCTGTTGTTGGAGGCGACTGTTTTACTTGGTGCAGCTGATGGGTCATGGCGTTTCTTGGTTCGTACTCATCGAGGAAAAGGAGCGATGCGAGTTTGAGGTCAAGGCGATCTCGCCTTCGCCCGCAACCGCACGCGACGTCGTTGGTGCCCCTCCTCCCGCCGCTGCGACCCCTCCCCCCGCTCGCCGTGCCTCCTGCCCCCGCCACTCGCCGCGCCTCCTTCCCCCGCTCGCCGCCCCGCGCCTCCTCCTCCTCCCGCTGGCCCCGCTCGCCACGCCGCGCATCACCCCACTCGCCGGACCTACACACCGCTCCTTCTCGCCGCCAACCCCTCGGTCACGCCGGGCCGCTCCTCGCTGCCAACCGCCGCACACGACGCTGCAGGGGGCTATGCTGACCGGCAGGGAGAGCCTGGTCCACCTCATCGTCCGTCGCCGCAGCACGCCTCTCTCCGCCCACCTCGTCGTCGTCCTCCTCTCGCCCTCCCGCTCCACCTCCCACCCAAACCCCAAGGTACCCGCCGATCCTCTTCTACCCGTGCCATATGTCTCATGCTTAATGCTCCTGTGATTTTCTCCAGGCCGACGACACGGGCGCGGGTGTGGGCGAGGCGGAGGGTGATGCGGCCGCTGTTGCCCCTTCTTTGTCCGGAGGGAGCGCTGGCTCGGAGCGGGTGGCGTGCCCCGTCTGTCGCGAGTTCATCCCCGGCTCCGACTACTGCATCAACACCCACCGGTTCCCCAGAATAAGTGGAACACTTACTTCTCTTGTAAGCTTGCTTAGCCGTGGTGCTATTCCTAATACTTCTTGCGTTCACCTTGACAAAATCTTTGCTGGACAATCACAACCCAAGTACGTAAACGCCTAGCTCCACTCGGTTAGGTACTTTTTAATTACAAGTTCATGTTCATGTGCTTGCCTGCTTCTGCAGTCGTGCTCTTTTGTTGTCATTTTCAGTCAATCACCGGCTTAACCATGCATACTGTCTTGTGTCTTGGTTGATTCAGTAGGATAATTGGGCTCTATTCAGTTTTGCTCTGGGTGTCAGGGGATGCATAGGAAGATTTGTCATGCTTTAACAATGCTATAATGTTCTGAAGAATTCGTTTTTCACATGAACTGTGTAGATATATGCCTCACGAGAGGACCGAAATGGAAGTTCTAGAGCAGCTTTCTCGATTTCAGATTCAGTACAAAAACAGTTGAGCCTACTCCAGACATAGTGACCAATGTTCACAAGGCAGAAAACAAGGGACTGACGAATGGAGATGTATGTACTGACAGAGAACTTTGCTCAATGAATAGTGGCACCGGAAGTCCGGAGAATAGCGCAACCGCCTTATTAACTGGTTGCCTGGATGGTTCACCTGGCATCTTCGAGATGCATAATACGGTGTACACCTTCAAATGCTGGTTTGGCAATTATGAAGAACGTTGAAAATGACGATGCAGTTGAGAAGGCCTCTTCCTTCTCACTTTCAGGAGGAAGAACTTCTGTCGGTACAGATGCATCTCCAAACGCGGATTCTAGCACCACATTAGCTGTTAAAACTGTCATAGTGGGCCAGAGATTCCGTGAAAACTTTAAACTGCAAGAAGGCATGAGCATTACTATTTTAAGAGACCCCCAGAATGCCAAGGAGCCTGATGCTGTCAAGGTTTCCATACTTTATGAATTAGTTTTATTTTCTGTTGGCATCTCATTCATGTTGATTTTTTTTATTAATACCATGGATAGGTGCTTTATGCAGGGTCTGATTGCGGGCAGATGCTTGGGTATGTGCCTCAGCTGGCTAAAGTCTTGGCTCCTCTACTGGACACACATTTTATTCAATGTGAGGTGATTCCATATAACATTGGAGAAGAAGTGTAATATGCCATACTGTTTTAGGTCCTCAAGAGTTATATAAACAGTATGGCATATTACACTTCTTCTCCAATGCCGTCAACTTTAAGCATAATGATTAGTGGTGAATTACACTTCTTCTCCAATGTTACATAAACATAAGCCGTCAACTTTAAGCATAATGATTAGTGGTGAATAAGCTAGCCTTGAATACCTGTGGTAGGTTATCTTAGAAATCTCACTCCATGCCATCTTAGTGAATGCCCGCTGATGCTAAATATACACAGTAAATTAACTTCGGATAGTCAGGCTACAAGTTTTAATTTGGATCTGCCCATGGATAGAACAACTGTAACATCATATACAATCTCTCTGTATATTTCTGCTCTCATATTTTAGCCAACTTTCTGCTCTCATTTTTTACATCTCCAAACATAAAACTAAAATGGTTAAAAAAATATCTATCACTGAACATTGGGAGCAAAAACAAAAGTTGGCTTACTTGAAGAGAATTGTATGCCAAAAAACATAAAAAGAAGTAAAACTGTCATAAGCAGGAATGGTATAATAATAATATATCATGGTTAGTAGGAACCGATGGAACATAGAGAACATCGATGTGGGTGGTATTAATTTGTAGAATCCACCTCTATCAAAAGATTACTCCAGGAAATCAGCTCAGTACACGACTGATAGGAGAAAACACGGACCTGTGCAAATGGTCGCATAGAATCGTGTGGATGTACAAACGTGACTCCTGGGCGTGAAGGCATAGCATATTGCTGGGAAGCATGCATGAAAACAGACGACCTGACAGGAGCACCAGCTTGACCAGGACTGTAGGGTGGCATAACACCATCTGGAGGCCTGTAGCCAACTGCATTAGGTGATTGAGCCGGCGACCAGGGCGCACGCATGTGCTGAGCCATTGGATGAGGCTGCTACTGTTCAACAGGAACATGAGACATTTGTGGCGACCCAAGCTGGGGGAACTCAGTGTTGTAGGTAACAGCAGGAGCATACAAAGGTTGAATGGTGTACGCGCCTCCATTAAAACCATATCCAGGATCAAATCTTTGCATATACCTGAAATGGCCATTCAATGTTTTCCTTCTCATGTTCCCTTGAAAGGATTGTTGGATGGAGAGATGTTTTATCTTTCAGGATTTCTGGTGTGCGTACGACCCTCTAAATAACTTTTTTTCATCTCATGCAGCAGCAGAGGTTTAGAGTAAGGCGTTGCAGCGTGGATGCACATGGGATGCTGCACGTTAAAGTCCTTTACTTTGTTGATAATTTCTCTGATGTAGATTATAAGTTATATAACAAAAATAGTATTTAATTTGTGTATGGTGTGGATTCCAAAACTAATCTTCTACTGGAACGCTCGCTTGTACTAGGATTTTTCTAAAGCTATTGGAATCCCCTTGTACTCCGTATAAAGCTTTCATGATGACTACTTTTCCAAGATACATGTGACAAAGAGGAGGAGCTCAGGGAGCTGAATGTGAAATGATAAAGTAGTCAGGAAGGAGAAATCATATGTTGTTTAACTAATGCTTCCTAATGAGTATGCTTTTCATATTGTCGTTTATATTGAACTAATATAGTTTGCTTTTGATTAAGGATCTTGACATGGCACCTAGCTGTTTTTGATTTCCTGTAGTTTTTGTTGATCTTCTCCTTCTTCGGATTAAATTTCTCATTGATTTTCCTATTCTTTTGCAGGAACATGAACCTTATGATGACCCATAGTTGCATATATGTGAGAGGTACGTGTGTCATCTCATTAGCATATCAAAGTACAATCATGACATGTATAATTATTCAGTTATACTTTTTGTTCATGGCTCAACAATCGACCAAATTAAATGACAGGATGAACATTCAGACATCCTTGATGACTGGGATTCTTGGAAGACGATCACATACTCGACCAGCACGCCTGTCACCGCGAGACAAGCTAAAAGTGAAGCAACTACAGGTTTGCATCGAATGTTTTTACTATTGGTTTCTTCAAGGGTAGAAACTTATACCCAACATATGATCCAGTCAATTTAGAGATAGGGGAAAAGAAAATGTATGACACAAGGACCCTAAACCCTAAACATTTGCATTCCTGGTCCTATTTATGATCCTACAAGGGCTATCTCTATGAGCTGAACAATTATAGCAGAGGACACAATCAAATTCAGAGGTTAGAGCCTGATGAGCAATGTTATGAGAGCTTGTTGTTGATCTGCCTATTTTCCGCAAAATTAGGACGTGGCGGATGGTCCTTGTGAGGTTCTCCAAGAATTTGATTCCTCATTTTTTTTGTTATGGTAGTATGATGGATTTTGATTAGTTAAGAACCTGTAGTTTCTTTGGTAAGTTGGGATTAAGAGTTCCTGATAGGAATAGGATCCCTACCAGGGCGAGGTCTCACGTTATATGGGTGGAAGAGAGGTTGGCGGGGCGAGGCGCGCGGCCGGCGGCCGCGGGGCATAGTGATCACGCGCACGCACGAGAGAGAGAATCGAGGCGGCTACGATTAGGGTGTCGGCTCCTGTGGGAGTCGAGCAAATATGATTCCTTCTGCTTAACCAAAACGGAGTCCTTACATGAGTATATATAATCTCTCTAGCCTAACAAATACAATAAACTAGGCTAAGCCCTAATAACGATAAGATAAGTTGGGCCAGGCCTTTAAGTGGTTGCGCCCTTGGGCCCCCTCCAGTTATAATGAATACCGGTCATAACAGTTTCATATATATTTCTGCTCTGATAGTACGATGGTATTTTTTTGCAGTGTCTGATTTATTCATTGTGTTATTACTTAGACCAGGCGTCTACCTTACTTGAGTTAGTATTTTCTTGTGTATTCCAATAGCTGCTATTAACTATATTTTATTTTCCTTCCACAGGATTAACAAATTGTCAAGCGCACATGCTACAACTATCAATTTATGTGATATTAACCATCTAACTTTGCAATGTTCACACACTGGTTTCCGTCATCTATACGATTATGTTTCCATTACAGTTGTTTGTTTCTCCAATGACTATGTATACTCTTACGCACGAAAAGAAATATATTTAGGCTATGCTAGTGCATCCAAAAGAGTTAGTACCCACGAGTTCGTTTTCTTATTATGTGCATTGCTGGGAGCCTGGAATCTTAAAAAAATTATATTTCTTGTCAAAATCATTTCCATCAGCGCGTGCCTACAACATAAAAATTGTTAGCCTTCTCAAAGATGAATTTCTGCACAACATTTTGGGAATTCATGTATTTGTGTCTGTACATTTTTCAACTTGACTATAAGTGGAATGGTTTGTTATTTATTTAATTGCAATTCAAAACATCTGAGTACCGCATTATATGTTAATGCTACTCAAACTCCATTATTTATAATAAAAATATGTTTAGGGCTACTTTGTTTTCTGCCTGATGGCCTTTTTCTATGAATTTCATATGCCAACTGCTGATACAAGGTCTTTATAGGAAAAAAACAAAGGCACATGCCCCTTTGAAAAACCAACAAAGGATTCCTGGGTGAACCCTCAGTTTTAATGCAAGTTCACTCGACGACTACCATATCTTTATGTAGCATTGGAATGCTTGGATGAAGTTGGATGGCAGATCTCCATTCAGCTTTTAGAAGCCATGATTTTGTTTGGTTGGTTTGGTTGACAATATAGGTCTATCCACTAATGGTAGTTATTTTTTATTTGAACTAGCAAGTGTAAACATTATATACCTTCGTATGCATTTTTGGTGTTCAGATTTTGCTTTAGAATATTGGCTCACTGCCATTAATATTTTATGTGAGGCTGTTTTTCAATCATAAAAAGTTATCTTATTTTTTAACAACCAATGAGAACACCTAATGGATGGATTAACATATATTGTGGTCTGTATGCAACAACATGACCACAATTGTATTTCACCTTTGAAACTGCAACTTGAGCGACATCACAAAATTGTGTTTCCATTTAAGATTTTTTTTCTTTAGACATTTATTTTGTATTTGTATGAATTTCATTTGCTCAACTTATGAGACGTGCGTTGCACGTGCAAGCTCACTAGTTAATAGTGAGATGCAAATTTGTTGGGTTAATTAGTGGAAACCAAGTGTAGTCAAATCCATATTGAGCTTTCGGAACTGTTTGTGCGAGTGTGCACTTATAGTTTGGGCTAGCAGATATAGATTTGTGTTGGTTTATCTGCCCACATGCATTTGGCTCAAGCGAAAAATCTGAATTCTGCTGATGTCCACAAAAAAAATGTGCGCAGATCCATGACTGCTCGGCCGCACCATTAAGTACCTTTGCCTTTGATTGTATATCTTATAACTTGGAATTGGTGGTGATTGATGAGTTTACTGCCCCACTCCTCATGGTGGACACGGTGTGAGCTGGTCCGGTCTCGATCTGATCTGCCGTTTGGACCGGCCGCCGGCGGTCTGGTTCGGACCAGACCGAGTAGCGTCATGGTCCTGTTTTCAGGGACTGGATCGGCAATGGCAAAGTTTGGGCCGGATCGAGAGGACCGGCAGGACCGGCCAAGAAAAGGGCACAACGCGTTTTGAAACTCCGATGATGGCTGTCCATCGGGGATACAAGCTAGAGGAAGCGCAGCTCATCGAAAAAAATGTTTGGGAGCTTCAGAAGAACCAAAGAAAGCTAGAGGAACCAAAAAGATCATCAGAGGAGCTCGCCGACGACGAATCTAGCACAACAGCCTGTTTAGTGAGAGAGAGAGGATTAGATTCAACGCAATTGATTAAGCTCTAGGCTGGGGTATATATACAGTTGAACAACCAGGGGCTGATCAAGCATGCGCCACTACTTGGCTCCACTAACGCACGTACATGCACTACTCCACAACCTGGGCCACGATCGATGGTAGTATCGCATGCTGGCTATACAGGGTGCATGCGATAACAGCCTATACACCCAGTGGCTTAACACCCCCCCCGCGCGCGCGCAGTCGTGACGTCGGCGGGAGCGACGCAGAGACTGGAACGGAAGTCAGAGAACACCTCCAGGGGGAGTCCCTTGGTCATGATGTCGGCGAGCTGTTGGCGAGTGGGGATGTGGAGGACGCGGAACTCGCCGAGGGCGAACCGCTCGCGGACGAAGAGGATGTCCAGCTCGACGTGCTTGGTGCGGCGGTGGTGAACCGGGTTGGCCGAGAGGTAGACGGCAAAGACGTTGTCGCAGTAAACCAGCATAGCCTTGGCGGCGGGGTTGAGCAGCTCGCCGAGGAGCTGGCGGAGCCAGACGCACTCGGCAACGGCATTGGCGACGCTGCGGTACTTGGCCTTGGCGCTGGAGCGCGAGACGATGGCCTGGCGCTTGGACGACCAGGAGACGAGCGCGTCGCCGAGGTAGACGCAGAAGCCGGAGGTAGACCGGCGAGTGTCGGGGCAGCCCGCCGAGTCGGCATCAATGAACGCCCGCAGGTCAAGAGTGTGCGAGGCGCGAAGATGGAGACCGAGAGCAGGCGTACCACGCACATACCGGAGCACACGTTTGATCAGCCCGTGGTGGCACTCACGGGGATCGTGCATGTGAAGGCAGATTTGCTGGACGGCGTAGGCGATCTCCGGCCGCGTAATCGTCAGGTACTGGAGTGCACCAGCAATGCTGCGATAGGCAGAGGGATCGTCGACGCGCGGGCCAGCGGTGGTCGGCAGCTTGCTCTTGTTGGAACTATGCCCTAGAGGCAATAATAAATATAGTTATTATAATTCCTGTATCAAGATAATCGTTTATTATCCATGCTACAATTGTATTGAATGAAGACTTATATACATGTGTGGATACATAGACAAAACACTGTCCCTAGCAAGCCTCTAGTTGGCTAGCCAGTTGATCAAAGATAGTCAGGGTCTTCTGACTATGTACAAGGTGTTGTTGCTTGATAACTGGATCACGTCATTAGGAGAATCACGTGATGGACTAGACCCAAACTAATAGACATAGCATGTTGATCGGGTCATTTTGTTGCTACTGTTTTCTGCGTGTCAAGTATTTGTTCCTATGACCATGAGATCGAATCTCGGGCAAGTAACATAACGAAGGAAAAAGGGAATGACATACGGGATTATATGAATCCTTGGCACTGATAGTGACGATCGAATCTCGGGCAAGTAACATACCGAAGGATAAAGGGAATGACATACGAGATTATATGAATCCTTGGCACTGAGGTTCAAACGATAAGATCTTCGTAGAATATGTGGGATCCAATATGGGCATCCAGGTCCCGCTATTGGATATTGACCGAGGATTCACTCGGGTCATGTCTACATAGTTCTCGAACCCGCAGGGTCTGCACACTTAAGGTTCGACGTTGTTTTATGCGTATTTGAGTTATATGGTTGGTTACCGAATGTTGTTCGGAGTCCCGGATGAGATCACGGAAAGTCACGAGGGTTTCCGGAATGGTCCGGAAACGAAGATTGATATATAGGATGACCTCATTTGATTACCGGAAGGTTTTCACAGTTACCGGGAATGTACCGGGAATGAGGAATGGGTTCCGGATGTTCACCGGGGGGGGGGGGGGGGGCAGCCCACCCCAGTGAAGCCCATAGGCCCAAGGGCTGGTGCATTGCTATTTCAATCCGCATACCTATTTCAATCTCATTTACCGGCAAGTCTGTTTACTCGTTCCTTAATACAAGATCCCGCAACTTACACTAAGTAACATTGCTTGCAAGGCTTGTGTGTGATGTTGTATTACCGAGTGGGCCCCGAGATACCTCTCCGTCACACGGAGTGACAAATCCCAGTCTCGATCCATACTAACTCAACGAACACCTTCGGAGATACCTGTCGAGCATCTTTATAGTCACCCAGTTACGTTGCGACGTTTGATACACACAAAGTATTCCTCCGGTGTTAGTGAGTTATATGATCTCATGGTCATAGGAACAAATACTTGACACGCAGAAAACAGTAGCAATAAAATGACACGATCAACATGCTACGTCTATTAATTTGGGTCTAGTCCATCACGTGATTCTCCTAATGACGTGATCCAGTTATCAAGCAACTACACCTTGTTCATAATCAGAAGACACTGACTATCTTTGATCAACTGGCTAGCCAACTAGAGGCTTGCTAGGGACAGTGTTTTGTCTATGTATCCACACATGTATACGAGTCTTCATTCAATACAATTATAGCATGGATAATAAACGATTATCTTGATACAGGAATTATAATAATAACTATATTTATTATTGCCTCTAGGGCATAATTCCAACACAATCATTGTGGTGTGAAGCTCCGGGCAAGCGTCGGGGTCTCCAATTAGGTTGTGGAGATTGCCCCGAGCAATTTTTACGGGTACCGGTAACCGCCCCCAAGGGTTACCACGTGTACGGGTTCGGTGACTGCCCCCAAGGTTTGCCATTTGTACGGGTTCGGTGACCGCCCTCAAGGGTCCCTTAGTGGAATCACGACATCTTGCATTGTGCGAGGGCGTGAGGAGATTACGGTGGCCTTAGTGGCATCTTGGGGAGCATTGTGCCTCCACACCGCTCCAACGGAGATTAGCATCCGCAAGGGTGTGAACTTCGGGATACATCATCGTCTCCCCATGCCTCGGTTATCTCTTACCCGAACCCTTTACTTATGCACTTTACTTTGTGATAGACATATTGTTTATTATAATATATCTTGCTATCACTTAGTTGTTTATCTTGCTTAGCATATGTTGTTGGTGCACATATGTGAGCCTAGTTGTTTGTAGGTTTTGTGCTTGAAAAATTAAACGTTAGTTTTATTCCGCATTTGTTCAAGCCTAAACCTTAATTATTTTATAGCGCCTATTCACCCCCCTCTAGGCGACATCCACGTCCTTTCAGCGGTGAGCTGAGCGACGACACTGCGCAGGGCGTCAGGCGAGGATGCAGTGAGCACTATGTCATCGATGTAGAGAAGCAGGAAGGCGACGTCGTTGCCTTGGCGACGCGTGAACAACGACGAGTCGGAGCGAGTCATGGTGAAGCCGATGGACTGGAGGAAGCCGATGAAGCGCAAGAACCAAGCACGCGGGGCCTGCTTCAAGCCGTAAAGGGACTTGGAGAGGCGGCAGACGTGATGTGGCTTGGCGGCGTCGACGAAGCCGGCGGGCTGAAGACAGTATACCTCTTCGTCCAGCGTGTCGTGCAGGAATGCGTTGGACACATCCAGCTGCTGAACGGGCCAGTGGCGGGACGCGGTGAGGGTCAGCACGAAGCGAACAGTGGCGGGCTTGATAACGGGCGAGAAGGTCTCGCCGTATTCGAAACCGGCATGCTGACGGAAGCCACGCATAACCCACCGCGCCTTGTGGCGCTCGAGGGAGCCATCGGCCTTGAGCTTGTGTTTGAACACCCATTTGCCGGTGATGAGGTTGGCGCCGGGGGTCGAGGCACCAGCTCCCAGGTGCGGTTGCGGACGAGGGCATCGAACTCGTCGCGCATTGCAGCGAGCCAGCGAAGATCGCGAACGGCGACACGGACCGAGGAGGGCAGCGGCGAGATCTCTGCAGGGTTGGTGGTGGCGACGAGGCCGTCGTGGTAGCACGGGTTTGGACGAAAGGTTCCGACTTGCGAACGCATGACCATGCGCGGCGGCGCGGCTGGTGGAGCGACGGGAGACGGGCGTGCAGATGAACCCGAGGAGCTGCTGGTGCTGGCGGCGGTGGTGTCGACGGCCGCGGCAACCGGGGAAGATGGGAGCGGGGACGCAACCCGCGCGGGCCGAGGAGGAGCGGTGGAAGATGGCGCAAGTGGTGTCGCGGAGGGACTCGACGCGATCGTGGGCACCAGCGCGATCAGGGGTACCTGCAAAACAGGTGGCGCGAAGGTAGGGAGGGGTGGTGGTGTTGTTTGAGTGGGAGGGTTTTGGGCGAAGGGATAAACCGCCTCGTCGAAGAGGACGTGGCGGGATGTGAGCACTCTTCGTGTGATGGGGTCAAAGCAGTGATATCCGTGGTGATCGGAGGGGTAGCCGAGGAAGACGCAGGCGAGGGAGCGCGACGCGAGCTTGTGTTTCACAAGCACCCGAAGACACGAAGAAGAGAATAATCGGGAGCGACGCCGAGCGTAAGCTCGTGAGGTGTGTGCGGCTGGGTGGCATGGCAGGGGCGGCGATTGAGCAAACACGTCGCGGTGTTGAGTGCCTCTGCCCAGAACCGGGGGGGCATGGAGGTGTGGAAGAGGAGAGCACGAACGCTGTCATTAAGCGTGCGCAAGACACGCTCTGCCTTGCCATTTTGCTGGCTGGTGTATAGGTAGGAGAGGCGAAGGTGGGTGCCATGGCAAGCGAGCAGTGTGCGGACGGTGGCATTGTCGAACTTGCGCCCTTTGTCTGTCTGGAGCGAGAGAACAGGGAGTTGGAACTGTGTCTGAATTGTCTCCTCGTCGTACTGCCACGCCAGCTGGGTGCCATCGGGATCATCAGTCTCTGGGGTACCTGTACCTGCTGGGAGTTTCGGAGGAATCCGTGAGCCACGGGGACTCAGCAATCTAAGACCTTGGTGCCAAATCTAGTCACGTTATTGGGTAAGGAAGGGGTGAAGTGTTTCAGGCTGCTGCAACCTATGATTGAATAAGTGGCTAACTTACGCGAGAAGAAAGTGAAAGTGGTCTACGCTAACGATCGGGAATACTTGATCAGAAAGTGATCCTAAACACATACCTACGGCAATCATAACCCCACCGTGTTCCCGATCGAAGAGAGATCTTCGAAGGGACAGTCACGGTTACGCACACAGTTGGCAATTTTATTAGTTTATGTTTAAGTTCTCTAATACCGGATGTTAACAAATTATTCCAAGTTGCCACATAACTGCGGGCACGGCTTTCCGAAAGATTAAACCCTGCAGGGGTGCTCCAACTAGTCCATCACAAACGAACACAGGCCGCAAAGGCATCCTCTATCACGAATCTCGTGATCTCGTCGGATTCCTTAGAGGAAAACCTCGACTCTGGGGAAAACCAAAGCTTCACCGGGATTCCTATACGCAAGATATACCGCTAAGGTAAGACAAGGCTAGCAGGACCTCCCGACGTGTCGACGACCCTGATAAGAGCCGCGTATCTCAGTCTCAGGACACGCCGGATGAGCGATGGTTACCACGCCAAAACACCGAGTTGCCCCGGGGAGCGTAATAAGCTGCTCTGGTTTGGACCAACACTCATGAGGAGCACTGGCCCGGGTTGTTGATTAAATTCCTCGGGGTAGCTATTCCCTATGCAGTTTATTATTAGGTGATTAACAAATAGTACCAATGTTGGGTCCTGTCGGTCAAGCCTTAACACTACGCGATTTATCAAGGGGGTCCCCATAACAACCCCGAACGTGTTAGGAGCGATCATTATGGAAGCAAACACGGGTAACCGGTAACTAAGGCGGCAATAACGGAACAAGACACCCGGCAAAAGGCTAGGCCTCCCGTCATTTACCAAGTATATAGATACATTAATTAAATAACAGAAATTAATATAATGACATCAAGCGCATGTCAGCACATGAGTTTAAAACACCTGCAACTAACAATGCTAACATTAGTAGCTGAGCAAGCCTACCTAGCCATGCAAGTTTGGTAGGAAAGAGTAAGGTGTTTAGGCTCATGGCATATGAAGAGGCAATGTATTTTCAGTGGTAGGCAGCGAGCAATTTGACATGGAATCGAAACTAACATAACAAGTCTAGAGATGGGATCAAGGTCATATCATCTTGCCTGTGATATCCTCAGCTTGGAATGGTTCTGGATCGTCCTGCACGTACTCTCCTGACTCCACGTATTCATTCTCCGCTCCCGGTGCTACCCAACATAAGAATAACAGCCAATGAACAGCAACACCACAAAATGCAACACTCACATGATGCATGAGATGAAAGTTGAGCATGCCACACTATTTCTATCACTAGCACAAGCAAAATAAACTACAGCAAGTTTCTGGACAGAACTTTTCACTAACTATCTGGACATGCAAGGGAATGACATGAACAGATGCAGCTCGTAAATACGGTGCAAAACCATATAAAGAACTTTGCAAACGGAGCTACGGATCAACGGGAATCAACGAAACACGATATGAAGCTCTACGTGAAAGATTCAACACCACACACACAACTGGCACAAATCTGGTGTTCCCAGGTTGCCAAGACATATATTAACCCAACATGAATGAAATGGAGCAAGGTAGAACAACACAACATCAATTAAGCACAAACTTTGAACAAAATGGCAAAACTACGCAATCTGCCAGTTTCTGCATCTTAGCTGTTTGTGAGCCACATGCAACATAGCTACAGGTCTTCAAATATGACAAATAATATATGTGGCTGTTGCCAACCAAGAACACTACAAGCTCCAGCAAGAATCACAGCAAACGGAATTAAACCCTAGAAGCTACAAGGCGACAAACTTTGCCAAAACCATCAGATCTCAGGGACTTCGTGAAAATTCCTGCACCTGAGTTTCTGTTTCTGTTCTGAAGCTTTTTGACAGCAATCAAAACACAAGCTACTGGACTCCAACTGACTTGAAAATTGACAGGAAGCTTCACAAACATACCAGGATCAAAATACTAGCACTGAACTAAGTCCAGTTCCCAACAGAATGACCAGCACATCCTCATCTACAGAGGAAGAAAATGTTTCCAGCATTCCAGGGTGAAATTTTCAGAGTTCAGAAATCTGGAATTTTCCAGCCACATGCCCACTTTGTCTAGGAATAGTTTGCACACACATGTCACCAAGAGGTGATTGACACCACTATGGTGTTGAGCACAAACCCCTACTACTAAAACACAAAGATCCATGCCCTTGGGCTCCATCTATACCATGGAAACAAAGCCCAAACTTTCAACAAAATGTAAATGCAACTCCATAAGGTATGCTTTTAAGATGACAAATACATAGGTGAATCTTATGTGCACAATGACAAAGTGACATGGGGGTTTGAACCCCATGTTTGTGTCATGCACATCAACAACACCCACACCCATATCACAATGTTACTAGTATCAAGCACATCACAATGGGACTCTAAGCTAACAAGAGAGTATGCACACCCCCACATATGGGCATGTGATGGTGCACACTCTCACATATATTCCACTTCATTCACAACAACATCATGCTCTTAAACCTAAGAACAACAAGAGGGGGAAAAACTAAGCAAGTAACTTGGTAGCATCACCTCTCAAACACTTTTAGTAGGTACCACAAGTGGTGTGCACTCACAACAACAACATCTCCATACCTACACCATCAACTCCACTTACAACCTCTATGCACAAATGCCTATTTGCAAACACACCAACAACATGAACTACAAGACCACATACACATTCATGCCCTACATACATGCTCTCTCTCACCCTCCATCAAACAACAGGGAAGTAAAGATATATAAGAGCATCTGCAACCCATTGATCTAGGCTTAGAGTAGCAAACAAAGCAAGGGAAAAAACAAAAAAAAAACAGCAAGACATAAAAGGGAAAAAAATATGGGGTTTCTCTGGGATTTGAACCCCAGATCCCCTGATACAACACCCCACAACACATCCACTGCGCTGCTGCTACTGTTGTTAACAGGAGAAGAGAAAATGGCAAGGTAAGTTGCTTGCAGGCCACTGATACAAATAAATCAAAACAAAACAACAAAAGGCGCCGAGGGGGGACTCGAACCCACGCCCTCCTACAGGCGCAAGCATATGTCAGTGCAACACTACCATCAGGCTACGGATCGATGACTGGCTATGACAGGAAGGAAAAGTAGAAAAGCACTCTCCACTGCAGAGGAGAGCTCCGCCGGCGGCCGGACCAGAGAGAGCTGGCGGCGCCACTCCCGGCTACCACCGGCAGGGGAGCTATCGGCGGGGGACGCGGGAACATCAGGGGTTCCATTCCCGCCCTGAGCACGGGAAAAGGCTCCCCCTTGGCTGCCCGGAACTGCACTGGTGTTCTCTGCTGCTGCTGCTGCTAAGTCTGCACCGGCGGTGCTGCTGTTGCTACGCCTAACGCTGGCAACCGGCTGCTGCTGCTGCACTGCCAGCGTCGATCTCTTGCTCACGACGCTGCGAACCGACGAGGGAAGAGCCTGCACCTGCCGAAGACCTACCTACGCGGGGAGGAATCCCTGCTAGACACACACACACACGCATAAATCTCGCCCAACTACTGCCACGCCACGCAGCTGCTGCCGGGGTAGCCTGCTGCGGCTCACCAAAGGTGAGGCCAGCCTAGCCTCAACGCGGCTACCACGAGGGGAGGGAGCCCCTCTGCGAGAACACGCCCCCACGCCCTGTTTGCTGCAGAACCTACACCTACCGCTGCACCCTACTGCAGTTCTACTCGAACAGAGGAAGCACGTCGTCTACACCGGCAAGTCCAACCGAGGAGAAGGGAGGAGGAAGGTCGTCACCTCGAGCAGGAAGAGGGGCGCCGATCTGTGATGGGAGAAGCGCCGGAGAGACGTAGACGAGCCGAAGAAGTCCTTGCACTGCAGGACCGACGGGTAGGACGAAGTCACCACGGGCACGTCCTTGACGGGCTCGGGGTTGTCGGCGTGGCCGTACTCCGGGGCTTCTAGCGCCGGGAATGGACCGCAGGGATCCATCCCGAGCCCCCGGACATGGCGACGGCGGCGAACGGAGGCGGGGCGCGATGGTCGCCGGCGACGACCTACTGTCTACTGCTACTCCTACCTCTACCTTACCTGACAGAGAAGAGTGGAAGAGAGGTGGGGAAAGAGATGGTGGCGGCGCGAGATGGGAGGGGAGGAGGAACCCTAGATGAGGGGGAGAGGCACGGACGCCAACGCACTTATAAGGGGGCCTCGACGTTGCTGCTCACGGCGTCAACACCCCTCTCTCTCTCTCTCGTCTGACGGAAAGGAGAACGCACGAGGAGGAGACGGCGTCAGGAAAAGAAAGGAGGGAGGGGAGGTCTCGCCTGGGCTCTCGCTGGGGGGGGGGGAGAGCATGGGCCTCCGACGGGAAGGAAGCCCACGGCGAGCACTAAGGCCCAGTGGCCTTTTTTTCCAAAATAAAAGAAATACCAAGAGGAAAGTAATGAAACAAATAAACTGGTGGGGATAAATTTAAAAGGGAAAAATCCCTTGGTCATAAGGAATTATGTCCCTTAAGGAAAAAAATAGGGAAGCAAAAATCTGGAGCTATTTGAAATAAATGCAAAACAGTAATTAATTTACTGTTTTGAGTTTATTTGCACCTCTAAAATTCAAATAACAAGTCAGCAAAATTGCCCTCCTCATAATCACAATTTACTCTAATCACCAGACATTTTAGAATCATTTTTGGGAAGAAGGAATTTTGACATGGAATAATAGGAGGGAGAAGGATTTTAAATAGCAAGAGCTTAAAATGACTAGCACTCACTCCTACATTACACACACCATTAGCACATGAGCATGAACACAAAATATTACTAATCACACCCTCACACCTATCAAGATCACATGCATTACTCACCACAATACTAACTCCTAGTAAGAACATGTGCCACCATGATCATGACATGCAATCATAAGGTATGGCATAGAATCAAGGTATGGCAAAGATGGTATGGCATGTATACATTCTTGCAAAAAAAACTAAAAAATAAGAGTCACATGAAATTACAAGATCAAGGAGATGACATGTTATGTTATGCTAAGCATGCATGCAAGGAAGATATGCAAGGGACACAGGAAATCATAGACACAAGTGACATCAACATATGTCTGATAGGGTGGACCCACATGCAACAGGTTCCAAATAGGGAAGGTTCCACACTTGGGGCATTACAAAGTCTCCCACACTACAAAGAAGATCTCGACCTCGAGATCTAAGACTGAAAGAAATCGGGAAATTCGGAACGGAGGTGATCCTCGCATTCCCACGTAGCCTCTTTATCGGAATGGTGTGACCACTGCACTTTGAGAAACTTGTCAGACTTGTTACGGGTCTTGCGCTCAGTCGCCTCGAGAACCGCAACTGGATTCTCGCGATAAGAGAGGTCAGGCTGGAGATCGATATCTTGAAGATGCACAGTGCACTCGGGGTTCTTAAAACACCTCCGAAGCTGAGGAACATGGAACACATCATGGACATTTGCAAAGGTTGACGGAAGCTCGAGCTGGTACGCGAGGTCGCCCCTCTTGCCAACCTCTCTGAACGGACCAACGAAATGAGGCGCAAGCTTGCCTTTGATGCCAAAACGCTGCATACCCTTCATAGGCGACACCTTGAGATAGACAAAATCATCAAGCTCATACGACATGTCACGGTGCTTGCTATCGTAATTTCTGACGGGACTGAGCTGCTCTGAGGTTGTCGCGAATGATCCGACACATCTCCTCAGCTTCTTCTATCATATCATTGCCAAGGATCTGACGCTCACCTGTCTGGGACCAGTTGAGCGGAGTACGACACTTCCTGCCATAGAGAATTTCAAACGGAGCCTTGCCAGAACTAGCTTGATAACTGTTGTTATACGAGAACTCCGCGAAAGGCAGACAATCCTCCCACTTCATGCCAAACGAGATAACACAGGCTCTCAGCATGTCCTCAAGAACTTGATTCACCCTCTCCACTTGACCACTAGTCTCAGGATGGAACGCTGTGCTGAAGCGGATCTTCGTGCCCATAGCAGACTGAAAAGAGTCCCAGAACTTGGAAGTGAAGATACTCCCGCGATCTGATGAGATCATCACAGGTACACCATGCAACGAGACAATGCTCGAGGTGTACAACTCTGCCAGCTGAGCTGCTGAAATGGACTCCTTGACTGGAAGGAAATGCCCCACTTTACTCAATTTGTCGATGACGACTAAGATAGCGTCATTGCCCTTCTTGGACTTCGGAAACCCTGTGACGAAGTCCATCTCAATGTGATCGAACTTCCACTCAGGAATTGGCAAAGGCTGCAAGAGGCCCGCTGGTCTTTGATGTTCTGCTTTCACCCTTCGACATACATCACACTCATTAACGAATTGTGCAATTTCACGCTTCATACGGGTCCACCAGAACGACTGCTTCAAGTCATGGTACATCTTGGAACTTCCCAGCTGAATAGAAAGCAGAGAATTATGAGCTTCTTCCATGATCACCTTCCTGAGATCACCTTTCGGGACGACAAGCCGGTCCTCGAAAAACAAAGTGTCCCTGGCATCCACAGTGAAACACTTATACTTGGGAAGGCTCTTTCCCACACCAATCTTGACCTTCTTCACCATAGTATCAAGTAGCTGAGATGCTCTGACCTGATCTTCCAAGGTAGGAGAGATATGAAGGTTCGCAAGAAAACCTTGAGGAACCAGCTGAAGATTTAGCTTCCTGAAAGACTCAGAAAGACCCGGCTGGAGAGGTTGCAGAATCAGACTGTTGCAATATGCCTTCCTGCTCAATGCATCTACCACAACATTTGCCTTGCTTGGCGTGTACTCAACACTCGGATTAAAATCCTGGAGCATTTCCACCCAACGTGTTTGCCGAAGATTCAAGTTAGGCTGAGTGAAGATATAGTTGAGGCTCTTGTGATCGGTGAAAACTTCAACCTTACGTTCCAACAAGAGATGTCTCCAAGTCATCAAGGCGTGCACAACAGCTGCTAGCTCGAGATCGTGCACCGGATAGTTCTTCTCCGCAGGCTTCAGCTGCCTGGAGGTATAAGCAACCACCTTTCTATCTTGCATCAAGACTGCACCAAAACCCTGGAGAGAAGCATCGCAAAAGACCTGGTACGGCTTGGAATCATCCGGAGGAGCCAATACCGGAGTGGAGGTAAGCTTCTCTTTGAGTGTATCAAAAGCCAGTTGACACTCTGGAGACCACACATACTTGACATCCTTCTGAAGAAGACTAGAGAGCGGCTTGGTGATTTTGGAGAAGTTCTCAACGAATCTTCTGCAATATCCGGCAAGACCGAGAAAGCTTCGAAGCTGCTTCACATTCTGCGGAGGTTCCCATTCAACAATGGCCTGAACCTTGGACGGGTCAACCTTAATGCCCTCGGCAGAGATAATATGCCCAAGATACACCACTTCTTTCAGCCAGAACTCGCACTTGGAAAACTTGGCATACAACTTGTATTCTCTCAGTTTATCAAGCACCAACCTGAGATGTTTCTCATGTTCTTCCTCATCCTCAGAAAAGACTAGAATGTCATCGAGATAGAGCAAGACAAACTCATTCTTGAATGGCGAGAAAATATAGTTCATCAATCGGCAAAAAGTCGGAGGAGCATTAGCCAGACCAAAAGACATGACCGTATACTCATATGAGCCAAAACTGGTCCTGAATGCCGTCTTTGGAATGTCTTCCTCACGAATGCGAATCTGATGATAGCCCATTCTGAGATCAAGCTTGGAGAATACTTTAGCACCTTTCAGCTGCTCGAACAACTCATTTATGTTCGGAAGCGGATATTTGTTCTTGATTGTCTTCTTGTTCAATGGGCGGTAATCGACACACAGCCGTTCCGTACCATCCTTATTCTTGACAAACAGAACACCACATCCCCACGGAGACGAGCTTGGTCTGATCAAACCCAAACGCTCCTGCTCATCGAGTTGCCTCTTGAGTTCCTTCAACTCTTCTGGACCCAGCTTGTACGGCCGCTTGCACACTGGCTATGTGCCTGGCTCAAGCTCAATGACGAACTCCACTTCACGGTGCGGAGGCATCCCTGGCAGCTCTTCAGGAAACACGTCCTGATATTCGCAGACTAGTGGAACTTGCTCAATGGGATTGATCTCACCCTTTTCATTCAAGGAGAACAAGCGGATTGTGTCATCGCGCGCCGCGAATATAATCACATCCTCCGAAGAGTGGGTAAGTTTCACTTCTTTAGCTTCACAATCAATTGATGCCTTGTTCATGGCCAACCAGTCCATACCAAGGATCAAATCAATGTCGGACTTGCCCAAGACAATAGGAGATGCCAGAAAAGCATAATTGTCCATCTTGATAGAAACATCCGGAACCCTCATGAACGAGCTCATGCGCATGCCCGAAGAAACCACACGGAAGGGACTATCCAAATGAATTGCAGGAATATCATGCTTAGCTAGGAAAGGCTTGGAGATGAAGCAATGCGAAGCACCAGAATCAAACAAGACTTTAGCAGGAAAATCATTGACTAAGAGATTACCCATGATCACATCCGAAGAATTTTCTGCCTCAGCTGCATTCACCATGTTGACTCGAGTTGATCTGGGGTTGAACTTCACAAGAGCGTTGCTAGGAGGTTTGCCTGGAGGAGGAGGCGGCAGACGGAGCTGAGAAGTGCATTTGTTGGCATAGTGACCCTTCTGCCCACATTTGTGACAAGTGACATCTGCTGGCTGCCGGAACTGAATCTGAGGAGGCCCTTGCTTCTGATGCTGATATCTCTGCTGGAATCCAGGGTTGGGTGGGCGGGAAGAACCACGTCCACCTGAGTGCTTCGGCTGCTGAGAGTGCCGAGGAGGAGGAGGAGAAACCCAAAACCTCTGTTGCTTCTGAACCACCTGAGTCGAGGAAGAGCTGGAATCTCTGAAACGTTTCTTGGAGTTCTCCACCCTGAGCAAGGCTGCCTCTGCCCTGAGAGCTAAGTTATAGAATTTGTCAAACTCCTCAGGATCGTGCAAAGCGAGTGCTAACTGCAAATCCTCCTTCAAGCCACCCCTGAACTGGTATATCTTGCTCTTCTGATCCGGAACATCCTGCAACGCGTAACGGGCCAGCTCGTGGAACTCAACATTGTACTTGTACACAGAATTGCTGCCCTGCTTCAAGCGCCTGAACTTCTCACGCATCTCCTCAACAAAACTGGAAGGGATGTAGTGGGACCTGAAGTCACGACAAAACTCGTCCCAAGTCATCACCCTGCCACCTCTGGAGTCCTTAAGCTGCTGCCACCAAATAGAAGCCTGCCCCTTCAACTGGAATGTTGCAAACTTGACATAATCCTCTGGACGCACATTGCTACACTCAAAATGCTTGTTCATATCACGGATCCAATCTTCCGCATCAAACGGCTGGTCGCAAGAAGTGAACGTCCTAGGCTGGTTTGACAGGAACTGACTCAGACTGGCGAAGTGATTGCCACCCTGCTGGAAATTGCCCTGCTGATGATTGGCTCTCTCCTGGATCAACTGCAACAGCATCTGAGTATTTGCATTGGTAGCTGCCATCATCGCCTGCCAGGCCTCTGCAGGAGGAGGCGGCGGCGGTGGCGGAGGAGGAGGTGGAGGCGGCATATCCTCACGCGCTGGGGTCTGACGAGTTGGTGGAGCCATCCTGAAGACGGACAGCGTATTAGTCCACAGAATAATTGAAGATAAGCTGAATCAAAAGACAGAATATCTGAATAGAACTTAGCATTGCACTCGAACAACATAACAAGAGTGCATTCTCAAAGTAACAGACGACAAAATTCCGATAAGGGCCACAGCAAACAAGTGTGAGCTAGAACTGCTCGGAACAAACATATGATCAAGATTTCCCAAACCTCAATCAAGCGTCTGTAGGAAGATAGTCCTATAAGATACTACCAGATATCCCACCTATGAATTCCCGAAATAACTGGTCATGCAATCAGGCACCCGGATACAAGGAGTATTTCACACAACTCCTAAACTAACCCGTCACCTGTATCACACCCTTCAACACACGACCAGCATCTCGGACCTTCGTCTACCACAGATCCTCGTGATCACAACGATACAAAGTGTGGTAGTACTCCCGAACAATCTACACCAGTACTGGGGACGTCGGGGTTATCTCACCACTACCCGTATTGAAGCAACAACAAACACCCTCCGTTCTTAGGTACTCAGAAATCTGAATGATGGCGATGTGCGCGATAATCCCTGGAGCTCAACTCCCCTGATACTTAGAGCAGATAGGAGGCACCAGGACATGATTCCGTCACATCGAAATCATATAGATTTCACAAATACCCGCGTGATCCTAAAAAAAAATTTGAGCGAGAAAAGGAGTAGAGTTAAAGATTTCCTAAGACGGAAGCCTCACCAGAGCAAAGAAGAGGAGAAAAATGAAACCTACTCTCCGATATAACTAAGACTCAACATTTACTAGACTCGACTCGGCCGAATACGATCACACAAAGGCTCCTATGGTCGTAAGGCTCTGATTACCAACTTGTAACGACCAAGATGCGGTCCTTTCCGATCTGGGGGTCGAGGCCCCCGAATAGGAAAGAAGCGCATCTAAGTGTTTCGCAAGCAAGTAAACATAGCACAAAATAATAATTACAGTAGACAATCTGGGATTCAACTGTCTTCTTATTAATAATACAGAGTACAACGCAGATACAAACAAGGTAGTTCCGGTACGGACTACAAAAGAAGGAAAATGCTATGCTACCCGCTGCAGGCCCACGATCACGACCACGGCTCAGTCCTCTGGATAGTTCACGTAAAGGCGATCTGTCTCCTCGTCGTACTGCCACGCCAGCTGGGTGCCGTCGGGATCATCAGTCTCTGGGGTACCTGTACCTGCTGGGAGTTTCGGAGGAATCCGTGAGCCACGGGGACTCAGCAATCTAAGACCTTGGTGCCAAATCTAGTCACGTTATTGGGTAAGGAAGGGGTGAAGTGGTTCAGGCTGCTGCAACCTATGATTGAATAAGTGGCTAACTTACGCGAGAAGAAAGTGAAAGTGGTCTACGCTAACGATCGGGAATACTAGATCAGAAAGTGATCCTGAACACCTACCTACGGCAATCATAACCCCACCGTGTTCCCGATCGAAGAGAGATCTTCGAAGGGACAGTCACGGTTACGCACACAGTTGGCAATTTTATTAGTTTATGTTTAAGTTCTCTAATACCGGATGTTAACAAATTATTCCAAGTTGCCACATAACCACGGGCACGGCTTTCCGAAAGATTAAACCCTGCAGGGGTGCTCCAACTAGTCCATCACAAACGAACACAGGCCGCAAAGGCATCCTCTATCACGAATCTCGTGATCTCGTCGGATTCCTTAGAGGAAAACCTCGACTCTGGGGAAAACCAAAGCTTCACCGGGATTCCTATACGCAAGATATACCGCTAAGGTAAGACAAGGCTAGCAGGACCTCCCGACGTGTCGACGACCCTGATAAGAGCCGCGTATCTCAGTCTCAGGACACGCCGGATGAGTGATGGTTACCACGCCAAAACACCGAGTTGCCCCGGGGAGCGCAATAAGCTGCTCTGGTTTGGACCAACACTCATGAGGAGCACTGGCCCGGGTTGTTGATTAAATTCCTCGGGGTAGCTATTCCCGATGCAGTTTATTATTAGGTGATTAAAAAATAGTACCAATGTTGGGTCCTGCCGGTCAAGCCTTAACACTACGCGATTTATCAAGGGGGTCCCCATAACAACCCCGAACGTGTTAGGAGCGATCATTATGGAATCAAACACGGGTAACCGGTAACTAAGGCGGCAATAACGGAACAAGACACCCGGCAAAAGGCTAGGCCTCCCGTCATTTACCAAGTATATAGATACATTAATTAAATAACAGAAATTAATATAATGATATCAAGCGCATGTCAGCACATGAGTTTAAAACACCTGCAACTAACAATGCTAACATTAGTAGCTGAGCAAGCCTACCTAGCCATGCAAGTTTGCTAGGAAAGAGTAAGGTGTTTAGGCTCATGGAATATGAAGAGGCAATGTATTTTCAGTGGTAGGCAGCGAGCAATTTGACATGGAATCGAAACTAACATAACAAGTCTAGAGATGGGAACAAGGTCATATCATCTTGCCTGTGATATCCTCAGCTTGGAATGGTTCTGGATCGTCCTACACGTACTCTCTTGACTCCACGTATTCGTTCTCCGCTCCCGGTACTACCCAACATAAGAATAACAGCCAATGAACTGCAACACCACAAAATGCAACACTCACATGATGCATGAGATGAAAGTTGAGCATGCCACACTATTTCTATCACTAGCACAAGCAAAATAAACTACAACAAGTGTCTGGACAGAACTTTGCACTAACTATTTGTACATGCAAGGTAATGACATGAACAGATGCAGCTCGTAAATACGGTGCAAAACCATATAAAGAACTTTGCAAACGGAGCTACGGATCAACGGGAATCAACGAAACACGATATGAAGCTCTACGTGAAAGATTCAACACCACACACACAATTGGCACAAATCTGGTGTTCCCAGGTTGCCAAGACATATATTAACCCAACATGAATGAAATGGAGCAAGGTAGAACAACACAACATCAATTAAGCACAAACTTTGAACAAAATGGCAAAACTACGCAATCTGCCAGTTTCTGCATCTTAGCTGTTTGTGAGCCACATGCAACATAGCTACAGGTCTTCAAATATGACAAATAATATATGTGGCTGTTGCCAACCAAGAACACTACAAGCTCCAGCAAGAATCACAGAAAAAGGAATTAAACCCTAGAAGCTACAAGGCCACAAACTTTGCCAAAACCATCAGATCTTAGGGACTTAGTGAAAATTCCTGGACCTGAGTTTCTGTTTCTGTTCTGAAGCTTTTTGACAGAAATCAAAACACAAGATACTGGACTCCAACTAACTTGAAAATTGACAGGAAGCTTCACAAACATACCAGGATCAAAATACTAGCACTGAACTAAGTCCAGTTCCCAACAGAATGACCAGCACATCCTCATCTACAGGGGAAGAAAATGTTTCCAGCATTCCAGAGTGAAATTTTCAGAGTTCAAAAATCTGGAATTTTCCAGCCACATGCCCACTTTGTCTAGGCATAGTTTGCACACACATGTCACCAAGAGGTGATTGACACCACTATGGTGTTGAGCAGAAACCCCTACTACTAAAACACAAAGATCCATGCCCTTGGGCTCCATCTATACCATGGAAACAAAGCCCAAACTTTCAACAAAATGTAAATGCAACTCCATAAGGTATGCTTTTAAGATGACAAATACATAGGTGAATCTTATGTGCACAATGACAAAGTGACATGGGGGTTTGAACCCCATGTTTGTGTCATGCACATCAACAACACCCACACCCATATCACAATGTTACTAGTATCAAGCACATCACAATGGGACTCTAAGCTAACAAGAGAGTATGCACACCCCCACATATGGGCATGTGATGGTGCACACTCTCACATATATTCCACTTCATTCACAACAACATCATGCTCTTAAACCTAAGAACAACAAGAGGGGGAAAAACTAAGCAAGTAACTTGGTAGCATCACCTCTCAAACACTTTTAGTAGGTACCACAAGTGGTGTGCACTCACAACAACATCATCTCCATACCTACATCATCAACTCCACTTACAACCTCTATGCACAAATGCCTATTTGCAAACACACCAACAACATGAACTACAAGACCACATACACATTCATGCCCTACATACATGCTCTCTCTCACCCTCTATCAAACAACAGGGAAGTAAAGATATATAAGAGCATCTGCAACCCATTGATCTAGGCTTAGAGTAGCAAACAAAGCAAGGGAAAAACAAAACAAAAAAAACAGCAAGACATAAAAGGGAAAAAAATATGGGGTTTCTCTGGGATTTGAACCCCAGATCCCCTGATACAACACCCCACAACACATCCACTGCGCTGCTGCTACTGTTGTTAACAGGAGAAGAGAAAATGGCAAGGTAAGTTGCCTGCAGGCCACTGATACGAATAAATCAAAACAAAACAACAAAAGGCGCCGAGGGGGGGGGACTCGAACCCACGCCATCCTACAGGCGCAAGCATATGTCAGTGCAACACTACCATCAGGCTACAGATCGATGACTGGCTATGACAGGAAGGAAAAGTAGAAAAGCACTCTCCACTGCAGAGGAGAGCTCCGCCTGCGGCCGGACCAGAGAGAGCTGGCGGCGCCACTCCCGGCTACCACCGGCAGGGGGAGCTATCGGCGGGGGACGCGGGAACCTCAGGGGTTCCATTCCCGCCCTGAGCACGGGAAAAGGCTCCCCCTTGGCTGCCCGGAACTGCACCGGTGTTCTCTGCTGCTGCTGCTGCTAAGTCTGCACTGGCGGTGCTGCTGCTGCTACGCCTAACGCTGGCAACCGGCTGCTACTGCTGCACTGCCGGCGTCAATCTCTTGCTCACGACGCTGCGAACCGACGAGGGAAGAGCCTGCACCTGCCGAACACCTACCTACGCGGGGAGGAATCCCCGCTACACACACGCACACGCATAAATCTCGCCCAACTACTGCCACGCCACGCAGCTGCTGCCGGGGTAGCCTGCTGCGGCTCACCAACGGCGAGGCCAGCCTAGCCACAATGCGGCTACCACGAGGGGAGGGAGCCCCTCTGCGAGAACACGCCCCCACGCCCTGTTTGCTGCAGAACCTACGCCTACCGCTGCACCCTACTGCAGTTCTACTCGAACAGAGGAAGCACGTCGTCTACACCGGCAGGTCCAACCGAGGAGAAGGGAGGAGGAAGGTCGTCACCTCGAGCAGGAAGAGGGGCGCCGATCTATGACGGGAGAAGCGCCGGAGAGACGAAGACGAGCCGAAGAAGTCCTTGCGCTGCAGGACCGACGGGGAGGACGAAGTCACCACGGGCACGTCCTTGACGGGCTCGGGGTCGTCGGCGTGGCCGTACTCCGGGGCTTCTAGCGCCGGGAATGGACCGCAGGGATCCATCCCGAGCCCCCGGACATGGTGACGGCGGCGAATGGAGGCGGGGCGCGACGGTCGCCGGCGATGACCTACTGTCTACTGCTACTCCTACCTCTACCTTACCTGACAGAGAAGAGTGGAAGAGAGGTGGGGAAAGAGATGGTGGCGGCGCGAGATGGGAGGGGAGGAGGAACCCTAGATGAGGGGGAGAGGCACGGACGCCAACGCACTTATAAGGGGGCCTCGACGTTGCTGCTCACGGCGTCAACACCCCTCTCTCTCTCTCTAGTCTGACGGAAAGGAGAACGCACGAGGAGGAGACGGCGTCAGGAAAAGAAAGGAGGGAGGGGAGGTCTCGCCTGGGCTCTCGCTGGGGGGGGGGAGAGCATGGGCCTCCGACGGGAAGGAAGCCCACGACAAGCACTAAGGCCCCAGTGGCCTTTTTTCCCAAAATAAAAGAAATACCAAGAGGAAAGTAATGAAACAAATAAATTGGTGGGGATAAATTTAAAAGGGAAAAATCCCCTGGGGATAATTTACTGTTTTGAGTTTATTTGCACCTCTAAAATTCAAAGAACAGGTCAGCAAAATTGCCCTCCTCATAATCACAATTTACTCTAATCACCAGGCATTTTAGAATCTTTTTTGGGAAGAAGGAATTTTGACATGGAATAATAGGAGGGAAAAGGATTTTAAATAGCAAGAGCTTAAAATGACTAGCACTCACTCCTACATTACACAGACCATTAGCACATGAGCATCAACACAAAATATTACTAACCACACCCTCACACCTATCAAGATCACATGCATTACTCACCACAATACTAACTCCTAGTAAGAACATGTGCCACCATGATCATGACATGCAATCATAAGGTATGTCATAGAATCAAGGTATGGCAAAGATGGTATGGCATGGATACATTCTTGCAATAAAAAAACTAAAAAATAAGAGTCACATGAAATCACAAGATCAAGGAGATGACATGTTATGTTATGCTAAGCATGCATGCAAGGAAGATATGCAAGGGACACAGGAAATCATAGACACAAGTGACATCAACATATGTCTGACAGGGTGGACCCACATGCAACAGGTTCCAAATAGGGAAGGTTCCACACTTGGGGCATTACATTGGCGCCGGGCGCCGGTACAGGGCAGAGGGGCGCGCGGGGCGCTGGTGGGGCCGGTGAAGGAGGGGCGCCTCCGTTGCCGCGGCCGCGACAACGCTGGCGGCCGCGCCCACGCGAGGCGTTGTCGGTGGTGGGGGAGGGCGCCGACGGCGTTGGAGCCGGCGTGGTGGGGAGCCGCGCCTGGCCTAGAGGGCATGGGCGGACAGGATCCGAGCCGTGTGCTCGACGCGATGTTCTTCAAGGAGGAGGAACGAGCGGACTTGGAGCAGAGAGGGGAGCGAATCATGAGAGGTGATGTGGGGAATAACGGAGTGACACTGGCGGTTGAGGCCGCGGAGGAGGTGAAACACCTGACGGGAGTCGGTCACCGGTTGCCCCAGGTCACGAAGCTAATCGGCGAAGCTGCAAAGACGAGTGCAGTATTGCATGATGGTCATGTCGCCCTGAACGACGGCGTGGTACTCGGTGTCGATGTACACGGCGTGCGCCATCTGGTTGCTGTGGAAGAGCTCGTCGACGGCGCGCCACACGGTCAGGGCCGAGTCCTCGGAGTGCATAACCGCCTCGAGGAGCTCCGGCGCGATGGTGGAGGAGAGCCAATGGACGACGGTGTGGTCGGTCATCTGCCACTCCGGGTCATGGGGACGAGGAGCGGCAGCAGGGTCGACATGAGCCCGAAGGCCGAACATGCCGATCATGGTGTCGAAATGGCGGCGCCACTGTGAGTAGTTGCCGGCGAGGAGGCCGAGGACGACGGGGACATGACGACGGATGTCGATGGTCTGGAGGATGGCGGAGGGGAGGGCCGGCGGGACCGCGGCCGGGGGGATGGCTGCGGTGGCCAGCTGTAGTGGATCGGTGAGAGTGCCGTCGTTGGGAGGAAGGACGTCGGCAGGGCCATCGAGGGAGGAGCGAGGGGAGAGGACGGGGTTAGCGTCCATGGTGGAAGCGGGATGAAGATTGGGAGCCTGCACAGGGGGCAGGTCGGTGGTGTGTGATACCATGTTTAGTGAGAGAGAGGATTAGATTCAACGCATTTGATTAAGCTCTAGGTTGGGGTATATATACAGTTGAACAACCATGAGCTGATCATGCATGCGCCACTACTTGGCTCCACTAACGCACGTACAAGCACTACTCCAGGCTCCACTACTCCACAACTGGGGCCACGATTGATGGTAGTATCGCATGCTGGCTATACAGGGTGCATGCGATAACAGCCTATACAACCGGTGGCTTAACACAGCCGATGGACGGAGATGAAAGGGATGAATCCCGATACGACGAGGTAGGACCTCCCACGTCAATTTCTTTGGCAAAGACGACAGATCCAAGTGGAGCACGTCCAATGAACATAGTTTCCGGAGCCAAAGAGTCTATTGGTCGTGCGAACGACGACCACCACGACGACGAACTTACATGACGGCAGTTTCTTGCACCCCCGCCACGTCTAGGTCGCCACCCTCTCGCCATGGGCCTGCCACGCCCCCGCCACGGCCCCGCCATGCTGGGCACGCCTCCGCCATGCTCCGGCCATGCTGGAGCGGGTTTCGTCCACCCTGACCCACTTCTCCCAATCCGCCCCATCTATTTTGAAACTACTAGATTACCCACAATGTTCTACGTGCATTGGTTGTTATATACTCCATCCGTTCTTAAATATAAGTCTTTTAAGATATTTCATTAAGTGACTACATATGAAGCAAAATAAATTAATCTATACTATAAAGTATGTCTATATATATCCGTATGTACTCCCTTAATGAAACCTCTAAAAAGACTTATATTTAGAAACAGAGGAAGTATTCTTTATAAACCATTTTTGTGCACCGATAGCAACGCAGGGGCGTTACACTAGTCACATTTAAATATGACGATGAAGATTTTTTGTAAAACTGAAATAGCACTGCCATATGATATATCTTTGAAAGATCCAGGTTGCATGGTATACTGGTATACAAGAAGACAGAAACCAACGAACTAGCTAGCAAGTTAGTACAATAATGAATTAATACACCACACGGGTAGCCAGCCAGTTAACTAACATGATTCCAAGTCCCAGCTGTACTTAACCATGCCTACAGCTGCTCATCGTCATTAGCTTTTGTGCTATTTTGTTTGTCGAAATTCTGCTCATCGTGCTTGGCCTTCTGCTCCATCTCCGACGACAAGTCCAAGGCAGCCGCCGACGATGATGATTTGGGGAATGACCTTTGGTCGAGCCACGCGATGATATCTTGGAAAACGATGTGGATGTTTTCGGGGCTCTCGCCGGAGGTGAGGGCGTGCCACATGCCGGGGTAGAGGTTGAGCTTCTTGTCCTGGCTCACTGCCGACCGGAAGAGGAGGTCACTCACCGACGGGTCCGTCACCTTGTCGTCACCTCCGTGAACGATCAGGAAGGGCAATGATACCTGCATACATATGCGGGACCAATCCATCAGCATCGCTCTTGTTACTTACAAAGCCAATTATAGTTTTTTCTTATGCGGTGAAAAATCATTTATAATTAGAAGCCTATGAGTTTTCTTTTTGAGAAATTGACACGAGCACTGCCTTTTTATTAAAAAAAGGAAATATATACAGAGTGGCATGTTTTGAAGGGGATATGCCGGAAACCCCAGTTATTAGAAGCCTATGAGTATATATCTATTTAGAAAGATGAGGAAAATGTCGTTAGTTATGTGAAACAAACGGCAATTATTGAGAGACCACGACAACAAAATAAGCCATCAGACTGCAAACTGGAATTCATTGAATGCATCACACACGCGACAAATACCTTGTCTGAAGAGGCGTGAGACGTAGAGAGAGTATGAGATTGAAGCTAGAGCCAACTAACCCAAAAAGGGACGTCACACGAGCAAATCAACCTCTTGAGCTTAATTGGAGAAAAAGAGATCGATGGCGATGTGTAGATAAGGGCACATGACCATTAAAAAATATACTACCCAAAATCCATTTATTAATCATATCTCTCTTACTGTGCAAGCGTCCTAGTTAGTATGAGTATACTTCATGGAATACTATGCGGAGAGAAAGGGGATCATTTGTTCTTTAGTACGTAGTAATTAGTAGTATTCCCTCCATTCACAAATATGAAATGTTTTCAAATATTCTAATATGGACTACATGAAGATTGAGAACGAATGAACAAACACACGACGTATCTATATACAATCGAGTTACCTTATAAAAAACTTAGAACATGCATCTCATATTTGTGAACGGAGGGAGTACCTCCCGTGAAAAAAGAAGAGTAGATAATTAGTGGTGGTAGTACAAGTAACCTTTGGGAGTACGTTGTTCTCGAGGTTGAGGCTGACCCTGAGGAGCTCGTAGGCGGTCTTGAGCCGCGGCTTGCCCTGGTAGCAGTGGGGGTTGTTCCTGATCTCGTCGCGCTTCTCCTGCATCCTGTAGGCGGCGTCGATGACGTCGGTGGTCGGCACGATCTTCCACGTGGGGATGATGTTGGTCATCAGCTTGAGGACGCTCACCACCACCGGATGCGGCCGCATCTCATCAGCGATCTGAAATATAATTAAAAAACACACCCTTAGTACTACTATGAATTGCTCTAAAATTAAGGAAAGCAACTATCCATCGATCAACAAAGTAGTACTTCCTCTGTTTAGATTTAGTGATCTAAACGTTTTTGGTATTATTTTAAGGAGGAAGTAGAATATATGTCGTGATCGGGCGAGAGCCGAGAAGCCTGAATGGATGGCCGGGTCAACTGCTCCGGAATGGATTGGAATGGATTAAACTAAACAAGTGGGAAATCGCTAACGGCCCGCACGCCGGGCGCCATCCCGATCCATCCGGTCAAAAGTCAAATGATGACGGCAACTAGCTTGCATCCGCGGCCGGATTGATCGTGCGTGCATGCATCTCGTTTCCGTCTCGATCGTCGCCGCGTACGAGTACTAGCTACTAGTCTAAAGTTGCGGTGGTGTGGTCTTTGGAAGATGCATGATTCGGAGGAGGGCCGGCCGGAGTAGTAGTAGTAGTCGTAGGTAAGGAGCATGCACGTGTAGGTACCTTGCACATGGGGGCGACGAGGACGGCGCCGGTCCAGTAGGACGGGCGCATCCGGTGGAGGAGCAGCGCGACGGCGCCGCCCATGGACTCGCCGAGCAAGAAGCGGGGGAGGTCCGTGTTGGCGGTAGAGGCGACGACGGCGGCGAAGAAGGCGTCGGTGTCGGCGACGAGGACGTCGAAGGAGGGGACGTAGCCCTGGAGCCCCTCCGACCTGCCGTGGCCCTCGAAGTCCACCCCGTACACGGCGTACCCGGCCTGCGCCAGCCGCACCCCCGTCCCCCGCATCGTCACGCTGCACTCCACCGCATACCCTGCACGCACGCATGTTGGTTGGTTAGTTCTTAAGTTGGTCCGTTGAATCATTCGCCATTAGAGCGCAACGGCAAGGAGGAAGGAAGGAAGGAAGGAAGGAAGGAAGGGAGCGGCGAGGAGGGCGTACCATGGCAGAGGAAAACGTGGGCCTTGACTATCTGGCCCTTGGGGGGGAGCCATCTGCAGGTGAAGAGCTTCATCCCGCGGGCGTTCTGCACCGACTCCTCCTCGTACTCGTAGCTGCCATCCTCCGCGGCGCCGCTGCCGGACTTGCTCGTCATCGATCCCTTCCTCTTCTTCTCCGACGACTGATTAAAGAGCGGAGAGAAATGTTGAATTTGTGCGAGGCGGGCCGGGAGGCAAGCGAGGCGAGGAGAATCAGGGCCGAGGGATCACTTGACAGCTATATATGTGGATGCCGTTCTGAACAAAAGGAATAGCTTTACTACTCCACTAGTACTAGTATAATAGTAGTACTTATTATTCTAATATTCTATTATTATTATTTTCTTATTACTGAGATTTTTTGACATCTTATTACTGGGAATTCAATGACTGCTAAATCAATCAATTAATATATTAATTTAGCTCGCGCTGAAACGTCTGGACTGGGTGCGTTTCTGTTACTGCACGTCCTGCATTTTTTATTTTTTTTTGCAAAGAAAGATATATATACTACTCTAGTACTCCTTGACAGTAGTAAACACAACCGTCCTTGACAGTAACATTTCAGACTAACTGCGTCTCACATATGTCGCCATATACTCGTCTACCGTGTCACCTTCTCAATTAAATTTTTAAACACTATTACTACAGCTACCCAAAAGCTAATAACACCGAGTATACAGCCCTTACTCACAAACAAACAACGACTAATTTACAGTGACAACAAAATACTCCCGAGGATTTTGGAGTGTACTCACAAGAGGAAAAACAAACTGTCATTCACCCTGCCTGGCCACAGCTGTATTTCGGATTTAACACTGATAGAGTTTAACCAAAAGTGTTGGTGTTACAGCATTTACAGCCGGCCTTCTTAAATTCGACCCCTCAAACGTGGACACGTCCGCGGACGCTAACCGGTCCCGTCTTAAATAATGCATCTACATTTGGATATGTTAAATTAGAAACCTTAAATTCATACTATTACACGCAACGTATACCTAATACTAAGCGGAGCTCATCCGGCTTCGCCGTGCCCATGTCCGGTAGCTGGTTGCGTCCCTCGTAGTGTCGATCCGATCGCCGACAACGTAGAGTAGGACATGGGACACTAGCCAGCTCACGGGAGTCTAGCTCCGGCCGTCTTCCATCCCTACTCTTCCTCGTCGGAGCCTGTAACCCGGACGGTGCCAGTCGATGTGAGGTCGATGACGGATCCTTCCTCGGAGGAGCCGACGTCCATCACGACGCGGTTGCGTCGACCGCAGTGCTGCACCCTACGGGGCGCCAGAGAGCGTGATTTCGTCTCTCTAACATCTGCCGCCACGAGGTCCTCCGTTGCATCCCGGGACCACTTCCTCGCCCGGTGAGCACACCGCGCCATGACATCGTCCGAGGTCGGCCAAGCTTGGTGCTCGACGCGCCAACGGAAGGGTTGCGCTTCCACCATGGCGTTCGGACACCAGGCGGACCGCACCGCCTCAGATAAGGCAACAACACCGGATCCAAGCACAGGTTGTGCGGAAGCAATGGATTCCCGACGTTACGAGTCCGGACGCTGTAGTCGTGCGGCCACCTGTTGGATCGATAGAAGGGGTTTCTAGAGGGGGGGGGGGGTGAATAGACTACTTGCGTAAATTAAAATTCTAGCATTTTCTCAATTTTAATGGTTGGCATATTTTAGCAATTCTAACAAGTCTAGTGCATCCTACACATGCTAGTCAACAAATATGGCAGCGGAAAGTAAACACATTGCACATGTAAGTAATGAGTAGAGATTAGGAAGATCAAACGCAAAGATGACATGGTGATTTTTGGCGTGGTTCCGGTAGGTGGTGCTATCGTACGTCCATGTTAGTGGAGACTTCAACCCATAGAGCGTAACGGCTGCGAGAGTCCACGAAGGGCTTCACCCACAAGGGATCCACAAAGAAGCAGCCTTGTCTATTCCACCATGGCTTACGTCCACACATGACTAGCCTCACTCATGGTAGATCTTCATGAAGTAGGAGATCTCCTTTCCCATACAAACTTCTTGGTTCAACTCCACAACACGAAGTAGGAGGCTCCCAAGCGACACCTAACAAATCTAGGAGGCACCACCCTCCAAAAGGTAATAGATGTCGTAAAACGATGAACTCCTTCCTCTTGTGCTTCAAAAGATAGTCCCCTCAACACTCAATCACTGTCTCACAGATTTGGCATGGGTAGGAGAGATTGATCTTGCGAAAAACAACTTGGGGAGGCTAGAGATCAAGTTTAAAATGGTTGGATTGGAATCTCTTGATCTCAACACATGAGTATGTGGCTCTCTCTCAAACAAATGGATTTGGCAAGTGGGGTGTGTTCTAAGTGCTTACTCTACGAATGAGATGAGGTGGAGGGGTACATATAGGCATCCCCAAAATCTGAACGTTACAACATTATTACCCAACTTGGCGACACCAAAATGAATCGGTGAGACCAATATATGAATCTCGGTGGTACCGATTCAATGACCTAGAGCAGTTTCCAAATCTCGGTGAGACCGATTCCAACCTCAGAAATTCTGATTCTTTGAATTTTCTCAACAGAAAGTTGGTCACATGCTTTCGGTGGTACCGAGAGATTAGAGTTTGGCAAAGGATCTATCACTGGAAAAATCTGTACGGCCAAGTGGGAAAAGTTGGTGGCACCGATTTTGTTGTTTTGGCTTGGGACAAATATATTTCCGGGAGAATGATTGAATATTTTGGTGCCTATCTCTAAGCACTTGAGCAACCAATTCATCCTAATATCGCACCCCCTTTTAATAGTATTGTCTTTCCTATGGACTCAAAGTGATTTCTCACAAATGTAAAATGTAGAGTCTTCTTGCTTGAAGCTTGAGACAATCCTATTCGTTTCCTTGCATCAAGGGGCTTCTCCTCACAATCCTTTGGCCAATGCTATCTGTTGACTATACCTGAAATACACTAGGTAAAAGGGTTAGTCCAAGAGATAGTGTATGTTGTCATTAATTATCAAAAGCACCAAGGGAGCATATGTGCTTTTAGTCTCCCCCTTTTTTGTAATTGATGACAACATACAATCAAAGCTTCAATTAAAAATAGGCATTAGAATATGACAACTTTTTAAGATACATGACTAGTACAAGCTCCCCCTAAACGTGTTTAATCCCTTTTTAAAGGATAGTTGCTTTGGACTGCATGGACACACACATGGTAGAAGGACAAGAAAAGTCATATAAATCTTGGCTATATGCATCAAACATATGTGAATGAAGAACTTCCATATTCAAGACTCACTATTGCAAACAATATGCGTTGGGGACTGTAGCAATTTCAAAAAAAATTCCTACGTCATGCAAGGATCTATCTATGGAGAAACCAACAATGAGAAAAGGGGTAGAACATCTTCATACCTTTAAATATTGCTAAGCGGAAGCGTTGCTAGAACACGGTTGATGGAGTCGTACTCGCAGTGATTCAAACCGCGGTAGATTTCGATCTATGCACCGAACGACGGTGCCTTCGCGTTCAACACACGTACAACCCGGTGATGTCTCCTCCTTCTTGATCCAGCAAGAAGAGAGGAGAAGTTGAGGGAGAGCTCCGGCAGCACGACGACATGGTGGTGGTGGAGCTATGTGGTTCTCCGGTAGGGCTTTGCCAAGCTCTACGGAGGAGGAAGAAGAGAGAGGTAGGGCTGCGTCGTGGGAGAGAGATGAATTATTGTGTCTCAGAAATCCCAAAACCTCAAGTATATATAGGGGGAAGGAGAGGGAGGGCTGCCTTGGCCACTCCTCCATGGAGGAGGAGTTCGGCCGAGATAGGGAGGATTCCACCTCCCACAAGGGAGGTGGATCCCTTCCTTTTAAAACTCATTTTTCCTTATCTCCTTATCCCTAGACGCATGGGCCTTTAGGGAAGGCCTTGGCCAGCCCAATAAGGGCCGGTCCACCTCCTCTAACAGTCCATGAACTCCTTTTGTCGTCACACCCCTCCCACGGGTCCTCCGGCACGCACACGACACTCCTGGTACACTATCAATGAGCTCGAAACTTTTCCGGTGACCAAAACAGGACTTCCTATATGTAAATCTTTACCTACGGACCATTCTGGAGCTCATCGTGATGTCCGGGATCTCATCCGGGACTCCGAACAACCTTCGGTAACCACATTCTCTTCCCTTTACAACTCTAGCGTCATCGAACCTTAAGTGTGTAGACCCTACGGGTCCGGGAGACATGCAAACATGACCGAGACACCTCTCCGGCCAATAACCAACATCGGGGTCTGGATATCCATGTTGGTTCCCACATGTTCCATGATGATCTCATCGGATGAACCACGATGTCAAGGATTCTATCAATCCCGTATGCAATTCCCTTTGTCTACGTGTATGATACTTGCCCGAGATTCGATCGTCGGTATCCCCATACCTTGTTCAATCTCGTTACCCGCAAGTCTTTTTACTGGTTTTGTAACACATCATCCCGTGGCTAACTCCTCAGTCACACTGAGCTCAATATGATGATTAATTACCGAGTGGACCCAGAGATACCTCTACGTCACACGGAGTGACAAATCCGAGTATCGATTCGTACAACCCAACAGACACTTGCTGCCTCTTGAGCTTGCGTTGGTTTTTCCCTTGAAGAGGAAAGGGTGATGCAGCACAGGAGCAGTAAGTATTTCCCTCAGTTTGAGAACCAAGGTATCAATCCAGTAGGAGAATCGTGTCAAGTCCAGAGTACCTGCGCAAACACAAAAGAGCTTGCACCCAACGCTATAAAGGGGTTGTCAATCCCTTCAAGATTGATTGCAAAGTGAGATCTGAAGGCGGAAAGTGCAACGAAGTAAAAGTGTAAGGCTGAAAATATGGTGTGAAGTAGACCCGGGGGCCATAGTGTTCACTAGAGGCTTCTCTCAAAATAGCAAATAATACAGTGGGTGAACAAATTACTGTCGAGCAATTGATAGAACTGCGCAAAGTCATGACGATATCTAAGGCAATGATCATACATATAGGCATCATGTCCGTGACAAGTAGACCGATACTTTCTGCATCTACTACTATTACTCCACACATCGACCGCTATCCAGCATGCATCTAGTGTATTGAGTTCATGACGAACAGAGTAATGCCTTAAGCAAGATGACATGATGTAGAGGGATAAACTCAAACCAATGATGAAAACCCCATCTTTTTACCCTTGATGGCAACAACATGATGCGTGCCTCGCTACCCCTTCTGTCACTGGGTGAGGTCACCGCACGGTATGAACCCAAAAACAAGCACTTCTCCCATTGCAAGAATCATAGATCAAGTTGGCCAAACAAAACCCACAACTCGAAGAGAATTACAAGGATATGAAATCATGCATATAAGAGATCAGAAGAAACTCCAATAAGATTCATAGATAATCTGATCATAAATCCACAATTCATCGGATCTCGACAAACACACCGCAAAGAAGATTACATCAGATACATCCCCATGAAGATCATGGAGAACTTTGTATTGAAGATCCAAGAGAGAGAAGAAGCCATCTAACTACTAGCTATGGACCCGAAGGTCTATGGTGAACTACTCACGCATCATCAGAGAGGTCATGGTGTTGATGAAGAAGCCCTCCGTATACGAATCCCCCCTCCGGCAGTGCACCAGAATGTGCCCCAGATGGGATCTTGCGGAGACAGAAGCTTGCGGCGGCGGAAAAGTGTTGTCTTGGATCCCTCCCGCAGTTTTGGAATTTTTCTGAATTTATAGGCGAAAGAGGTAGGGCAGACGAGCCACAGGGGGCCCACAAGCCTGCTAGGCGCGGCCCCCCTGGCCGCGCCTAGGGGGCTTGTGGGGTCCCCTGCTGGCCCCTGCCTTGGTTCTCAAGTCTCGTGCGTATCTTCTGTTCCGGAAAAAAAATCTTTTCGGAAGTTTTATTCTGTTTGGACACCGTTTAAAATCCTCCTCTGAAAAGGGTCAAAAACACGGAAAAAACAGGAACTCACACTTGGCACTGAGTTAATAAGTTAGTCCCAAAAAAGATATAAAAGTCATACAAAACATCTAAAGTTTGCTAAGATAATAGAATGGAACCATAAAAAATTATAGATACGTTGGATACGTATCAACACTTTCGGAGACACCGTAGTGCACCTTTATAATAACCCAGTTACGTTGTGACATTTGATACACCCAAAGCACTCCTACGGCATCCGGGAGTTGATCTCATGGTCTAAGGAAATGATACTTAACATTAGAAAAGCTTTAGCAGACGAACAACACGATCTAGTGCTATGCTTAGGATTGGGTATTATCCATCACATCATTCCCCAATGATGTGATCCCGTTATCAATGACATCCAATGTCCATGATGAGGAAACCATGATCATCTATTGATCAACGAGCTAGCAAACTAGAGTCTCACTAGGGACACATTGTGATCTATATATTCACACATGTATTACGGTTTTCGGTTAATACAATCATAGCATGAATAATAGACAATTATCATGAACTAGGAAATATAATAACAACCACTTTATTATTGCCTCTAGGGCATATTTCCAACAGTATCCCACTTGCACTAGAGTCAATAATCTAGTTACATTGTGAGGAATCGAACACCCATAGAGTTTTGGTGTTGATCATGCTTTGCCTGTGGAAGAGGTTTAGTCAACGGGTCTGCGATATTCAGATTTGTATGTACTTTACAAATATCTATATCTCCATCCTGGATGTATATACAAATGGAGTTGAAGCGGCGCTTGATGTGCTTGGTCTTCTTGTGAAACCTGGGCTCCTTTGCAATGGCAATAGCTCTAGTGTTGTCGCAGAACAAAGTCATCGGGCCCGACGCACTTGGAATCACTCCTAGGTCGGTGATGAACTCCTTCATCCAGACTCCTTCCTGTGCTGCTTCCGAAGCAGCTATGTACTCTGCTTCACATGTAGATGCCGCCACGACGCTTTCCTTGCAACTGCACCAGCTAACTGCCTCATTATTCAAAATATACATGTATCCGGTTTGTGACTTGGAGTCATCCAGATCTGTGTCAAAGCTAGCATCGACGTAACCCTTTACGACGAGCTCTTCGGCATCTCCATATACGAGAAACATATCTTTAGTCCTTTTGAGGTACTTTAGGATATTCTTGACCGCTGTCCAGTGATCCACTCCCGGATCACTCTGGTACCTCCCTACCAAAATTATGGCAAGGTTCACATTAGATTTGGTACACAACATGTCATACAAAATAGAGCCTATGGCTGAAGCATATGGGATGGTACTCATCTTATATATATCTTCTGCCGTGGTCGATCGTTGAGTCGCACTGAACCTCACACCTTGTAATACAGGCAAGAACCCCTTCTTAGCCTTGTCCATATTGAACTTCTTCAGTATCTTGCCAAGGTATGTACTTTGTGAAAGACCTATGAGGCGTCTCGATCTATCTCGATAGATCTTGGTGCCTAGTATGTAAGCAGCTTCTCTAAGGTCCTTCATTGAAAAACTATTATTCAAATAGGCCTTTATGCTTTCCAATAATTCTATATCATTTCCCATCAATAATATGTCATCCACTTATAATATGAGAAATGCTACAGAGCTCCCACTCATTTTCTTGTAAATACAGGCTTCTCCATAAGTCTGTATAAAACCAAACGCTTTGATCACCTCATCAAAGCGAATGTTCCAACTCCGAGATGCTTGCACCAGCCCATAGATGGAGCGCTGGAGCTTGCATACCTTCTTAGCATTGCTAGGATCGACAAAACCTTCCAGCTGTATCATATACAATTTTATTTAAGAAAGTCATTCAGGAATGCTGTTTTGACGTCCATTTGCCAAATTTCCTAATCATAAAATGCGGAAATTGCTAACATGATTCGGTCTGACTTCAACAGCGCTACGGGTGAGAAGGTATCATCGTAGTCAATCCCTTGAACTTGCCGATAACCCTTAGCGACAAGTCGAGCCTTATAGATGGTCACATTACCATCCGCGTCAGTCTTCTTCTTGAAGATCCATTTATTTTCTATGGCTCGGCGATCATCGGGCAAGTCCACCAAAGTCCATACTTTGTTCTCATACATGGATCCTATCTCGGATTTCATGGCCTCAAGCCATTTGTTGGAATCCGGGCCCGCCATCGCTTCTTCATAGTTGGAAGGCTCACTGTTGTCCAACAACATGATTTCCATGACAGGGTTGCCGTACCACTCTAGTGCGAAACGTACCCTTGTCAACCTTCGAGGTTCAATAGCAACTTGATATGAAGTGTCATGATCATCATCATTAACTTCATCTCTAGCCCGTGCAGGCGCCTCGGAAACATTTTCTTGCGCTGCGCTACTCTCCGGTTCAAGAGGAGGTACAATTACCTCATCAAGTTCTATTTTCCTCCCACTTACTTCCTTCGAGAGAAACTCTTTCTCTAGAAAGGATCCTTTTCTAGCAACAAAGATCTTGCCTTCGGATCTAAGATAGAAGATGTACCCAATAGTTTCCTTAGGGTATCCTATGAGGACTCATTTTTCCGCTTTGGGTTCGAGCTTCTCTGGTTGAACTTTCTTCACATAAGCATCGCAGCCCCAAACTTTAAAAAACGACAGCTTAGGTTTCTTGCCAAACCATAATTCATACGGTGTCCTCTCAACGGATTTAGACGGTGCCCTATTTAAAGTGAATGCGGTAGTTTCCAATGCATAGCCCCAAAATGATAGCGGTAAATCGGTAAGAGACATTATAGATCGTACCATATCCAATAGAGTGCGATTACGACGTTCAGACACACTGTTACGCTGCGGTGTGCCAGGCGGCATGAGTTGTGAAACAATTCCACATTTCCTTAGGTGTGTGCCAAACTCGTGACTCAAATATTCTCCTCCACGATCGGATCGTAAGAACTTTATTTTCTTGTCATGTTGATTATCCACCTCATTCTGAAATTCCTTGAACTTTTCAAAGGTTTCAGACTTCTCCTTAGTTAAGTAGACATACCCATATCTACTCAAATCGTCAGTGAGGGTGAGAACATAACGATAGCCTCCGCGAGCTTCAACGCTCATTAGACCGCATACATTGGTATGTATTATTTCCAATAAGTTGGTTGCTCGCTCCATTATTCCGGAGAACGATTTATTGGTCATCTTGCTCATGAGGCATGGCTCACATGTGTCATATGATTCAAAATCAAGAGACTCCAAAAGTCCATCAGTATGGAGTTTCTTCATGCGCTTTACGCCGATATGACCAAGGCGGTAGTGCCACAAGTATGTGGGACTATCATTATCAACCTTGCATATTTTAGCACTCACACTATGAATATGTGTATCATCAGGAATAAACCATTTACCAGCAGAGCATGACCATAAAACATACCAATCATATAAATAGAACAACCATTATTCTCAGATTTAAATGAGTAGACATCTTGCATCAAGCGAGATCCTGATACAATGTTCATGCTTAAAGTTGGTACTAAATAACAATTATTAAGGTTTATAACTAATCCCGAAGATAGATGTAGAGGTAGCGTGCCGACGGCCATCACATCGACCTTGGAACCATTCCCGACGCGCATCATCACCTCGCCCTTAGCCACCCTACGCTTGTTTCCAGTTCCTGCTTAAAGTTGCAAATGTGAGAAACAACACCGGTATCAAATACCCAGGAGCTACTACGAGCGCTGGTAAGGTACACATCAATAACAAGTTTATCACATATACCTTTGATGTTGTCGGCCTTCTTGTCCGCTAATTACTTGGGGCAATTCCGCTTCCAGTGACTGGTTCCCTTGCAGTAATAGCACTCAGTCTGAGGCTTAGATCCTTTATTTGACTTCTTCCCGACAACTAGCTTACCGGGCACGGAAAATTCTTTGCCGTCTTTATTGAATCTTTTCTTACCCTTGCCATTCTTGAAACTGCTGGTCTTATTGACCATCAACACTTGATGCTCTTTCTTGATTTCTACCTCCACAGATTTCAGCATTGAATACAACTCGGGAATAGTCTTTTCCATCCCTTGCATGTTGTAATTCATCACAAAGCCTTTATAGCTAGGTGGAAGCGACTCGAGGATTCTGCCAATGTCCGCGTCATCCGAAATTTCAACTCCCAGCTTAGTCAAGCGGTTGTGCAACCCAGACATTCTGAGTATGTGCTCACTGACAGAACTATTCTCCTGCATCTTACAGGTAAAGAACTTGTCGGAGACTTCATATCTCTTGACCCGGGCATGAGCTTGAAACACAAGTTTTAGCTCCTCGAACATCTCATATGCTCCGTATTGCTCAAAATGCCTTTGGAGCCCCGGTTCTAAAAAGTAAAGCATGCCGCACTGAACGAGAGAGTAGTCATCACTCCGCGACTGCCAGACGTTCCTAGCGTCCTGGTCTTCCACGGGAACGGGAGGATCACCTAGCGGTGCAGTAAGGACATATGCCTTCTTGGCAGCACTGAGGATGAGCTTTAAGTTACGAACCCAATCCGCATAGTTGCTCCCATCGTCTTTCAGCTTGATTTTCTCTAGAACGCGTTGAAGTTGAACGAGACATTTGCGTTGGCCATTGGATCTACAATATTTGTAAAGACACTTTTAGACTAAGTTCATGATAATTAAGTTCATCTAATCAAATTACTAATGAAATCCCACTTAGATTGACATCCCTCTAGTCATCCAAGTGACACATAATCCACGTCGACTAGCCCGTGTCCGACCATCACGTGAGACGGACTAGTCATCAATGTTGAGCATCTCTATGCTGATCGAATCAACCATATGACTCATGTTCGACCTTTCGATCTCCCGTATTTGAGGCCATGTCTGTACATGCTAGGCTAGTCGAGCCAACCTAAGTGTTCTGCGTGTGTAAACTGGCTTACACCCGTTGTATGCGAACGTTAGAATCTATCACACCCGATCAACACATGGTTCTTCGAAACAACGAACCTTCGCAACAATGCACACTTAGGGGAATACATATCTCGAAATTTTAATGAGGGATAATCTTATCTTTGCTATCTTCGTTCTAAGCAATAAGATGTAAAACATGATAAACATCACATGCAATCATATAGTGACATGATATGGCCAATATCATCTTGGTCCTTTGATCACCATCTTCGGGGCGCCATGATCATTATCGTCACCGGCATGACACCATGATCTCCATCATCATGATCTCCATCATTGTGTCTCCGTGGAGTCGTCATGCCAACTATTACTTCTACTACTATAGCTAACCTTTAGCGATAAAGTAAAGTAATCAACATGGCGCTGCATCTCATACAATAAATTAAGACAACTCCTATGGCTCCTGCCGGTTGTCATACTCATCGACATGCAAGTCATGAATCCTATTACAAGAACATGATCAATCTCATACATCACACATGTAACATCACATCCTTTTGGCCATATCACATCACATAATATACCCTGCAAAAACAAGTTAGACGTCCTCTAATTGTTGTTGCAAGTTTTACGTGGCTGGTTAGGGTTTCTAGCAAGAACGTTTCTTACCTACGTGACAGCCGCAACATTGATATGCCAATGCTATTTACCCTTCATAAGGACCATCTTCATCGAATCCAATCCAACTAAAGTGGGAGAGACAGAGACCCGATAGCCACCTTATGCAACTAGTGCATGTCGGTCGGTGGAACTAGTATCACGTAAGAGTACGGGTAAAGTCGGTCCGGGCCGCTTCATCCCACGATGCCGCTGAATCAAGATAAGACTAGTAATGGCAAGCAAATTGACAAATCAATGCCCACAACTTTTGTGTTTTATTCGTGCATGGAATCTACGCATAGAACCTTGGCTCGGATGCCACTGTTGGGGATCGTAGTAATTTCAAAAACTTTCCTACGTCATGCAAGGATCTATCTATGGAGAAACCAACAATGAGAAAAGGGGTAGAACATCTTCATACCTTTAAAGATTGCTAAGCGGAAGCGTTGCTAGAACACGGTTGATGGAGTCGTACTCACTGTGATTCAAACCGCGGTAGATTTCGATCTATGCACCGAACGACGGTGCCTTCGCGTTCAACACACGTACACCCCGGTGATGTCTCCTCCTTCTTGATCCAGCAAGAAGAGAGGAGAAGTTGAGGGAGAGCTCCGGCAGCACGACGACATGGTGGTGGTGGAGCTATGTGGTTCTCCGGTAGGGCTTCGCCAAGCTCTACGGAGGAGGAAGAAGAGAGAGGTAGGGCTGCGTCGTGGGAGAGAGATGAATTATTGTGTCTCAGAAATCCCAAAACCTCAAGTATATATAGGGGAAGGAGAGGGAGGGCTGCCTTGGCCACTCCTCCATGGAGGAGGAGTTCGGCCGAGATAGGGAGGATTCCACCTCCCACAAGGGTAGAGCATCTTCATACCTTTGAAGATTGCTAAGCAGAAGCGTTGCTACAACACGGTTGATGGAGTCGTACTCGCAGCGATTCACATCGCGGTAGATTCCGATCTATGCACCGAACGATGGTGCCTCCGCGTTCAACACACGTATAGCCCGGTGACGTCTCCACCTTCTTGATCCAGCAAGGAGAGAGGAGAAGTTCAGGGAGAGCTCCGGCAGCACGACAACGTGGTGGTGGTGGAGCTATGTGGTTCTCCGGCACGGCTTCGCGAAGCGCTGCAGAGGAGGAACAAGAGAGAGGTAGTGCTGCGCCATGGGAGAGAGATGAATTATTGTGTCTCAAAAATCCCAAAACCTCAAGTATACGTAGGGGGATGGAGAGGGAGGGCTACCTTGTCCCCTTCTAAAAGGAGGAGGATTTTGGCCGAGCTAGGGAGGAGTCCACCTCCCACAACGGAGGTGGATCCCTTCCTTTTAAACTCCTTTTGCCTTATCTCCTTATCCCTAGCCACATGGGACTTGAGGGAAGGCCTTGGCGAGCCCAATAAGGGCTGATCCACCTCCTCTAACAGTCCATGAACTCCTTTGGTCGTCACACCCCTCCCAGGGGTCCTCTGGCACCCTCACGGCACTTCTGGTACACTACCGATGAGCCCGAAACTTTTCCGGTGACCAAAATAGGACTTCCTATATATATCAATCTTTACCGCCGGACCATTCTGGAGATCCTCATGATATCCGGGATCTCATACGGGACTCCGAACAACCTTCGGTAACCACGTGCTCTTCCCTTTAAAACTCTAGTGTCATCGAACCTTAAGTGTGTAGACCCTACGCGTTCGGGAGACATGCAGACATGACCGAAACACCTCTCCGGCCCATAACCAACAGAGGGGTCTGGATATCCATGTTGGTTCCCACATGTTCCACGATGATCTCATCGGATGAACCACGATGTCAAGGATTCTAGCAATCACGTATGTAATTCCCTTTGTCTACCAGTATGATACTTGCCCGAGATTCGATCGTCAGTATCCCCATACCTTGTTAAATCTCGTTACCGGCAAGTCTCTTTACTCGTTCCGTAACACATCATCCCGTGGCTAACTCCTTAGTCATACCAAGCTCAATATGATGATGAATTACTGAGTGGGCCTAGAGATACCTCTAGGTCACACGGAGTGACGAATCCTAGTCTCGATTCGTACAACCCAACAGACACTTTCAGAGATACCTGTAGTGCACCTTTATAATCCCCCAGTTATGTTGTGACGTTTGATACACCCAAAGCACTCCTACGGTATCCGGTAGTTGCACAATCTCATGGTCTAAGGAAATGATACTTGACATTAGAAAAGCTTTAGCAGACGAACAACACGATCTAGTGCTATGCTTAGGTTTGGGTATTGTCCATCACATCATTCCCCAATGATGTGATCCCGTTATCAATGACATCCAATGTCCATGATTAGGAAACCATGATCATCTATTGCTCAATGAGCTAGCCAACTAGAGGCTCACTAGGGACACATTATGATCTATATATTCACACATGTATTACGGTTTCCGGTTAATACAATTATAGCATGAATAATAGACAATTATCATGAACTAGGAAATATCATAATAACACTTTTATTATTGCCTCTAGGGAATATTTCCAACAATATGTGCAAGAGATAAGAGATCATCATGAACAAGCATATGATACATATACTTATATTGAGGTTCTTGAGCGTATTAGCAGTAGAAGTACACTTGGGAAAACAAATATTAGATAACACAAGAGTACTCTATTATAAAGATGCAGAGAGCTTCAACACTATCAAGATATGGAGAACATATGATAAATATGATTTGATGATAAATATGTCTCCAAGAATATTTTAACTTTCTCCCCTTAGAGTGAGTATTTAGGATTACCTCTCCCGCTGAATCATAGCATGTAGATATTCGGAGTAGGTAGGGTGATACAAGTTCAATCCAAAGATAGCAATAAAACAATTATCTCTTCCCCCCTAAATGGTATTTCTCCCCCAGAGTATGTAAGGTTTGATATATGCCCCCTTTGGTAGATCTCCCCTTAGGTAGACCTCCCCTTAGGCATCAGTATTTACAAGCTTTGATATATATCCCCCTTTGGCATTAATTACCAAAAATATCAAAGGGTAAGGGATCATTGAGAGTAAGGGATCCTGGGGTCTTCTCTCTTTGATAAGGGTTCCTTGAATTTGTATTTTCTCCCCAAAAGGATTGTTAAGAGTTCCTTGAATTATCTCCCCCTGTGTTAGAGATCCAAGATGTTTCTCCCTATTATAGTATGGGATCACTGAGGATTTCTCACCCTAGAGAAGTTTCTCCCCCTCAAAAATTTTGGGAAGCAAGATTGTATCCTCCTTTGGCAAAAATGGAAATGTTCAATAAGAGATTAGGAGGTAATAAATCTTGGGCTCATTGATAATCTTTCTCCCCTTAGGCAAAAGTTCAGAAATATCTGAAAATCATAGGAAGTGACAAATTTCGGAGTCACCGAGGCATTATGGTTTGGTAGAACCGATAATTATATTAGGCCTCTATAAGAAATCGGTTAGACCGAATTTCCGAGATCGGTGAGACCGAGTTGCAATGAAAATCAACTTCTTAACTCACAAAGACAAAAATTATCCACTGACTTTGAAAACGGAAATATCCAAAGATTAAAAGGAAATAAGAGAAAACAACACATTTTTTTGAAAAATATACATACATATAGATGAGAGTTGAATGGTTCCTTGAAAGCATGCAATGAAAAATGTGAACCATACAAGAATCTCCATCTAGATGTTGGGCGGTGACTAGGTCACCTTTATTAGAGTATATTGACTTGAGGAGTCAAGCAAGAATACTTGATCATAGGTCATACTCATCGGTAAGCACAAAATGGGGTTACCATTTTTCGATTAAGATTTTTGGTGTCTTCATATCACTTGAGTTGCTTTACCTCATGACTTGGTGCAAAGCTTTATCAAGGATATGAGTACATACCTTCGAATGATGTTGATGATGTGGCATGTAGCTGAACTTGTTGTGGATACTCAAAGTTGATGATGATCATCCTAAGTTGGGAGCTATCCTTGTCGTTTTGGTTCACTTTTCACCTACATTGGTTAGTCATGCAAGGAAGAACATAATATATATCCAATTGACATGAGTGATTGTATTCATCAAATAGTTGTCAAGGATATTATTTTGTTGTCTTCTTCCTTCATCTCCGAAGAAGGGGTTGTTGATACTCGACCATGTCAAGATTGCTTTTGATGTGAGTTGATGGCAATATTGTGGAGTGTAGTCCTGCCAAGTACCTACAAAAGGTTAGATGCAATACAAGGGAGCATAGTTTTCTAAGATATAAGATAGTGCCATATCAATAGCATCATGGAATAATCAAGTAAGCTCATGCCCTTGCATGCACCCGAGTGAGTCTAGCCCAAGTTTGAAGCATCAATGATGTTCAACTCACTCCTCCAATAAAAAAACACTTTCTCATCAAGTGGTTTGGTAAAGATATCAGCTAATTGTTTGTCGGTACGAACATGCTTGAGATTTATAGCTCCTTTACCAACATGATCACGAATGAAATGATGTCGCACTTCAATATGTTCAGTTTGAGAATGTTGCACAGGACTATATGCAATTTTAATAGCAGTTTCATTGTCACACAATAATGGAACATGTCTCACATGAATGCCATAATCCTTAAGAGTTTGAGTCATCCATAGTAATTGCACACGACATGATTCGGCGGCAATGTATTCCGCTTCGGCAGTAGATAAAGACACCGAGTTTTGTTTCTTGGATGACCAAGACACAAGAGACCACCCAAGAAATTGACATGTACTTGAGGTGGATTTTCTATCAACCTTGTCTCAAGTATAGTCCAAGTCGGAATAGCCAACAAGATTAAAATAAGATCCCTTGGGATACCATATGCCAAAGTTTGGCATCTATATCAAGTAGCTCACAATTCTTTTCACAACATTTAGATGACACTCTTTAGGTGCCGCTTGATATCGGGCACACATGTAGACACTCAACATGATATCGGGACGGGATGTACATATATATATCTAGCAATGAACCAATCATTGATCGATAAACCTTTTGGTCAACCGGTTTGTCCTCCTTAGTGAGGTCAACATGTCCACTAGTAGGCATGGGGGTTCTCATACATTTGCATTCTTGCATGTTGAACTTCTTGATTAAGTCCTATGTCTACTTGGTTTGAGAGATAGACGTACCTTCTCTCGATTGTTTAATTGGTAAACCAAGGAAGAATTTCAGCTCACAAATCATAGACATCTCATACTTCTCTGACATCAACCTTCCAAATTTCTCACTAATATGTGGGTTAGTAGAACCAAAGATAACATCATCCACATATATTTGGCACACAAATAGTTCTCCATTAACTCTTATAGTGAATAAGGTTGCGTCAATTTTACCAATCTCAAAACCCTTTTCAGTGAGAAAATTTGTTAGGCATTTGTACCAAACTCTAGGGCTTGTTTAAGACCATATAAAGCTTTATGAAGTTTGTAAACATGATTAGGTTTCTTAGGGTTCGCAAATCCAGGAGGTTGTTTAACGTAAAATTCCTCCTCAATTTCACCATTTGTAAAAGCACTTTAGATATCCATTTGGAAAAGAGTAATATCATGGTGATTGGCATAAGCGAGAGGAATATGAATGGCTTCAAGTCTAGAAACAGGGGCACATGTCTCATTGTAGTCCATACCTTCGACTGGCATGTATTCTTGGGCTACAAGACACGCCTTGTTGCATATAACTTGATCATCTTCATCTTTGTTGTTCCGAAACACCCATTTTGTACCAATGATTTTGTGATCGTCCTTGGGCTTTTCCATGAGTGTCCAAACTTCATTCCTGTTGAAGTTGTGTAGCTCTTCGTGCATGGCATTCGCCCAATCTGGGTCTTGAAGGCCTTCTTCTACCTTCATAGACTCAATTCTAGAGATAAATGAGTAATGCTCATAAAAGTTAGCTAGACGAGATTTAGAGCGATTGATTTTCCCAGTTTGAATGTCACCGAAGATTTGATTCAGCGGATGATCCTTGTCCACTCTTGCTCGAACTAGTGACAGTTTCTTCTTGTTGGATGGTGGAGCTTCCTTATCATCATCTCCTTGCTTGTTGTTGTTGACGGTGTCATCTCCTTGATGTGGTGGTGAGGAAGGTTGAGGTGGATCCTCACGATGTACTTCTTCCTCTTCTTCATCATGTTGTGTACGTCTTGTGTGTGCTTCCATGTAATTTTGTGGTTGGCCTTGACGCAAAGTAGGAGCTTCCACTTGGGTCGATGAAGTACTTTCCTTCACCTCCATGGGATGAATCTTGCCTATAGGTAGATCTTGGATGTCTTCCAAAGGTTCCTTATGTCCTACATTATTTGGCAATTTTTTGACTTGCGAACCTTAGATTCATCAAACTTCACATCTACTGTCTCTTCAACTTTTCGAGTGAAGTTGTTGTAGACACGGTAAGTGTGAGAGTTTGATCTGTTACCAAGTAGGAAACCTTCATGAGATTTAGGAGCAAATGTAGTGCGGCGATGTTTATCAAGAATGTAGCACCTAAATCGGAACACTCGAAAGTATCCAACTTGGGGTTTGTTACCGGTGAGTAGCTCGTATGCCATTTTACCGAGAAGCTTGTTCAAGTAGAGTTGGTTTATGGCATGACAAGCTGTTTCCATGGATTCTGCCCAAAAGTGCCTTGATGTCTTGTATTCGTCAAGCATCGTTCTGGGCATCTCTATGAGAGTTTGATTCTTCCTCTCAACAACTCCATTTTGTTGAGGTGTGTACATCACCGAGAACTCATGTGATATACATTCTTAATCAAGAAAAGTATCCACATTTGTGTTCTTGAACTCCATTCTGTTGTCGCTCTGAACTTTCTTGATCTTCACTTCAAATTGATTTTGGACTTTCCGAGCGAAAGTCTTGACGATCTTTTGTACCTGTGACTTATCATCAAGAAAGAATACCCATGTAAATCTGAAAAAATCATCAACAATGACTAAACCATAACAATTTCCACCAAGGCTCTTGTAAGCAATGGGACCAAAGAGATCCATGTGTAGCAGTTCGAGTGGCCTTCTTGTAGTCGTGATGTTCTTCATGGGATGACTTCCACACACTTGCTTTCCTGCTTGACAAGCACTACAAAGTCTATCTTTGTCAAATATAACATCTTTAACACCAAGTATACGATCACCTTTGATAAGCCTGTCAAGGTTATACATACCAACATGTCCTAGCCTTCTATGCCATAACCAACCTTTAGAAGATTTTGCAATAAGTCATGTACGAGATTTGGATTTTTTAGTGAAATCGTCAATGTATAGATCACCTCTATGAAAACAAGTAAAGACCATGCTATGATTGTCTCTATGAGACACTTGGTAGTCAACTTTCATAAATAGCACTTTGAAACCAAAGTCTGCTAATCTAGATACGGAAAGAAGATTGTAGCCAAGGGATTCAACAAGCATGACATTTTGAATGGAACTATCATGAGATATGGCCACCTTACCAAGACAAAGTACCTTACCCTTGGAGTTGTCTCCAAAAGTCACATACCTTCGAGGTCCATAGTTTGGTGCGATCTCATGGAACATGTCTTTATCTCCGGTCATGTGATCGGTGCATCCACTGTCAAGTATCCACTCTTTTCCTCCAGCCATGTAGTCTCTAAGGTTTGCCACAAGACTAAGGTTACTCATGGTCTTTTCATATTCGATGTCAAACTCGTCATCTTCACCATAGTAGCCATGCTCCGCATTGTCATCGTCGGACAAAACATCCTCATCATAAGAATCTAGAATTTCATGAGAATTTTGACTATGACCATATTAATGTTTATGCATGTGAATGGCTTCAACAATGATATTGTAAAGGGTAATGACATCTCCTTTAGCATGCATGAGGTCACGAAGCTCAAATAGACATTTATCAAAATTAGGATCATTTGCCTTCATTTTGTGAAAGGCAATGCATTTACGGAAAATCATATCAAGATTTTTCAGGGAATAGTTTGATTATCTTTTCTCTAAGTTTTTCCGCAAAGTATAAGCACACTCAAAGTTCTGCAATTGATTAAGCACATTTCTTGGCAGTCCTCTAATGATGAGATTGACATTTTTAAGATTGTCAAGGATATAAAGTTCTTCGTCATGAGAAGGATGTAAGAGATCAATGGGAGGCACAAAGGGATATTCAACATACTTGCACAAATGAAATTCATCAAAAATATGAAGCATTTCACCTTTCCATTGTCAGTAATGCTCCTCATCGAGAATAGGTACTCTACAACTAATATTCCCCAACCTAGGCACATCCATCTTACTCCAATGGTGTTTAAACCAAGGCTATGGAGACCAAAGCTCTGATACCAATTGTTGGAACGATAGAAGGGGTGTCTAGAGCGGGGTGAATAGACTACTTGCATAAATTAAAATCCTAGCCTTTTCCCAATTTTAATGGTATGCAGATTTTAGCAGTTCTAACAAGTCTAGTGCACCCTACACATGCTAGTCAACAAATATGGCAGCAGAAAGTAAAGACATTGCACATGTAAGTAGGGACTAGACTTTAGGAAGATAAAATGCAAAGATGACATGGCGATTTTTGGCGTGGTTCTGATAGGTGGTGCTATCGTACGTCCACGTTAGTGGAGACTTCAAGCCACGGAGGGTAACGACTGCGAGAGTCCATGGAGGGCTCCACATACCAGGCGTCCACAAAGAAGCGGCCTTGCCTATTCCACCATGGCTTACATTCACATGGGACTAGCCTCGCTCATGGTAGATCTTCATGAAGTAGTCGATCTCCTTGCCTATACAAACTTCCTGGTTCAACTGCACAACATGATGTAGGAGGCTCCCAAGCGACACCTAACCAATCTAGGAGGCACCACCCTCCAAAAGGTAATAGATGTGGTAGACCGATGAACTCCTAGATCTTGTGCTTCAAAAGATAGTCTCCTCAATACTCAATCACTCTCTCACAGATTTGGCATGGGTAGGAGAGATTGATTTTGTGAAAGCAACTTGGGGAGGCTAGAGATCAAGTTTCAAATGGTTGGATTGGAATATCTTGATCTCAACACATGAGTACCCGGCTCTCTCTTAGAAAAATGGATCTGGAAAGTGGATGTGTGTTTTGAGTGCTTCCTCCACGAATGGGAGGAGGTGGAGGGGTATATATAGGTATCCCCCAAAATCAAACCGTTACAACATTATTGCCCAACCTCGTGACACCAAAACGAACCTCGATGGTCCGAGTTGCACTAAATGTGGCAACTTTTGAATTCTCGATGAGACCGATATATGAATCTCGGAGGTACCGATACGATCACCTAGAGCAGTTTCCAAATCTCGGTGAGACCGATTCCAATCTAGGAAATTCCGATTCTTGGAATTTTCTCAACACAAAGTTGGTCACATGCTTTCAGTGGCACCAATGTGAAACTTGGTGGTACCGACATATGAGGTTTTGGCAAAGGATTTGTCATTATAAAAATCGGTAGGGCCGAGTGGAAAAGTTGGTGGCACTAATTTTGCAATTTTGGCTTGGGATAGAGATATTTGTGGGAGAATGACTAGATATTTTTGGTGGCTATCTCTAAGCACTTGAGCAACCAATTCATCATAATAACTCACTCCCTTTTAATAGTATTGGCGTTCCTATGGACTCAAATGATTTCTAACAAATGTAAAATGTAGAGTCCTCTTGCTTGAAGCTTGAGCCAATCATATTCCTTTCCTCGCATCAAGGGGCTTCTCCTCGCAATCCTTTGGCCAATGCTCTCTCTCGACTATACCTGAAATATACGAGGTAAAAGTGTTAGTCCAAGAGACAATGTATGTTGTCATGAATTATCTAAACCACCCAGGGAGCATATATGCTTTCATCGCCTCCTGGGAGCGGCAGGGCGCAAGTCGGACGACCATCTCCCCCTTGGGGTCGCGTGTGATGAGCTCGTGGTCGATGGATCTGGAGGTGAAGGACTCCGATCCACTGCCATCCATGACGGATGTGAGCTTGGATGGCGGATGAGGGTGGAGGAGAGTGGAGTGAAGTGGCTAGGTTTTGGTCTAGCGAGCGGAAGGGGATGAATATATGTGGGTAGTTGCAGGCTAGCGCAGGCTAGTGCCGGCCAGGTGGGCGTGCCCTGGCGCATGCAGGCTCCCCCATATCCTATTGGGGAACGTTGCATGGGAAACAAAAAATTTCCTACGCACACGAAGACCTATCATGGTTGTTGCGAACCGACTAAAACTGTAACGCAATTAGCGAACCGTCATTAGGACGTGATTAGTCCGTTATTAGTCTAAACGTCGTACAGACGCATCCGTCCGTACGGACGCCTTTTTGTACATACGCCTTTACATCTCGCGTCTCAAATCCTTGTATAAATATCTCAGATCAATGAAAGAAATATGATTCGTACAAACACTTTCACTCATCTTTACACGTTATCACGCACTGCTCTGCCAGAGACAAAGAGTGAAAGCGAAATCATAGAACAATGGCAGGAGACTTGTCTTCCCTTGCTTTTGCCTTCGCACGCTTCATCCAGAAGGAGACATACCGCCGTCGCTTTCCTCGCGCTGAGGACCACCAAGCCACCCATCGCCGTCATGGACTTGGAGGATCCAGTCGCCCTCGACGCACCTTCTTCGCGAGGAAGAACTGACGCCGTGCCCTCTCCCGTCGTGGTCGCCACGGCCCTGCACCGCCAGTGCAGCAAGCAGGACCGGGTACCCACGCTGTGCCCGTCGAGATGGTCGCGCCGGCGCCTCCAGCGCCGGCCTTTGTCGCCCCTGCTACCGGTTGGGTTCTCGTTGGACCGTCGGCGTCGTTTCTTTGCGAGGAAGACGCTGGACTGGTTCCACCGCCAACACCGCCGTACTACCGCAGCCTACGCGAGACCGCTCCAAACCTGCATGCAAAACTTCCAACACCGACTCCATCAGACGAGGATCCGATGCACCTCTTTCCCCCTGGCTATGGCCCGATCTCGAAAGAGGACTGGGAAGTAGGACCAACGGAGGAGGAGGAGCAGTGGCCCACCGGTGTGAACACCGAGCCCATGGCTCCGGCGACGGCAGACGTGCATATCAAGGTGGAGGCTTCATCTTCAACACCACCAACCGCTCCGGGACCATCAACTCCACCGCCGGAAGCACGCCGCATCCTCCGCCGCTTCGCAGCCGCCCTGGAGAGGACCCGCCCCGGCCTGAGCACCGGCTCGTGGGCTTCGGCGGGCCTCCACCTCCCCGGCTACCCCGCGGGAGGATCCCCCGTCCTCTGAACCGGGCCGCCTCGCGGTTGCGGCGGTGGCCGGGCACTGCGGCTGCTGCCATGGGGAGAGGATGCCGGCGTGGTGAGGTGGGGAAGAAGTGGAGAGGTGGAGATCGTGGAGCAGGTGGGGAACGGGAGAGAAGTGGGGAACGAGAGAGGTGGGATACGAGACAGAAGCGGGTTACGGGAGAAAACGAGCGGCGCCGAAGGGGAAACCCTAGCGCGTGCAGGCTCGCCTCTTATCCTCTCCCTCTCTCTCGAAGGTTCCATGGGCCGGGCCCTCCTCCACGCGCGCTCTCTCTCTCTGTCGGTGCATGGGCCGACCCCCCCTTTCTCGGTCGGCTGATGGGCCTGGTTCTCCTACAATAGGCCAAACAGGCCAAAACATGTGAAAAAAATTAGTAGAGGCTGCTGGTGTTTTGGGTATTTTCATCAGAAAATAATAAAAAAAACCATGCACATATATTGCATAACAGCCTTGTGTTTTTTAGTGTGATATACTATTGTATTTGAACCTTAGTTTATACTTTGTCACTGTTGTATTATCAATTTGTATATATTTAGACTATGTATCGTCTAAAATAAATAAAGTTTCAGACTATGTATACATATTCTATATGATTGCCTCAGCATTTTTCAATTTTTTTTAGAATATGTAATTCTCAAGTACAACAATTTATTTTCACAATTCGAATTTTGGGAATCACAAGATAGATGAGGCATCTACTGCACTTTGCAAATTATCCTCATCACTAAAACAATATCTTCGAGTGCTCTCCAGAATATGTGAATTGATGTGACTACCTCGAATGTTTGCAAATCACAAGGCAATTGTGTGATCTACTGCATAATTTGCAAATTATCCACTCTCACTATGAGGTCTACATCCAGTCTTTTGACAAGATGATTACCTTCAAAGTGATTTTGTAAAATGTAATATGACACAAAAGTAATGGACATATGAACATCTACTGGTCAAAACCAGAATATGCTCTCCATTACCGTAAGATCTACACCGCAACGGTGAATATCTTTAGAAGTGTCATACACACAAAATGAGGTCTACACATATAAGTATAAAGCATCAGCTATACTTGCAAATTTTGCTTCATCAAAGCATTTGTTGTTACTTATATTTTACTCTCATAGTAAAACTAAATCATGCATGAAATACCATGCAGGAAATGGCTGGCGTCATGCATCATGAATTTCATGAACTTGAACTAGATGGTAGTAACTATTTACCATGGGCTATGGATGCAAAGATAGCCCTCGAAAGCCGTAAACTCGGTTTTACTATCACCACACCCGATCAAGGCACCGGAGAAATCCCCACGGTAGCCAAATATACTGCTTTAAGTTTCTTAAGGCACCATCTCCATCCGGACTTAAAGTCAGAATATTTGATGGAAGAAGATCCACTAGCTTTGTGGAACTCTCTCAAGGAGAGATATGACCAACAAAGAGCAGTTATGCTGCCAGAAGCACAGAGAGAATGGTTCCTCATAAGGTTCCAAGACTTCAAATCTGTGGCAGCATATAATTCTGCAGTTCACAAGGTTAACTCAAAACTAAGGTTTTGCAATCAAGCAATTTCTGAAGAAGACCTTATTGAGAAGACCTTGTGCACTTTCCACCCCTCGATGAGGGTACTACAACAGCAGTACCGTCAACAGAAATACAAAAAGTATTCTGAGCTCATATACACTTTACTTCAGGCTGACAAACATGATGAACTTCTCATGAAGAATCATCAGACACGCCCAACGGGCTTAATGCCACTCCCTGAAGCACATGCTAACACTCAATTTACTAAAAAGTATGGGGGCAACAAAAAGAATTTCAAGAAATTCAATGGAAAGTGGAAAAAGAACAACAAGCAGAAAAGCTTTGGTCAATCTAAAGGTAAAGGTCACTTCAAGAAAAATGACCGAAACACCAACTCCGAGATTTGTCAAAGGTGTGGATGTACTAACCATCGTACTAGCAAATGCCGAACTCCCAAGCATCTAGCGGATTTATACATAAAATCCACTGGGAAAGGCAAACAAGTTCATGGGAAAGCCGAAGCTCACTTCAACGCTTTACAACAAGAAGGAAACCTTGAAGCTAGCACTTCTCAAAGCGCTCCTAAGGAAACAAGGCAGAAGGATGAAGACCTTCTTGATATTGACAACCTGATGGTGGAATACACCCAAGACGCATATGGAGATCTCATATAATCTCCGCATCACTCATTTGATGTTATCAGCTATTTTATTGTAACAATGGATGTTATAATTTGTATAACTCTAAGTAGAATAAAGTCCTACGGACCAATTGTATTATGTAGTTCAAACATAATATCATATTTATATTTGTAACTGTAATATGAATACTTTGTATATGTATATTTGTATGTGAGTAATATGAATAAAGTTTCCTAAAATATTCTCTTACTCTATATAGATTTTACGGGAAAATAATCCAATGGAAGAAGAATTATGTTTAGTGGACAGTTGTACCACTAACACAATTTTAAGGGAAATAAAATATTTCCAAACTCTAACTAAGAGAAAAGGGAATATTATGACAATCGCCGGTCGCGATGCATCAATTATTGGTTCAGGACGAGCCACACTTGTTCTACCTATGGGTACTATGATTGTAATTGAGGATGCACTCTTGTATCCTGAATCTACACGCACCCTTCTAAGTTTCAAAGACCTCACATCAAATAATTTCCATCTGGAAACAATTTCTGAAAATAATTCTGAATATTTGCTTTTAACAAAATGCAATGGGTCTGAGAAACAACTTCTTGAAAAATTCCCCTCACTTTCATCTGGATTATATTACAGTTATATAAAACCCGTACCACATGTTGCGTACAAAATAATTTTTTCAAGATCTTGATAAATTTAAGACTTGGCATGATCGCCTAGGTCATCCTGGCATAGGGATGATGAGAAAAATTATTGACAATTCTATTGGTCATAGCCTTCCAACGAAAAATTTCCCAAAATCATCAGATTTTGTGTGCACCGCATGTGCAACTGGGAAATTAATTATAAGACCATCTTATTTTAAGGTAAAAAGTGTGTCACTTAACTTTCTTGAACGCATTCAAGGAGATATATGTGGTCCAATTCAACCACTATCAGGACCTTTTAGATATTTCATGGTTATCATAGATGCATCTACTAGATGGTCACATGTATGTCTATTGTCCACACGAAATCATGCTTTTGCCAAGATAATTGCTCAAATTATCAAATTAAGAGCAAATCATCCTGAAAATAGGATAAAAAAATTCGAGTGGACAATGCCGCTGAATTCTCTTCACGAGCATTCAATGACTACTTCATGGCTATGGGCATTCATTTAGAAAATTCTGTGCCTTATGTCCATACTCAAAATGGTTTGGCTGAGTCTCTCATCAAAAGAGTAAAATTAGTTGCTCGACCACTATTACAGAATTATAATTTACCAGCATCTTGTTGGGCACATGCGGTATTACACGCCGCAGACCTGATACAAATCAGACCAACTGCATATCATACAACCTCCCCACTGCAACAAGTACGTGGCACTCAGCCAAGTATTTCTCATCTGCGAAAATTCGGTTGCGCAGTATACGTACCGATATCACCACCACAGCGTGCCACAATGGGCCCCCACAGAAAACTAGGGATCTATGTGGGTTATAATTCTCCGTCAATTATTAAATATCTTGAACCTCATACAGGGGACCTGTTTACTGCCTGCTACGCTGATTCAATTTTTGATGAGGACTATTTCCCGGCATTAGGGGGAGAATCAAACCACAAAGAATGCCAGGAAATAGATTGGAATGTAACAGGCATTCAGTCCTTAGATCCACGTACTAAAGAATCTGAAACTCAAGTTCAAAGGATCATAGATTTGCAACACATTGCAAATAATCTGCCAGATGCATTTACTGACCATAAAGGTGTCACTAAATCGCATATTCCCGCTGTTAATGCACCAGAACGAGTGGAGGTACCAACTAAAACCACTCAAACCCCAAATGAGAGCAAGAGGGGGAGAAATCTGGTTAGCCGGAATATAGCTTCTCAAAAGCCTCCGCGGAAACAAAGGAAATGAAATCCTCTACCAGTAAATGTAATTCAACCTCAAGTTGAAGGACACCAACCAGATGCTCAACATCTTGAACCCAACATAAATGCACATACAAACATAATAGCTGGGACATCGGAACACCATGACTCTATTGTTGTGGGAAATCACATAGAGTCTGAGGGTATAAAAGAAATTTCCATAAACTATATAGAATCAGGAGAATCATATAATAGAGAGACTACAATTGTCGACATATATTTTGCCTCTGAAATTGCTGAAACCTTTCAACTGGATCCAGAACCAAAGACCGTCAGGGAGTGCCTCAAGCGTCCTGATTGGCCTAAATGGAAGGAAGCAATTGAGGCAGAAATGCACTCGCTCAACCAAAGAGAGGTATTTTCCTCAGTAATACCTACTCCTCAAAATGTCTTCCCTGTGGGAGCAAAATGGGTTTTTGTTTGAAAAAGGAACGAAAACAATGAGGTGGTGAGATACAAAGCGAGGCTTGTAGCACAAGGGTTCACGCAGAGACCCGGCATCGATTACGATGATACATACTCTCTTGTTATGAGTGGAATAACGTTTCGATACTTAATATCTATGGCAGTACAAATGAGTTTATCTATGCAGTTGATGGATGTAGTGACAGCATACTTATATGGGTCACTCAAATCGGACATATATATGAAAGTCCCTGAAGGACTTAAAATGCCGAATCCAAAAGCAAATCGCAACGCATATTGTGTAAAATTACAGAAGTCACTATATGGCTTAAAACAGTCGAGTAGAATGTGGTATAACCGACTAAGTGAGTTCCTTATTCAGAAAGGCTACTCAAATAATGATGATTGCCCTTGTGCATTTATAAAGAAGTCCTCAAATGGATTTTGCATCATCTCAGTGTACGTTGATGACCTCAATATCATTGGAAGTACACCTGGTATCGAAGAAGCACGCAATCATCTAATGGCGGAATTTGAGATGAAAGATTTGGGAAAAACCAAATTCTGCTTAGGCTTACAGCTTGAGCAGCTTCCCTCAGGAATTTTAGTATACCAACCTGCCTATATTCAAAAGGTTTTGGAAAAATTTAATATGGATAAATCATATCCAACCAAAACACCCATGGTTGTCAGATCCCTTGATATGAATAAAGATCCTTTTAGACCTCGGGATAATGACGAAGAGATATTGGGACCTGAGTTCCCATATCTCAGTGCCATTGGTGCGCTAATGTACCTTGCAAATTGCACCAGGCCTGATATTGCATTTGCGGTAAATTTACTAGCTAGACATAGCGCTGCTCCAACAAAGCGTCATTGGACGGGAGTAAAGAATATCCTTAGATATTTACATGGCACAAAAGATCTTGGCTTATTCTATCAGAAAAACCAAGACATGACTATGGTAGGATATACTGACGCTGGCTATCTATCTGATCCTCACAATGCCAGGTCATAGACAGGTTTCGTATTCTTATATGGTGGAACTGCTTTTTCGTGGAAGTCAACAAAACAGACTCTCGTAGCAACCTCCACTAATCATTCTGAAATTATTGCATTATTTGAAGCATCAAAAGAATGTGTATGGCTTCGCAGGATGATTAACCACATTCAAACAACATGTGGTGTTGGTTCATTAGGATCACCAACTATTATTTACGAAGATAATGCAGCTTGTATTGCTCAAATGCAAATGGGTTATATAAAAAGCAATAACACAAAACACATTTCTCCTAAATTGTTCTATCCTCATGAATTACAGAAATATGGAGAAATTGATATTTTGCAAACTAAATCATGTGACAATCTAGCAGATCTGTTCACAAAGTCTTTACCAAATTCAACATTCTAGAAATACATTCATGGAATTGGTATGAGACGACTTCCTGATTTGAAAAGTTCAGGGGGAGAAATCTCCTGAAAATATAACCCTTTTAATTATCATCAGGTAATGAATATTGTACTCTTTTCCTTTATGAGTTTTTCCAACAGGTTTCTCATAAAAGGTTTTTAGCGAGACAATTAAATACAAGCATTGATGCATGCCATATCATATTTCTCCTTATATTTTTCCTACTAGGTTTTAAAGGAGTTTTTCATGGCACATATCATTGCACTCTTTTCATTATGAGTTTCTTTGAAATTTTCTCTCATAATGTTTTTAATGAGACAATATCTTCATTAAGATCATATGCTATACTTTCTATTTTTCCTATGAAGGTTTTTAAAGGAAAGTGTCTAAAGCATATTTATTGTCCTCTAAAACTCACTAATAATTTTCTCCTTCTTTGAAGGTTTTTCTCATATGAGTTATCAAGAGACAATAATCACTATATGTTGTATCATTTTTTCCTTATCATTTTTCCCACTGGGTTTAAAAGGAGTTTTAACAACATATCTATACATTTCTCCTCATATTTTTTCCCACACGGTTTTTGGGGGAGAATCTCAAGAATTGACTGATGAATATACAAGGAGCTTACCATAATGGATTACTCAAGACGGCGTTGTACAAGGGGGAGTGTTGCGAACCGACTAAAACTGTAATGCAATTAGCGAACCGTCATTAGGACGTGATTAGTCCGTTATTAGTCTAAACATCGTACGGACGCATCCGTCTGTACGGAAGCCTTTTTGTACAGACGCCTTTACATCTCGCGTCTCAAATCCTTGTATAAATATCTTAGATCAATGAAAGAAAGATGATTCGCACAAACACTTTCCGTTTCTCATCTTTACAATGGTGATGTTCATCTATGAGAGGAGGTTAGATCCACGTACCCTTGTTGATCGCTAAGCGGGAAACGTTAAGAAACGCGGTTGATGTAGTGGTACAGATTCGTGATTCAAATCATCGTCGTCCCATGATCCGTCCCACGATATGTTCCGATCTAGCGCCGAATGGACGACACCTCCGCGTTCAGCACAGGTACAGCTCGATGACGATCTCGACCTTCTTGATCCAGCAAGAGAGACAGAGAAGTAGATGAGTTCCCTGGTAGCATGACGGCGCGCCTGTGGTGGTGATGATCTACTCCTGCAGGGCTCCGCCCGAGCTCCGCAGAAATCCGATCTAGAGAAAGAACTATGGGTATAGGTTTGAGTTGCACGTGGCAAAGTTGTGTCTCAAAAAGCCCTAAACCACCAATATATATAGGAGGAGGGGAGGGGCTAGCCTTGGGGATCAAGGGAACCCCAAGGGAGCTGTCCAAGGAGGAGGAGGTGGACTCCCACCCCAATTCGGTTTGTGTAGGAGTCCACTCCTTCCTTCCCACCTCCCTCTTTCCCTGTTTTTCTTTTTTCCTTTGGTATTTTTATCTTGTGGCGCCATAGACCTCTTGGGCTGGCCTGACCAGCCCACTAAGGGCTGGTGCGCCACCCTAGGGTTACTAGGCTCACTCCCGGGTGGGTGGGCCCCTGTGGTGAATACCGGGAACCCATTCGTCACTCCCGGTTCAGCGTGCGCATTCGGGTATTTTGGTTATTTCGGTTCGGGTAGTTCGGTTTATGGGTAATTCCGGTATTAGAAAATGGGAACCAAAATTATTTCTGTAAAAAAAATACCCGAACCCAAATTACCCAAAATTTTGGTTCGGGTAATTCGGGTACCCAAAATACCCAAAATATTCTGAGCATACATCAACTTTTGATATGAATAACTCGGATAGTATGGGCATTTTTTGTAATATGAGTATTTTAGTTAGTATGGGTAACAAGTTAGTGTAATAACAGCATGAAAATTTTGGACAGTATGAATAATTTGGGTAATATGGATATTTCGTGTTTTCCAAACTAGAACCCGAACCCTAACCCGAAAACCGAATAGTCAAGAAATGAGAACCGAACCCTTACCCGATACCTCAATTACCCGACAATTCGGGTAATTTGGTTCGGTTCGGGTTCGGGTACCCAAACGCCTAGGGTGACTCCCGGTAATGCCCGAAATCTTTCAGGTGACCAAATGAAACCATCCTATATATCAATCTTCGTTTACGGACCATTCTGGAAACCCTCGTGATGTCCGTGATCTCATCCGGGACTCCGAACAACCTTCGGTCACCAACACATATAACTCAACTATACTAAAACATCATTGAACCTTAAGTGTGCAGACCCTGCGGGTTCGAGAACTATGTAGACATGACCCGAGACACTCCTCGGTCAATATCCAATAGCGGGACCTGGATGTCCATATTGGATCCTACATATTCTACGAAGATCTTATCGGTTGAACCTCTATGCCAAGGATTCATATAATCCCGTATAACATTCCCCTTGTCCTTCGGTATATTACTTGCCCGAGATTTGATCGTCGGTATCCGTATACCTATTTCAGTCTGGTTACCGGCAAGTCTCTTTACTCGTTCCATAGTACAAGATCCCGTGACTTACATGTGAGTCACATTGCTTGCAAGGCTTGTATGTGATGTTGTATTACCGAGTGGGCCCCGAGATACCTCTCCGTCACAGAGAGTGACAAATCCCAATCTTGATCCATGCTAACTCAACGAACACCCTCGAAGATACCTGTAGAGCACCTTTATAGTCACCAAGTAACGTTGTGACGTTTGATACACACAAGGTATTCCTTCGGCTTCAGTGAGTTACATGATCTCTTGGTCATAGGAATGAATACTTGACACGCAGAAAACAATAGCAACCAAATGACATGATCACATGCTACATTTATAATTTGGGTCTTGTCCATCACATGATTCTCCTAATGATGTGATCCCGTTATCAAGTGACAACACTTGTCTATGGTCAGGAAACCTTGGCCATATTTGATCAACGAGCTAGTCAACTAGAGGCTTACTAGGGACATTGTTTTGTCTATGTATCCACACATTTATTTGTGTTTCCAATCAATACAATTATAGCATGGATAATAAACGATTATCATGAACAAAGAAATATACTAATAACTAATTTATTATTGCCTCTAGGGCATATTTCCAACAGTCTCCCACTTGCACTAGAGTCAATAATCTAGTTCACATCACTATGTGATTGTAATGAATCTAACACCCATATAGTTCTGGGGTTCGATCATGTCTTGCGTGTGAGAGAGGTTTTAATCAACGAGTCTGAACTATTCAGATCTGTGTGCTTTACAAACCTCCATGTTTATCCTATAGATGCTGCTACTACGTGCCATTTGGAACTGTTCCAAATGACTGCTCCACTATATGAATCCGCTTCACTCCTTAGAGTCATTCAGATTAGTGTCAAAGCTTGCATCGACGTAACCCTTTACGATGAACTCTTTAATCACCTCCATAATTGAGAAAAATTCCTTAGTCCATCATTTACTAAGGATTACTTTGACCGATGTTCAGTGATTCAATCCTGGATCACTCTTTGTACCCCTTGACAGACTCATGGTAAGGCACACATGAGGTGCGGTACACAGCTTGGCATACTTTAGAGTCTATGTCTAAGGCATAGGGGATGACCTTCGTCCTTTCTCTTTCTTCTGCCGTGGTCAGGCTTTTAAGTCCTACTCAAATTCACACCTTACAACACAGCCAAGAACTCCTTCTTTGCTGATATATTTTGAACTCCTTCAAAAACCTGTCATGGCATGCATTTCATTGAAAGTTCTATTTAGCGTTTAGATCTATCTCTATAGATCTTGATGCTCAATGTTCAAGTAGCTCTACCCAGGTCTTCCTTTGAAAAACTCCTTTCAAACAACCCTTGATGCTTCACATAAATTCTACATTACTTCCGATCAACAATATGTCAACCACATATACTTATCAAAAATTCTATAGTGCTCCCACTCACTTCTTTGGAAATACAATTTTCTCATAAACCTTGTACAAACCCAAAATCTTTGATCATCTCATCAAAGCGTATATTCCAACTCCGAGATGCTTGCACCAGTCCATAGAAGGATCACTGGAGCTTGCATATTTGTTAGCATCCTTAGGATTGACAAAACCTTCTGGTTATATCACATACAACCTTTCCTCAAGGAAACCGTCGAGGAAAAAATGTTTTTACATCCTATGTGCAATATTTCATAAATAATGCAGCAACTGCTAACATAATTCCAACAGACTTTTAGCATCGCTATGAGTGAGAAAGTCTCATCATAGTCAACTCTTTGAACTTGTCGGAAACATTTCTGTGACAAGTCAAGATTTTCTTAATGGTGACTTTTCACCATCATCGTCTATCTTCCTTTTAAAGATCCGTTTTTACTTAATGGTCTTACGACCATCAAGTAGTTCTTTCAAAGTCTACACTTTGTTTTCATACATGGATCCTCTCTCGGATTTCATGGCCTCCAGTCATTTTCCGGAATCCGGGCCCACCATCGCTTCTCCATAGCTCGTAGGTTCATTGTTTGTTCAACAACATGACCTCCAAGACAGGGTTACCGTACCACTCTGTTAGTAGTATGTGACCTTCTTGACCTACGAGGTTTGTAGGAACTTGATCCGAAGCTTAATGATCACCATCATCAATTTCCACTTCAATTGGTGTAGGCGCCACAGGAACAACTTCCTGCGCCCTGATACGTCCATCTTGCATCATGTTTTCATGTTGATATTTATCGCTTTTTGGGCTGTTATTTCACTTCACACTACAATACTTATGCCTTTTCTCTCTTATTTTGCAAGGTTTACATGAAGAGGGAGAATGCCGGCGGCTGGAATTGTGGCCTGAAAGTGGAGCAAGTTTGAGATACCTATTCTGTGCAACTCCAAACACCGTAAAAATCAACGAGGATTTTTTCAGGAATTGTAAAAAATACTGGGCCGAAGAAGTGCGAGAGGGGCGCCAGTAGGTGGCCACAAGCCTGCTAGGCGCGACCACCCCCTGGCCGCGCCTAGGGGGCTTGTGGGCACCCAACTGGCCCTTTGGCTCCCCCCTTTGGCTACAAGAAGAGTTTTGTCCGGAAAAAAAATAAGGAGGAGGCTTTTCGGAGGATTCGCTGCCGCCACGAGGTGGAACTTGAGCAGAACTAATCTAGAGCTCCAGCAGGACGATCCTGCTGGCGAAACTTCCCTCCCAGAGGGGCAAATCGTCGCCATCGTCATCACCGACACTCCTCTCATCAGAGGGGACTCATCACCATCAACATCTTCATCAGCACCATCTCATCTCCAAACCCTAGTTCATCTCTTGTAACCAATCTCCGTCTCGCGACTCCGATTGGTACTTGTAAGGTTGCTAGTAGTGTTAATTACTCGTTGTAGTTGATGCTAGTTGGATTACTTGGTGGAAGAGTTTATGTTCAGATCCTTGATGCTACTCATTACCTCTCTGGTCATGAATATGATTATGCTTTGTGAGTAGTTACTTTTGTTCCCGAGGACATGGGATAAGTCATGCTAATAGTAGTCATGTGAATTTGGTATTCGTTCGGTATTTTGATCTGTTGTATGTTGTTTTTCTTCTAGTGGTGTTATGTGAACGTTGACTACATAACACTTCACCATTATTTGGGCCTAGAGGAAGCCATTGGGAAGTAGTAAGTAGATGATGGGTTGCTAGAGTGACAGAAGCTTAAACCCTAGTTTATGCGTTGCTTCGTAAGGGGCTGATTTGGATCCAGAAGTTTAATGCTATTGTTAGACTTTGTCTTAATTATTCTTTCGTAGTTGCAGATGCTTGCGAGAGGGGTTAATCATAAATGGGATGCTTATCCAAGTAAGGGCAGTACCCAAGCGCCGGTCCACCCACATATCAAACTATCAAAGTAACGAACGCGAATCATATGAACATGATGAAAACTAGCATGACAAAAATTCCCGTGTGTCCTCGGGAGCGTTTTTCCTCCTATAAGACTTTGTCCAGACTTGTCCCTTGCTACAAAAGGGATTGGGCCACTTTTCTGCACCGTTGCTACTTTTGTTACTTGTTGCTTGCGACGAATCATCTCACCACACAATTACTTGTTACCGATAATTTCAGTGCTTGCAGATTTTACCTTGCTGAAAACCACTTGTCAGATCCTTCTGGTCATCGTTTGGTTCGACACTCTTACTTATCGAAAGGACTATGATAGATCCCCTATACTTGTGGGTCATCAATACTCTTTTCTGGCGCCGTTGCCGGGGAGTGAAGCGCCTTTGGTAAGTGGAACTTGGTAAGGAAACATTCATATAGTGTGCTGAAATTTATTGTCACTTGTCACTATGGAAACTAATCCTTTGAGGGGCTCGTTAGGGGTATCTTCTCCTAGAACGGAAGCACAAAGAGTTGCTCCTCAACCTGCTGCACCTACTGAAAATATTTGCTTTGAATTTCCTTTGGGTATGCTTGAGAAACAGCTGGCTAATCCTTTTACAGGAGATGGAACATCACATCCAGACTTGCATCTAATCTATGTAGATAAAGTTTGTGGTTTATTTAAGCTTGCAGGTGTGCCCGAGGATGAGGTCAAGAAGAAGGTCTTTCCCTTATCTTTGAGGGATAAGGCGTTGACATGGTATAGGCTATGTGATGATACTGGATCATGGAACTACAATCGGTTGAAATTGGAATCTCATCAAAAGTTTTACCCTATGCATCTAGTACATCGTGATCGGAATTATATTTATAATTTTTGGCCTCGTGACAAATAAAGCATCGCTCAAGCTTGCGGGAGGTTAAAATCAATGTTATATTCATGCCCCAATCATGAGATCTCGAGAGAAATTATCATTCAGAACTTCTATGCTCGGCTTTCTCATGATGATCGCACCATGCTTGACACTTCTTGTACCGGTTCTTTTATGAAGAGAGATATTGACTTCAAATTTGATTGCGTTATTGGAGAGAATTAAACGCAACTCTGAAGATTGGGAGCTTGAAGAAGGTAAGGAGTCAGGTATGAATTTCAAGTTTGATTGCGTTAAGTCCTTTGTTGAAACAAATACCTTTTGTGATTTTAGCGCTAAGTATGGACTTGACTCTTAGATAGTAGCTTCATTGTGTGAATCCTTTGCTGCTCATATTGATCTCCCCAAAGATAAGTAGTTTAAATATCATCCTCCCTTAGAATCCAATGTAGTTAAACCCAATCCAGTTGAAGAGAAAGTCATTGCCTATAATGATCCCGTTGTTCCCACTGCTTACATTGAGAAACCACCTTCCCTGTTAGGATAAAGGATCATTCTAAAGCTTCAACTGTGATACGTAGAGGCTACATTAGAACACCTACACCCCTAAGCAAATTAGAGGTGAACCTAGCATTGCTATTATCAAAGATCTTCTGTCCGACGATGTTGAGGGACATAATATTCACTTCTGTGAAGATGCTGCTAGAATTGCTAAACCTCACACTAGAGACAAACATAGGCCTGTTGTTGGCACGCATGTTGTTTCTATTAAGATAGGAGATCATTGTTATCATGGTTTATGTGACGTGGGTGCTAGTGTTAGTGCAATACCCCAATCCTTATATGATGAAATTAAAGACGAGATTGCACCTATTGAGATAGAGCTTATTGATGTCACTATTCATCTTGCCAATAGAGATACAATCTGCCCTGTGGGAATTGTTAGGGATGTTGAAGTCTTGTGTGGTAAAACGAAGTATCCTGCTGATTTCCTTGTTCTTGCTACCGCACAAGATAGCTTTTGTCCCATCATATTTAGCAGACCCTTCCTCAATACCGTCAATGCTCATATTGGCTATGAGAAGCAAACTGTCACTATTGGCGTTGAAGGTGTGTCACATGAGTTCAATTTCTCCAAGTTTGGTAGACAACCTCATGAAAAAGGGTTGCCTAGTAAGGATGAAACTATTGCCTTAGCTTCTATTGCCGTGCCTCCTACTGATCCCTTAGAGCAATACTTGCTTGAGCATGAAAATGATATGCACATGGATGAAATGGATGAGATAGATAGAGTTGTCTTAGAACAATATCCTATCCTTAAGAATAATTTGCGTGTTGAACTGCTTGGGGATCCACCTCCACCAAAGGGTGATCCTGTGTTCGATCTTAAACAGTTGCATGATACTCTTAAGTACGCTTATCTTGATGAAAAAGAAATATATCGTGTTATAATTAGTGCTAGCCTCTCAGAGCATGAAGAAAAGAAGTTACTAAAAACTCTGAGGAAGCACCGTGCTGTTATTGGATATACTCTTGATGATCTTAAGGGCATTAGTCCCACTCTATGCCAGCACAAGATTAAAACTGATCCTGATTCCAAACCAGTTGCTGATCATCAAAGGAGATTAAATCCTAAGATGAAAGAAGTAGTAAGAAAAGAAATACTAAAGCTCCTGGAGGCAGGTATTATTTATCCTGTTGCTCATAGTGATTGGGTAAGTCCGGTGCATTGCGTTCCTAAGAAGGGAGGCATTACCGTTGTCCCTAATGATAAGGATGAATTGATCCCACAGAGGATTATTACTGGCTATAGGATGGTGACCGATTTTAGGAAATTGAATAAAGCCACTAGGAAAGATCATTATCATTTGCCTTTTATTGACCAAATGCTAGAAATACTATCGAAACACACACACTTCTGCTTTCTAGACGGTTATTCTGGTTTCTCCCAAATACGTGTGCTTATAGATGTATGCCTTTTGGCTTATGTAATGCACCTGCCACCTTTCAAAGATGTATGATGGCTATATTCTCTGACTTATTTGAAAATATTGTTGAGGTTTTCATGGATGATTTCTCCATTTACGGGTCTTCTTTTGATGATTGCCTTAGTAACCTTGATCGAGTCTTGCAGAGATGTAAAAACACCAATCTTGTCTTGAATTGGGAGAAGTGCCACTTTATGGTTAATGAAGGCATCGTCTTAGGACATAAAATTTCTGAAAAAGGTATTGAAGTCGATAAGGCTAAGGTTGATGCAATTGAGAAAATGCCATACCCCACATATATCAAAGGTATACGAAGTTTACTTGGTCATGCTGGTTTCTATAGAAGGTTCATTAAAGACTTCTCTAAGATTTCTAGGCCTCTTACCAATCTCTTGCAAAAGGATATTCCTTTTGTTTTTGACGATGATTGTGAGGAAGCCTTCGAAATACTTAAGAAGGCCTTGATAACTGCACCTATTGTTCAACCACCTGATTGGAACTTACCCTTTGAAATCATGTGTGATGCTAGTGATTATGTTGTTGGTGCTGTCCTAGGGCAAAGAGTTGATAAGAAGTTGAATGTTATTCACTATGCTAATAAAACTCTAGATAGTGCCCAAAGAAACTATGCTACTACGGAAAAGGAATTTTTAGCAGTCATGTTTTCATGTGAAAAGTTCAGGTCTTACATAGTTGATTCCAAAGACACTATTCACACTGATCATGCTGCTATTAAGTACCTCATGGAGAAGAAAGACACTAAACCTAGACTTATCAGATGGGTTCTCTTGCTACAAGAATTTGATTTGCATGTTGTTGACAGGAAGGGTGCTGATAACCCTGTAGCAGATAACTTGTCTAGGTTGGAGAACGTTCTTGATGACCCACAACCTATTGATGATAGCTTTCCTGATGAGCAATTGAATGTCATCAATGCTTCACGTAGTGCACCGTGGTATGCTGATTATGCAAACTATATCGTTGCCAAATATATACCACCTAGTTTCACATACCAGCAAAATAAGAAATTCTTCTTTGACTTGAGACATTACTTCTGGGATGATCCTCACCTTTATAAGGAAGGAGTAGATGGTGTTATTAGACGTTGTGTACCTGAACATGAACAGGGACAGATCCTACAGAAGTGTCACTCCGAGGCCTACGGAGGACACCATGCGGGAGATAGAACTGCACACAAGGTATTGGAATCAGGTTTCTATTGGCCCACTCACTTCAAGGATGCCCGTAAGTTTGTCTTGTCTTGTGACGAATGTCGAAGAATAGGTAATATCGGTAAACGTTAGGAAATGCCTATGAACTATTTACTTGTCATTGAACCATTTGATGTTTGGGGCTTTGATTATATGGGACCTTTTCCAAAATCCAATGGGTATACTAATATCCTAGTTGCTGTTGATTACGTCACTAAGTGGGTAGAAGTATCCCCACTAGTAGTGCTGATCACAACACCTCTATCAGTATGCTTAAAGAAGTTATTTTCCCTAGATTTGGAGTCCCTAGATATCTAATGACCGATGGTGGTTGACATTTCATGCATGGTGCTTTCCGTAAAACGCTTGCTAAGTACGATGTCAACCATAGAATTACGTCTCCCTATCACCCTCAGCCCAGTGGTCAAGTAGAGCTAAGCAACAGAGAGATTAAACTAATTCTGCAAAAGACTGTCAACAGGTCTAGATAGAATTGGTCTAAGAAGCTGGATGATGCACTGTGGGCTTATAGAACTGCCTATAAGAATCCCATGGGCATGTCTCCGTACAAAATGGTGTACGGTAAAGCATGTCATTTACCTCTTGAGCTAGAGCATAAAGCTTATTGGGAAATCAAAGAGCTCAACTTTGATTTCAAACTTGCTGGTGCGAAGAGGTTATTTGATATTAGCTCGCTTGATGAATGGAGAACTCAGGCATATGAGAATGCCAAGTTGTTCAAAGAGAAGGTTAAGAGGTGGCATGATAAGAGGATACAAAAGTGTGAGTTCAATGTAGGTGATTATGTCTTGCTATATAATTCTCGTTTAAGATTTTTTGCAGGCAAGCTTCTCTCCAACTGGGAAGGTCCCTATATTGTTGAGGAAGTATATCGTTCTGGTGCTATCAAGAGCAACAACATGGAAGGTAATTGTTCGAGAGTGGTAAATGGGCACAGAATCAAGCATTATATCTCACGTACTCCCATAAATGTTGAAAGCAATATTATCAATACCATAACTCCGGAAGAATACCTAAGGGATATTTATCAGCCTGTTTCACACTCCGAAAATGAAGAGGTATGTGATTCGGTAAGAAAACATACTCCAAAACTTTTCCATTAGGAATTTTTCTCCGTTTTGGAATATTTGAAAAGATAGAAAAATTGGAAGTAGTCCGGAAAGCGCGCGAGGAGGCGACAAGCCTGCCAGGCGCGGGCCCACCCCCTGGCCGCTCCTCGTGGGCTTGTGGCCACCTCGTGCGCCTCCCAGACTCCGTTTTCGGGCGGAGTACTCCTTCTGGTCTGGAAAAAATCATTATATATTCTCCCGTGAGGTCTGACCCATGTATCACGCAGATTTCCTCTGTTTTTTGTTTCGAGCCTATTTTCTGTCGCAGATTTAGAGCAAGATGTCGTCTCAGGAATCTGTGGGGGAGAACAATCTCCCTCAAATATTTGGAGAAGTAAGTGCTGATCTGAAAAGGATGGAGGTCATGGAGGCTAAGGAAAGGTTACCTAAAGAAACCAAGGGCAATACTAAGGAGAAGAATCAGGCGTGGGACGAAGTGCAATCTGTGCTCAACAAGGAAGAAGTTGAAGAAGTGGATTTCCTCCAACCCTACCTCCACCTACTGTCCCCATCCTTGATTGAACTCTTGAGGTTTTGTGAAACAACTCGTGCTTGCAATACTTATCTCACTCGTGAAGTTGTTTTGCTGGAGAAACAAATCACAAATCTCCAAGGCATAAATCAAAGATTGATGGCCCTCTTGGAATCAAAGATTGCAACAACTCCACCACCATCACCTCCAAAGGAAGACAACTAAGCATGGGTGTGGGCAATCCCCTTGGTTTGTGCCAAGCTTGGGGGAGTTGCCCCGGTATCGTATCACCATCACATCTTTTGCCTTTACCTTTGTTTTAGTTTGTTCCTTTTCAGTTTTCTCTTTCTCTAGTAGAACAAAATTCTTAGTGTTTTAGTCTTGAGTTTTGCTTTGTGTCACCCCCGATGTATTCTACCTTGTGAGCCATATAATAAAGAGTGTCTTAGTTGAGGGCTTTGCCTCTTGCCATGATCAAAAGAATGAGAAAAGAGCAAAAGCATGAAAGATCATGTAATGATCTTATGGAAAGTGATGGCTTCACATATAAAAAGAATGATGATTGAGACTTATTGAGGGTAGACAAACGTAGACCTTGGCCATTGTTGCAATTAATAGGAAGTTATAAAGAAGGAGAGGTTCACATATAAATATATCATCTTTGGCACCATCTATGATTATGAACACTCACTAAACTATTGCATGCTTAGAAGTAGATGTTGGACAAGGAAGACAACATAATGAATTGTGTTTGCCTGGTTCCGAACAATGTTATATGATTAGAGATCCCTTAGCATGTGACGATTGCTTCCACCTCATATTAGCCAAAACCTCCCGCACTAAGTAGAGATACTACTTGTGCATCCACAAACCTTCAACCCAATTTTGCCATGAGAGTCCACCATACCTACCTATGGATTGAATAAGATCCTTCAAGTAAGTTGTCATCGGTGCAAGCAATAAAAATTGCTCCCTAATATGTATGATCTATTAGTGTGTGGAAAATAAGCTTTGTATGAACTTGTGATGAGGAAGACATAAAAGCGACAGACTGCATAACAAATTTCTTTATCACAGGAGGCAATATAAAGTGACGTTCCTCCGCACTAAGAGGACACGCATCCAAACCTCAAAAGTGCATGACAACCTCTGCTTCCCTCTGCGAAGGGCCTATCTTGTACCTTTATTTTTTTGCCCTTGAAAGAGTCATGGTGATCTTCACCAATTCCTTATTTTGCCTTTATCTTGGCTAACGTCATATGCTAGGGAAAGATCTATATTCATATGTCAACTTGGAAGTAAGTATTCATGAATTATTATTGTTGACATTACCCTTGATGTAAGCAGTTGGGAGGCGAAACTATAAGCCCCTATCTTTCTCTGTGTCCAGCTGAAACTTTGATCTCATGAGTAGCACGTGAGTTGTAGCAATTGTAGAGAATGAAAGGATGATTGAGTATGTGGATTTGCTTTACAAGCTCTTATTTGACTCTTTGTGATGTTGTGATAAATTGCAATTGCTTCAATGACTAAAGGCTATCGGTTGTTATTTCTCGGTAAGGTTCTTGATCCATGCTTTACTTTGTGAAGGAATTGCCACTTTAGCATGAGAGATTATATGTTGGTATTGTTGTTTTGATCATGATCATGATGCCTGCATGTTCGTATGTTGTTTTGTTGATGCCTCTCTCCCTAAACATGTGGGCATGTTTATTGAGCTAGGCTTTCGCTTGAGGACAAGCGAGGTCTAAGCTTGGGGGAGTTGATACGTCCATTTTGCATCATGTTTTCATGTTGATATTTATCGCTTTTCGGGCTGTTATTTCACTTCACGGTACAATACTTATGCCTTTTCTCTCTTATTTTGCAAGGTTTACATGAAGAGGGAGAATGCCGACAGCTGGTATTCTGGCCTGAAAGTGGAGCAAGTTTGAGATACCTATTCTGCGCAACACCAAACGCCGTAAAAATCAACGAGGATTTTTTTTGGGAATTGTAAAAATACTGGGTTGAAGAAGTGCCAAAGGGGCGCCAGCAGGTGGCCACAAGCCTGCTAGGCGCGGCCACCCCCTGGCCGCGCCTAGGGGGCTTGTGGGCACCCAGCTGGCCCTCTGGCTCCCCCCTTTGGCTACAAGAAGGGTTTCATCCGGAAACAATCACGAGGAGGCTTTTCGAAGGATTCGCCGCTGCGATGAGGCGGAACTTGAGCAGAACCAATCTAGAGCTCCGGCAGGACGATCATGCCGGGGAAACTTCCCTCCCGGAGGGGGAAATCATCGCCATTGTCATTACCAACACTCCTCTGATCGGAGGGGACTCATCACCATCAACATCTTCATCAGCACCATCTCATCTCCAAACCCTAGTTCATCTCTTGTAACCAATCTCCGTCTCGCGACTCCGATTGGTACTTGTAAGGTTGCTAGTAGTGTTAATTACTCTTTGTAGTTGATGCTAGTTGGATTACTTGGTGGAAGAGTTTATGTTCATATCCTTGATGCTACTCATTACCTCTCTGGTCATGAATATTATTATGCTTTGTGAGTAGTTACTTTTGTTCCCGAGGACATGGGATAAGTCATGCTAATAGTAGTCATGTGAATTTGGTATTCGTTCGGTATTTTGATATGTTGTATGTTGTTTTTCCTCTAGTGGTGTTATGTGAACGTTGACTACATAACACTTCACCATTATTTGGGCCTAGAGGAAGGCATTGGGAAGTAGTAAGTAGATGATGGGTTTGCTAGAGTGACAGAAGCTTAAACCCTAGTTTATGTGTTGCTTCGTAACGAGCTGATTTGGATCCACTAGTTTAATGCTATGGTTAGACTTTGTCTTAATTCTTATTTTGTAGTTGCGGATGCTTGCGAGAGGGGTTAATCATAAGTGGGATGCTTGTCCAAGTAAGGGCAGTACCCAAGTGCCGGTCCACCCACATATCAAACTATCAAAGTAACGAACGCGAATCATATGAAGATGATGAAAACTAGCATGACAGAAATTCCCGTGTGTCCTCGGGAGCGTTTTTCCTCCTATAAGACTTTGTCTAGTCTTGTCCCTTGCTACAAAAGGGATTGGGCCACTTTGCTGCACCGTTGCTACTTTTGTTACTTGTTGCTTGCTACGAATCATCCCCCACACAATCACTTGTTACCGATAATTTCAGTGCTTGCAGATTTTACCTTGTTGAAAACCACTTGTCACATCCTTCTGCTCCACATTGGGTTCGACACTCTTACTTATCTAAAGGACTACTATAGATTCCCTATACTTGTGGGTCATCAAGACACCCTGCTACACACTGGTTGAAGTGATGGTTCAATAACCTTATCTAGTTCCACCACCCTCCCACTCAATTCTTTCTAGAGAAACCTTTCCTCGAGAAAGGACCCGTTTCTAGAAACAAACACTTTGCTTTCAGATCTGAGATAGGATATGTACCCAACTGTTTTGGATATCCTCTAAAGATGCATTTATCCGCTTTGGGTTCGAGCTTATCAGACCGAATTTTTTCACATAAGCGTCGCAGCCCCGAACTTTCAAGAAACGACAACTCAGGTTTCTCCAAACCAAAGTTCAAACTGTGTCATCTCAATGGAAATACGCGGTGCCCTATTTAAAGTGAATGCACTTGTCTCTAATGCATAACCCATAAACGATAGTAGTAATTCGATAAGATACATCATAGTATGCTCTATATCCAATAGGGCGCGACTATGACGTTCGGACACACCATCACACTATGGTGTTCTAGGTGGCATGAATTGTGAAACAATTTCCACATTGTCTTAACTGCGTACCAAAACTCGCAACTCATATATTCATCTCCATGAGCATATTGTAGACAGTTTATCGTCTTGTCATGACGATCTTCACTCTGAAATAGCCTTGAACTTTTCAATATTTCATACTTGTGATTCATCATGTAAATACTCCTGTATCTACTCAAATCATGAGTGAAGTAAGAACATAACGATATCCACTGTGTGCCTCATCACTCATTGGACTGTACACATAAAAAATGTACTAGTTCCAACAAGTTACTTTCTTGTTCCATGTGGTATGATTTGCATGTCTCAAGTGATTTAAAATCAAGTGAATCCAAACGATCCATCCGCATGGAGTTTCTTCATGTGTTTATACCAACAGGTATGGTTTGCATGTCTCAAACGTTTAAAAAATGAGTGAGTACAAAGATCCATCACTATGGAGCTTCTTCATGCATTTTATACCGACATGACTCAAGCGGAAGTGCCACAAGTAAGTGGTACTATAATTACTACTTTGTATCTTTTGGCATCAATATTATGAACATGTGTATCACTACGATCGAGATTCAATAAACCATTGAAGGTAATCATTCAAACAAACAGAATAACCATTATTCTTTTAAATGAATAATCGTATTGCAATAAACACGATCCCATCATGTTCATGCTCAACGCAAACACAAAATAACAATTATTTAGTTTTAACACCAATCCCGATGGTAGAGGGAGCATGCGATGTTTGATCACATCAACCTTGGAAACACTTCCAACACGTATCGTCACCTTGCCTTTAGCTAGTCTCCATTTATTCTGTAGCTTTTATTTCGAGTTCCTAATCACTTAGCAACTGAACCGGTATCTAATACCCTTGTGCTACTAGGAGTACTAGTAAAGTACACATCAATATCATGTATATCAAATATACTTCCGTCGACTTTGCCAACCTTCTTATCTACCAAGTATCAAGGGTAGCTCCGCCTCAGTGTCCGTTCCCCTCATAACAGAAGCACTTAGTCTCGGGTTTGGCTTCAATCTTGGGTTTCTTCATTAGAGTAGCAACTGGTTTGCCAGTTCATGAAGTATCCCTTCTAGCCCTTTCCCTTCTTGAAACTAGTGGTTTTACTAACCATCAACAATTGATGCTCCTTCTTGATTTCTACTTTCGCAGTGTCAAACATTGCTAATCGTTCAAGGATCATCATATCTATCTTTGATATGTTATAGTTCATCACGAAGCTCTAGCAGCTTGGTGGCAGTGACTTTGGAGAACCATCACTATCTCATATGGAAGATTAACTCCCACTTGATTCAAGCGATTGTTGTACTCAGACAATCTGAGCATATGCTCAACGATTGTGCTTTTCTCCTTTACTTTGTAGACAAAGAATCTTGTCGGAGGTCTCATACATCTCAACAAGGGCACGAGCATGAAATCTCAATTTCATCTCTTAGAACATCTTTTATGTTACGTGATGTTTCAAAACGTCTTCGGCGCCTTGTTTCTAAGCCATTATGTATTACGCAATGAACTATCACGTAGTCATCAAAAACGTGTATGTCAGATATTCGCAACATCCACAGACGATGCTCGAGGTGCAGCATACCGAGTGGTGTATTAAGGACATAAGCCTTCTACGCAGCAATGAGGACAATCCTCAGTTTTACGGACTCAGTCCGCAAAGTTGCTACTATCATCTTTCAACTAAATTTTCTCTAGGAACATATAAAAAACGGTAGAGCTATAGCGCAAGCTACATCATAATTCACAAAGACCTTTTGATTATGTTCATGATAATTAGTTCAATGAATCATATTACTTAAGAACTCCCACTCAAAAAATACATCCCTGTAGTCATTTGAGTGGTGCATGATCCAAATCCACTAAATCAAGTCCGATCATCACGTGAGTTGAGTATAGTTTCAGTGGTAAACATCTCTATGCTAATCATATCAACTATACAATTCATGCTCGACCTTTCGGTCTCTTGTGTTCCAAGGCCATGTCTGCACATGCTAGGCTCATCAAGTTTAACCCAAGTGTTCTGCGTGTGCAACTGTTTTGCACCCGTTGTATGTGAACGTTGAGTCTATCACACCCGATCATCACGTGGTGTCTCGAAACGATGAATTGTCGCAATAGTGCACAGTCGGGGAGAACACAATTTCATCTTGAAATTTTAGTGAGGGATCACCTTATAATGCTACCGTCGTTCTAAGTAATATAAGGTCCATAAAAGGATTAACATCACATGCAATTCATAAGTGACATGATATGGCCATGATCTTGTGCTTCTTGATCTCCATCACCAAAGCACCGGCATGAACTTCTTGTCACCGGCGCCACACCAAGATCTCCATCATCATGATCTCCATCATCGTGTCGCCATCGAGGTTGTCGTGCTATCTATGCTATTACTACTAAGCCTACAACCTAGCAATATAGTAAACACATCTGCAAACACAAAACGTTAGTTTAAAGACAACCCTATGACTCCTGCCGGTTGCCGTAGTATCGACGTGCAAGTCGATATTAACTATTACAACATGATCATGTCATACATCCAATATATCACATCAAGTCTTTGGCCATATCATATCACAAGCATACCCTACAAAAACAAGTTAGACGTCCTCTAATTTGTTGTTGCATGTTTTACGTGGCTGCTATGGGTATCTAGTATGATGGCATCTTACTTACGCAAAAACCACAACAGAGATGTGCAAATTGCTATTTAACCTCTCTCCAAGGACCTGCTCGGTCAAATCCAATTCAACTTAAGTTGAAGAAACCGACACCCGCTAGTCATCTTTATGCAACGAGTTGCATGTCGGTGGATGAAACCAGTCTCTCGTAAGCGTACGAGTAATGTTGGTCCGGGCCGGTTCAATCAAACAATACCGCCGAATCGAGAAAATACTAAGGAGGGCAGAAAATCGAACATCAACGCCCACAAAACCTTTTGTGTTCTACTCGAGATAACATCTACGCATGAACCTAGCCCATGATGCCACTATTGGGGAACGTTGCATGGGAAACAAATTTTTTCCTACGCACACGAAGACCTATCATGGTGATGTTCATCTACGAGAGGAGATTAGATCCACATACCCTTGTAGATCGCTAAGAGGGAAGCGTTAAGAAACGCGGTTGATGTAGTGGTACAACTTCGTGATTTAAATCACCGTCGTCCCACGATCCGTCCCACGATCTGTTCCGATCTAGCGCCGAACGGACGGCACCTCTGCGTTCAGCACACATACAGGTCGATGACCATCTCGGCCTTCTTGATCCAGCAAGAGAGACGGAGAAGTAGATGAGTTCCCTGGTAGCATGACGGCGCGCCGGTGGTGGTGATGATCTACTCCTGCAGGGCTCCGCCCGAGCTCCGCAGAAATCCGATCTACAGGAAGAACTACGTGGTATAAGTTTGAGTTGCACGTGGCAAAGTTGTGTCTCAAAAAGCCCTAAACCACCAATATATATAGGAGGAGGGTGATGACCCACAAGTATAGGGAATCTATCATAGTCCTTTCGATAAGTAAGAGTATCAAACCCAACGAGGAGCAGAAGGTTCTGACAAGTGGTTATCAGCAAGGTAATATCTGCAAGCAATGAAATTATCGGTAACAAGTAGTTGTTTGGTGAGATGATTCATAGCAAGCAACAAAAGTAACAACGGTGAAGCAAAGTGACCCAATCCCTTTTGTAGCAAGGGACAAGCCTGGACAAAGTCTTATAGGAGCTAAAACGCTCCCGAGGACACATGGGAATTTCTCTCAAGCTAGTTTTCATCATGTTCATATGATTCGCGTTCCCTACTTTGATAGTTTGATATGTGGGTGGACCGTCGGTAGGGTGCTGCCCTTACTTGGACAAGCATCCCACTTATGATGAACCCCTCTCGCAAGCATCCGCAACTACGAAAGAAGAATTAAGACAAAGTCTAACCATAGCATTAAACTATTGGATCCAAATCAGCCCCTTACGAAGCAACACATAAACTAGGGTTTAAGCTTCTGTCACTCTAGCAACCCATCATCTACTTACTACTTCCCAATGCCTTCCTCTAGGCCCAAATAATGGTAAAGTGTTATGTAGTCGACGTTCACATAACACTACTAAAGGAGAGACAACATACAACACATCAAAATATCGAACGAATACCAAATTCACATGACTACTTATAGCATGACTTATCCCATGTCCTGAGGAACAAAAGTAACTACTCACAAAGCATAATCATATTCATGACCAGAGAGGTAATGAGTAGCATCAAAGATCTGAAAATATAATCTTCCATGAAGTAATCCAACTAGCATCAACTACAAAGAGTAATTAACACTACCTGCAACCTTACAAGTACCAATCGGAGTCGCGAGACAGAGATCGGTTATAAGAGATGAACTAGGGTTTGGAGATGAGATGGTGCTGATGAAGATGTTGATGGTGATGAGTCCCCTCGGATGAGAGGAGTGTTGGTGATGACGATGGCGACGATTTCTCCCTCCAGGAGGGAAGTTTCCCCGGCAGGATCGTCCTGCCGGAGCTCTAGATTGGTTCTGCTCAAGGTCCGCCTCGTGGCGGCGGCGAATCCTCTGAAAAGCCTCCTCCTGATTTTTTCTGGAACGAAACCCTTCTTGTAGCAAAAGAGGGGAGCCAGAGGACCAAGTGGGAGCCCACAAGCCCCTAGGTGCGGCCTGGGGAGAGGCCGCGCCTAGCAGGCTTGTGGCCTCCTACTAGTGCCCCTCTGATACTTCTTTGGCCCAGTATTTTATATAAATCCCCAAAAAAATCCTCATTGATTTTCACGGCTTTTGGAGTTGCACAGAATAGGTATCTCAAACTTGCTTCCTTTTCAGGCCAGAATTCCAGCTGCCGGCATTCTCCCTCGTCATGTAAACCTTGCAAAATAAGAGAGAAAAGGCATAAGTATTGTACCTTGAAGTGTAATAACAGCCCAAAAAGCGATAAAAATCAACATGAAAGCATGATGCAAAATGGAGTATCAGAGGGGAGGGGCTAGACTTGGGGCTCAAGGGAACCCCAAGGGCGCCGACCAAGGAGGAGGAGGTTGACTCCCACCCCAATTCGGTTTGGGGGAAGGAGTCCACTCCTTCCTTCCCACCTCCCTCTTTCCTTGTTTTTCTTTTTTCCTTTGGTATTTTTCTCTTGTGGCACCATAGCCCTCTTGGGCTGGCCTCACCATCCCACTAAGGGCTGGTGCGCCATCCTAGGGTTACTGGTCTCACTCCCGGGTGGGTGGGCCCCTCCCGGTGAATACCCGGAACCCATTCGTCACTCCCGGTACACTGCCGGTAATGCCCGAAATCTTTCCGGTGATCAAATGAAACCATCCTATATATGAATCTTCGCTTCCGGACCATTCCGAAAACCCTCGTGATGTCCGTGATATCATCCGAGACTCTTAACAACCTTAGGTCACCAACACATATAACTCAACTATACTAAAACATCATCAACCTTAAGTGTGCAGACCCTGTGGGTTCGAGAACTATGTAGACATGACCCGAGACACTCCTCGGTCAATATCCATTAGCGGGACCTGGATGTCCATATTGGATCCTACATATTTTACGAAGATCTTATCGGTTGAACCTCTGTGTCAAGGATTCATATAATCCCGTATAACATTCCCTTTGTCCTTCGGTATGTTACTTTCCCGATATTTTATCGTCGGTATTCGTATACCTATTTAAATCTCATTACCGGCAAATCTCTTTATTCGTTCCGTAATACAATATCCTGTGACTTTCATCTGAGTCACATTGCTTGCAAGGCTTGTATGTGATGTTGTATTATCGAGTGGGCCCCGAGATACCTCTCCGTCACATGGAGTGACAAATCTGAGTCTTGATCCATGCTAACTCAACGGACACCCTCGGAGATACCTGTAGAGCACCTTTATAGTCACCCAGTAACATTGTGACATTTGATACACACAAGGTATTCCTCTGATGTTAGCGAGTTACATGATCTCATGGTCATAGGAATGAATACTTGACACGCAGAAAACAATAGCAACAAAATGACACGATCACATGCTACGTTTATAATTTGGGTCTTGTCCATCACATGATTTTCCTAATGATGTGATCCCATTATCAAGTGAAAACACTTGTCTATGGCCGGGAAACCTTGACCATCTTTGATCAACGAGCTAGTCAACTAGAGGCTTACTAGGGACAGTGTTTTGTCTATGTATCCACGCATGTATTTGTGTTTCCAATCAATAAAATTATAGCATGGATAATAAACGATTATCATGAACAAAGAAATATAATAATAACTTATTTATTATTGCCTCTAGGGCATATTTCCAACATATCCGCCCCATATTTGTGCTAGAAATGGGGGTGCCGGTCAGCCCGGGCGTTTAAGGCCAGTATGAGAGGCCTCTCTCGGTTGATTTTTTATGACCGGGTAGTGACCGAGCGGCCTACCGGATCTTTGAGGAGGGTTTGAGGGGTCCAGACGTAGATGTTCTTAGTGAGTTAATTTTTGTTTGAAACATGTACCTCATTTCGTTTGAAATACATGAATCCCATAGGAATTTGCACAAATGAGTCTAACACAAACAACAATCGTATAAAAATTAATCTACTTTCTTTATAAAGCCACTTTGGGTGGTCCATTGTGGCGGTGTTTCTTAGGTCATTGCATTAGGTTTTTATCTATGTGACACGTAATTAATCAAGAGAGCGGATGAGACGACCTCTTATTTTATATACGGTCTACATCTTTCACACCCAATTCTATGCATATATCAATAATTCTTATATTGTCATCCACTTAGGTTCAACATCCTCTTGAGATGAAGCCATAATAGAGAGGGATTTAGAAGAATGCCCCCTTCTCCAGTTTAATGGTTGTTTCAAGAAAATATCATATATTGTAGTGCCTTTGCACAAGACAACTCAATTGTAGATCCGGGTATAACCTCGCCAACTTAAAGATATTTTCCTAACTTATCTTTTAGAAAAAGTTAATCGCTAACGTGACAATGAAAAAACTAAGGAGATAGGGAGCCTAATCCGTTGGTGCAAGTATTCACTCTTGGCTTATACTGGAATGTGACACCATAGTGGTGACATGCATGATATCATTCCCCTTTTGCACATGTCCCTTATCCTCGAGCTTATATTTTGGATAACACATAGTGAAATCATCGAGATCTTTTCATATGGCTTTGGTGGCAGTACAATTAATACATTACGTCAGCACTTGGCATACACCACAACAAACGTGACTGATGGACCTTCGTGTCAGACCACACGACACATCTATCCGTTAACACCATCGATGTCGATAAGGCTTAGGGTGGTTTAGCATTGAGTGCTTTAAGATTGTTCTCATGAAATACGTGGAAGGTGAGCTTGGGTGGATGGTAGGGGTAATATGGTGGGATCCTATGTCCATAGTGATCATGTAGAACTCGTACTAGCAAGCAAACTTGCAAGGCAGAATCTGTGATGAAGGGACAGTAGAGGTTATGATGACGATGGCATACCCAATCTCCACTAGAGACTCAAAATATTTCCGCCTCACGAGAGTTGTATTTCTAGTAGTAGTAGATTTTGGTTAACACTGATGAATCTTAACAGGAATGTGTTGGTTTAGTGAGTAAATTTGGTTTGCAACATGAACCTGCACTTTGTTTGGATTACATGAGTTTCGTAGGAATTTATGCAAACAACTATAACTCAGCCAAAATGGTACAACAATCAAGTGGTTTTGTCACAAGGCCACTCCCAATGCTCCACCTTGGCGATGTTTCCTAGGTCACCACATTAATATTTATCTATGTGGCATGTAATTAATCGAGAGAGGGGATTAATAGTCTCTTATGTAGATGTGATCTACAATAAAATTCTAAGCATATATAAATAATTCTCATGTTATTATCATCCAATTAGTGTCAAGATTTTGCGAAGATGGAGACATCATACATATGATATTTAGAGGAAGTTTCTCTTTCCTAGTTTACTTATTGCTTTATGAAAATAGAATATACGACATACCTTTCCATAGGGAAACTCAATTGTAGATGCGCATATTGGATATATCCTCTCCAACTTAAAGATACTTTCATAAACTATCATTTAGAAAAAGTTAATTGCTGCCGTGACAATGAAGAAACTAAGGAGATTAAGCCATTGGTTAGAGTGTTTGCTCTTGGCTTATATAGGGGTGTGACACCATAGTGGCGGCATGGCATGCCATCATTCCCCTTTTATGCAAGCCGCTTGTTCTCGTGATTATATTATGGATAACACATAGTGAAGTCATCCAGATATTTCCACATGGTTTTAGTGGAGGCACAACTAATCCATTACGCCAACACTTAGTGCACACGACAACAAACGTGACTGATGGACCTTGGTGCTGGACCACATGACACATTCTTCCTATAGCAGTATCGATCTCGATAAGTATTAGGGTGGTATAGCATTTAATGCTTTAAGGTTGTTGACATAAATTACGTCGAAGGTAAGTCTGGGTGGACGCTAGAGGTTATATGATGGGATCCTACATGTGCGGTGAGCATTTAGGGTTCATACCAGCAAGCAAAGCAATCTATCAAGGGTAGAATTGGTGATGAAGGGACATTAGATGTTATGAAGACGAAGGCGTACCCAATCTCTACTTGGTACACAAAATGTTGTTGCTTGGCATTGATACGTCTCCAACGTATCTATAAATTTTGATAGTTTCATGCTATTATCTTGTCAAACTTTGGATGTTTTGCATGCCTTTTATATATTTTTTGGGACTAACTTATTAACTCAGTGCCAAGTGCCAGTTCCTATTTTTTCCATGTTTTTGACCCCTTTGAGAGGAGGATTTTGAAAGGAGTCCAAATGGAATGAAACTTCCAAAAAGATTTTTTCGGAACAGAAAAATATCGGGAAGCCGGAGAATCAGGACAGGGGCCACAAGGGACCCCACAAGCCCTCATGGCGCGGCCAGGGGGGCCCGCGCCCCTGGCTTGTGGGCTCCCTGAGCCTCCTTTGCCCTAGGTTTTGCGCCTATATATTCCCTAAAATCCCATAAAAAATCAGGAGATCATTGTAAGTACTTTTCCGCTGCCGCAAGCTTTTGTCTCCGCAAGATCCCATCTGGGGCACGTTCTGGTGCCCTGCCGGAGGGGGATTCGGATACGGAGGGCTTGTTCATCAACACCATGACCTCTCCGATGATGCATGAGTAGTTCACCATAGACCTACGGGTCCATAGCTAGTAACTAGATGGCTTCTTCTCTCTCTTGGATCTTCAATACAAAGTTCTCCATGATCTTCGTGGAGATCTATCCGATGTTATCTTCTTTTGCGGTGTGTTTGTCGAGATCTGATGAATTGTAGATTTATGATCAGATTATCATTTAATCTTATTTGAGTTTCTTCTGATATCTCTTATGCATGATTTCATATCCTTGTAATTCTCTTCGAGTTGTGGGTTTTGTCTGGCCAACTAGATCTATGATTCTTGCAATGGGAGAAGTGCTTGGTTTTGGGTTCATACAGTGCGGTGACCTCACCTAGTGATAGAAGGTGTAGCGAAGCATGCATCGTGTTTTTGCTCTACATTGGGTTTTCATCATTGGTTTGAGTTTGTCCCTCTACATCATGTCATCTTGCTTAAGGCATTACTCTGTTCATCATGAACTCAATACACTAGATGCATGCTGGATAGCGGTCGATGTGTGGAGTAATAGTAGTAGATGCAGAAAGTATCGGTCTACTTGTCTCGAACGTGATGCCTATATGTATGATCATTGCCTTAGATATCGCCATGACTTTGCGCGGTTCTATCAATTGCTCGAAAGTAATTTGTTCACCCACCATGATATTTGCTATTTTGAGAGAAGCCTCTAGTGAACACTATGGCCCCCGGGTCTACTCCACACCATATTTTCAGCCTTACACTTTTTCTTCGTTGCACTTTCCGCCTTCAGATCTCACTTTGCAATCAATCTTGAAGGGATTGACAACCCCTTTATAGTGTTGGGTGCAAGATCTTTTGTGTTTGCGCAGGTACTCTAGACTTGACGAGATTCTCCTACTAGATTGATACCTTGGTTCTTAAACTGAGGGAAATACTTACTGCTCCTATGCTGCATCACCCTTTCCTCTTCAAGGGAAAAACTGACGCAATAAAGAGAAGTATCAAGAAGAATTCCTGGCGTTTCCGGGGAAGTACTTTTGTTGCCGTAGGAGAAGAATTTCTGGCGCCGCTGCGAGGGAGGATCAAGTCAAGAATTCATCCAAGTAAGTGTCGCAAACTCATCTCTTGCATTTACTTCTTTCTCTCTCGTTTTCCTCTCCCCCACTTCTGAAAAACAAAAATTTACAAAAACATATTTGCTTTTTTTTGTTTGCCTTTTCGTTTGCCCTTTTCTCTCGCTTGCTTTCTGTTCGCTTGTGTGCCATGTGCCTTCAATATGCTTGCATCTTTGCTTGCTGAAAATCTAGTGATATGGATCCTGATCCACTTGCTAATCTCTTTAAGAGATCCAATTGCTAGTGAGTTGAGTGCACTTGGCTATCTTTATGGATTTTTGCTTGAGATACGTGAATCTGAAAATTGTGAGGAAGAAATTTATGAAGCGTTTCACGAGGGCTCCTTGGATGAAAATCATGATTGCAATGGTTTCACTATAAATTCTATTAGTGACAATCATGCTAAAAATATGCAAAACCCTAAGCTTGGGGATGCTAGTTTTGCTATGTCCACTACTTGTTGCAATGATCATGAGTGGGGCGATGATTCTTCTTATGATCTTGTAAATTTGTTTAAGCCTCATGATGGATATGATATTTGCAATATTATTGAAAGTGGGTTTGGAGAAGTCATGACTTTAGTTGATGATAATCCCACTATTTTTGAAGAGCATCAACTTTGCATGCAAGTGGATGATAAAAAGAATATCCTTTGTGATAGATATATTGTTTAATTTGATTATGATCCCACATGTAATTTCTTTGAGAGAGGAAAATATTGTGGTAGAAACTTTCATGTTACCAAATTACCTCTCGTTATGTTGAGATTGCTATTGTCTCTTTCTTCTTCCTTGCATATGGTAACTATTGGTTGTCTTGACAATCTGTTTTCCTATAAAATGCCTATGCATAGGAAGTATGTTAGACTTAGATGTAATTTTCACATGCTTTTAGATGCTCTCGTTGTGCTTCAATTCTTGTCTTTTGTGTGAGCATCATTGAATTATCAATGCCTAGCTAAGGGCGTTAAACAATAGCGCTTGTTGGGAGGCAACCCAATGAATTTATCTTTTTTTCTTTCCATTTTGTTGCGTCCACACCGTCATAATTCTGTTGTGATTGTGTTTTTTGTGTTTATTTTTGTGTTTGAGCCAAGCAAAACCTTTATGACTAGTCTTGGTGATGGTTGTTTGATCCTGCTTGGAAAAAGACAGAAACTTTTTGCTCACAGATGATTTTTCATTTTTATTGAGAAAGAGCTTTTGAGTTGATTCTTTTTGCTGCTGGTTGATATGCCTTTTGCCCAGGCAGTCGTAATTGTTCAAAAGTTTTAAGGTACCAGAAGTATATGAAGTATACAGATTGCTACAGACTGGTCTGTTTTTGACAGATTCTGTTTTTGTTGAGTTGGTTGCTTGTTTTGATGAAACTATGGTTAGTATCGGGGGGTAATAGCCATGGAAAAGTGAGAATACATTAGCACAACACCAATATAGATAGAATTCATGTTTGCTACAGTACCAAAAGATGTGGTAGTTTGTTTTCTTGTGCTAATGATATCACGAGTTTCTGTTTAAGTTTGTGTTGTGAAGTTTTCAAGTTTTGGGTAATGTTCTCATGGACAAAGAGATAAGGAGTGAAAAGAGCTCAAGCTTGGGGATGCCCAAGGCATCCCAATCCAAATGCAAGGACACCAAGAAACCTAAGCTTGGGGATGCCCCGGAAAGGCATCCCCTCTTTCGTCTCCAATCCATCGGTAATATTACTTGGAGCTATATTTTTATTCACCACATGATATGTGTTTTGCTTGGAGCGTCTTGTATCGTAGGAGTGTTTTCTTTTTGTTGTGTCACAATCATCCTCTGCACACCTTTTGGAGAGAGAGAGACATGCACTCATCGTGATTTTGCTAGAATTCTCATAGTGCTTCACTTATATCTTTTGAGCTAGATAATTTTTCTCTATGTGCTTCACTTATATCTTTTAGAGCACGGCGATGCGTGACTTGGTAGTTGGCTTATGCTATGAAAGTAGTCCCAAAGGTGATAGGTACCCAAAGAGGATAGAAAAACCTCCATCTTCATGTGCATTGAGTAGAAAGAGAAGTCTTGATTCCTCTCAATTAGTTTTGAGACGTGGATTTGGTAATACTAAGAGCTATGTTAGTAGGGTGTTGTGAGTCTAGAAATACTTGTGTTGAAGTTAGTGATTCCCGTAGCATGCACATATGGTGAACCGCTATGTTAGGAAGTCGGTGCATAATTGATCTATTGATTGTCATCCTTTGTGTTGAGGTCGGGATCGCGCGATGGTTAACACCTACTAGCCCTTCCCCTAGGAGTATGCGTTTAGCACTTTGTTTCGATTACTAATAAAAACTTTCGCAACAAGTATGTGAGTTCTTCATGACTAATGTGAGTCCATGGTATAGATGCACTTTCACCTTCCACCTTTGCTAGCCTCTCTAGTGTCGTGCAACTTTCATCGGTGCACAAATCCACCATATGCCTTCCTCAAAACAGCCACCATACCTACCTACTATGGCATTTTCATAGCCATTCCGAGATATATTGCCATGCAACTCCCACTGGTCCGTCTAATGACTTGTGTTGTCACTCTCATAATTTCCATTGCATGATCGTAAGATAGCTAGAGAGATGTTCCAACGTCATACGCCAAGCTAGATCGTTGCACATCCCGGTACACTGCCGGAGGCATTTCCTATAGAGCCATCATCGTTCTAAGCTTTGAGCTGTGAGTAAAAAAAAGTGTGATGACCATTATTAGAGCATTGTCCCATGAGAGGTAAAAAAAGAGGCCAAAGATCCCATAAAAAAAGGAGAAAAGAGAAAAATAAAAAGAGAAGAGGCCTAAGAGCCCAAATAAAAAAGAGAGAGAAAAAGAGAGAAGGGACAATGCTACTATCTTTTTCCACACTTGTGCTTCATAATAGCACCATGTTCTTCATGATTGAGAGCTTCTTCCTTTGTCACTACCATATGCTAGTGGGAATCTTCATTATATAACTTGGCTTGTATATTCCAATGATGGGCTTCTTCAAAATTGCCCTAGGTCTTCGTGAGCAAGCAGGTTGGATGCACAGCCACTAGTCCTCCTTTTGAGCTTTCACATACTTATAGTTCTAGTGCATCCCTTGTATGTCAATCCCTACTCATTCACATTGATATCTATTAATGGGCATCTCCATAGCCTTTTGATATGCCGAGTCAATGTGACCATCTCCTCCTTTGTGTCTCACAACCACCACCACACTCTATTCTACCTAGAGTGCTATATCCATGGATCACGCTCATGTATTGCGTGATAGTTATAAAAGGTTTGAGAAAGTAAGAGTGCGAAAACAATTACTTGGCCAATACCGGGGTTGTGCATGATTTACATTAGTTGTGTGAGGATGATGGAGCATAGCCAGACTATATGATTTTGTAGGGATAACTTTCCTTGGCCTTGTTATTTTGGAAGTTCATGATTACCTTGCTAGTTTGCTTGAAGTATTATTGTTTTCATGTCAATAGCAAACTATTGTTTCAAATCTTACGGATCTGAACATTCATGTCACGTGAAAGAAGTTGCAAAGGACAGCTATGCTAGGTAGCATTCCACATCAAAAATTTAGTTTTTATCACTTCCCTACTCGAGGACGAGCAGGAGTTAAGCTTTGGGATGCTTGATACGTCTCCAACGTATCTATAATTTTTTATGGTTTCATGCTATTATCTTGTCAAACATTGGATGTTTTGCATGCCTTTTATATATTTTTTGCGACTAACTTATTAACTCTGTGCCAAGTGCGAGTTCCTGTTTTTTCCATGTTTTTGACCCCTTTCAGAGGAGGATTTTGAACGGAGTCCAAACGGAATGAAACTGCCAAAAAGATTTTTTTCGGAACAGAAAAAGATCGGGAAGCCGGAGAATCAGGGCAGGGGGCCAGCAGGGACCCCACAAGCCCTCATGGCGCGGCCAGGGGGGCCCATGCCCCCCTGGCTTGTGTGCTCCGTGAGCCTCCTTTTCCCTAGGTTTTGCGCCTATATATTCCCCAAAATCCCATAAAAAATCAGGAGATCATCGAAAGTACTTTTCCGCCGCCGCAGGCTTCTGCCTCCGCAAGATCCCATCTGGGGCACGTTCTTGTGCCCTGCTGGAGGGGGAATTCGGATACAGAGGGCTTCTTCATCAACACCATGACCTGTCCTATGATGCCTGAGTAGTTCACCATAGACCTACGGGTCCATACCTAGTAACTAGATGGCTTCTTCTCTCTCTTGGATCTTCAATACAAAGTTCTCCATGATCTTCATGGAGATCTATACGATGTAATCTTCTTTTGCGGTGTGTTTGTCGAGATCCGATGAATTGTGGATTTATGATCAGATTATCTTTGAATCTTATTTGAGTTTCTTCTGATCTCTCTTATGCACGATTTCATATCCTTGTAATTCTCTTCAAGTTGTGGGTTCTGTTTGCCAACTAGATCTATGATTCTTGCAATGGGAGAAGTGCTTGGTTTTGGGTTCATACCGTGCGGTGGCCTCATCAAGTGACAGAAGGGGTAGCGAGGCACGCATCGTGTTGTTGCCATCAAGGGTAAAAAGATGGGGTTTTCATCATTGGTTTGAGTTTATCCCTCTACATCATGTCATCTTGCTTAAGGCGTTACTCTGTTCGTCATGAACTCAATTAACTAGATGCATGCTGAATAGCGGTTGATGTGTGGAGTAATAGTAGTAGATGTAGAAAGTATCGGTCTACTTGTCTCGGACGTGATGCCTATATGTATGATCATTGCCTTAGATATCGTCATGACTTTGCGCGGTTCTATCAATTGCTCGACAGTAATTTGTTCACCCACCGTGATATTTGGTATTTTGAGAGAAGCCTCTAGTGAACACTATGGCCCCCGGGTCTACTCCACACCATATTTTCAGCCTTACACTTTTTCTTCGTTGCACTTTCCGCCTTCAGATCTCACTTTGCAATCAATCTTGAAGGGATTGACAACCCTTTTATAGCGTTGGGTGCAAGCTCTTTTGTGTTTGCGCAGGTACTCTGGACATGACGAGATTCTCCTACTGGATTGATACCTTGGTTCTCAAACTGAGGGAAATACTTATTGCTCCTGTGCTGCATCACCCTTTCCTCTTCAAGGGAAAAACTGGCGCAAGCAAGAGAAGTAGCAAGAAGAATTCCTGGCGTTGCCGGGGAAGGACTTTTGTTGCCGTAGCAGGCATCTTCTATCTTCTATTCGCAGTCACAACCAAATAACCCTAAGGATTTAAGTCCATAGACACAAGAGGAAATCAAACTTGGCCATTCACCCTGCTTGGCTACAATTGTATTTCTACAAGTAGAACAGTCTAGTAAACATTGATGGTGCTTAACGGGATTTGTTGGTTTAGTGACTAAATTTTGTTTGCAACATGAACCTGCATTTTCTTGGATTATGTGAGTTTCATAGGAATTTGCGCAAACAACTATAACTAGGCCAAAATCATACAACAATCAAGTTGTTTGATAAGGCTGCTCCCAATGCTCCCCTGTGGCGATGTTTCTTTGTCATTGCATTAATTTTTTATCTGTGTGATGTGGAATTTATTGATAGAGTGGATAAAATAGCGTAAGACCCAACATGAACATGCAGCTCTATCCTGATCAAGCGATGAATTCTTTATAATGGTAGAAATGCATAATGAGGGCTTAACAGGATGGACATCATCACAAATACATGTACTAAATAGAAGATTACACAAGTAGGTATTGGCTAACACTCGCGACAGTAGACATGGATGCAACATGAATATCTCGGTACATCAATACAACTCAATCATCATCCCAAAGACAAGATCCGACTAAGAAAACGACGCCCATCATGCTAATCCATTGCTGCCAACCAGGAAACCATCCTATGATCGTTTTCGAAGAAGAAGAACCCAAAAGGGAAAGCAAGCATCACTCTCACGTCAAAGAATCACTTTATATGTACCTATATGTGTTGTTGTAGTCATCTATGAGCCTTTTGGGGCTCAGGAATCTCATCACTAAGGGTACCAAAGCTAGAAAAAACTTTAATGGGTGCGGAAATGTTAAGTGGTGAGGTTGTAACAAGTACTAAGAATTCGTAACCAACTAGTCTTACGAGTACTAGAACAAGAAGAGATAAATCCTACGCAAACTGGTCATAACTAGTATGATCAAGAAGTGATCATGAACACCTACCTACGAGTTATTCATAACCCCACCGCGTTCTCTTATTAATTCCATCCTCTCAAGAAGATACGATCACGGTTACTTATGCGGCTGGCAAGTTTTAATAGATTTAGTTTCATTATAAGAAACAACTATTTTTCCAAGAATAAACATCTTTGTCGTCAGCATATTGTCGGGCAGACGTCAAAGGCCTGTTTGCCATCAGGAGATTAGCGACAAAACTATACTAACGACAAGTAATATAAAAAGAAGACGACAAAGGAAAACAGACGGCAACAACAAATTTGCCATCAACCATGACACTAGGTGGCAACAAAGGGTGGATCTTTGTCGTCTCCTTTACGAGAGGCTCACGGGAAAAAGGCGGACTTGACGATATTAAACGGATGGGCATTTTGCCTTTTTTATTTGTGATGGTAGACTTCAACCACCAGATATTTGTTGTCTGCTTTTATTCATACTGATGGCAAAAAAATGGATTGTGAAAAAATAAAACACACGCGCCCGGCCGCATTGATGTCTACTACTCAACTTTATTCTTGTAGACTCTATTGGGCCTCGAAGCGCAGAGTTTTGTAGGACAGTAGCAATTTTCCCTCAAGTGGATGACCAAAGGTTTATCAATTCGTGGGAGGTGTAGGATGAAGATGGTCTCTCTGTAACAACCATGCAATCAAATACAAAAAATCTTTTGTGTCCCCAACACTCCCAATACAATAAAAAATTGTATAGGTGCACTACTTCGGTGATACAAGTGTAGTATGGATAGTAGATATAGGTTTTTGTAAACTGAAAATATTAGAACAACAAGATGGAAAATGTAAAATAGCATGAAATTTTTTGTGTAAATGCTTGGTAATAAGGCCTAGGGTTCATACTTTCACTAGTGCAATCTCTCACCAATGCTAACATAGTAGAATCATATGTTCATCCCTCAACGTGCAACAAAGAATCACTCCAAAGTTCCTATCTAGGGGAGAACAATAAGATGAAATTGGTGTAGGTAGTAGAACCACCTCAAAATTATTCTGTCTGATCAATGTTTTGAGCTATTCCTATAAGTGTCACAAACAACCCTAGAGTTCGTACTAGAATAACACCCATGATACATATCAATCAACCCTAATGTCACCTAGATACTCGAATGTCACCTAAAGTATCTGTGGATAAATTATATGACATGCATCAAACAATTTCAGATTCTTGATATTCAATCCAACACAAAGAACTTCAAGGAGAACCCCAAGATTTCTATCGAAGAACATAGTATGAAAACGTGTAATCAACCCATATGCATAGATCCCCAAGGTCATGGGAATCCGCAAGTTGATGCGATAACATATATCAAGTGAATTACCTAAATACCCCAATGTCACTACGGGTATCCACATGCAAGACATACATCAAGTGTTCTCAAACCTGAATATTCAATCCAACATAACGAGATCTTAAAGTGAAAGATTCAATTCATCACAAAATAGCAATGGACAAACACCATATGATCCAACTATATTAACAAAGCCTGTAATACATCAAGACCATGACATCTAAAGAACACATAGCTACTGGTCGAAAACCTCAGCCTCGACGGTGAATTACTCCGTCCTCGTCATGCCCTCCGCCGGGAAGATGAAGATGGCCACCAGAGATGATTTCCCCTATCCGGAAGGGTACTAGAACGTATCTAGATTGGGTTTTCATCTATACAAAGAGTTGTGGCGACCAAGTGGAGGTTTCTCTTTATTTTTGGAGTTTCTAGTATATATAGGATTTTTCACCATTGGAATCACGCTAAACGAGGCCACATAGGCCCCAGAAGCCATCACGCCACGGCCTAGGGGGTCACGGCCTATTGGCTTGTGGCCCACTGGTGGCTCCCCTCTAGTGGTTCTTTGCTCCAATATTGCTTATTTCCTCTAGAAAAAAAAGTTTTGGACGATTCCGAGAACTTTTATTTTCTACACAAAAAACAACAACACGGTAATTCTGCTGAAAACAGGGTCAGTCCGGGTTAGTTCTAAATAAATCAAATAAAGTGCATCAAAACTATATAAAAGTATTGTAAACATAGGCAAACATGGCATGAATACTTCATAAATTATCGATACGTTGGAGACGTATGAGCACCCCCAAGATTTAATTCCTACTCGTCTGCGAGTACATAAATGATAAAAGAAATAATTTATGAAGTGTGAATGCTAGCATAGTATATAAGTTTGATCAATGATAATTCCAATCACTTTTTCTAGCATCATAACCAGTAACGTTTTCATAAAAATCATCATAGTTGAGTAGCATTCAATTCACATGTCATGGTTCAAACAATGCATTCTCTTGAAACTCAGCATCATATGTTCTTAGTGAGAAACAATTTCAATGCATCACCAAGTCTAAGTAAGATCTCCACATGATCAATTATCATATAGTCTTACATGATTTCTAGTACTCAAGGCATATTTTTAAAAGAAACAACATCCGTCGAACACAGAGAAAGATAGGGGCTTAAAGTTGCGCCTCCCAACATACTTATCATAAAGATAATTGTCAACAATAATGAATGATGATCAAATATATTTGACTGGATATATATGTTTGGATCTTTCCCCCACCACATAGTGCTTGCCAACTAATAGATTGAGGTTGGAATAAGAAGTTGACTCAACATGAAAAATAAGTAACATGAAAGTAAACGAATTGCCCCTTCGCAGAGGGAATCAGGGGATTCACACATGTGCCAGAGCTCATTTTTTGAAAACAGAGATGGATATGTAATTTGGGTGGTGTGCCTTTCGTGTCAGTGTTACGACAAGAGTTTTCAACATCTTCCATGCTAATCACATTATTGGCGGTTCCCAAACAGAACTGAAATTTTTACTCCCCGTGAACCATTCAATCACATTCCATGGCTTTCTAGGGGGATTTCTTGTTTATTTATTTTTGTATTATGCAGGCCTGGGAATCCTTTTTAGCATCCTTTCTCGTGCAATGACAAGTGAATAAACACTCATCTTGAGAATAAATCGCTTAGCATGGAAGATAATGACCGCCCCTTCGCTCCATGAGAAGTACGAGCACACAAAACATATGTTTATTTGAATGTTTAGAGATGGCACATGCAAAGTTACTTGGAATGACAGTGAAATACCATATATAGGTAGGTATGGTGCACTCTCATGGAAGAAACTTGGTTCAAGGATTTGGATGCACAAGTAGTATTTCTACTTAGTACGAAGTTTTGGCTAGCAAAAGGTTCTAAACAAGCACCACACGTTGGAGGATTCATAACAATATAACTTCTATGGAAATATATCCAAACATAACAATTACGTCATCTTCCTTGTCCAACTTCAACTATTTGATCAAGTTTGAAAATAATTAATTGGTATTCACAATCATAAAATATGTTCAAGATAATATATTTGTATGTGAAAGTTCTGTTTCTTATAGTAATCATTCATGGATTGCTTGTATGACCAATTTCATGATTGTCAAACTTCAATAGATTTTATTTCCAAACCAAATGTGAAACTACTACAAGTCATAAAGCACTTTGATGATTTCAGATTTATGATATTTTATTCATTCACAATTTACTCTTAGGATATAAGTGAAGCACAAGAGTAAACATCAAACTACTCTCAAAAAGATATAAGTGAAGATCAATGAGTAGTTAAACAATCAAGTAGCTATGTGAGGACTATCTCTCAATAAATATTTTCAGATATGATATTTTATTTCAAAAGGCAAAGAAAACAAAAATGCATTCCAAGAATAGCACATATCATGTGGAAAAATAAAAATTTAGGCTCAACAAGACTAACCGATATTTGTTTGATGAAGAGAGGTGTGATGTGTAGCATCCCCAAGCTTAGATTCTCGAGACTTCTTGAAATATTTACTTGGGGTGCCTTTGGCATCCCCAGGCTTGAGCTTTGTCAGAGTTAATGGTCAAACCATTCACCCGATGGCATCCTTCGCTATGACCATTTCAAAGGGTTTCACACGAGGGAGTGGGGAAAGTGACCAAATGTTAAGAGCTTGGGGATGAATCAGTACAACTAAGGAACCAGGGACACGGATGTAAAAAAACCTGATTTTTTATTATCATATTTCCTTGTTCATGAAAATCATTTATTATCTATGCTATAGTTGCATTGGTCGGAAACTTAAATACATCTGTGGATATATAAACACCATTTTGTCCCTAGTGAGCCTCTACTAGACTAGCTAGATGGTTAAAGTTTTCTAACTATAGATATAAGTTTTCATTTTCTAACAGGATCACATCATTAGGACAATGATGTGATGGACAAGACCCAACCTAAGCATATCATTTGATTGCATCACTTGATTTACTACTACTCCTTTCATCATGTCAAATATGTGTTTCTAAGACCATGAGATCATGAAACTCCTTGACACCGGAGGAATGCATTGTGTGCATCAAACATCACTTCGTAACAAGGTGATCATAAAGGTGCTCGACAGGTATCTTAAACGGTGTCTGTTGGGTTGGCATGGATCAAGACTGGGATTTTTTACTCTGTATGATGGAGAGGTATCTTTGGGCCCTCTCGGTAATATAACATCATAAGAATCTTGCAAGCAATGTGAATAAGGAGTTAGTCACGGGATCTTGTATTACACAACGAGTAAAGAGACTTTCTGGTAACGAGATTGAACTAGGTATGGAGATGCCGATGATCGAATCTCAGGCAAGTAACATACCAACGGACAAAGAGAAATACATGTGGGATTGACTAAATCCTTGACATCGTGGTTCGACCGATTAAGATCTTCGTGGAATACGTAGGTACCAATATGGGCATCGAGGTCCCCCTATTGGTTATTGACGAGAGAGGAGTCTCGGTCATGTCTACATGATTCTCGAACCCGTAGGGTCCGAAGGCTTAACATTTGATGATGATATGGTATTATTGAGTTACGTATGTTGCTGACCATATGTTGTTTCGAGTCCCGGATATGACGAGGAGCTCCAGAATGGTTCGAAGGTAAAGATTCCTATATGGTAAGTTCATATTCGAGTTTCGGAGTGGTTTCGGGACTTGCTGGTTATTGTCAGGAGTGCCGGAAGGGGTTCTGGGGGTCAACTTGGGAGGTCCACCTACCGTGGAGGGCCCCATGGGCTGAGAGAGGTGGCGCACGAGCCCCGGGTAGGCTGGGTCATTCCGTGACAGCAGACCTTCCCCTGCAATGGCACCAGAGAATGCTCCTAGCACTCTCCGGCAATCGAAACTAGAAGAATGTTGTTGACGGCCCACCAGCGCGTGGGATCGCAGCAGTTTTCAAGGGTAGAGTATTAGACCCAAATTTGTTGATCGCCAGACAGGAGGTGAGAGGATACTCTCGAGTATTAGCAGCTGAATGTGTCAGATTCAACCACACCTGAAAGATTAGTATCTGCAAGCAAAGTACTAACAACAAAGTAGTATGATAACAACGGTGTCAGAAACGATCTGTTGACGGCAGACTATTCCTAACTGTCGTATCAATGGCGCCAAGTTGCCTCGTTGACAGAAATTGTCTGTTCCCGTCAACGACTAGCGTACCAAAATTGTAGCAGGTAGCAGCAGTGTAACGAGTAATAGCAGTGGCAAGAAACAACAGTAGTGACAGAAGTAGCAAGTAGCAACATTAGCAAGCGACAGTAGTAGCAATAGTAGCAGCAGAGCAAGACAAGTAACAACAGCAGAGTAAGACAAGTAACAGCAGCAGAGCAAGACAAGTAACAACAGCAGTAGGACAAACTCGTAGGCAATGGGTCGGTGATTTGTTTGGATGTTATTCATCATGCAACAGTTATAACACGGAGAGATATGTGGCTAGCTCCCATTCTTCAATGTGATGTAGGCATGCATTCCGTGTGTCGTCATACGTGCTTACGGAAAAGAACTTGCATGACATCTATTGTCCATCCCTCCCGTGGCAGCGGGGTCCAAAAGGAAACTACGGGATATTAAGGTTCTCCTTTTAATAAAGAACAGGACCAACGCATTAGCACTTGGTGAACACATGAACTCCTCAAACTATGGTCATCCGGGAGTGGTTCCGGTTATTGTCACTCCGGGGTTGCCGGATCATAACACATAGTAGGTAACTACAACTTGCAAGATCGGATCTAAAACACACATAAATTGGTGACAACATAATAATTTCAGGTCTGAAATCATGGCACTCGGGCCCTAATGAAAAGCATTAAGCATGGCAAAGTAGTAGCAACATCAATCTCGGAACATAGTGGATACTAGGGATCAATCCCCGTCAAAACTAATTCGATTACATGATAGATCTCATCCTACTCATCACTGCCCAGCGAGCCTACGAATAGATTACTCACGAACGACGAAGAGCTTCATGGAATTGGAGAGGGAAGAAGGTTGATGATGACGATGGCGACGATTTCCCCTCTCCGGAGCCCAAAACGGACTCCAGATCCGCCCTCGAGATGAAGAACAGGATGTGGCGGCGCCTCCGTATTGCAAACGCGACGAAATCTTTTCTCTTAATTTTTTATGGGACGAAAGTGAACTTATAGAGCTGAGATTGGGGGCGGCAGAGCCACTTGGGCCCCACAAGCTTGCCATACGCCATAAGGGGGGTGGCGGGGGCAGGGCTTGTGGCCCACTGGCCCACCTCCTCCGGTGGATCTTTGCGCAGGTATTTTTCATATTTTCTAAAAATATTCCTCGTAAATGTTGAGGATGTTCTGAGAACTTTGATTTCTGCACAAAAATAACACCAAGGCATTTCTGCTGAAAACATCGTCAGTCCACGTTAGTTCCATTCAAATCATGCAAATTAGAGTCCAAAACAAGGGCATAAGAGTTTGGAAAAGTAGATACGATGGAGATGTATCAACTCCCCCAAGCTTAAAACCTTGATTATCCTCAAGCAACTCAGTTGACAAACTAAGAGAGAAAGAAAAACTTTGACAAACTATGTTTGATCTTGTTGTTGCAACTATGTCTAACTCATAACCAGAATTTCAGCAAGATCACAAGTTAACCACATAAGCAAGTGACACAAAGGTCTCACGGTAAACTAATATCAATGGCATAATCAGCTAACGAGCAAATAATAATGAGTTTCGAATACCAACACTTCAATCAAAGCAAGCATGAAGCAATATGAATAGGTGATATCTCGCTAGCTCTTTCTGAGACCGCAAAACATAAATGCAGAGCACGTTCAAAGATCAAGGGGTGACTAAACATTGTAATTCATAGCAACGAAGATCCAGTCATAGTCATACTCAATATCAATCAAAAGCAAAGCATAAAAATGACATAGGTGCTCTCTAATTGGTGCTTATATAAGAGGAGGATGACTCGACAGGAATATAAATAGACAGGCCCTTCGCAGAGGGAAGCATTGATTTGCAGAGGTGCCAAAGCTCAAGTTTTGAAAACAGAGATAATAATTTTGGTGGCATGCTTTCATTGTCAATGCAATGACCAAGAGTTCTCAATATCTTCCATGCTACTCATGCTATAGGTGGTTCCCAAACAGAATAGTAAAGGTTTAACGCCCCCACCACCAATCAATCACACTCCACAGCTAGCCGAATCCTCGGGTACCGTCCACACTAACATACTTCCGGGGGAGTCTTGTTTTACAGTTATGTTTTCGATTTAAGCGTGGAACTGGGCATTCCAATTACCGGCCCCTTTCTCGTCAATGACAGAGAATAAAGACATGTCGAGGATAACACTCCTAGCATGGAAGATACCAATAGCCCCCTCTCACCACATGAGCGGTTCGGGCATGCAAAACAAATTATTTCTTGAAGGTTTGAGAGTGGCACATGCAAATTTACTTGGAACGGCACGTAGATACCGCAAATAGGTAGGTATGGTGGACTCTCATGGAAAATCTTTTGGGTTTAAGGAAGTGAATGCACAAGCAGTATTCCGCTTAGTACAAGTGAAGGCTAGCAAAAGACTGGGAAGCGACCAACTAGAGAGCGACAACAGTCATCAAGATGCAATGTATTTGACTAACATTGAATGCAAGCATGAACAAGATATAAGTCACAATGAACATGATCATCATAGAGGCTATGTTGATTTTGTTTCAACTACATGCATGAACATGCGCCAAGTCAAGCCACTTGAATCATTCAAAGGAGAATACCATCCTATCATACTACATCATAGTCATCTCAAAATCTATGTTGGCATTCAAGACAAACCATTATAAACTCTCAGCTAAATAAGCATGGCATCAGAAACTATGATCTCTAAGTTGTCATTGCAAACATGGTTCTCTCACAACAAAGCTAAATCTGGATCGACAAGCTAGTCATATTTACAAAAAGAAAATAGATAGAGTTCATACCAGCTTTTCAGTCTCAGTCACTTCATCATATATCATCATTATTGCCTTTCACTTGCACGATCGAACGATGAGAACAATAATAAGAGTGCTCATGCATTGGACTAAGCTGAATCTGCAGGCAAACACAAAGGAGAAGACAAAGTAATATGGCTCTTTGAAAGCTAATACGGTATGCATGCAAGAGCCACTAAACATTGTAACCAATATCTTGTACCTTGACCCACAGAAAAAGAAAACTATTTGCACGGGAAAGCTCCCAACAAGCAAAAGAAGAAAGGAAAATCTTTTTGCGTTTTCTCAAAAGGACACAAAACAAGAAAACAAGAAAACGAAAATAAACTAGCATGGATAATATAGTGGCAAAGTGTAAACATCGGCTAACAAAGCGAAAGCATAAGCATGAATGTAAAGTCGGTGAGAACACGTACTCCCCCAAGCTTAGGATTTTGGCCTAGCTTGGTCTACTCCCATGGTGGGAAATCACCAGCTCCGAGATACTCCGGAGCAGACTGTGGATGCGACTGCTGTGTGAGCTCCTTTGGCTCCCACTCATAAACTGGCGTCTGGTACTCGACTGGTGGCTCGGGCACGGGCGCCTGTGGTTGGGCCAAGCCCCAATATGCGTAGATGTCCGAGGGCATAATAGTGTACCTGCCTGCATGAAGATCGAACAAAGAAGGAGCAGGTAAAGTAATAGTCTCTCGAGTACCCTGACTAAATACAAGGTTATAAATCATCCGTCTACTAGCATCTCTATCAAGAAAATCATGGCGAACCATGCTGTCATAATCCAGATATTTCTCAGGGAGAAGCATCTCTCCTTCCTCTCCCAGTCTAATGGGTATCTCAAAGTGTCTGGCAAGACGGGTAGCATAGATACCTCCATAGACGACACCTTGGAACGGTTGGTGTTCAACCGTTGGGCTACTATAGCACCTAGGCTATAAGTCTTATCGTTTTAAAGCCCTTCGCGCAAAACCGCAAGGTCTGGAGAACTAAGTGATCCAGCCTCCCCACAGCGAATCAAACATTTTCCCACAAATAGTGAGAAGTACCGAAGCACAGGAAAATGTATGCTAGCAATTCTAGCGCGAGACACTCCTCTCTCCTCTCCAACAGCAATAGCACCAATGAAATCCTCCAAGTCCCTTGGACGAGGGTCACGGATATCCCCAACATAAGGTAATTTGCATACATTGCAAAAATCCTATAGTGTCATGCACTGGGGAACATCGTATATCATGAACCCAACCATGGGAGGATTCTTCCTCGGATAAAAGTTGAAGTTTTGAACGAGAATATTGGTGAGGAGGAGATATTGTGAGCACTTATCTGCAACGAACGCAGTAAGACCTGCGTTCTCTACCAAGTAATAATAGTCTTCATAAAGCCCAGCGGCGCACAAAAATTCATCACTTGGCCACTCGCACGCTCGAACTTCTGTGACTTGAGGGACTACGTACTTGGGGTGGTTCTTCTCATCCTCCTTGGGGTTATGGCTTGAGGAGCATCTCAAGAACCTCCTCATCTTTTCCATTTTCTAGCTCTGAAAAATTCTGAAATGTTTAGAGACTTCAAAAGAAAAGTGAACAAAGATTAACCCAACTTGTAGCAACTAATCCTACTAGTGCCTAGAGACCGTATCACGCACTAAAACTACTTGGGACCAGCTAAAATCAACCTTTCTAGCTCAAGAATAGGGTCACCAAGGTAGCAAGAATACGCGAAGGATAAAAGACTAGAGCAAAAAGTAATTGGACCAATGGAGGAGTCACTTACCAAGGAGTAATTTCCCCTAAACGGTTTGGAGAATGGTGCTTTGAGCAAGGACACGGGTTTGAGCTGCGAAACAATTTTTTCTGGAGGTGGAAGAAGAGGCTGGGAGCTCGAATGAGTGGAGGGGGTACCTGTGGGCCCCACAAGCTTGCTAGCCGCCACCAGGGGGTGGCGGTGGCAGGGCTTGTGGCCCACTGGTCTGACCCCCAGGCCAACTCTTATTGTCGAGGTATTTTTGTCCGGGACCATCGGAGAACTTTTATTGTCGAGGTATTTTTCTCCGGGACGCTAAAATAGAAAACAATAAAAGCTAAACTAAATCTATCATTTTTCTTCTAAGAAACAGGAAATGAAAGCTCAAAACAGAGGTATGTGACTCTTTGATTCATCCATTTCAAGGTGATCGAAAGAAATCCATCAATGGGGTTGGTCAAGTCCTCATGACAAAACCTTCTCGAATCGCAAGAGAGAATGAAGAATTTTCGAGTAGCCACTAAGTCACCTCAATGGGGATATGTATCTCCCCAACAAGCAAATCATACTTCATCTTGACACGGGGAATAGGGCATTCAAAGCTCCCAATAAGAATCGATGAAGTCTTTTCGAGAGCATTGATGCAATGTACTTGATATCGTTTCTTCGGAAAGTGCACCATGTGCTCATTACCGTTGACATGGAAAGTGACATTGCCTTTGTTGCAATATATAACAGCCCATGCAGTGTTTAAAAAGGGTCTTCCGAGGATGACAGCCATGGCATCATCCTCGGTAATATCCAAGATAACAAAGTCTGTTAAGATAGTGGTGTTAGCAACCACAACAGGCACATCCTCGCAAATGTCGATAGGGAAAGCAATTGATTTGTCGGCCATTTGCAGAGAAAGTTTAGTAGGTGTCAACTCAAGGTCACATAAGGCAGTTCTTACCTAGTTTCCTTTAATGGAGCAAGGTATAGTGGCCACTCCGGGATCACCAAGTTTCTTAGGAGTTCCACCTTTGAAAGTGTAATTGGCAAGCATGGTGGAGATCTCAAGATCCGGTATCTTGAATTTATTAGTCACGATATCTTCCATGTACTTGGCATACGGAGACATCTTGAGCATATAAGTTAACCGCATCTGCAGAAAGATGGGTCTTATCATCTCAACGAAGCGCTCCAAATCCTCATCATCCTTTTTCTTGGATGGCTTAAGAGGAAAGGGCATAGATCTCTGAACCCATGGCTCCCTTTCTTTACCATGCTTCCTAGCAGTGAAGTCATTCTTATCGCATCTCTTAGGTTGTGGGTTATCAGGATTCACCAAAGGTTCAATCTCCACATCCTCATCATTGCTAGGTTGAGAATAATTATGAACATCGCTGTCCATATTGTCACCAGGTTCATGTTCATCACCGTATCGTGTTTCTGCATCAGACGCAGAAATATCATTAGGTTCTTCAGGTGTGACAGTATTTGGTGAACTGGCATGTAGGTTTCTATCATCCTTCTTCTTCTCCTTAGGATGACTAGGTGTATCAGCATTTATTCCTTGAGAATCTTGATCAATTCTCTTAGGATGACCTTCAGGATACAAAGGTTCCTGAGTCATTTTGCCTGCTCTAGTAATGACTCTGACAGAGTTGTCATTTAATTCATTGAGCAGGTCATTCTGAGCTTTAAGTACTTGTTGTACCTGAGTAGTAATCATAGAGGCATGTTTACTCAGAAGCTTCAGATCACTGACATTTCTGTCTACACAAGCACTTAAATGGCTAAGTATACGAGTACTTTGTTCCAAGTGTGTGCTAACATAATCATTGAAACTCTGTTGTTTGGCAACAAAGTTGTCAAATTCATCAAGGCATAGGCTAGCAGGTTTGTCAAAAGGAATATCACTCTCATCAAACCTACGCAGAGAATTCACTTCTACTACCTGTATCGGGTTATTGAGACCATGGATCTCTTTGATAGGTGGTAGATTTTTGACATCTTCACATCTAATACCTTTCTCTTGCATAGATTTCTTAGCTTCTTGCATATCTTCGGGGTTGAGGAATAGAATACCTCTTTTCTTCGGAGTTGGCTTAGGAGGTGGTTCGGGAATAGTCCAAGCATTATCGTTGATCAAGATGTTATTCAGTAGGGTATCAACTTGTTCTATAGTTCATTCCCTAAAAACACAACCGACACAACTATCTAGGTGGTCTCTGGAGGCTTCGGTAAGTCTGTTATAGAAGATATCAAGTATCTCGTTCTTCTTAAGAGGGTGATCTGGCAAAGCATTCTGTAGCTGGAGGAGCCTTCCCCAAGCTTGTGGGAGACTCTCTTCTAGGAGCTGAGCAAAGTTGTATATTTCATGCAAGGCAGCTTGCTTCTTATGGGCAGGGAAATATTTCTCATGGAAGTAATAGACCATATCCTGGGGACTACTCACACATCCAGGAGCAAGAGAGGTGAACCAAGCTTTAGCGTCATCCTTTAGAGAGAAAGGAAACAACTTAAGGATATAGTAGTGGCGGATCGTCTCCACATTAGTGAAAAGGGTGGCTATATCGTGTAGTTTGTCAAGATGGGCTACGACCGTCTCAGACGCATAACCATGAAAAGGATCAAATTTGACTAGAGAGATTATCTCAGGTTCGACAGAGAATTCATAATCCTTATCGGTGATAAAGATAGGTGAAGTGGCAAACTTTGGGTCGTATTTCATCCTAGCTTTCAGAGATTTTTCCTTCCACTTGAGAAGTAATTTCTCAGCGTCATAGGCATCCTTACACGCAAGAAAATCCTCAGCTATCTGTCCCTCCATAACGTAACCCTCAGGTATATCAGGCAATTCATATCTAGGAGAGCTAGATCTAGCAGGAGCAAAAGTTGGTTCTATCTCAATAGTGTCGGTAGTTTCAGAAGCATCACGAGCATTGGCAGTAACTCTAGTAATATGAGCATCAATGAATACCCCTAGTGGCATATCAGGCAAAGTAGCATCTCTAGGAGTATCAAGCATAGTATCATGAGGCATAGTATCTCTAGCAGTATCAGGCAAAGCAGTATCAGGCATAGTTTCTCTAGCAGTATCAAGCATAGTATCATTAGGCATAGTATCTCTAGCAGTATCAGGCAAAGCAGTATCAGGCATAGTATCAAGCATAGCATCTCTAGCAGTAGCATCATAAGCATCAGGAAGCACAGGCGACATATCAAGATTTCTAGAAGGAGGTGATGTCGCAAACTTACTCATAACTGAAGGTGAATCAAGTGTAGAGCTAAATGGCAGTTCCTTACCTCCCCTCCTAGTTGAGGGCAATACTTTGGTTTTCGGATCCTTCAGATTCTTCATAGTGATCAACAGATATAAATCCCAAGTGACTCAGAGAATATAGAAATACCTCCCCGGCAACGGCACAAGCAAAATGCTGATTCCGTGACAACAAACCTTCCCCTGCAACGGCACCAGAAGAATGGTGCTAGCACTCTCTGGCAATCGAAACTAGAAGAATGTTGTTGACGGCCCACCAGCGCGTGGGATCGCAGAAGTTTTCGAGGGTAGAGTATTCGACCCAAATTTGTTGATCGCCAGACAGGAGGTGAGAGGATACTCTCGAGTATTAGCAGCTGAATGTGTCAGATTCAACCACACCTGAAAGATTAGTATCTGCAAGCAAAGTAGTAACAACGAAGTAGCATGATAACAACGGTGTCAGAATCAATCTGTTGACGACAGACTATTCCTAACTGTCGTATCAATGGCGCCAAGTTTCCTCGTTGACGGAAATTGTTTGTTCCCGTCAACGACCAGCGTACCAAAATTGTAGCAGGTAGCAGAAGCGTAACGAGTAATAGCAGTGGCAAGGAACAGCAGTAGTGTGACAGCCCGATGCTGACGTTCCAGAAGATTCCCCCCTTTATTCCGTTTTCGTCGTGTGGCTTATTTTATTTGTGGCATCGTCATCGCATCATTCACATCATCTACATTTCATCGGCATCTCCGTTGCCGCGAGTTTTGAAACTTACATCCGTTAGTAGTTGCCGGTTCTCGTCGTTTTCCGTTCTGAGCCCGACCGCACACGCACGTGCCCGCGGCACCGTCGAAACCCTGTTTTTAAAGTGTGCGCAAAATTTCTCTGATTGGGTTGAGATTTGACGTGCGGTGTTATTTTAATTTAGGTAGGCCGCCTGTCAAGTTTCGTCGCGATCGGGGTTCGTCTGGTGCCCGAACGGTCGACCGTAGCGGCACCGTAATCGGTCTATCGTCGGACGTGTCCCGGTGTTTTAAATCGCGTTGCCGCGCCGCTCGTTTTCCCTCTCGTCTTCGGATAACCACTCTTCACAGCCCTCTAGTTCCACCCAGTCACTTCCTCCGTTCGTGGTCGTCGGATCGCGATCGGACGGACGAGGTCCAACCAACCATAGCCCAACCCTATATAAGCACCACCCCATGGAGAGTCCTCTCTCACTCCACTAGGGTTTCCCCTAGCCATTTTTGCAGCCACCCCCCTAGAAAACCCCACCTGCTAGCTCCACCTCCTCCAAATCCCGTAGCCCAAACCCCCTGACCAAATCTGGCCATTGGATTTCCATCCAATGGCTCAGAATAACCCCAAACCCCACCTACCGGACATGTCCGCGACCCACTCGGACATGTCCGAGCGACCTCAATGCACCGAGCAGCCCCGCTGCCCCGATCTCCTCCCGATCCAGAGATCGTCGCTGCCCGATGCGCTCCCTTCGCGGGAGCCCCTGGAGGCCACCGCCTCGCCGGACGAGGCCAGGACCCCTCCTCCCTCTCCTTCCTTCTCTTCCTTCTCCTTCCTCTCTCCCTTTCTCTCAGCTCTCCTGCCTCATGATCTCTACCCGCAGGAACCGCCATGGATGGCACCATGGACCTCTGCCCGCCCCTACCACACGTGGATCCGACAGGGAGTCGTCGAATCTGCAGGAGCCCGCGCCGCCGGAGGCAAGCCCCATCGCCTTGTCCTCTCCTTTCTTCTCCCCGAGTTGATCCTCTTTCTCTCCCTCATTACCCTGCATGAGATCGGAATTGCATGGATGGCCCTCGCTGCCAGGTCCTCGCCGCAGCCACCGGATCTGGCGTCACCATGTACCTGCCGGACCTCGGCCCCCTCAGCCAGCACCATCCCCGTTTGAGTCCCGCGTGCCACAGGTCTGTAGCTCCTAGATCCGCCATTGTTCTGTCATGAAGTTCGTGAGGAAGAAGACCCGGGAAAATGATAGTTCTTATTACCCTTAGCTGCTAGCAGATCGCATGAGAGAGCGCAGCCGAGCTGGCTAGCTGCGCTGGGTTCCTTCCCACAGGTCTGGGGTTCAAATCCCAGTGGAGCCAATATAATTTGGCACTTTTGCGTTGACCTGCACCCTATGGAAGTGCTACTACATCTGCTTAGAATCATGTGCTATATCACAAACAGTGTAGCAGTCTAGTTGGCTAGCATAGCAACTTTTCCACCATGAGGTCCAGGGATCAAATCCCATGGTCTCTCTTTTATTTTCATCCCATGTTTTTTCCTTTTACATGCAAGTTGCATCCATGTCTTAGGATCTGTGCTGCACGTATCTCTTAGGACGTCACTCCGTTGGAGTTGAGCTATGTATGAAAGCCGACTAGAATGATGTGTAGTTTCACGTGCTTCACTTTCTTTTGTCGTTTAACCAACATAAAAAGTGATTAGGACGAATATGGACAGATTTAGAAAGTAACACATGGGGTCATTTCGGAGATGCTATATGATGTTTCCGACCTCATTTAAAATGCCTAGATAGGTAGTTAATTACGCTTCACCTCTTGCCATGTGTAACCACATTTAATATTGTCGTGTATCTAATCGGGATAGAACTGAATAATTAACGTGGAGTTTCGTCAATATGCAACTCCTTGCATATGGAACTTCACTTAATGTGTAGTGTTTGATTGTGTGATTTGTCATGCCGTGTCTTGCATGTGTTCAGCTGCTCATGCATCATTTGTGTTGTGCATCGTGTGGTGAATATCGTGTGTTGATGCTTGTTTCCAGTTTTCCCCGTCTCGATAGAGAACCGTTCGACTACATCGGTTCGTGTGCTTTACAGAGGCATTCTTCTTCCAAGCGGGATCTCACGCAAGATGACCATTTCCCCAGATACCATTACTATCATTGCCATGCTAGTTTTATCATTTCTGTCGTTATGTCTCGTTGCCTACCTCATGTTAAATGTCAGCCTCTCAACAATGCCATGAAACCCTCAACCTGTTCAACCTAGCAAACCACTGATTGGCTATGTTACTGCTTGCTTAACCCTGTTGTTAGCGTTGCTAGTTGGAGGTGCATTGCTTCCATGTGAAAGCACGGGTTCCTTGTTATATCACCATATATATTTAAATGCTATTTAATTTAATGCACCTATATACTTGGTAAAAGGTGGAAGGCTCGGCCCTTTTCTAGCCTGGTGTTTTGTTCCACCTTTGCCCCCTTAGTTTCCGGCTACCGGTGTTATGTTCCATAATTGAGCGCTCCTAACACGACCGGGGTTGTTATGGGGACCCCCTTGATAATTCGTTTTAGATTAAAGCTGGTCTGGCAAGGCCCAATGTTGGTACTACATTTGCCTATCACCTAATAAAATTGCATAGGGATTTTCCGGACCCCGAGGATAATTTAATCAACCCCCCGGGCCAGTGCTCCGCATGGGTGTTGGTCCAAACTGACAGACTACGGGGCCACCGCGGGGCAACCCGAGGTTTGGTTTCTCCTAGTGTGACCCATCCATCGTGTCCTGAGAACGAAGTACGCGACTCCTATCGGGATCGTCGACATATCGGGCGGCCTTGCTGGATTAGTTTTACCTTTGATGAGATATCTTGTGCATCGGGATTCTGGTGATACTTTGGGTAATCTCAGAGTTGAGGTTTTCCACTAGGGAATCCGACGAGATTGCGAGCTTCGTGATTGAGGATTTCTATGCGGCTTGTGGTAATTTGTGATGGACTAGTTGGAGCACCCCTGCAGGGTTAAATCTTTCGGAAAGCCGTGCCCGCCGTTATGTGGCAACTGGAACCTTTGTTTAACACTGGTTCTAGATAACTTGAAGTTAACTTAATTAAAAATATGCCAACTGTGTGCGTAACCGTGACTGTCTCTTTTGTGAGTTCCTTCTTCGATCGAGGACACGGTGGGGTTATGTCTGACGTAGGTAGGTGTTCAAGATTATTCATTTGATCATCAGTAGATCACGTCCGTTATGCGTAGATCTTCCCCCTCTTATTTCTGGTACTCGTAAGTTAGCCACCAAATATATGCTTAGCCGCCGCTGCAACCTCACCACTTAACCTTACCTCACCCATTAAGCTTTGCTAGTCTTGATACCTTTGGAAATGAGATTGCTGAGTCCCCTGTGGCTCACAGATTACTACAACACCAGTTGCAGGTACAGGTAAAGGTTACTTGACGCGAGCGCGTTGATTGTTCATTTGGAGTTGCTTCTTCTTCTTCTTCATCGATCTACGATGGGTTCCAGGCCGGCAGCCTGGGATAGCAAGGATGGACGTCATTCTTCTTTTGTCGTTTGTTTTCGTCCGTAGTCGGACCCTGCTCTTCTTCATGATGTTTATGTAATGTACTACTGTGACTCTGATGTAGCTTGTGGCGAGTGTAAGCCAACTCTCTTTATATATCTCTTCTTTTCAGTACATGTACTTGTAACGATATCCATTCTTGCGACACGACGAGATGCGCTTCTATCCCTGACGAGGCCTTCGTGCCAAATTGAGGATAGGGTCGCATCTTGGGCGTGACAAGTTGGTATCAGAGCAATACCGACCTAGGAGCCCCTTGATTGATCGAACTTGGCCGAGTCAAGTCTAGTGAAAAACTACTTTGAGTCTAGTTATATATCGGAGAGTAGGATTCTTTTTTCTCCTCTTCTTTGCTCTGGTGAGGAATCTTGACATAATAATTTAATTCTACTCCTCTTCTCACTCAAATTTTTTTTAGGATCACGCGGATATTCTTGGGATCTATATGATGCCGATGTGACGGAGTTCTGTCTTGGTGCCTCCTATCTTCTTTAAGTTTCAGGGGAGTTGAGCTCCAGGGGATTCTTGAGCACATCGTTATCATTCAGATTTCTTAGTATGTCAGAACGAAGGATGTTCATAATTGCTTCAATACTAGTAGTGGCGAGATAACCGCGATGTCCCCAGTACTGGTGCAGATTATTCGGGAGTACTGCCATACTTTGTATCGTTGTGATCACGAGGGTCTATTGTAGATGAAGGTCCGAGATTCTGGTTGTGTGTTAACGGATGTGATACAGGTGACGGGTTAGTATAGGATTTGGGTGATATTACTCCTTGTATCTGTGTACCAGATTGCATGACCAGATATTTCGGGAATTCATAGGTGGGAATTCAAGTAGTTGCTTATAGGACAATCTTCCAACAAACGCATGATGTCAGGTTGGGGTTCGACATCTATTGGATTCCTGTCCACGAAAATATCGAACAAAATCTTTCTCATGAGTTTGTTCTGGCTAATTGCAAGCCGCACCCTTTGTTTTGTTGAATATGGTAATTCGAGTTGCTTCGACGTCAAGTGGTGATTTCTGATCTTTCTAAGAGGTGTTCTCATATTTTTATGTGAGAATGCTAATCCTTTTGCTTAAATCAGTTGTCTTGTCAATTCTTGTCAACCGGAGTCGTCGTATCAATTCCATTTTACCGGTGTGCTTCTTTGCAACTGAATTCAACCCTCTCAAATTTTTGCAGATCATTCTCTCTATTCTTTCCGGAGTTGTCTCATCTGTCTCAAGTTGTCTTTGTTTTTCCCCGCCCTCCCGCCCTTTTCTTCAGTGTTGGGATTTCAACCAAGTGCATTTCATTCCAGTGATGTTTCCGCTATCTCGTCTTCCTTTCGTAGCCGGTGATTCGTTGTGAAGATTCTCAGGAGCTTCGTGTTCATATTTGTTCATTATTGTCATCCTTACCGGTGAATTTAATTTAGTTCTCCGTGTTCATCATATTCCTTTCGTCCTTGTAATTCTTTCATGTCTTGGAAATTCTTATCTAGTATTCTGTTGTCATTTATCTCTATTCTTTCCGGAGCGTTGAAGTTATCCCAGAAGTTTCTTGTTCTCAATTCTGTAATTATTTTGAGGTGCTAACCTCATCTAGTTCTCTTTATACCGGTGCAATATCTCTCTTCTAAGCAATCTTTTCTAACGGTGGTTTCTTTGAGTGGGCCCATAACCCACAGGTTTTTCCCAGGATCTTACCTGCCTCTTTTAATATTTTCTAGAGACCTCTAATTGTTTTTCAACTATGATGTAAGTATGAATTTCATCAGTCATATCCCTTCTCCAAGGCCTATTTAAATTAATTCTCATATTTGGCTCAACCTTGCATTCTTCTTTATTCCGGAGTGTCTCAGTTATTCATGGTGTTGTTCCTCGTCGTCATTCTCAGCTTGCAAATTCGAAGGAGTGTTTCTCTCACTCTTGTTCCATTCTTGTGAAGACTGTCATATCAGCTTCGTGTATCCTCTCATTTGTTGTCAATCATGAGTAATCCCTTTCTTGCTATTCGGTGCATTTCTGAGTGGTTTTTATTTCTCGTTCCTCCGAAGGCCATCATTTCAGAAGACTTCTTCGTTCTCTGCTTTCAGCTTTCATCCTCAATTCTTCTCAATTGTTGTCTCTTCGTTCGTCTCTCGATTTTCCGGTGCTTTGTTCAAGTTTTCTTTCAGGTGGATCATGATCTCTTCATTCTCATGTTTCTCCATTAATTCTTGGTATCCCCATTCAATTGTGAATTCTTACCGGTGCTTTCTTCAATCATGCCTCAAGTGATGCTTATCTCTCTCCTCAATCATTTCTAGAACAATAAGTTGTATGCTAAATCCGTTGCTAGTCATCAATTAAACTTGATGAAGGATAAGCATAAAAATAATTCTTGTTATTGTCCTTCCTTCTTCCAAGAGATTTCAATTCTTCTTTCGGAGGACTCATGATATCAATTCTTTCCTTAAGTGCTTATCTTTCTTTTCTAAAGTTCCAAGTCTATCAGTATCTCTTTGTGAAGCTTCATCTAAATTATTGAAAGGTCATAATCTTATTCTTTTCTACCTTCATACCTTTGCATCATTATTTTTTATACGGTGGTCCGTCATGGTGGTTCTTCAAGGATGTGATTCATTCTCAAGTGTTCTTCAAGATTCTTGATTGGAGAACCTCAAGTATCGTTTCTCTTGCATCTCCAAGTGCATTTGTTCTTCCTTTATTCTTTGAGGTGGTATTATAGTATTCTTGTTAGTGTAGGAGCCTCGAAGAGATTTCCTTTCAAGAATGAGATAATTAAAACCACCAATTCTATGATCATGAGATATTTCAACCCATGATTTCTTCATTGAGCTATCTTGGTTTGCATTTCACCTAAAGCTTTTCCTATGCATTATGCTATCATGGTGCTTGTTATTAATCCCAGTTCTCAATGCACCCTCTTGGTGTAAGAAGTTTTGATATCCTTGCTTTCTTCTATCCTTGGTTCTTGTAGTGGTTGGTTGTCGCCTCATAAATGTTGAGATGATTTCATAAGACCATTACTATCTTGTCTTGTCGTTGTTGGTTTTCCAACTACTACGTCAATTCTCTGTCCGGAGGCTCTTCAATTCTATTGTGATGATAGTTGTCATTCTTTTCTTCATTCTCTTCTTCCGTATGAGCTAGTTCCTATTCTATTGTTCCGGAGGCTTTGTGATATTGCTCTTGTGGATTAATCTTGTTGTTTTATCAAGACTGTGGTGTTCCCTTGTTCTATTTAGTTGGTTGTTACGAATATTGTCTATTTCTTCCATCTTATCGAATTTTTTGTCCCATTTTCCTACCGAAGTGCTGCCAAAATTTTCCGTGAATTCTTGCTTCTTTCTCATTTCATTCCTCATCGTCTTGCAACCTTCAAGGATTGTTGGTTCCACTCGTTTGTCAAAGAAGCGACTAAGTTTTTACCTCTTGTTCTTTCTCATCCTCTCCCCCTTTCATTCTTGGATCACGGGGCGAGATCCTCTTGTAGTGTAGGAGAGTTGTGACGGCCCGATGCCGACGTTCCAGAAGATTCCCCCCTTTATTCCGTTTTCATCGTGTGGCTTATTTTATTTGTGGCATCGTCATCGCATCATTCGCATCATCTGCATTTCATCGACATCTCCGTTGCCGCGAGTTTTGAAACTTACATCCGTTAGTAGTTGTCGGTTCTCGTCGTTGTCCATTCTGAGCCCGACCGCACACGCACGCGCCCGCGGCACCGTCGAAACCCTGTTTTTAAAGTGTGCGTAAAAATTTCTCTGATTGGGTTGAGATTTGACGTGCGGTGTTATTTTAATTTAGGTAGGCCGCGTGTCAAGTTTCGTCGCGATCGGGGTTCGTCTGGTGCCCGAACGATCGACCGTAGCGGCACCGTAATCGGTCTATCGTCGGACGTGTCCCGGTGTTTTAAATCGCGTTGCCACGCCGCCCGTTTTCCCTCTCGTCTCGGGATAACCACTCTTCACAGCCCTCTAGTTCCACCCAGTCACTTCCTCCGTTCGTGGTGGTCGGATCGCGATCGGACGGACGAGGTCCAACCAACCATAGCCCAACCCTATATAAGCACCACCCCATGGAGAGTCCTCTCTCACTCCACTAGGGTTTCCCCTAGCCATTTTTGCAGCCACCCCCCTAGAAAACCGCACCTGCTAGCTCCACCTCCTCCAAATCCCGTAGCTCAAACCCCCTGACCAAATCTGGCGATTGGATTTCCATCCAATGGCTCAGAATAACCCCAAACCCCACCTACCGGACATGTCCGCGACCAACTCGGACATGTCCGGGCGACCTCAATGCACCGAGCAGCCCCGCTGCCCCGATCTCCTCCCGATCTAGAGATCATCGCTGCCCGATGCCCTCCCTTCGCCGGAGCCCCTGGAGGCCGCTGCCTAGCCGGACGAGGCCAGGACCCCTCCTCCCTCTCCTTCCTTCTTTTCCTTCTCCTTCCTCTCTCCCTTTCTCTCAACTCTCCTGCCTCATGATCTCTTCCCGCAGGAACCGCCATGGATGGCACCATGGAGCTCCACCCGACCCTACCACGCGTGGATCCGATAGGGAGTCGTTGGATCTGCTGGAGCCCGCGCCGCCGGAGGCAAGCGCCATCGCCTTGTCCTCTCCTTTATTCTTCCTGAGCTGATCCTCTTTCTCTCCCTCATTACCCTGCAGGAGCTCGGAATTGCATGGATGGCCGTCGCTGCCAGGTCCTCGCCGCAGCCACCAGATCCGATGTCACCATGTACCTGCCGGACCTCGGCCCCCTCAGCCAGCACCATCCAGGTCTGAGTCCCGCGTGCCACAGGTCTGTAGCTCCCAGATCCGCCATTGTTCTGTCATGAAGTTCGTGAGGAAGAAGACGTGGGAAAATGATAGTTCTTATTACCCTTAGCTACTAGCAGATCGCAGGAAAGAGCGCAGCCGAGCTGGCTAGATGCACTGGGTTCCTTCCCATAGGTCTAGGGTTCAAATCCCAGTGGAGCCAATATAATTTTGCACTTTGGCGTTGACCTGCACCCTGTGGAAGTGCTACTACATCTGCTTAGAATTCTGTGCTATATCACAAACAGTGTAGCAGTCTAGTTGGCTAGAATAGCAGCTTTTCCACCATGAGGTCCAGGGATCAAATCCCATGGTCTCTCTTCTATTTTCATCCCATGTTTTTTCCTTTTGCATGCAAGTTGCATCCATGTCTTAGGATCTGTGTTGCACGTATCTCTTAGGACGTCACTCCGTTGGAGTTGAGCTATGTGTTGGAATTATGCCCTAGAGGCAATAATAAATATAGTTATTATTATAATTCCTGTATCAAGATAATCGTTTATTATCCATGCTATAATTGTATTGAATAAAGACTTATATACATGTGTGGATACATAGACAAAACACTGTCCCTAGCAAGCCTCTAGTTGGCTAGCCAGTTGATCAAAGATAGTCAGTGTCTTCTGATTATGAACAAGGTGTTGTTGCTTGATAACTGGATCATGTCATTAGGAGAATCACGTGATGGACTAGACCCAAACTAATAGACGTAGCATGTTGATCGTGTCAAGCGGAGTACATGATGATGTGAGGTTCAAACGCTAAGATCTTCGTAGAATATGTAGGATCCAATATGGGCATCTAGGTCCCGCTATTGGATATTGACCGAGGAGTCTCTCGGGTCATGTCTACATAGTTCTCGAACCCGCAGGGTCTGCACACTTAAGGTTCGACGTCGTTTTATGCGTATTTGAGTTAAATGGTTGGTTACTGAATATTATTCGGAGTCCCGGATGAGATCTCGGACGTCACGAGGGTTTTCGGAATGGTCCGGAAACGAAGATTGATATATAGGATGACCTCATTTGATTACCGGAAGGTTTTCGGAGTTACCGGGAATGTACCGGGAATGACGAATGGGTTCCGGGAGTTCACCGGGGGGGGGGGGGCAACCCACCCCGGGGAAGCCCATAGGCCTTGGGGGTGGCGCACCAGCCCTTAGTGGGCTGGTGGGACAGCCCAAGAAGGCCCTATGCGTCATAGGAAGAAAAACAAAGAGAAAAAAAAGAGGAGGTGGGAGAAGGGGGAAGGACTCCTCCTTCCAAACCTAATTGGACTCGGTTTGGAAGGGGAGATCTCCCCCCCTTGGCTCGGGCGAAGCCCTTAGGGGTCCTTGGACCCCAAGGCAAGGCTCCCCCTCTTCCCCCTATATATACGGAGGTTTTAGGGCTGATTTGACACAACTTTGCGACGGCAGCCCGACTACATATCTCCACGGTTTTACCTCTAGATCGCGTTTCTGCCGAGCTCGGGCGGAGCCCTGCTGAGACGAGATCATCACCAACCTCCGGAGCGCCGTCACGCTGCCGGAGAACTCTTCTACCTCTCCGTCTCTCTTGCCGGATCAATAAGGCCGAGATCATCGTCGAGCTGTACGTGTGCTGAACGCGGAGGTGCCGTCCGTTCGGCACTAGATCATGGGACTGATCGTGGGATGGTTCGCGGGGCGGATCGAGGGACGTGAGGACGTTCCACTACATCGACCGCGTTCACTAACGCTTCTGCTGTACAGTCTACAAGGGTACGTAGATCACACATCCCCTCTCGTAGATGGACATCACCTTGATAGGTCTTCGTGCGCGTAGGAAAATTTTTGTTTCCCATGCGACGTTCCCCAACACTATGTATGTAAACCGACTAGAATGACGTGTAGTTTCACGTGCTTCACTTTGTTTTGTCGTTTAACCAACATAAAAAGTGATTAGGACGAATATGGACAGATTTAGAAAGTAACACATGGGGTCATTTCGGAGATATTATATGATGTTTCCGACCTCATTTAAAATGCCTAGATAGGTAGTTAATTACGCTTCACCTCTTGCCATGTGTAACCACATTTAATATTGCCGTGTAGCTAATCGGGATAGAACTGAATAATTAACGTGGAGTTTCGTCAATATGCAACTCCTTGCATATTGAACTTCACTTAATGTGTAGTGTTTGATTGTGTGATTTGTCATGCCGTGTCTTGCATGTGTTCAGCTGCTCATTCATCATTTGTGTTGTGCATCGTGTGGTGAATATCGTGTATTGATGCTTGTTTCCGGTTTTCCCTGTCTCGATAGAGTTCCGCAAGTGTGTCGGATGTGAGGACCCGTTCGACTACGTCGGTTCGTCTGCTTTACGGAGGCATTCTTCTTCCAAGCGGGATCTCAGGCAAGATGACCATTTCCCCAGATACCATTACTATCATTGCCATGCTAGTTTTATCGTTTCTGTCTTTATGTCACGTTGCCTACCACATGTTAAATGTCAGCCTCTCAACAATGCCATGTAACCCTCAACCTGTTCAACCTAGCAAACCACTGATTCACTATGTTACTGCTTGCTTAACCCTGTTGTTAGCGTTGCTAGTTGGAGGTGCATTGCTTCCATGTGAAAGCATGGGTTCCTTGTTATATCACCATATTTAAATGCTATTTAATTTAATACACCTATATACTTGGTAAAAGGTGGAAGGCTCGGCCCTTTTCTAGCCTGGTGTTTAGTTCCACCTTTGCCCCCTTAGTTTCCGGCTACCGGTGTTATGTTCCATAATTGAGCGCTCCTAACACGATCGGGGTTGCTATGGGGACCCCCTTAATAATTCGTTTTAGATTAAAGCTGGTCTGGCAAGGCCCAACATTGGTACTACATTTGCCTATCACCTAATAAAATTGCACAGGGATTTTCCGGACCCCGAGGATAATTTAATCAACCCCCCGGGCCAGTGCTCCGCATGAGTGTTGGTCCAAACTGGCAGACTACGGGGCCACCGCGGCGCAATCCGAGGTTTGGTTTCTCCTAGTGTGACCCATCCGTCGTGTCCTGAGAACGAGGTACGCGACTCCTATCGGGATCGTCGACACGTCGGGCGGCCTTGCTGGATTAGTTTTACCTTTGACGAGATATCTTGTGCATCGGGATTCCGGTGATACTTTGGGTAATCTCAGAGTTGATGTTTTCCACTAGGGAATCCGACGAGATCGCGAGCTTCGTGATTGAGGATTTCTATGCGGCTTGTGGTAATTTGTGATGGACTAGTTGGAGCACCCCTGCAGGGCTAAATCTTTCGGAAGCCGTGCCCGCGTTTATGTGGCAACGTGGAAGCTTTGTTAAACACTGGTTCTAGATAACTTGAAGTTAACTTATTTAAAAATATGCCAACTGTGTGCGTAACCGTGACTGTCTCTTTCGTGAGTTCCTTCTCCGATCAAGGACACGGTGTGGTTAAGTCTGACGTAGGTAGGTGTTCATGACCATTCATTTGATCATCAGTAGATCACGTCCGTTATGCGTAGATCTTCCCCCTCTTATTTCTGGTACTCGTAAGTTAGCCACCAAATATATGCTTAGCCGCTGCTGCAACCTCACCACTTAACCTTACCTCACCCATTAAGCTTTGCTAGTGTTGATACCTTTGGAAATGAGATTGCTGAGTCCCCTATGGCTCACAGATTACTACAACACTAGTTGTAGGTACAGGTAAAGGTGACTTGACACGAGCACGTTGATTGTTCATTTGGAGTTGCTTCTTCTTCTTCTTCATCGATCTAGGATGGTTCCAAGCCGGCAGCCTGGGATAGCAAGGATGGACGTCGTTCTTCTTTTGTCGTTTGTTTTCGTCCGTAGTCGGACCCTGCTCTTCTTCATGATGTTTATGTAATATACTGCTGTGACTCTGATGTAGCTTGTGGCGAGTGTAAGCCAACTCTCTTTATATATCTCTTCTTTTCAGTACATGTACTTGTAACGATATCCATTCTTGTGACACGACGAGATGCGCTTCTATCCCTGACGAGTCCTTCGTGCCAAATTGAGGATAGGGTCGCATCTTGGGCGTGACAAGTAGTGACAGCAGTAGCAAGTAGCAACAGTAGCAAGCGACAGTAGTAGCAACAGTAGCAACAGAGCAAGACAAGTAACAGTAGCAGAGTAAGACAAGTAACACCAGCAGAGCAAGACAAGTAACAACAGCAGTAGGACAAACTCGTAGGCAATGGGTCGGTGATTTGTTTGGATTATATTCATCATGCAACAGTTATAACACGGAGAGATATGTGGCTAGGTCCCGTTCGTCAATGTGATGTAGGCATGCATTCCGTGTGTCGTCATACATGCTTAGGGAAAAGAACTTGCATGACATCTATTGTCCATCCCTCCCGTTGCAGCGGAGTCCAAAAGGAAACTACGGGATATTAAGGTTCTCCTTTTAATAAAGAACCGGACCAACGCATTAGTACTTGGTGAACACATGAACTACTGAAACTATGGTCATCACCGGGAGTGGTTCCGGTTATTGTCACTCCGGGGTTGCCGGATAATAACACATAGTAGGTAACTACAACTTGCAAGATCGGATCTAAAACACACATATATTGGTGACAACATAATAATTTCAGATCTGAAATCATGGCACTCGGGCCCTAGTGACAAGCATTAAGCATGCAAAGTAGTAGCAACATCAATCTCAGAACATAGTGAATACTAGGGATCAATCCCCGTCAAAACAAACTCGATTACATGATAGATCTCATCCTACTCATCACCGCCCAGCGAGCCTACAAATAGATTACTCACGAACGACGAAGAGCTTCATGGAATTGGAGATGGAAGAAGGTTGATGATGACGATGGCGACGATTTCCCCTCTCCGGAGCCCGAAACGGACTCCAGATCTGCCCTCGAGATGAAGAACAGGATGTGGCGGCGCCTCCGTATCGCAAACGCGACGAAATCTTCTCTCTTGATTTTTTCTGGGACAGAAGTGAACTTATAGAGCTGAGATTGGGGGCGGCAGAGCCATGTGGGCCCCACAAGCTTGCCATCCGCCACTAGGGGGGTGGCGGTGGCAGGGCTTGTGGCCCACTAGCCCACCTCCTCCGGTGGATCTTTGCGCAGGTATTTTTCATATTTTCCAAGAAATATTCCCCCTAAATTTTTAGGACGTTCTGAGAACTTTGATTTCTGCACAAAAATAACACGAAGGCAATTCTGCTGAAAACAGCGTCAGTCCAGGTTAGTTCCATTCAAATCATGCAAATTAGAGTCCAAAACAAGGGAAAAAGAGTTTGGAAAAATAGATACGATGGAGACGTATCACTGGGCACCCCCACCTCCAAAGGCCCAAGGCGCCCTAGGGTTTGGGGAAACCCTAGAGGGGGCGCCACCCTTGCCTTGGGTGGGAAGCCACCCCCCTAGGACTCCGCACCTCCCTTGGAGGAGGCCCTAGGGCAGGCGCACCTCCCCTTCCCCTATATATATGAGAGGATATGGAGGGAATCCGTAGGACAAGCCTAGACGCAGCCCTCCCTCTCTCCTAGATCATTTTTTCCTTCGTTCGTGGTGCTGGTAGCGCTCGAAGAAGCTCTGACGGGTTAGCACCACCGCCACCACCACGCCTTTCTGCTGCTGGAGAACTCATCTACTTCTCCGCCATCGCTTGCTGGATCAAGGAGGCATAGAATTCATTGAGCTGCGCGTGTGCTCAACATGGAGGTGATGTCCATTCGGCGCTAGATTGGGATGAATCACGATTGGATTATGAAGATGTACGACTACATCAACCATGTTTTTTAATGCTTTCGCATAGCAATCTACAAGGGCCTCTCGTAGCTATGCATCTCCATGGATATATCTTGCGTGTGCATAGGAATTTTTTTGTTTCCGATGCAACATTTCCCCAACAGTGGCATCACGAGTGAGGTCAGTGCGTAGATGATATGCACGAGTAGAACACAAAGCGTTTGTGGGAGTTTCTGTTCAGATTGTTTATCTCCTTAGTCTTTTTTTGATTCGGTAGTATTGTGGGATGAAGCATCTCAGACCAACCTTACTTATTGTCGCACAAGAGACCGATTCCACCGACTAACATGCAACTTTTTTGCATAAAGGTGGCTGGCGGGTGTGTCCCTCCCACTTTAGTTGAATCGAATTCGATAGAGGCATTCCTTGTAGAGTTAAAAGGCAACTTGAATATCACCTCTGTGGCTTTGCATAGGTAGGAATGTTTCTTGCTAGTTGCCCATAGCAGCCATGTAAAACAAGCAACAATAAAGTAGAAGTCGTCTAACTTGTTCTTGCAGGGCATGGTCTGATGTGCTATGGCCAAGACGTGATATGATATATGTGATGTATGAGATGATCATGTTTTGTAATAGTTATCACGACTTGCAAGTTGATGTGTACGACAACCGGTTGGAGACATAGGGTTGTCTTTAATTTATTTATTCCATTTGCTTTACTTTATCGCTATGAGTTAGCAATAGTTGTAGAAGCAATAATTGGCAAGACAACCACATGAAGACACGATGATGGAGATCATGGTGTCATGCCGGTGACGATGGAGCCATGCCGGTGCCTTGAAGATGGAGATCGGAAGCACAAGATGATGATGGCCATATCATGTCACTTACTTGATTTGTATACGATATTTATCTTTTTTGCATCTTATTTTGCTTAGGACGAAGGTAGCATTATAAAATGAAAGCTAACTAAGTTTGAAGATAAAATTGTGTTGTCCCCAAGTATGCACCATTGTGAAAGCTAATCATTCCGAAGCACCTCGGAATGATCGGGTGTGATAGGCTCTTCGTTCACATACAACGGGTGTAAGCCAGTTTTGCACATTTAGAATACTTGGGTTAAACTTGAAGATCCTAGCATGTACGTACATGGCCTCGGAACACACGAGACCGAAAGGTTGAACATGAGTCATATACTAGATATGATCAACATGGAGATGTTCACCATTGAAACCACCTCATCTCCCGTGATGATCAGACTTGGGTCGGTCCATTTGGATCATGTCACACTTAGAAATCCTCAGGGATGTTGATTTGAGTGGGAGTTCATTAGCAATATGATTAACTAAACCAAATATCATGAACATATTCTAAATGTCTTTGCAAACTAGTTTGTATAATAATGGCTCACGTTGTACCTCCCCTCTTTTTTGATACGTTCGTAGAGAAAACTATGTTGGAATATGGTGGTAGCAATTATGCAGACTGGATCCGTGATTTGAGGATTGTCCTCATTGCTGCACAAAAGTCTTATGTACTTGTTGCCACGCTCGGTGCACCACACCCTTAAATGTCGTGTGTAGATGTTGTGTATGTCTGGCAGGCTTGTTATGATGACTACTCGATAGATTAGTGTCACAAGCTTTACGGCTTAGAACCGAGGCTCCAAAGACATTTTGAACGCCACAGAGCATATATAAGAGATGTTCCAAGAGATGAAATTGATATTTCAGGCTCATGCCCGTGTTGAGAGGTATGAGACCTCTTACAAGTTCTTTGCCTACAAGATGGAGGCGAATAGCTCAGCCTGTGAGCATGTGCTCAGAATGCTCAATGCTACAGTCGCTTGAATCAAGTGGGATTTAATCTTCCAAATAAGACAGTGATTGACAATGTTGTTTGGTCACTACCACCAAGCTACTAGAGCTTAGTGATGAACTATAACATTCAAGGGATGGAGAAGATGATCCCTAAGCCATTCGAAATATTTTACACCGCGGAGGTGGACATCAAGAAGGAGCATCAAGTGTTGATGGTTAATAAGACCACTAGTTTCAAGAAGGGGAACTTCAGGAATGGCAAGCCAGTTTCTGCTCCAGCGAAGAAACCCAAGGTTGAACCCAAACCCGAGACTGATTTCTTCTATTGTGAGGGGAACGGTCACTCGAAGCAGTACTGCCCCCTCATATTTGGTAGATAAGAAGGCTAGCAATGTCAACAGACGTATATTTCATATACACATTATTGATGTGTACCTTACTAATGCTCATAGTAGCCCCTGGGTATTTGATACCGGTTCAGTTGCAAATATTAGTGACTCGAAACAAGAGTTGCAAAATAAATGATACTGGCTAAGAACGAGGTGATGGGACACGTTTGAAGTGTCTCCAAGGTTGATGTGATCGGCATTGGCAAGCTCACTCTACCTTTGAGATTAGTTTTAACCCTAAATAAATGTTATTTGGTGCCTGCGTTAAGCATGAAAATTATATGTATCTTGTTTATTGCAAGAAGATTATTCATTTAAGTCTAAGAATAATGATTGTTCTGCTTACATGAATAATATCTTTTATGATCATGCACCCAATGTGATTGGTTTACTGAATTTCGATCGTAGTGATACACATGTTCATAGTATTGATGCCAAAAATGCAAAGTTAATGATGATAGTACCACATACTTGTGGCACTGTTGCTTAGGTCATATTGGCGTAAAGCGCGTGAAGAAACTCCATGCTGATGGATCTTTGGACTCATTCTATTTTGAATCGCTTGATACATGCGAACCATGCCTCATGGGCAAGATGACTAAGACCCCCATTTTTCGGTATGATAGAGCGGACAAGTGACTTATTGGAAATAATATATATTGACGTATGAAGTCCGATGAGTATTGAAGCGCGCGATGGATATTGTTATTATCTTACCTTCATAGATGATTTCAGTATATAGTGGTATATTTAATTGATGAAACACAAGTCTGAAATTTTGAAAAGTTCAGGCAATTTTAGAGTGAAGTTGAAGATCATCTTGACAAGAAGATAAAATGTCTGTGATATTATCATGGAGGTGACTATCTGAGTTATGAGTTTGGTATGCGAGACAATGTGGAAATTGTTTCACAACTCACTACACCTGGAACACCATATTGTAATGGTGTGTCCGAACATCATAACCATACTCTATTCCATACGGTGCGTTCTATGATGTCTCTTATCGATTTGCCACTATCATTTTGCGGTTATGCATTAGAGACAACTATATTCACTTTAAATAGTGCACCATCTAAATCCGCTCAGACGACACTGTATGAATTATGGTTTGGCAAGAAACCTAAGCCATTGTTTCTTAGAGTTTTGGGATGCGACACTTATGTGTGATAAGCTCGAACCCAAAGCGGAAAATTGCATCTTCATCAGATACCCAGGTTCGGACCCTATTGATGGAGGTAAACCCTACGTCCTGCTCTTTTTATATTAATGATGGAGTATATAATAAAGAGTTGATCTACCTCAAGATCGTATATTGTGGTCTACACTAAATATGGGCATGGGCAGCCCAACCCGTTGACCCAGCCTGATCCTGGCCCAAAAAACTCGGGCCGGTTCAGGCCATGCTATCAAGCCCGGGAAGCAGTTCAGACCGGGCTCGGGCTTGCACAAATCGCCATTTTACACGTAGGCCCGGCCCAGCCTGGCCTGAAAATCCCCTTTTTAGTTCATTTAGGCGAGGCTCGGGCCTGATATTTGGATTTTTTTGGTCGGGCTCGGGCCTGATATTTTTGGTTCGGGCTTTCCAATGCCCGGCCCGAAGCCCAACCCAGCCCGGTGTACGCCTAGGTTTAGTCTAAACCCTATCAGTAATGAACTTAACTTGTCCTACGGACTAAAGCCCTTTGGTTTACATAGATACTAGGGGTACCACGGTTACATTGTCGACGTTATGGGAAGGGGGGTACCCAGACCTGGCTGCCTGCGGCCCAGGGCTGGCCCACTTCATCAACCACAAACCAGCGGGCTCGACAATGCTCAAGACAAGGCCGTCACGAGGGCCAAGCCTCACGAGAAGGAGCAGCATTAAGACCTGCAGGGGACCTCCTCCGGACCCCCCCCCGGAGCGGCGGATATTCCGAGGCAAGGTTCGGCCTCAGGAGTCAAGGATGATGCAAAGGAAGGGCAGGCGAGCAGTGAACAGCGGGGCGGCGCAGTTTCCCCTTCAGTGCAAAGGAAGAAAGGACATATCAGGGGTTCCCAAGGTATCTCCAAAGGTTTCCATTCTGGTGTAACAACACCATGGCCGCCCGCCCGCAGGACGGACGTCATCCGTGGACCAGCCCCTCCAGCTCTGGCACCCAGTTTGCATGCGAAGACCACTTTTGGATGGGGGAAGCATGTTCCCCTGTCCCCCTTTGAAATTGGCCATTGTGGGATCCCTTCCCACCATAACGACAAGGGAAGAGGACCGGGGCCACCACTATATATAGAGGATAGGTTACTTCATAGAGGAGGATCCGAGCCGATCTAGCCCGATTCATTCATTCACCCACAAGCACCACACAAAGCTACTCAGCCTCCGGAGGCTCCTGAGCACTGTACTAGTTCATCCGCCCACCTCCAAGAGAGGCGGTTCATACGTCTTCGTCGTATCTACTTTTCCGAACTCTTTTGCCCTTGTTTTGGACTCTAATTTGCATGATTTGAATGGAACTAACCCGGACTAATGTTGTTTTCAGCATAATTGCCATGGTGTTGTTTTTGTGCAGAAATAAAAGTTCTCGGAATGACCTGAAAATTTACGGAGAATGTTTCTGGAATTAATGAAAAATACCTGCGCAAAGATCCACCGGAGGGGGTGAGCCAGTGGGCCACAAGCCCAGGTGGTGCGACCACCCCCCTGGCCGCGCCAGGCAGGCTAGTGGGGCCCACGAGGCTCCTCCGCCTCCAATCTCAGCTCTATATACTCCGTTTCGCCCGAAAAAAAATCACAGAGAAGAATTCATCGCATTTTACGATACGGAGGCGCCGCCGCCTCCCGTTCTTCATCTCGAGGGCAGATCTGGAGTCCGTTCTCGGCTCCGGAGAGGGGAAATCATCGCCATCGTCATCATCAACCTTCCTCCATCGCCAATTCCATGATGCTCTTCACCGTTCGTGAGTAACCTCATCGTAGGCTTGCTAGATGGTGATGAGTTGGATTAGATCTATCATGTAATCGAGTTAGTTTTGACGGGGATTGATCCCTAGTATCCACTATGTTCTAAGATTGATGTTGCTACTACTTTGCCATGCTTAATGCTTGTCACTAGGGCCCGAGTGGCATGATTTCAGATCTGAACCTATTATGGTGTCGCCAATATATGTGTGTTTTGGATCCTATCTTGCAAGTTGTAGTCACCTACTATGTGTTATGACCCGGCAACCCCGGAGTGACAATAGCCGAAATCACTCCCGGAGATGACCATAGTATGAGGAGCTCATGTATTCACCAAGTGTTAATGCGTTGGTCCGGTTCTTTATTAAAAGGAGAACCTTAATATCCCGTAGTTTCCATTAGGACCCTGCGGCCATGGGAGGGATGGACAATAGATGTCATGCAAGTTCTTTTCCCTAAGCATGTATGACTACATACGGAATACATGCCTACATTAGATTGACGAACGGGAGCTAGTTACTTATCTCTCCGTGTTATAGCTGTTACATGATGGATCACATCCGGCATAATTATCCATCACCGATCCAATGCCTACGAGTCTTTTATTACTGGTCCTTGCTACGTTACTCTGTTGCTACTGTTGTTACTTTGCTGCTACTGGTTACTGTTACTACTGCTGCTATCATACCACCTTGCTACTGATACTTTTCTGCAGACACTAAATCTTTCAGGTGTGGTTGAATTGTCAACTCAACTGCTAATACTTGAGAATATTCTTTCGCTTCCCCTTGAGTCGAATCAATAAATTTGGGCTGAATACTCTACCCTCGGAAACTGTTGCGATCCCCTATACTTGTGGGTTATCAAGACATTTTTCTGGCACCGTTGCCGGGGAAGCACAACTATATTCTGTGAGTCACTTGGGATTTACGTCTGCTGGTCACTGTGAGGAATCCGAAAGATCCAAGAACTGAAATCTTGCCTTCCACTACTAGGACAGGTAAGGAACTGCCATCTAGCTGTGCACTTGATTCACCTTCAGTTATGAGTAAGTTTGCGACATCGCCTCCTGCTAGAAATCTTGATATGTCACGTGTGCTTGATGATGGTACTTCTGCTGTCCATGATGCTTATGATGATCCTATGCTTGATAGTGCTTTGCCTTATGATGCTATGCTTGATACTGCTTTGCCTAATGATGCTATGCCTGATACTGCTTTGCCACTAGGTGCATTCCTTGATGCACAAATTGCTAGAGTTGCTGCTAGATGTGATGATACTACTGAAACTGCTGATACTATTGAAGTAGAACCTGCTACTATGCCTGAATTGCCTGTTATGCGTGAGTGCTATGTTATGGAGGGAGAGATAGCCGAGGATTTTCTTGCGTGTAAGGATATCAATGATGTTGAGAAATTACTGCTCAAGTGGAAAGAAAAATCTCTGAACGCTAGGATGAAATACGACCTGAAGTTTGCTACTTCGCCTATCTTTGTGACCGATAAGGATTATGAATTCTGTGTCGACCCTGAGTTAATCACTCTGGTCGAATATGATCCTTTTCACGGTTATGAGTCTCAAACTGTTGTAGCCCATCTTACCAAACTGCACGATATAGCCACCCTATTCACTAGTGAGGAAAAGATCCACCACTACTATATCCTCAAGCTGTTTCCTTTCTCGATAAAGGATGCTGCTAAGACTTGGTTCACTTCTCTTGCTCCTGGTTGTGTGCGTAGCCCCCAGGATATGGTCTACTACTTCTCGGAAAAATATTTCCCTGCCCATAAGAAGCAAGCTGCCTTGTAGGAAATATACAACTTTGCTCAAGCTGAAGAAGAGAGTCGCCCGCAAGCTTGGGGGAGGCACATCCAGCTACTGAATGCTTTGCGTGATCACCCTCTTGAGAAGAATGAAATACTTGATATCTTCTATAATGGACCTACCGATGCTTCCATAGACCACCTAGATAGTTGTGATGGTTGTGTCTTTAGGGAACGAACTGTAGAACAAGATGAGATTCTACTGAATAACATTTTGTGCAATGAGAATGCTTGGACTATTCCCGAACCACCTCCTAAGCCAACTACGAAGAAAATAGGTATTCTATTCCTCAGTCCTGAAGATATGCAAGAAGCCAAGAAATCTATGCGAGAGAAAGGCATGAAATCTGAAGATGTCAAAAATCTAACACCTATCGAATAGATCCATGGTCTTGATAACCCGATACAGGTAGTAGAAGTAAATTCTCTGCGTAGGTTTGATGAGAGTGATATTCCTTTTGATAAACCTGCTAGCCTATGCATGGATGAATTTGATAACTTTGTTGGCAAACAACAAAGCTTCAATGATTATGTTAGCACACAATCGGAACAAAATGCTCGTATGCTTAGTCATTTAAGTGCTTGTGTGGACAGAAACGTCAATGATCTTAAACTCCTGAGTAAACATGCCTCTATGGTTACTACTCAAGTAGAACAAGTACTTAAAGCTCAGAATAACTTTCTCAACGAGTTAAATGACAATTCTGTTAAAGTCGTTACTAGAGGCGGTAGAATGACCCAGGAACCTTTGTATCTTGTGGGTCATCCTTCGAGAATTGAACAAGATTCTCAAGGAGTTAGCACTGATGCACCTAGTCATCCTAGAAAGTAGAAGAAAGATGATAGGAACTTGCATGCTAGCAACCCTCTTGCTCCTACTGTAAGTGCATCTAGTGCCCCTTAGTGATTTTGGTGGTTTGAAGACTTATAGGTTAAGTATCTAATGTGTTTGTGAGTGTACCCAGGATCTATAAGTCATTGAGGAGTTTGAGATATTTGAAGAATATCGACCCCTAAAAATATATGTCTTTAGTTGAAGAGATTGGTCCGAAGCTGAAGAAATGAATCGGGAGGAATCTGCGATGAAATTGATATTCCTCATGAAGATACTTATATTGAGAAGTTCGGTGGTTCCTGAAGAAAATCACTCTGAAGAGTTGAAGCATGAAGATTTACACTTTCTGTTTTACTTTCTTCGTATTCGAGTAATAGGAACACCGTACTGTTAAAGGGGGTCGAAGTTACACTATGGAATGAATTTCCTCATGATTCTCAACCCAAGCCTAATCCTACCAAAAGCCTCAAATGAGGAATACAAGTGACATGAGGACTCTCACAGTTGAGGGTTCCGACCGTTTTGATAGCCACGCCAAGTCACCGGTCTTATCCACTCGAACGGTCATATTACTTAAGGGCATTAGTGTCAAATCATGTCGGGATGCTCCCAGGCTATAAATAGCCACCCCCACAACCACTAGCTGGTTGGCTGCTCCGTTAGAAATTGACACTTGTCATAAGAGCAACCCAATTCCTGAGAGCCTTCGAGAGTAATTCATCAGTGAGGAAATACACCATCCACCGAAACCACAAACCAAACCTAGTGATTGAGCATCACTGAAGAAGTTGTTCCTGTGTGGGACTGAAGCCTTTTACCTTTGAGGACTGTGCATCCTCCAAACGGTTAGGCATCATGGTCTAGAGCTTTCCAGCAGTCAATTGTGGATCGCCGGGTGACCAAGTTTGTGAGGGTTTGGAAGTCTCCCCTGAAGACTTACCATGAGTGTTGGGCGAGGACTGTGTGTCCTTAGCTCAAGGAGAATACGGTAGGGGCTCTGTGTCGCGGGACTGGGTGTCCTTTGGTTTCAATACCAAGCCGCTCCAAACCAGATGTACGACTGTCACAGCAGTTGGAACTGGGTCATCAACGACTGTCTTCACTGAGAAACGGGTTATAATTCCTCAACTCCTTACTTTCCCCGTATTATGTGTTGATGATTTTCACTGTGACTATTTGAAGAATTTGCTGAAGACTTTCTCTGAATTTCCTCAACCCCAAATTCTTCACGTCAGTTAAGCCTCATCTGAATTCTACGTGCCTGCTCACTATGCAATCTGTTTTCACATTCTTCACTCTGAAAAACTGATGTTGTGAAACTTTGCACTTCTGATCCTTTACTGTTTCCGCTGTGAGTGAGTCATCAGTGAGGAATTTCCTCAAAAGGAATTTCCTCAGTGATGAAATTCTAAAAATCTCCTATTCACCCCCCCTCTAGTCGATATAACACACTTTCAATTGGTATCAGAGCAAGGTACTCCCTTGTTCTGTGTGATTTTGGTTTAACCACCAGGAGTTTTAGTTATGTCGACTGCAGGCATGTTTAAGGTGACTGCAGCATGTCCTACCTACGAAGGAAAGAACTTTCCCTTCTGGAAGAACAAAATAAAAATGCATCTACAAGCTATTGATAATGCTCTCTGGTATATTGTGGAACATGGCGTCCCCATCATCTCTGCCAGTGTCACTGCGGCCGATGTGAAGAAATTCAAGCAACTCGATTCTCAAGCGAAGAACATCATCTGTGGCCATCTGAGCCCAGGCCAGTTTGGAAGAGTAAGTGCGTTGGGCTCTGCAACACTGATCTGGGAGAGACTGGGCAAGGTAAATGAAGGAGTATCAACCCAGCGTGACTCTCGTGTTGATATTCTTCGTAATCTCTTCAATCGCTTCAAGAGACATGACAATGAAAGCTGCCAAGACACCTTTGATTGCCTCACTGACATATCAAATGAACTGCAAGCACTGGGAGCTCGAGACATCACCGATCACGAAGTTGTGAAGAAACTGCTGAGATCTTTGGATTCTTGAGTTGGTACGTTAGTTCTGATGATTCAAGAAAGACCAGATTACAAGATGCTTGATCCAGCTAATATACTTGAAAGGCTAAATACTCATGAATTTCAGCTAGAAGAAAAGAGAGATCTATATGGACCAAGCTATTCCAGACCACATGCACGGAAGGCTAGAGCAATTTCCTCATCTGAAGAAGAAGACATAGGTGACAACATTTGTGACCCTGAAGAATTTGGACAGGAGCTTGCAATGCTCGTGAGGAAATTCCAAAGATTTACACGACGTGGCCAGTTCGGTAAATCTCCAAGAAGAGACATGAGGAAATCAGAATCTTCATCTGAGGACTACAAGAAACGAACCTGTCACAAGTGCAAGAAATCAGGTCATTACATTGCTGATTGTCCCCGTTGGGGAAAGGAATCAAAGAAGAAGAAATACAAGGATGACAGTTCTGATGACTCAAAGAAGAAGAAGAAATCTTCAAAATCCTCATCTTCAAAGCCCTCATCACACAAGAAGACCAGTTTCAGAAAGGCTCGGGCACTTATTGGCAAGGAAATGGACTCCGAGGCAGAATCAGAGGAATGTGATGAAGAAGAGAGTTCTGATGAAGACTCGGAATCCGGACAGGCTAGTCTTGCACTGGCAACCACTTTCGTCAGCAAGTCAATCTCCAATCTTGAAGAAAATGATTGCACCATCCATACTGATGACTATGCTGATGACTTCGCTCCTACCTTTTGCTTCATGGCAAAAGGTTCAAAGGTACCAAATAATGCCTCCTCCTCTAATTCAAGTGACTGTGAACCTAATTATTATAAGAAACCCAGTTACAATAAACTTGCTATCATTGCCACTAAACAACAAACTCCTGTGGAAAAGCTTCAGAAACTGCTAGATAAAAGTGATGATCTGTTGAATGATGAAATGAACCTTACCCAAATCCTCACTGATGATGTGAAAAGACTTCAGTCTAGATTTGATAATCTTCAGGATCGTTATGATACACTCCTCACTGATCATGAGAAGCTTTCCTATGAATTTCTTCAAAGGAAGCTTGATCTTGAGAAGCTGAGGATGTCTCATGATGATCTTCGTATGGAAAATGATTCATTACTAGCTCAACAGATCAACGTTGGTCAAGTTGAATTTATTCCTCCATGTCTTAAATGCATTGAACGCGAAACTGCTAATTCCTCACCGGAATCATCAAATGCTACCATTGCTACAAATTCTTCAACATCACCTGTTGTGTCTATTTCCTCACTTGAGGAAAACACAAATGTTACTGATGAAAATTCAGGGTTGAAGGAATTGTACGTGACAGGCATATACAAAAGTCTCAAAGGACATCAAACCCTTTGTGATGTGCTCAAAAAGCAGATCTTGAATAGGAACCTGAGGAAAGAAGGAATTGCTTTTGAGAGGAAATTAAATGCTGATGGATCCTATTGGAAACCCGAGCAGTATCCCAAAACCTCATGGGTTGCTGCTACTGGGCCTCCTTTTGATCCATCTAATCTAACTGGCTTTTCATGTGAATTATCCTATTCCTCAGATGAGTCATTTGACTCCAACTATAAACTGTTCAAAAATCAATCTGGTGAAGTATTTGCTCGATATGTTGGAACTAACTGCAGGAATGGCCCTCCCTTGAGGAAAATCTGGGTTCCCAAAGCTGTCTTGAAAATCTTCAGGAGAATGTCCTCATGACACCACCACCGAAGAATCTGAACCCCAGATCAAATTCCTCAGGAGGACCAAAGTCTTCAATAGGATCAAAATCCTCAACTGGTCAAAACTATGCTCGTACCCATGCTAATGCGTCTAACGTGCAGGGAAACTACAAGGAATATGAATATGAGGGTTACTCCTCAAATCATTATGTTCATAAATCCTCTAACCAGTTCTCTGCATATTCATATGAGTACTTTAACCCCCCTATTGTTAAGAGAAGTGCATTGGCTTCAATGCCACCTTTCTCATATGGTGCTCGCAGGATGATGAATGCTTTGCCACCCCTTCAGATGTGGGTGGTGAAGAAATCGAACTAATCTCTTCTGCAGGTCAGGTCTCCAGATGAAAATCATCATATGAAGAATTTGCTGGAGACCTGAGGAAATGCTTGATAGGACGCAAGCTAATGATTGATGAAATAGAAATATTTGACACGTCCTTACATTTCTTTTATGGTGAAATTACTGATCTGATGAAATTAGTATCATATTCTTCAAATCTGAAGCATATTAGATGGTAAGCTGTACTAATTCATCTGCAGGATGACAAGCCCAAGAATACTGAGTGGGTTCTTGATAGTGGTTGCGCACATCACATGACTGGTGATAAAAGCTTACTCATGAATATGCCACTAACTCCATCGCCTCTGAAGCAAATCACATATGCTGACAAAGGTAAAAGCAAGGTATTGGGACTTGGCAAAGTGGCTATTTCCAAGGATAGGCATATGGACAAAGTGATGCTTGTTGAATCCCTTGGTTTTAACCTTATGTCAGTCTCGATGCTTTGTGATCTTGATATGATTGTTATCTTTGGTAGATATAGATTTGTAGTCATCATGGAATCTGACAGATCCAAAGTCTTCGAAGGTGTAAGAAGAGGGGATTTGTACATTGTTGATTTCTCTATAGGTCCTCGACCAGCCACTTGCTTACTAGCAAAAACCTCAGAAGGATGGTTGTGGCACCGAAGACTAGGTCATGCAGGCATGAGGAATTTGCACATGCTCGCGAAGAAAAAGCATGTCATCGGCATCGAATCGGTCAAATTCCTCAAGGATCATCTCTGCGGTGCTTGTGAATCTGGGAAAATGACCAGATACAAGCATCCCTCTAAGACTATCATGACCACCACACGTCCATTCGAATTGCTTCATATGGATTTATTTGGACCTACTCACTATGCCACACTAACCGATGCAGCATCCTTATATGGCTTCGTCATAGTTGATGATTATTCCAGATATACTTGGGTGCATATCATAGTGTATAAAAGTGAAGTGCAGGAAATCTTTAAACAATTTTATTCAAGGGCCTCGACGAACTTTGGCATCAAGATCAAACATATCACAAGTGATAATGGAACTGAGTTCAAAAACACTGGTCTTGATGATTATCTTGATGAACTTGGTATTACTCATGAATTATCTGCTCCTTATACTCCTCGGCAGAATGGTGTCATCGAAAGGAAGAACATGACTCTGGTTGAAATGGCAAGAACTATGCTTGAAGAATATCAGACTCCTCGTCGCTTTTGGCCTGAAGCAATCAACACTGCATGCCATATCATGAACATGGTATGTCTTCACAAATTCCTCAAGAAAACCTCATATGAACCCCTCACTAACAAGAAACCCAATGTAAGTTATTTCAAAGTCTTCCGTGCAAAATGCTGGATTAGAGATCCTCACCATAGCTCAAAATTTGCACCGAAGGCACATGAAGGTTTTATGCTCGGTTATGGAAAGGACTCGCACACTTACAGAGTCTTCAATAACTATCACAACAAAGTTCTTGAGACTGTAGATGTGCGGTTCGATGAAACTAATGGCCCGCAAAGAGAGCAATTGCCTTCTGATCCAGATAAGTTATCTCTTGAGGAAGCAATAAAGCTCAAGCCTACTGAAGACATTGTCCCCACTGAGGAAATTGGTGAAGAAACGATCCCCATCACTGATAAAAAATCAAGAAGATGCTCCTGAGGAAATTAGACCAGCACCACTTCCTCAGCCCAGACAAAATCCTCATCCAGCTCATCCAAGGATTGCAAACGAAGTAGAACTTGACAAAATCCTCAACGACATCAACGCACCAGGTCCTCTCACTCGCTCAAAAGCTTCACACTTAGTTAACTTTTGTGGGCATTTTTCCTTTGTATCCATCACAGAACCCTCAAAAGTTGTTGAGGCTTTTCTGGAACCGGAGTGGATCTAAGCTATGCAAGACGAACTTCTTCAATTCAAGCTGAATCACGTATGGGAGCTCGTCAAACAACCACATCCTCGCTAGCACAACATCATCGGCACCAAGTGGATTTTCCGAAACAAGCAAGATGAGGACGGTCAAGTGGTGAGGAACAAGGCACGACTTGTAGCCCAAGGCTACACCCAGATTGAAGGAATAGATTTCGATGAAACTTTTGCACCTGTTGCTAGACTTGAAGCTATTCAAATACTACTTGCTTATCCTAATCATCATAACATCATTTTATATCAAATGAATGTGAAAAGTGCATTCCTCAATGGTAAACTTGACGAAGAAGTATATGTTGCTCAGCCCCTGTGGGGACCCCGACTGGTGAGTCGAGATCTCCATGCCAAGTGATCCCAAGGATCAATCCTCACTGAACACAGATACTGAATAATAGAGTCTTACATCCATACATACCGTTTGATACAATAAATGACCACGTCGGTCGAGCCTTACATACATAGGGCCTTAAAGGCCAAAGCACCAAACTAGACCAATAGCGGAATTATTGGTTGAAAGCGTGAACCCATGCCATCAGCCTTAACCTACATGCATTCTGACTGGGAAGCATCCTAGCTCACAAGAACGTCACCGAGTTAATCTTCACCATATCTTGTCTTTCACACCTGGTCAATGAAATAACCAGTGGCAAGCCAATGAGTACTTTGAATGTACTTGCAAACAGCCCATGATACGACCAATGAAAGTGAAGGATAACAGTTTCATGCATCTTTAGTGTAACTCATCAGGGTGGAATGATCATGTATATGCATCAAGCTAAAGAATTACTCTTGAAGAACAGGTTACAAATATCGACATATCTGACAAGGGTTGAACACACCGGGTTCACCCTATATGCCAAGTCACCGAATTGGTCATATCAATTCCTCAAGTAACTCCGGTTATTAACACCATTCACCGAACTCACACACACACACTTGGTTTATGCGGAAACGCTAGACGTAGTTTAAGCAGCACCACCCAACTGTCCTTGACCGTGGACACGGTTATTCGAATAGTTTGACGCTCTGCAGAGGTAGTACGCTGGACCCACAAGAAACGGGAAACTTCCGTGTCATCCACGACTCGCGGTATATCACATACACCCGAGGTAAGTACCCGCTCATCATCTTTCCCCTGACGATACTAGACAAAGAGGTCCACTCGATTGGTACCCAGCCCACATGTTGTATGTCTTACGAGCACCGACTTTGGACAGTATCAACCACGCGGGGACCAACGGTGTGCCTCAAACTCATAATAATGGCATAGTCGTGCTACCTGGCACGACCCCATCACGAGAGTGACACCGATCACTCCCGCCACTAGTAATGTGGCTCTTTGCTAGTACCAACCAGAGTAATCAACAAAGCCCCGTCCCATAAAGGGGTAACGTGGTCGTACTGGTAAGGTTGGGACGGTCGACACATCATAAATCTAATCCCATTTCCAAAACCACACAAGCAAAATACCCGGTGCACCACCTCTCCAAATGTGGCCACCAACTCATCATCACCCTCGGGCATTAGTGGCACCCAACGGGGTTTTCGTAAACCATTATTTAACTCATCATCATGCTCATGATAATATGCTCTATCTTTACTTGTCAACATGGTATTAGCATGACCCTCAAGGGTAGGGTCAAGCTCAATGCAATGATCTTATAACTTTACTAGTCAACATGACAGTAGCATGATCCTCATAGATGGTAGGGTCACGCTCATCATGCTTGTGCTCCGAGGATCCATATGAATAACATCACTATCATGCAAGTTCTTCGATGGAGCCTTCGGTACCATCACATCAATGATGAACCAGCACTGTGATCTCATGCAACGAAAAGTACTTGCTATACAAGCATGCATCATTTCATATGCTTAAGTCATGGTCAAAGGGCTGCTTGCCTTGCTCACGTAAATCCTCAGGGTCTTCTGCTCCAACTCCGAATACTTCGTATACCGTCAACTGAAGCTTCTCACAGGAGATTTGAATCATCAAGGATTCTTGAATAGGTGAAAGGAGCAATAGGTGATTATTGAAGAAGCCAACAGAAATCATTCCGTTAAAAATGAGTGGAGGCACCTATTTAACAAAGAATGATTTTAGAAATTTTTGGGAAGTGGTTTCACTGGTTTTGGAGATGGTATGAATATTCTAGAGATTTTACAATGAGGAATAAATAGCAATTGGAGCTATTTATTTATTACAACAGAAATAAGTCACACAAAAATGTTGACCAGAGTCCTAAAAAGGGGGAAGGATTTTAGAAGACCCTAGGAATTGGAATCACTCCATTTGGAGTTGAAATGGATCCTCTAGGAATTTGCAAAGGTGGTGATTAGTATGTCTAAATGGACATTTAGATATTATTATCACAGGAAAGTATTTTGGAAAAATGTGCAATGCTCAAATCTGGATAGAACAGGATTTTAGAAACCTTCAGAAATTTGAATCAATAAATTTGGAGTTAGCATGAATTTATGATGGATTTAATAAGATAGGAATAAAAGGAAAAGGAAAAGGGGGCACTTATCCTTCGAGCTATCTAGCGCCAGGGGCGGCACATGAGCAAATGGGTCGACCTGTTGGCTCGGCCTGGCGCACAGGGCCACGGAGGAGGCGTACTCCTGTGGTTACGCCTTTGGCTTGGCGAAGGCGCAAAGCGCTAGTGCGCTTTCACTCATACGTCGGGCCCGACTTGCTCGTCACTGACCGAGGGGACCCGCCCGACGCCTTCTCTCTCCTGTCTTTCTTCTACCTCACGACGGGGAGATGGGGGCGCCGGCTGTCGGGGCTCTGGCCGCCTGCTGGTTCCGCCACCAAACCGCGGCTGGGGGTGGATGCCCTACTCCCAACCGAGCCTGGGAGGTATCCTTGGCAGCCGCGGTGATGCCTGGGGCGAGGGTCTCGCCGTGCGAAGCGGCTGCAAGCTCCGGCCACCATGGAGGGGCAAGGTGCCGACCACATGGAGGGGCCCTGTCGTGCCCAAGAGGATGGGGAGGCCGCGGGGACTCGCTGGAGGGAAGAGCTGGGGCCGGAGGGGAGCCGGCTTGCTCGGACACAAGGAAGGCTGAGGCGGCGCCATGGCCATGGAGGGAGATAGAGGAGGGCCTGCTAGCTCCACCTGCAGGTCACGGGGACTTAAGGGAACTAGGAGGGTCCATGGAAGGAGGAAGGAGGCACCAGGGGCTCGCGGAGAGCTTCAAGTGGAGGGGGAGGAGCCGAGAGGGCTCGAGAGCTCTCTGGAGCTCTCGTGGGCATGGGCGCCACACGTCCCAGAGGGCATTGGATGCTAGATAACGTCGTGGAGGAAGTCAAGGAGGGATGGGGGAGTGCTCTGGCGCTCTGGGTTGTGCTGCAGCTGCGGGACATGAGCTAGGGAACAAGGAAATGGCGTAGAGCACCATAAGTGCAGGCTGACAGCGTGGTCACCATGGCCACGCGTGTCCACGGTGTCCATTCGACCGGGAAACATTGTCTCCCATGCAAGGCACGCTTGCCAGAGGTCACTGGCAGAGTTTGGAGCCAAGTGAAGAAGGTTTGAATGGGGTTTGACTGCTGTAAACATTTCAGCACGAAACTAGGGGCTGATACAAATGGTTTTCACACGCAGAGAGGGGAGGTGAAACCATGTCCTGGAGCATCTGTATGGAAGGACTACATATCTGCAAAAATTCAGCTCAAGAAAAGAAGTGTAGCTGGCACTTGCTGTACAAAGCTACTTTTCAGCCAGAAATGAACTTGAGGAGGTGCTGCTCATTTTCTCCACATGAGCATGCCATATCTTGGTTCTAAATGAAGCCTTGGAATATAATGGATGCTCTGGAAAGAATTGGGGGTGATAGCTTAAGCAGAATAATGGAAAGAAGGGTAAAACAGTGCTGCCAAGGGTGAAATTGAGAGAAAGTTACAAAGGGTCCTTCTCCAATAATTGACCAGTGGCCATGGGAATGTTACTGGAGGTGAAATGTAACTATGTGAGGCTGTGGTAGAAAGTTGGGCTCAAGGAATAAAGTGGAAGGGGCAAAAGAAGCCTAATTAGTGAGTGCACACAAGGTGTTTGATCTGTGGTTAGGCCATCAGAGGAATGCCAATGGCTATGAAACTTGACAGGATCAAATAATAAATGAAAATAGGCTTGCACACCAAATTTGGGATTTGCTGGATAAGTTTTCCAATGTAGACTTGGAAAACCCTAGAAATGGGCAGAAATGAGTTTCTGCTAAGAACCCTATTCAAATAAATTCCCACAAATCCAATATTTGACGTAGGGGCATTATTTGAGCATTAAGGCATGCACAAAAAGTTTTAGGATAATTGGAGAAACTTTATAATGTAAAGTTTACCAAAGTCAGAAATCAATAGAGAGGGTTTTGAGGGTCTTAGGACAAGTTCCTCTATTCTCCTTGGTGTACCACTTGGTGTGGATGCCTCATTGGAGTACTGGAACACGTCCACCAAGTTTGAGCACAATTGGAGACACTTCACAATGTAGAGTTGCTCAAATTTGATTCTGGACAGATAGGGTTTTAGAGTGATTAGGGGAGTCAAATAAACTTGGATTGAGATTAAACTTGGCAAGATCATCAAGAATATCATAGATGACATGCTAGAATTTTACTGGAATTTATTGAGAATATTTCTTATAGAAATATTCCAAAAGCTTGAAATAGGTAGGAATGGTTTTGGAGGGGTTTGCCCAATATTTTGAACATGACCATGTGTTGAAACTCATAAATATGGAATAAATATATCCATTGAGTTTCCCTAAATTTTCTGAAATATTTTGAAGGCAATAAAAATAATTTCCTTCATAGGAGACCATTTTTGGCCTCACAGAAGGGCTTTTAAATAAAATAATAAAATAACTTTTAAAATAATAATATGGTGGTTTTTTGGAAGTCATTTTGATAATGGTTTTAAATAAAACAATTGGTGCAAAAGAAACTCCCTAATTTGAGGACTTGTAGTACAAACCTCATCTGAGGGGTTTGAAAGTTTAATTCAAAGAAATGCTTTTTGTGGAAAAATAATATTTGGTAAAAATAGATATTTATCCTAAACACATGGGATGATCATTAGGCAGGAGATCATGGGATGAGAAGATGATTAAGAGAGTGACAGGATCTATTAGGTATCAAACACAATCATGCAAACAAGCAAGGCAAACAATAGTCACTTCAAGCATCACAAGTATTTCACCAAAATTTTAATTGGTCCTAAATTTTGAAATAAATTAATTAGTCAGGGAAGCCAAAAACAGGGTGTGACAGACCTTACCCTCTTAAGAAAATCTCGTCCCCGAGATTTCTGGGCTAGGGGTTGGTGAGATATAGAATCTTGAGTTGGAGGTAGTCTTCATGTCCCCATGTTGTTGTCGTGGTCTTGAGGTGCTTGATGGTACAACTTCGAATGTTCACAAGTCCTCGACTGATCATGAGCGGAATCTGGCAATAAGTTATGCTTGACCGAGGTCAAGGGCTTCGTGAGCTATGTCTGTGCAAGATTCTGGCGTGCGAGTGTATTCCAAAGTCAGAATACGTGGCAAGATGGTGTGTCTGGGATCTGGTCCTGGGGTTTCGCATGCCGGTTAGTGACATCAGGATGTCTCGTGTTAGAATGCACTACCAAAGTCTTCGCATGGCTTCCTGCTTACGGGGAAGTCCTTGGCTTCCTTTCGGCAGTCAAGCTATGGTCGCAAATAGTCATCGAAGGCTTCTCTTGAAAGCGTCCGGGCTGGGTCTCACCTATGAGTCTAAGCTTGGAGGTTCAGGTCCCGAACAGGTCCTGCCATCTTGGGAGTTGCGAGGGTTTCTTGATAAGCTGGCTACCCAAGAGTATAGACCAGTCATCCATTCCCAAGGTCTACGACTTGGCAAGCGGAAATCACCTTTAGCAGGTTTCCACCAGGACCTACTAGTACTTGCGTCCTTAATATGGACCAAGGAGAGCTCGTCTGATCCTTTTGCTTGTCGAAGGGCTTCATCATCTTGAATCGTCGAGGTTTCTTGACGTCGTTGATGTGGTCGGTGCGTGGTTGGTGGTTGACTTCTTGTTGCTTCTCTGTCGTTGTCGGGCTTCCTCGTCACGACGGTTCTTCGTCTTAACTTGAGTAGGATAGACTTCCGTTGTCTTGGGACTGCTTCGAGAAGCTCACCTTCTCGAGATATCACCGTACCCTCGAGACGCATAACAATCGGCGTTCCTGGGTTCGTCCAAACAGGACTAAGGTGTGTTCTTCTTCTTACCGGTGAGTAAGTACGTCATGAGTGAGGATGACAACCTACCTTCCCAAACACGACATAAGCACAGTGCTCAAAAGTCAGGTGAGGAGAACGGGACTTGCTATGGGCGGGTACTGACCGCATTTCAACGACTTAGAGTCGTCTTCTATGGTCGTATTCCGTCCGTCTTGTGGCTAAGTGAATCTTTAGGGTCTCAAGGAATTTAGGATGTCAGCGAACAGTTATCATCTTATCTCTAAGCACATTCCTTAGATGCCAATAGTTCGACTTCAATCTCGGGATGATATCACCTCATCTCACCTAGGATATCATCCTACGTGGGTCAACTCCACACCGCTCAAGCTAGTCAACTCCGGGTTGAGGGAAGAACTAAACCCAACCACTTACAAGTATGGCGTAGCCCCAACTGTACATGCATTACTATGCAAGGACCTTGGGGAGACATACAGCTACCACGATTGAATCTGAGGCACAACAAATCCAATTGTCCACCTAAGTCATCCAATGGATAGGGTACTACACTACTATATTAAGGAAACACGTAGTAGACCAATCAAATATTTTGTTTCCTTCCTATGAATCCGATCAAGTGATCCATCAATCTGATCAATCATGACTAGACTCACCACTCCTACAAATCCAACATTGACGAGGTTCTACATAGTCTCTTAGAGTCCTCATAACTCACATATTACTGCAAGAATTGCGTCGTAGTATATCCACCAACCTCAATAATCATGGCCATCTAATCTCCAAGGCCAAACTACATAGGTTGTAAATCTATTTGACGACTCCAGGTATACGTACTCTATATCCACCGAGAAACATGGTATCATAATCGAGATTAACGAGCTAAATCCAATTTACTCCGAACCATGTGGTCTTTGTCACCCTCAAATCTCTATTAATATTACCTATTTAAATCCAAGACTCAAATCCAATAAGAAGTCTACTTGATACTCCAAGTTATCTTGGCAAACAAATCAAATCATGCCAACTACTAGCTAAAGTCATGTATACCACCAAGAACAAGGTTCACGATCATAATCATCCTACTAAATCTAATCTTACTCCAGATTATGTAAGTTATGCTACTATATCAACTCGTTCCACCGAGTTTACTTACCTTTATAAGGGTCTCATGATCCACCAAAATAGTCTAGCTATATCCTCAAGACATCTATTATCATCACCCTGACAGTCTAATGCTCTCATATCAGAGATCGGTCCTCTTATGGCATCAAGGTTACAGTGCTATCTTGAGATGGAAGGATACTTTTTCATGGTGATCACTTGTTCCATTGAGAACCCGGTGCTCAACGGGGTTATCGGGGACCTACACGAGTTCTGGCAAGTCCGTGTACTAGACACGTGACCAGAAAATTTGAGCCAGAAAGGCTTGTGGATGTGAGTCTAGTCTAATGCGGTTTTCCAAACTCGAGGGAAAAAAATCACACTCCTACGGGTTGTGTGCGATTAGGTATAGCACAGTTAGTGTATTCAACGCCAGCCGTCCTTCGAAGCGGATCCTTGGTGCATCTGCCTTGCCGTCTTCAGTTGTCGAGAGGGGTGTGAGAGAGAGAGGGCACCAAGGGGAAGGTCAAAGGGTCTTAGTGCAATCAAACAAGCTTTGGAAAATGAACTCAAACAAGTGCTAAAATTATTTTGAACATCAAAATAAGACAAGTGATATAACCGCATGCTTGTTGCCTAAGCAAAAGCGCGACTCATATCAAAGCACAAACAACAAAAACAAACAACACACAACATGGTCCATGTGAACCATTCCACGGACTCGACTTCGCATAGGGGATTCACGACTCATCCTATCCTAGGTTCAGGGACTCGATAGTTGTGCTTGCTTCTTGCTCCGGAGAGGAGTCCGCTAAGTCTTCTGGACCTTCTCATGGTGTTGTCACGCCTCTTGTTGTCGCTTGCTGAAGCAATTCGCTTGAGTTGTAAAGAACTTTGGTTGTCTTCTCGTCTTGGAAGTTACTGACGAAGATAGTTCTTCATTGCTGTCATTGACAGGATCTTCCTTGTCTTCATGATCTTGTCATCGTCTTCTTGTCTTCTGAGGCTTCGAGGGTCTCAAGTGGACACCTTCATGCACCGATATTTGCAAGACACGATAGAGTTCTGATCTGTCAATCATACTAATTGCGATATCGACACCTAGAGCGGGGGATGAAGAGAACCGTTTTCCTGCTCACTAAGGTGAGGCGGACCAAATGGCAAGGTTCTCATCCACCGGTGGTGGTCGACACAATTACTTATAACTGACAGGGTCGCTCTACTAGTGATGCAGATCAAGGTTTGCATATATTATGTCCATATTATCGTAGGCGAAAGTGGCATCACTCTGGAACAGTGCCCAGGGTTTCACCATCTTCTAAGTCTCGATGTCCTCGTTCCTCTTAGAGGTACTTCTGTTGGTGTCGTCTGGTCGTAGAGTTGTCTTCTCTGTCCTTCAGCACAGGTGTTTGCCTGGAAAGGTTACTTCCTTCCGGGCTTCCCACGAGGATTTCAATTTATCCCGTGGTCTGAAGGGCATAAGGTTCTAGCGACCATTAGCAAGTTTTGAAAAAGTAGACGAGGAGTGTCAAGAAAATAAGTGTGGAAGGCTAGAGCATAACCTTCAATTTCTTAGAAGTTTTAGGAGAGTTGAGAAAATATATAAGTTTTGTGATTATTTTGAAAGATCTGGAAAGCAGTTTTATCCTAACTAGCGTCCGTGCTAACTAAGGGCTTCCTACAGTCAGGATAGCTTTGATACCAGCTCTGTGGGGACCCCGACTGGTGAGTCGAGATCGCCGTGCCCAGTGATCCCAAGGATCAATGCTCACTGAACACAGATACTGAATAATAGAGTCTTACATCCATACATACCGTTTGATACAATAAATGACCACTTCGGTCGAGCCTTACATACATAGGGCCTTAAAGGCCAAAGCAGCAAACTAGACCAATAGCGGAATTATTGGTTGAAAGCGTGAACCCATGCCATCAGCCTTAACCTACAGGCATTCTGACTGGAAAGCATCCTAGCTCGCAAGAACGTCACCGAGTTAATCTTCACCATATCTTGTCTTTCACACCTGGTAAATGAAATAACCAGTGGCAAGCCAATGAGTACTTTGAATGTACTCGCAAACAGCCCATGATACGAACAATGAAAGTGAAGGATAACAGTGTCATGCATCTTTAGTGTAACTCATCTGGGTGGAATGATCATGTATATGCATCAAGCTAAATAATTACTCTTGAAGAACATTTTACAGATATCGACATATCTGACAAGGGTTGAACACACCAGGTTCACCCTATATGCCAAGTCACCGAACTTGGTCATATCAATTCCTCAAGTAACTCCGGTTATTAACATCATTCACCGAACTCACACACACACACTTGGTTTATGCGGAAACGCTGGACGTAGTTTAAGCAGCACCACCCAACTGTCCTTGACCGTGGACAGGGCTATTCGAATAGTTTGACACTCTGCAGAGGTAGTATGCTGGACCCACGAGAAACGGGAAACTTCTGTGTCATCCACGACTCGCGGTATATCACATACACCTGAGGTAAGTACCCGATCATCATCTTTCCCCTGACGATACTAGACAAAGAGGTCCACTCAATTGGTACCCAGCCCACATGTTGTACGTCTTACGAGCACCGACTCTGGACAGTATCAACCATGTGGGGACCAACGGTGTGCCTGGAACTCATAATAATGGCATAGTCGTCCTACCTGGCACAACCCCATCACGAGAGTGACACCGATCACTCCCGCCACTAGTAATGTGGCTCTTTGCTAGTACCGACCAGAGTAATCAACAAAGCCCCATCCCATAAAGGGGTAACGTGGTCGTACTGGTAAGGTTGGGACGGTCGACACATCATAAATCTAATCCCATTTCCGAAACCACACACGCAAAATACCCGGTGCACCACCTCTCCAAAAGTGGCCACCAACTCATCATCACCCTCGGGCATTAGTGGCACCCGACGGGGTTTTCGTAAAACATTATTTAACTCATCATCATGCTCATGATAATATGCTCTATCTTTACTTGTCAACATGGTATTAGCATGACCCTCAAGGGTAGGGTCAAGCTCAATGCAATGATCTTATAACTTTACTAGTCAACATGACAGTAGCATGATCCTCATAGATGGTAGGGTCACGCACATCATGCTTGTGCTCCGAGGAGCCATATGAATAACATCACTATCATGCAAGTGCTTCGATGAAGCCTTCGGTACCATCACATCAATGATGAACCGGCACTGTGATCTCATGCAACGAAAAGTACTTGCTATACTAGCATGCATCATTTCATATGCTTAAGTCATGGTCAAAGGGCTGCTTGCCTTGCTCACATAAGTCCTCAGGGTCTTCGGGGTCTTCTGCTCCAACTCCGAATACTTAGTCTAACATCAACTGAAGCTTCTCACAGGAGATTTGAATCATCAAGGATTTTTGTATAGGTGAAAGGAGCAATCGGTGATTATTGAAGAAGCCAACAGAAATCATTCTGTTAAAAATGAGTGGAGGCACCCATTTAACATAGAATGATTTTAGAAATTTTTGGGAAGTGGTTTCACTGGTTTTGGAGATGGTATGAATATTCTAGAGATTTTACAATGAGGAATAAATAGCAATTGGAGCTATTTATTTATTGCATCAGAAATAAGTCACACAAAAATGTTGACCAGAGTCCTAAAAAGGGCACTACAAGGAATATGCTAATACACGACGCTATTTTTTCGTCGCTACATCATCACGGTTTTTAATTTACGACGATCTCACAACGAAAAACAAAGCATCGAAAACGGAGCGTCACAAATGAGAAACACCGACGTTTTGATCAAAATCGTCGTAACTTTTACGACGATTCCTGGATTGTCGTAACCTTTACGACGATCCTAAATCGTCGTTGGCAATCAAACCCAGTCCTACTTGGCTGTCCTATGTGGCAAAATTACGACGAAATCAAAACATAATGATTGAAATCAGCCCATCCCATTTCAATTGATCACATGGGCTGGTTTTATTTTTGGGCTTTTTCTTATTGGGCTTCTTTTCAGGCCTTAGCCTATTTACAACCACTTCTCGTTTTTTTTTTGAATTTTTCTTATAATTATAATTTGGGCCCTGGCCTTTTAATGCCCAAATAAATTTGTTCCAGTTTCAGTTTGGCCTTTTTTCATTTTTGAATTCAGGAACTTTTTGTTCAAAACTTAGTTTTATTTCTATTTGTTGGGCCTTTTCAACCCAATTATTTGTCCAACATTAAATCCAACACTATTTCATATTCAAATCAAGAAAACTCCAAATCGAATTAAAATAATTCATCATATAACATCACATAATACATGTCCCAGGTTTACATCATACAATAACTCATCTCATGAATACATTTCCTTACACATGAATATAGCAAGAACGCACAACATTGCACAATAAAACAATGGCACATCTGCTACTATCCCAATATTACAATGGACTTCATTCACTCTCCTATGAAAAATGCTGGAGATGCCATAACTTGTCAACCTACTAGAACATTACACTGCACATGAATCAATCAAAAGGAAACAAATATAAAAACATTAGAAACAAATATAAAAACATCAACACACATGAAGGATGCATTTTCGTAATGGCCATTTATGCTTTCATTCTACAATGAAAATATATTGAAAAGAGCTCAGTGAACCAGGCATTTCATATACATATGAGCTTTATCTTCAGGATTAACAGTATAGGACAGATACAATCATGTGTTTCTGAAATATAAGAGACTTAGCAGCACTAGCTATTCAAATTTTCAACTATCTTATCAAATAGGCCATGGATTATCAGATAAACAATACCAGTTACGGAGCTCTGTATCAGGTATTCAGGAAGCATGGTTAGAAATCAGTAGCTCTTCCCCCACATCAAAAAAAACATTTGCGTAACATCAGACCGGTGTTCACATACAGTGAGAGAACCTCCCTCACAAACTCCCATTCTTTTAAGCCAGGGGAGAAAAGAAATGTCCTTATCCTCATGACCAAAAGGAGATGATACATGCAGGCTGATGATGCAATATTATTAAAGAGAGCAATACAGAAGTACGACGGTAATACTCTGCTTAGCTGATTCATGTGTAACAAGAATCCTAGTATGGCCACACTTTAGTGCAGTCAAACGAAAATGCTAAACTTATGCTGATTGGAGCTGTTGTAAACTATAATTAGAAACATCTCTTTCTAATATCTGTAATTGTCTTCTGTAGTGAGAAGCAATTTAGTGTTGGCCCTTCCTACCATTCGCTGTACAAGTAATGTCACTAGGAAAGCCAACGAATCAGATCTTATAGATCAATGAAATTCAACAATGCTCACTGAAATGATCTTAACTCAAACCCAAGTAAGTGCATGACTATGATCGAACACAGAAATTACCATGAGCAAATCCTCGGTCAGGATGCGACACCACACCACACCACAGGAAAACAAGGCGAATCAAACCATGAGCAACGACGAGTCGAGCCTGGGAACTCACATGAAGACGAAGAAGGCGCTCGGGGGGCGCTTGGTCTTGTTGGGGTCCTTCTCGGCCTTGCTCTTCTTCATCGCGAGCCTACACCACCAGAAATAAACAGCAGCAGCAAACCGAATTAGAGCCCGATGCGAAACAGCAGCAGGAAACCTCTACCAGTTTTTTTCTACACCATAACAGGCAGAGTCATCTTATTAATCTTATCTGCACTACAATTGTCCTTCTTTTTATGGTGCCAACGCGGCAAAACCCCCCAAGGAGAGGAATTGTAGACAATTTGTGCATCTGCAAGACAAGTTAGCGGCCTAGCTGGACAAATACACTGGCTCAAACATAACCACTGTATGTAAAAGCATGCACTCGACAAATACATGTGAAGTATATTCATGAATTTGTGAAGTATATTCTGCTTTTGCTTCAGGCCAAATTTTCTGCCTAGAATTACCCTTGCAAATATATGAGCTAGCAACCAGAGAATTATCCTTGCAAATTTAGGAAGGACAGTTAAGACTGAATATTCTCAGACTTGCCTGTACAACAATCGGAGTTACACAGCTATTATGCTACTTGTGAAGTATATTCTGCTTCACAAGTAGATGCTACTTGTGAAGTATATGCTACTTGTGAAGTATATTCTACTAGAAAAATACATGTGAAGTATATTCATGAATTTGTGAAGTATATTCTGCTTTCGCTTTAGGCCAAATTTTCTGCCTAGAATTACCCTTGCAAATATATGAGCTAGCAACCAGAGAATTATCCTTGCAAATTTAGGAAGGACAGTTAAGACTGAATATTCTCAGACTTGCCTGCACAACAATCGGAGTTACACAACTATTATGCTACTTAGCAAGAGGTTAGGGAATGATAGTAAGCATATTCCATCTTGATGCTTACACAAAAACAAGACTTACGGAGACAATATTCTAATGTTACAATGTAGTGTTAGTCCTGCAACGGAGTGTTGATCCCTTCCCGATCAACAAATCTGCATTTCTTTCATATAAATGTTGGTTTCTTTTTCAGTACAAGTGAAAGTAAAAGCTAATACTGAAATTACCCATTGACATTGAGATTCTCTTAGTAAAAGAACAAAATTTCCTACACACTGAAGAATATATATACTTGTATTGTAAAGATTGGCCTGAAGTGGATTCACCTTGTGAAGAACCATGGACCTGCTTCGCTTCTTGCGGATGCAAGTTCAAGGTGAAACAGAAGTGTAACGTCGTCTTAATCCCCATGGCTGATGCGCGCGGGACCTCCACACATGGACGATGGCATGCACTAGAAGAGGAAGCATACCGGGCAAAGCTCCAGTAGGATCCTTCTGAGCTTAGCAACCCTGATCTGCATCGACACCATCAAACCATCCCGTGAACCAAACAAAAGTAAGGCATTTAATCAAACAATGATCGTGCACCATGGACAATGGCGATAGTGACGTGAGGCGGGGCGTACGTGTACCTCGAACATGTCGGCGGCGCGCTCGTTGAGGCTGTCGAGGTAGCGCAGCGCGAACCATCGGCCGAAGGAGGTCCCGATCTGCAGCGAGCGGCGGAGCACGAGGAGCGGGCATCGGCCATACACTATGGCGATGCCCGGGATGTCGTAGGCAGTGGGGAGGTCCCCCTCGGTCGCCAGCCCCTCCTCAAACAGGTACCCCGAGCACCTGGTGAACGCGTCCTCCTCCGAGATACCACCGGCGCCGTAGCCGGAGGCGGCGCGAGGCCGCGGCGCCCGCCGACGGGGACGCTGCCTCCGGTGGCCGGCGAGTCGTCGCCCCTGAACCCCATGATGGAGCACCCCTCGTTGTCCTCGCGGCACCACCAGCAACGCGCCCACCCGGCGAGCAAGGAGAACGACAGGAGCAGCAGGACCAGGGAGGCGGAGCGGAGGCGCGTGGAGGCGCCTAGCGATGGCCCCGACGACCTCTCATGCATGAGCGGGGCGAGAGAGATGGGGTGGGGACGGAGAGAGGACGGTGAGGAGCGCCGCCACGAAGTACCACTGCATTGTCTCCTCCTACCGCGTCGCCAAGCGGCCGCGTCGGCGAGCGCCGGCGGCTTGGAGAGGCTCGGGTGCTCCGGATCTGGGAGGAGGAGGAGAGGAGAACGTGCGGCGGCTCCGGATCTAGGAGGAAGGTGCGATGGGGGTGTGAGCTAGGGTTTGGGCTCCGCGTGGGATATTTTTTTTATGTAGATGGATGGATGGATGGATGTGGGTTGGAGATATGGATGGATGGATGGATGGACGCCATGTCATCGATCTGTGGAAAGATTTCTCATTAGTTCGAAAAAAGGGAATTTGAGGATTTGCCACATGTTTGTTTGCACTTTGAGGATTTTCCCTCGTTTTCCTTGTCATCGATTATTCGTGATATCTTTTTCTGTTTGTTGATGATTTGCCCCCGGAGGTAGGGACCCACTGGAAAATGTCTAAAAAGCTCGTCGTGGTACCCAAGGTCATCCTCGTCTCTTCCAAAAGAGAAGAAGACGGATGCGTCTCTGCGTGCTCGCTCGTTATCGTTTAGACAAGTCAAGATGTGAGGACGAGAGCGGAGGCAGGGGATACAGCCGATCCTAACAGGTTGTTGCAGGGGAGGAGGCGGCCAGGGAGCAACGCGGCGAGCAGTGAGAGTGAGGTCATGCAGCCCGTGCATGTGTCACAGCTGACGCACAGCCAAGAGCAGGGGTGGTCGTCATTGTTTTTCCACTTGGCAAGGCGGTCCAGTGAGTCGGCAACGCAAAGACCACCAGGCACCAACCCGACTACGTGAGCACGCCGTAGTTTGACGACGGCGGATGCTTGCGCCTGGCACATGAATCAACCACGGTGGATTACCTTTTTTGGCCGTCGACCTCGGCCTTCTTGGTCTGGAGCGGATTGGTCAGCACAACAAGGCGGGTTCACGAGCCATAGCAACGAGAGACACTGCTGCGAGCCATGACGAGCAGACGGGATAAAAACGAACAGAGAAACGGGAACGGTCAAACATGAAGCTAGCTAATTTGGGCTCGGGCAGTTTGGTCACTGATTTTGTGTTATATTTCCATGTCGTCCATAAGGGGCAAATCATTAAGACTCTCAGAAAGGTGTGGCTAATTATTAGTAACAAGAAAAACAGGGGTAAATCCTCAAAGTGTAAACAAACTTGTGGCAAATCTTCAAATTCCCCTTCAAAAAATCAATGATTTAAAATAATTTTCAAGTACTAAAAATAGAGGAATTTTATGAAGCATCTATCAAAATTATTTTGCAAAAGTGCACCATACAAATTTTGAAAAGTTAATTACATAGGTTACATAGGTTACTGTAGCTATATTATCGACCTCTCGTGGAAAAGACAAATTTTCGTTGAATCAGCTGGAAGCGTCTCAAATTTGAACTACAACTATATTATAGTTTGATCTTTATTTTTCCGAAAAAATTATTTCTAGGTACACAAGTATCTATTTAATCAGAGAAACATAAAAATATTTTCAAGATTCAACCACTAGGTAGGAACGGTCATACCCGCTGTTTTGACCGCATTTTGAAATGGCCATGAAAAATTCAAAAAAAATCAAAAAAATGGAAAACCTTTGCATTGTGTCATTATATGTGACAAAGTTACCAGGAAAAATAATAAACTTGTAATATGACAATTATTTTAAAAAAGTGTTCTAAAAATGAGCTATCATGTGTGAAGATCCATGGCTTCCAAGCCAAATTATCAATCTTATGGCCACATTAATGACATAGTTTGTTGAAATGATATAATATTATGCACAAGGATGCATATTGGAATGACAAACAATATTGATTAAGGAAGTTTTCATTTTCCTGGTATGTAAAAATCATTTTCCATTTTTCAAGTGTCCAAAATGAACTTTTTTGTGAAGGACCTACCATATATTTGTTTCAAAATTGGACCAAATCATTTTCTAAAATACTAGGCCATATTTAGTGCATAATTGACCAAATGGTTGGGTGTTAAAGGCTTTTATCAATCTCTCGTAAAAAAGACAAATTTTCGTTGAATCAGCTGAAAGGGGGTCAAATTTGAACTGCAGCTACATTATAGTTTTCTCTATATTTTTGCTAAAAACAATTTATAGGTACACAAGTATCTATTCAATCATAGAAACATCAAAACATTTCCAAGATTCAACCACTAGGTATGAACGGTCATACCCGCTATTTTGACCGCGTTTTGAAATGGCCATGGAAAATTCAAAACAAATTCAAAAAATGGAAAACAATTGGAATGTGTCATTATATGTGATAAAGTTACAAGGAAAAATAATAAACTTGTAATACGACAATTATTTTAAATAAGTGTTCTTAGAAATGAGCTATCATGTGTGAAGATTCATGAGTTTCAAGCCAAATGATCAATCTTATAGCCACATTCATGACATAGTTTGTTGAAATGATATAATATTATGCACAAGGGTGCATATCGGAATGACAAACAATGTTGATTAAGGAAGTTTTCATTTTCCTTGTATGAAAAAATCATTTTCCATTTTTCAAGTGATCAAAATGAGTTGTTTTGTGAAGGACCTACCATATATTTGATTTAAAATTGGACCAAATCATTTTTATAAAATACTAGTCCATATTTAATGTACAATTGACAAAATGGTTGGGTGTTAAAAGATTTTATCCACCTCTCGTGAAAAAGACAAATTTATGTCGATTCAGCTGGAAGCAGGTCAAATTTGAACTGCAGCTGCATTATAGTTTGCTCTTTATTTTTCCCAAAAATCATTTATAGGTATATAAGTATCTATTTAATCAGAAATACATGGTGTGGTGCCCTGACGTCGAGGTTCGCATGGTGGTCGAGGGCCCAAACTCCAGAGTGCGTGAACTTGCATGCCAGTCGCATGGTCACCGCGTGACCGTTGCGTTGCCACGCGTTCTAGGTGGAATAGGCATGTCTGATGGGTTGGACAATCCCTTCATAGGTGTTAGCAAGAAGAATACAATAAAATAATCTCACGAGGAGACTGAACTAAGCTCAAACATGAATTAGCAGCCAAGTGTTTGATTAGCGGTGTGGGTAATTCACATAGACAATGGGCCTAAATTTTGTGTGAGGATGATCATCTACTAAGGAGACTCTCTTGGCAAATTTGTATCTCAAATGGATGAATCTAGGTGGCACTTGCTTTGCAAAGTAACACATTGTGCAGAAATATGGATGTTGAAGCTAGGATCAAATGAATGAATGGATTGACCTGAAATTTGGTGTATGATGTTAATTTGGGCATATGAAGGCACTGTATAAAAATTATACCATTTGGACATGCCAAAGTGACACTTCCTTTACAATGTGCCAATCTGGACAGAAAATGGTAATTGAAACTGGGCTCACATAGATGATTGGATTGAGCTTAAATTTGGAACAGTATGATAATTTGGGCATATTAAGGTACTGCAAAAATTTCATAAAACTTGGATAAACAAAAATTGTACTTCCTTCACAATGCTCTCTACTTAACAGAATATTGGGAAAAATATTGAGAGAAACTGGCTGAATTAAATGAGCTAAAATTTGGTGGAGTGAGGTTATATGGTCAGTGTCATCCCGTGGTAAATTATCATCAACTATAAAGAAATATAAAACATAGTTGCTTCACAAAATGAAAATATTACCAGAAACAAAGATTGGATGATGAGCTCACATGAATTGTTAGACGTGGATAAAATTTTATGGAGAGCTATGTTTTCGGCACATAAATGATGTGGAAAAAATTCAACTCATCAGGATATTCCTATCTAGTACTTCCTTCACAAAGCTGTTAGCTGAACACAAACTTTGGAAATTTGTTGAGAATGATTTACTAGGCAAACCGTTACGAAAGTTTTCATGAGGCAATGATTTGGATAGGAAAGAGTGCCCAAAAAATATGAGGGTAATCAAAGAAATAGAAATAGCTCTTCCTTCACAAAGTGCTATTCTGAACAGAATAGGAAAATGAATATTGTTGAATTATTTTTGAACTATGGAAGGAAGGGTTTTCACATATTTGAGAAATATATGGTCCAAAGTATTTATGAGAATTTTTCGAGAATTTTTGGAATGACAGAATAGTAGGTTGCTTCACAAACTAGGATGAGGTGGGATAGAATGGACCCACGAGTGACATGTCAACATAGTTAGAACATGTTACGACATTTTTACAATCGTCGTAAAAGTTATGACGATCTCATCTTATGCGGTTACGACGTTTTTGACTCACATCATCGTAATTTATATGTAGATTTGATCCCCTCAAACGGTTTACGACGATCTCGAATGAAATCGTCACAGATTTATGACGAATTCAGCTACGACGTCTTAGAAAATATCATGTATGAGCATATTTCTTGTAGTGGGGGGAAGGATTTTAGAAGACCCTAGGAATTGGAATCACTCCATTTGGAGTTGAAATGGATCCTCTAGGAATTTGCAAAGGTGGTGATTAGTATGTCTAAATGGGCATTTAGATATTATTATCACAGGAAAGTATTTTGGAAAAAGGTGCAATGCTCAAATCTAGATAGAACATGATTTTAGAAACCTGCTGAAATTTGAATCAATAAATTTGGAGTTAGCATGAATTTATGATGGATTTAAGAAGATAGGAATAAAAGGAAAAGGAAAAGGGGGCACTTATCCCTCGAGCTATCTAGCGCCAGGGGCGGCACATGAGCAAATGGGTCGGCCTGTTGGCTCGGCCTGGTGCACAGGGCCACGGAGGAGGCGTACTCCAGCGGTTACGCCTTTGGCTTGGCGAAGGCGCTAAGCGCTAGTGCGCTTTCACTCATACGCCGGGCCCGACTTGCTGGTCACTGACCGAGGGGACCCGCCCGACGCCTTCTCTCTCCTGTCTTTCTTCTACCTCACGATGGGGAGATGGGGGCGCCGGCTGTCGGGGCTCTGGCCGCCTGCTGGTTCCGCCACCAAACCGCGGCTGGGGGCGGATGCCCTACTCCCAACCAAGCCTGGGAGGTATCCTTGGCAGCGGTGGGGATGCCTGGGGCGAGGGTCTCGCCGTGCGAAGCGGCTGCAAGCTCCGGCCACCGTGGAGGGGCAAGGTGCCGACCACATGGAGGGGCCCTGTCATGCCCAAGAGGATGGGGAGGCCGCGGGGACTCGCTGGAGGGAAGAGCTGGGGCCCGAGGGGAGCCGGCTTGCTCGGGCACAAGGAAGGCCAAGGCGGCGCCATGGCCATGGAGGGAGATAGAGGAGGGCCTGCTAGCTCCACCTGCAGGTCACGGGGACTTAAGGGAACTAGGAGGGTCCAGGGAAGCAGGAAGGAGGCACCAGGGGCTCGGGGAGAGCTTCAAGTGGAGGGGAGGAGCCGAGAGGGCTCGAGAGCTCTCTGGAGATCTCGTGGGGATGGGCACCACACGTCCCAGAGGGCATTGGATGCTAGCTAACGTCGTGGAGGAAGTCAAGGAGGGATGGGGGAGTGCTCTGGCGCTCTGGGGTGTGCTGCAGCTGTGGGACATGAGCTAGGGAACAAGGAAATGGCGCAGAGCACCATTAGTGCAGGCTGACAGCGTGGTCACCATGGCCACGCGTGTCCTCGGTGTCCATTCGACCGGGAAACGTTGTCTCCCATGCAAGGCATGCTTGCCAGAGGTCACTGGCGGAGTTTGGAGCCAAGTGAAGAAGGTTTGAATGGGGTTTGACTGCTGTAAACATTTCAGCAGGAAACTAGGGGCTGATACAAATGGTTTTCACACGTAGAGAGGGGAGGTGAAACCATGTCCTGGAGCATCTGGTATGGAAGGACTACATATCTGCAATAATTCAGCTCAAGAAAAGAAGTGTAGCTAGCACTTGCTGTACAAAGCTACTTTTCAGCAAGAAATGAACTTGAGGAGGTGCTGCTCATTTTCTCCACATGAGCATGCCATATCTTGGTTCTAAATGAAGCCTTGGAATATGATGGATGCTCTGGAAAGAGTTGGGGGTGATAGCTTAAGCAGAATAATGGAAAGAAGGGTAAAACAGTGCTGCCAAGGGTGAAATTGAGAGAAAGTTACAAAGGGTCCTTCTCCAATAATTGACCAGTGGCTATGGGAATGTTACTGGAGGTGAAATGTAACTATGTGAGGCTGTGGTAGAAAGTTGGCCTCAAGGAATAAAGTGGAAGGGGCAAAAGAAGCCAAATTTGTGAGTGCACACAAGGTGTTTGATCTGTAGTTAGGCCATCAGAGGAATGCCAATGGCTATGAAACTTAAGAGGATCAAATAATAGATGAAAATAGGCTTGCACACCAAATTTGGGATTTTCTCGATAAGTTTTACAATGTAGACTTGGAAAACCCTAGAAATGGGGAGAAATGAGTTTCTGCTTAGAACCCTATTCAAATAAATTCCCACAAATCCAATATTTGATGTAGGGGTATTATTTGAGCATTAAGGCATGCACAAAAGGTTTTAGGATAATTGGAGAAACTTTATAATGTAAACTTTACCAAAGTCAAAAATCAACAGAGAGGGTTTTGAGGGTCTTAGGACAAGTTCCTCTATTCTCCTTGGTGTCCCACTTGGTGTGGATGCCTCATTGGAGTACTGGAACATCTCCACCAAATTTAAGCACAATTGGAGACACTTCATAATGTAGAGTTGCTCAAATTTGATTCTGGACAGATAGGGTATTAGAGTGATTAGGGCAGTCAAATAAACTTGGATTGAGATTAAACTTGGCAAGATCATCAAGAATATCATAGATGACATGATAGAATTTTACTAGAATTTATTGAGAATATTTCTTATAGAAATATTCCAAAAGCTCGAAATAGGCAGGAATGGTTTTGGAGGGGTTTGCCCAATATTTTGAACATGACCATGTGTTGAAACTCATAAATATGGAATAAATATATCCATTGAGTTTCCCAAAATTTTATGAAATATTTTGAAGGCAATAAAAATAATTTTCCTTCATAGGAGACCATTTCTGGCCTCACAGAAGGGCTTTTAAATAAAATAATAAAATAACTTTTAGAATAATAATATGGTGGTTTTTTGGAAGTCATTTTGATAATGGTTTAAAATAAAACAATTGGTGCAAAAGAAACTCCCTAATTGGAGGACTTCTAGTACAAACCTCATCTGAGGGGTTTGAAAGTTTAATTCAAAGAAATGCTTTTTGTGGAAAAATAATATTTTGTAAAAATAGATATTTATCCTAAACACATGGCATGATCATTAGGCAGGAGATCATGGGATGAGAAGATGATTAAGAGAGTGATAGGATCTATTAGGTATCAAACACAATCATGCAAACAAGCAAGGCAAACAATAGTCACTTCAAGCATCACAAGTATTTCACCAAAATTTTAATTGGTCCTAAATTTTGAAATAAGTTAATTAGTCAGGGAAGCCAAAAACAGGGTGTGATAGCCCCCAGGTTTTGAGGATCCAAAGAATCCACACAAAGTCTTCAGACTCAAAAAGGCTCTTTATGGTCTCAAGCAAGCCCCTCGGGCATGGTACGATACATTGAAGGAATTCCTCATGAACAAAGGCTTCAAACCTGGTTCACTCGATCCAACTCTTTTCACAAAATCCTATGATAATGAGCTATTTGTATGTCAAATATATGTCGATGATATCATATTTGGATGTACTGACAAACGATACAGTGATGAATTTGCCTACATGATGAGTGAAGAATATCAGATGTCCATGATGGGGGAGCTGAAATTCTTCTTGGGTCTTCAAATTCGTCAACAAAGCAATGGAATCTTCATATCACAGGAGAAATACCTCAAGGATGTTCTGAGCAAATTCGACATGCATGAATGCAAAGGTGCCAAGACTCCAATGCCTACCAACGACCACCTCGGCACTGATGAAAATGGTAAAGACTTCGATCAGCAGGTATATCATTCTATGATTGGCTCTTTATTGTATCTATGTGCATCTAGGCCAGATATAATGCTTAGTATTTGCATGTGTGCATGTTTTCAAGCAAAACCGAAGGAATCACACCATAAGGCTGTGAAACATATTCTTCGATACTTAGCTCACACACCAACACTAGGATTATGGTATCCCAAGGGCTCCAATCTTCATCTCGTAGGGTATTCTGATTCAGACTATGCTGGTGACCGTGTGGATTGCAAGTCAACTTCTGGCACATGCCACTTCCTCGGAAGATCACTAGTTTGCTGGTCCTCAAAGAAGCAGAACTGCGTATCACTCTCCACTGCCAAAGCTGAGTACATTGCTGCTGGTTCTTGCTGTGCTCAATTGCTATGGATGAAGCAAACCCTCAAGGACTACGGCATCAACATGAAGAATGTGCCTCTCTACTGTGACAATGAGAACGCTATCAAGATTGTATACAACCCAGTACAGCACTCGAAGACCAAGCACATCCAGATTCGTCATCATTTTCTTCGGGACCATGTTCTCAAGGGCAATATCCTCATTGACCATGTGAAGACTGATGATCAACTGGCAGATATCTTCACTAAGCCCTTGGATGAGAAAAGGTTTTGCAAGTTGCGGTGTGAGCTAAATATCTTAGAATCTTCAAATGTTTTGTAAAAACATGCACACATCCTAACACTTATGCAAAGTTGATGACTTAGATGTGCAACACATGATGAATCGATTTTCTTCAACTAATGAAGAATGTCACTCTGAATGTGAAGAAATTAACGAAGAAATTGATTCTCAGGGCCCTACCACAATTTTACGCGGCGTCTGTAATCAACAATTCTTATATGGTAGGTCACGCCACCGCCCAATGTGAAATTCCTCAAGTTGATTTTCTTCAAATGTTATATTCCCTCAAAATGTGTTTTTCTTCAAAACAGTTGTTCTTCATTGTGATGATTTATCACAAAATCTTTAAAAACACTTGATGACTTTCATTTTGACTAGATAGACTGTGATTTCAAGTCCTCAACAGCATTCACTTATTGCTATTTCTTCAAGTTGATATTTCCGCTAAGTGAATGTGATCGGACCCTACTTTCCCTGTATGCTATACTCATCCAGTCTATTCAATTCTTCATATGCGTTCTACTTGAAACTTTGTTCAAAATCCTCACTGCGTCCTTGTCAGCTGATGATTTTGTAACAAAAATCCTCAAATCTTCAAAAATTATTTCTTTAATACACAGTAACTGAACCCCACTTCCCACGATCGGATAACCACGATCTCCACTATCTCCACCGCATCGTTCGGGAGCTACACGTGTCGTGCGGAGACGCAGAGGCAGGGGTTGTTTGGTCCGAAATTCTCGCGCAAACAGTAACTTTTGGCTATAAATATGTCCTTATCCCCCTCGGCATACTCTTCTTCACTCCATCGCTCTCCTGCCACAGCATACACCACCGAACCCTAGCGCCATCGCTGGTAGTCTCGTCGCCGGTGAGGAAGAGCTTCACTGCCTCGACTTCTCCGTCGTCGGAACCACGCCGGAGTCGGACCATCTTCGGCCATCGCCGCCGTAGACGTCCTCTATCGCCGGGTTAGGGTGCATTGGACACGCGACCGAAGAGCTTCTCCACACACACCGTTCTGTGTTCTTCGTGCGCACCTTCCAGGGTAAATAAATCCCATTTTTACAGCAAGTTAGATCTAAAATTTTACATCTTCTATGTGAAATCTGTTTTTCCTCAAGAAACGATAAGCACTTGATTCCTCAAACACTGCCTATCACCACATCATTGATGAACTATGCTAAGCATCTAAGATTTTCACGAGATTCCTCAATTGTGCGAATTTTCGGATCTGTACAACTCTGGAACCCAAGAACAGTATGCTTAGGCAAATTCCTCAACCACTGGTTATATTCCTCAAACTGTCAAACTTTTTCATTTTCTTCAAATCTGAGAACGCATATGACCTCTCCAAATTCCTCGCAACTATACTCTGTTCACAGGTACACACATGTCAGCTGTTGAATCTCTCGGTTCTCATCACATTAACTCATTTGCAGCGTTTCTGGAAGAAAATCTTCAAGTCTCATCAGAATCCTCAAGAGTTCAATCTCATCAGCAAAATCCTCAACTGAAGAAAATGAAGGAAGACAGAAAACAGAAGGGAGGAAAGAAACTTGAGCAAAACACAGCTGTGGATATCCCTGAGGATATTTACTTGGATTATTGCACGCTTGATGAAAATGAGATAATGGCCAAGAGAAAGATACGGGTGCAGAAGATAGAACACCGATGGGCGAAGGAATGGAAGGAATATAGGTTTGTGACTCCCAAATATGCGAAGAAATTCGCTCTGAAGCCCCCTGGCAGAAGGGCCCCACTTGAGGATCATGAAGTAGCACATCGCTCAAGCCTCATGACTATTGATGACTATCGAGATGAGAAGGAAAAGCATCTGGCTAAGCTAAAAAAGCAGGCAGAAGCTGCAGTGAGGAAATTCAATGAATCCTCACCTGCTGCCTCAGCTGCTGCTACTTCCTCTGCCGCAGAAACCTCTGGCTCAGAAATTACTCAAATGCAGTCTGTGCCATCAAAGCCAAGGGCTCCAAAGCCTCAAGAGAAGTCTGCTCAGGCTTCAGTCACAAAACCTTCAACACCAAAATCTTCAACACCAAAACCTTCAACACCAAAACCATCAGTGCCAAAGCCCTCAGTACCAATCTCCTCAGCTCCAAAACCCTCAGCTCCACCTCCAAAGCTTCAAGAGAAACCAGTACAGAAGCAAGTCATGAAGCCGAAACCTCTGGCTCAGAAATTCCTCAAATGCAGTCTGTGCCATCAAAGCCAAGGGCTCCAAAGCCTCAAGAGAAGTCTGCTCAGGCTTCAATCACAAAACCTTCAGCACCAAAATCTTCAGCACCAAAACCTTCAACACCAAAACCATCAGCGCCAAAGCCCTCAGTACCAATCTCCTCAGCTCCAAAACCCTCAGCTCCACCTCCAAAGCTTCAAGAGAAACCAGTACAGAAGCAAGTCATGAAGCCTATGACCGCCACCTCCAGCTCCTCACTCCCAGCTGCAACCAGCTCGGAGACAAAGTCTTCAACACCTCCTGCGAAGACTTTTGTGACTGCTGAACGTGCAACTCTGCCCAGCCCCAGCAAAATCATCACCGTCCCTTCTGCATCAGAGGGAAGTGATGAATTTGATGATGAAACCCTATAAGCCATCATTAGAAACAAGCAGGAAATAGTAGCTCAAGCATCAGGCAGTGCCATTCCTCTGGCAATGGACCCCAAGGTCCTCCTTGACAACATCAACATCTGGTAAGAGGACCCAAACACTCCAGTTGATGATTTGAAGCTTCCGCCTGGCATAAGCCACATGGTGACCACTTTCATCAATGAAGCCAAGTGGAAAGAACAGCAGGCCAGGCAGGCCAAAGTTGCAAATATTAAAAAGGAGAAATTCCTCGAGCAGAATCTCCTCAAATTGACTCCTAATGCACTGGTATCAACACAGGCAGAGCTGAAGAAATTGACTGACAAGTACTCCAAGCTGACAGATCGTAAGAGTCTCAAGAGAAATTTCATCAAGCTGGCCACTAAAGCTGTTGATGACTACAACAAGAAGGTTGCACCCCGAGCACCAACTCCTCAGCCCTTGATTGAGGAACCAGCAGATGAATCTCCTCATGATAAGGAAACTCCTCAAGCTGGGGAAGTACACCATGGAAACTACAGCTGATGGATTTGCTGCCGCTGATGAGACTGCCCCTGACCCAGCTGCTTCATCAAAGTAGGCTGATGACTCTGTTCCAGCTGTTTCCTCAATACCAGCTGAAGAATCTGTAGAGAGAACCCCTTCACCAAAAGCTTCAAAGGTAAAGAAGATGACTCCGTCTGCATCAGTCTTGAAGAAAACCAGGGCTGCTGAAAAGGAAGCCAAAAAGAGAAAGGCCTCCTCAGCAGAAGAAGAAACAGAGGCAAAGCGCCTCAAAGCACTTGAAGAAGCTGCTCCTCTGGACCATGTGCCCCTGAATGTCGCTCCTTTCTATTAAATGGTCATCATTGATGATCCAGGGAAAAAGGCAGATGAGGAAATGAAAGATGTCGCCTCTGAGGAACACACTAACGAGGAAATTCAGATAGATGACAGTCCTCAACCTTTCATTCCTCAAAAAGACAATGTTCAAGCATCAGCTGCACCAGCTGATGAAACCGCCTCTGCCACCAAGCCAGCCGAGGAAAAACAAACTGAAAATCCTCAAGCTGATAAAATTCATCACTCTGAGCAGAATCCTCAAGATGAGGAACAGGTGATCCAACTTCTCCAACTGAGCAAGAAGAAGAAATTCCTCAGCCTGAAGCACAGCCAAAGCAAGCTCCTCAACCTGACGCCCAGCAAGCACCATCTCCTCAGCCTGAAGTAATGCACCTGAACAAGACAATGCATTCGTCGTGCACAACCCAGAGACTGCCATTGTTGTCTCCCCTCCTGTTCCTCAGCAAAATCTTCAGCCAGTTCAACGTCAGCCATTCTCCAAGTGTCCAAAGTTTCAAAAGGAATTTTTTTGAAGAACGCATGTACTTCATTGGAGAGAACCCCTATGACAAGCCTCAAATGAGGCATCTGAAGTTTTGGACTAGGACTCAGATGAATTACTATGCCTCTGTGCTATGTGGACGAAACAAGATATTCCAGCATAGGCATATCCCTCATGTCGAACTTGAAGCAATACCGTGCCTGGAGCCAGTCCTCAGTGTACTCCATGATGCAGGTTTACTCCCAATGTGCTTTGACATATCTGATTGGAACAGCGAGGTAATTCTTCAGTTCTATGCCACTCTTCACATATCTGGCAACCCTGAAGACATTAACACTTGGGTGTTTGACTGGATGTCACAAAACACTCACTACAAGGCTCCTGCTACTGAACTCCTCAGAGAACTGCCTGTACCAATTCCCTCAGATGAGGTTGTGAAGCTTTATGGTGAGTGTGAGCTGCCAAATGGAATGATGGAAGTCCTCATGAAGCCTTCGGCTAAAGGAAAATCTCCAAGAACAACCTTCCTCGTCCACGAGCTCAAGTACACACCCAGGTGTGTTTACAAAATCCTCTGCAGTGTGCTCGCGCCGATCAAAGGCCATGACGATGAAGAAGATGTTGTAGGCCTCATGAAGAATATCCTATTCAACATCATTCATGGTATTCCTATCAACATCCGTGATTTCTTCTTGAGGACTTTGGCCGACAATGCTATGTGTCCTTTTGATCACAAGATATATGCTCCATGGATCATGAGATTCATCAGGACAAGGACAGGCATCAAATTCCATGCTGATTTCCAAAACCATGTTGGTTATATGCCTCCTATCCGGGTCAACAAGAAGACTTTCGAGTCCATTGAAGGAAAAGGAAAATCTGTGATTGAAGAAGGCAGTAGGCCCCTTGATGGCTAGTTCAGAGAGCCAGAAGCTTATTCTTCATGGATGATACTGAGACACGTCCGGCAAGCCCCGTTCCTCCTCGCCTGATGAATACCAGAGAGCTCCTCCTCAGTCTTCACCAGAAGGTAGATCGCAACCACAAATGGGTCAAACGCCAGTTTGGTGCCATTGTGAAAACCCTCACTAAAACAAAGAACTCTGTGAAGCTCAACCATCACTATCTGCATGAGGTTTTCGATCGCACCTGGGATACACTTGCACATCTGAAGACTCAGACTAAGCTTGAAGAAATGGACTTTGAGCGAGACTTTGAATGGTCGTGGCCTCCCAAGAAGAAGTTCAGGCCTATTCCAGTGCCAGACCTTGAAGACAACTCCTTTTCTTCATTCCGCACTGCTGAAACTGATGAAGAACAGCTCGACACTGCTACCGGTCCAAGGAAGAAGACTACTCCCAAGAAGCATCACGGCTCTTCCTCAACCGCCAAGAAGTGAAGTCTTCACGGGCGTTATTCCTCAGTTTGTCCCTTTTTGTCACTTGTTGACAAAGGGGGAGAAACTTGAGAGTTAGTCTTCAAGCGGGATATTTTTGGGGCTTATGAACTATATTTAAGTTACAAACTCTTGGCTCTTCTGAAGTTTTTCTATAATGAGTTGTAACTTAAGCCCGATGGTACTCTGACGCTTTTGAACGTTTTTCTTCGCATGCTTATTCCTCAAGTTTTAATGCACGCATAGTGGAATTCGTCAGATACCATTTGTCATCATGCATCTTCATTTTCTTCATATGATATGTTACATGTATGCATGATTTACAAGACTCAGGGGGAGATCTCCATGATATAAATCATCAATGTGCATTTGCTGTAAAAAGCAAAATCCTCAAGATATGCACATCTTCAGGGGGAGTCTCTCTGAATCTTGATTTCAAATTCCTCAAATGAGAATTTACACTTCATATTTTTGATCCCTGTTGAAGACTTAACCTAATTGTCATCAACCACCAAAAAGGGGGAGATTGTAAGTGCATCTAGTGCCCCTTAGTGATTTTGGTGGTTTGAAGACTTATAGGTTAAGTATCTAATGTGTTTGTGAGTGTACACAGGATCTATAAGTCACTGAGGAGTTTGAGATATTTGAAGAATATAGACCCCTAAGAATATATGTCTTCAGTTGAAGAGATTGGTCTGAAGCTGAAGAAATGAATCGCGAGGAATCTGCGATGAAATTGATATTCCTCATGAAGATACTGATATTGAGAAGTCCGGTGGTTCCTGAAGAAAATCACTCTAAAGAATTGAAGCATGAAGATTTACACTTTCTGTTTTACTTTCTTCGCATTCGAGTAATAGGAACACCGTACTGTTAAAGGGGGTCGAAGTTACACTATGGAATGAATTTCCTCATGATTCTCAACCCAAGCCTAATCCTACCAAAAGCCTCAAATGAGGAATACGAGTGACATGTGGACTCTCACAGTTGAGGGTTCTGACCGTTTCGATAGCCACGCCAAGTCACCGGTCTTATCCACTCGAACGGTCATATTACTTAAGGGCATTAGTGTCAAATCATGTCGGGATGCTCCCAGGTTATAAATAGCCACCCCCACGACCACTAGCTGGTTGGCTGCTCCGTTAGAAGCTGACACTTGTCAGAAGAGCAACCCAATTCCTCAGAGCCTTCGAGAGTAATTCATCAGTGAGGAAATACACCATCCACCGAAACCACAAACCAAACCTAGTGATTGAGCATCACTGAAGAAGTTGTTCCTGTGTGGGACTGAAGCCTTTTACCTTTGAGGACTGTGCATCCTCCAGACGGTTAGGCGTCATGGTCTAGAGCTTTCCAGCAGTCAATTGTGGATCGCCGGGTGAACAAGTTTGTGAGGGTTTGGAAGTCTGCCCTGAAGACTTACCACGAGTGTTAGGCGAGGACTGTGTGTCCTTAGCTCAAGGAGAATACGGTAGGGGTTGTGTGTCCCGGGACTGGGTGTCCTTTGGTTTCAATACCAAGCCACTCCAAACCAGATGTACGACTGTCACAGCATTTGGAACTGGGTCATCAACGACTGTCTTCACTGAGAAATGGGTTCTAATTCCTCAATTCCTTACTTTCCCCGTATTATGTGTTGATGATTTTCACTGTGACTGTTTGAAGAATTTGCTGAAGACTTTCTCTGAATTTCCTCAACCCCAAATTCTTCACGTCAGTTAATCCTCATCTGAATTCTGCGTGCCTGCTCACTGTGCAATCTGTTTTCACATTCTTCACTCTGAAAAACTGATGTTGTGAAACTTTGCACTTCTGATCCTTTACTGTTTCCGTTGTAAGTTAGTCATCAGTGATGAATTTCCTGAGTGATGAAATTCTAAAAATCTCCTATTCACCCCCCTCTAGTCGACATAACGCACTTTCACCTACACTTGTGGGTTGACTCCGTGACAGCAGACCTTCCCCTGCAACGGCACTAGAAGAATGTTGCTAGCACTCCCCGACAATCTAAACTAGAAGAATGTTTTTGACGGCCCACCAGCGCGTGGGATCGTAGCAGTTTTCGAGGGTAGAGTATTCGATCCAAATTTGTTGATCGCCTATAGGAGGTGAGAGGATACTCTCAAGTATTAGCAGCTGAATGTGTCAGATCCAACCACACCTGAAAGATTAGTATCTGCAAGCAAAGTAGTAACAACAAAGTAGTATGATAACAACGGTGTCAGAAACGATCTGTTGACACGGCAGACTATTTCTAACGATTGTATAAATGGCGCCAAGTTGCCCGTTGACGGAAACTGTCTGTTCCCGTCAACGACCAGCGATCAAGATTGTAGCAGGTAGCAGCAGTAGCAAGCGACAGTAGTATCAATAGTAGCAACAGAGCAAGACAAGTAACAACAGCAGAGCAAGACAAGTAACAGCAGCAGAGCAAGGCAAGTAACAGCAACAGAGCAAGACAAGTAAGAGCAGAAGTAGGACAAACTCGTAGGCAATGGGTCGGTGATTTGTTTGGATGATATTCATCATGCAACCGTTATAACACGGAGAGATATGTGGCTAGCTCCCGTTCGTCAATGTGATGTAGGCATGCATTCTGTGTGTCATCATACGTGCTTAGGGAAAAGAACTTGCATGACATCTATTGTCCATCCCTCCCGTGGCAGCGGGGTCCAAAAGGAAACTACGTGATATTAAGGTTCTCCTTTTAATAAAGAACTGGACCAACGCATTAGCACTTGGTGAACACATGAACTCCTCAAACTATGGTCATCACCAGGAGTGGTTCCGGTTATTGTCACTCCGGGGTTGCCGGATCATAACACATAGTAGGTAACTACAACCTGCAAGATCGTATCTAAAACACACATATATTGGTGACAACATAATAATTTCAGATCTGAAATCATGGCACTCGGGCCCTAGTGACAAGCATTAAGCATGGCAAAGTAGTAGCAACATCAATCTTAGAACATAGTGGATACTAGGGATCAATCCCCATCAAAACTAACTCGATTACATGATAGATCTCATCCTACCCATAAAAACTAACATCAATCCTACTCATCACCGCACAGTGAGCCTACGAATAGATTACTCACGAATGATGAAGAGCTTCATGGAATTGGAGAGGGAAGAAGGTTGATGATGACGATGGCGACGATTTCCCCTCTCCGGAGCCCAAAACGGACTCCAGATATGCCCTCCAGATGAAGAACAGGATGTGGCGGCACCTCCGTATCGCAAACGCGAAGAAATCTTCTCTTTTTTATTTTTCCTGGGACGAAAGTGAACTTATAGAGCTGACATTGGGGGCGACAAAGCCATGTGGGCCCCACAAGCTTGCCCACCGCCACCAGGGGGTGGTGGAGGCAGGGCTTGTGGCCCACTGGCCCACCCCCTCAGGTGGATCTTGGCGCATATATTTTTCATATTTTCCAAAAATGCTACCCGTAAATTTTCAGGACGTTTGGAGAACTTTGATTTCTGCACAAAAACAACACCAAGGCAATTCTGCTGAAAACAGCGTCAGTCCAGGTTAGTTCCATTCAAATCATGCAAATTAGAGTCCAAAACAAGGGAAAAAGAGTTTGGAAAAGTAGATACGATGGAGACTTATCAACTCCCCCAAGCTTAAAACCTTGCTTGTCCTCAAGCAACTCAATTGACAAACTGAGAGAGAGAAAGAAAAACTTTGACAAACTCTGTTTGATCTTGTTGTTGCAACTATGTCTAACTCATAACCAGAATTTCAGCAAGATCACAAGTTAACCACATAAGCTAATGACACAAAGGTCTCACGGTAAACTAATATCAATGGAATAATCAGCTAACGAGCAAATAATAATGAGTTTCAAATACCAACACTTCAATCAAAACAAGCATGAAGCAATATGAATAGGTGGTATCTCGCTAGCTCTTTCTGAGACCGCAAAACATAAATGCAGAGCACTTTCAAAGATCAAGGGGTGACTAAACATTGTAATTCATACCAACGAAGATCCAGTCATAGTCATACTAATTGGTGCTTGTGAAAGAAGAGGATGACTCAACAGGAAAATAAATAGACAGGCCCTTCGCAGAGGGAAGCATTGATTTGCAGAGGTGCCAGAGCTCAAGCTTTGAAAATAGATATAATAATTTTGGGTGGCATGCTTTCATTGTCAATGCAATGACCAAGAGTTATCAATATCTCCCATGCTACTCATGCTATAGGCGGTTCCCAAACAGAAAAGTAAAGTTTTAACTCCCCACCATCAATCAATCACACTCCATGGCTAGCCGAATCCTCGGGTACCGTCCATACTAACATCAATCCGGGGGGAGTCTTGTTTTACAGTTATGTTTTCGATTTAAGCGTGGAACTGGGCATTCCAATTACCGGCACCTTTCTCGTGAATGATAGTGAATAAACACATGTCGAGGATAACACTCCTAGCATGGAAGATACCAATAGCCCCCTGGCACCACATGAGCGGTTCGGGCATGCAAAACAGATTATTTCTTGAAGGTTTAGAGAGTGGCACATGCAAATTTACTTGGAACGGTAGGTAGATACCGTAAATAGGTAGGTATGGTGGACTTGTTGGAAATATGCCCTAGAGGCAATAATAAAATGGTTATTATCATATTTCCTTGTTCATGATAATCGTCCATTGTTCATGCTATAATTGTATTAACAGGAAACAATAATACATGTGTGAATAAATAGATCACAATGTGTCCCTAGCAAGCCTCTAGTTGGCTAGATCGTTAGTCAATAGATGATCATGGTTTCCTGATCATGGGCATTAGATTTCATTGATAACGGGATCACATCATTGGGAGAATGATGTGATGGACAAGACCCAATCCTAAGCATAGCACTAGATCGTAGTGTTCGTATGCTAAAGCTTTTCTAATGTCAAGTATCTTTTCCTTCGACCATGAGATTGTGCAACTCCCGGATACCGTAGGAGTGCTTTGGGTGTATCAAACGTCACAACATAACTGGGTGACTATAAAGGTGCACTACGGGTACCTCCGAAAGTATCTGTTGGGTTGGTACGAATCGAGATCGGGATTTGTCACTCCGTGTGACGAAGAGGTATCTTTGGGCCCACTCGGTAGAACATCATCATGAGCTCAATGTGACTAAGGAGTTAGTCACACGATGCCGTGCTACGGAATGAGTAAAGAGACTTACCGGTAACGAGATTGAACAAGGTATTGGTATACCGATGATCGAATCTCGGGCAAGTTCTACACCGACAAACAAAGGGAATCATATACGGGATTGATTGAATCCTTGACATCGTGGTTCATCCGATGAGATCATCGTGTAGCAAGTGGGAGCCACCATGGGTATCCAGACCCCGCTGATGGTTATTGGCCGGAGAGGTGTCTCGGTCATGTCTTCGTGTCTCCCGAACCCGTAGTGTCTACACACTTAAGGTTCGGTGACGCTAGGGTTATAGGGAATTGTTATACGAGGTTACCGAAAGTTGTTCGGAGTCCTGGATGACATCTCGGACGTCACGAGGATCTCCTTAATGGTCCGGAGGTAAAGATTGATATATAGGACGGATGGTTTCGGACACTGGAAGAGTTTCGGGCATCACCGGTAACGTACCGGGACCACCGGGACCACCGGAGGTGGCCCCGGGGGTCCACCGAAGGGGGGCAACGACCCTGGGAGGTGAGATGAGCCAAGTGGAGGTGGGAACCTGCCCCTAGGTGGGCTGGTGCGCCTCCCCACTCAGCCCAATGCGCAGGGGAGAGAAAAAGGGGGGGCAAACCCTAAGCCAGGTGGGCCTAAGGCCCACCAGGTGGTGCGCCACCCCTCCTCCCCCCTCTGGCCGCCGCACCTCCCATCTGGGGGGCCTGCCGCACCACCTAGGGTGGGAACTCTAGGGGGGCACCCCCTCTCCCCTCCCCCTATATATATGGGCACTTTTGGCCATTGGAGATTAGAATTTTCCCTCTCCCTCGGCGCATCCCTGCCCTTCTTCCTCCTCCTCTCTGCCGGTGCTTGGCGAAGCCCTGCCGGGAGACCACGTCTCTCCATCGACACCACGCCGTCATGCTGCTGGAGTTCTTCCCCAACCTCTCCCTCCTCCTTGCTGGATCAAGGTGCGGGAGACGTCACCGGACTACACGTGTGTTGAACGCGGAGGTGCCATAGTTCGGCACTAGATCGGAATCGCTGCGAGTACGACTCCATCAACCGCGTTCTAGCAACACTTCCGCTTAGCGATCTTCAAGGTATGAATATGCTCTTACCCCTCTCTCGTTGCTGGTCTCTCCATAGGAAGATCTGAATATGCGTAGGAAAATTTTGAATTTATGCTACGTTACCCAACAGTGGCATCCGAGCCAGGTTTTCTATGCGTAGATTCTATGCACGAGTAGAACACAAAAGTTGTGGCGATGATTTGTCAATTTTCTTGCTGCTATTAGTCTTATTATTTTCCGGCGGTATTGTGGGATGAAGCGGCCCGGACCGACTTTACACGTACGCTTACGTGAGACTGGTTCCACCGACAGACATGCACACCGTGCATAAACGTGGCTAGCGGGTGTCTGTCTCTCCTACTCTAGTCGGATTGAATTTGCTGAAAAGGGTCCTTATGAAGGGTAAATAGCTTTGGCATATCATCGTTGTGGCTGTCACGTAGGTAAGAAGGCTTCTTGCTAGAAACCCAAATCAGCCACGTAAAACTTGCAACAACAATTAGAGGACGTCTAACTTGTTTTTGCAGGGTTTGACATGTGATGTGATATGGCCAAAGTTGTGATGTTGCATGTATGATGTATGAGATGATCATGTTATTGTAATAGGTTTCACGACTTGCATGTCGATGAGTATGACAACTGGCAGGAGCCATAGGAGTTGTCTTAATTTATTGTATGAGATACAACGCCATGTGCTTACTACTTTTACTTCATTGCTGATGGTTAGCTATAGTAGTAGTGATAGTAGTAGTTGGCGTGACGATTTCACGGAGACACGATGATGGAGATCATGGTGTCACACCAGTGACAATGATGATCATGCGATGCCTGAAGATGGAGATCGAAAGGGCGAAGATGATAATGGCCATATCATGTCACTATATGATTGCATTGTGATGTTTATCATGTTTTACATCTTATTGCTTAGAACGACGGTAGCATAATAAGATGATCCCTCTTAAAATTTCGAGAACGTATTCCCCTAACTGTGCATCGTTGCGAAGGTTCGTTGTCTCTAAGCACCACGTGATGATCGGGTGTGATAGATTCTAACGTTCGCATACAACGGGTGTAAGCCAGATTTACACACGCGAAACACCTAGGTTGGCTCAACGAAATTAGCATGTACAGACATGACCTCAAATACAAGAGACCGAAAGGTCGAACATGAGTCGTATGGTTGAATACGATCAGCATGAAGTTGCTCACCATGGTGACTAGTCCGTCTCACGTGATGATCGGACACGGGTTAGTCAACATGGATCATGTATCACTTAGATGACTAGAGGGATGTCGATTTAAGTGGGAGTTCATACTTAATTTGATTAAATGAACTTAATTGTCATGAACTTAGTCTAAAAGGTTTGTCTTTATAAATATTGTAGATGGCCAACGTCAACCTCAATTTCAATGCATTCCTAGAGAAAAACAAGCTGAAAGATGATGGTAGCAACTATGCGGACTGGGTTCGCAACTTGAAGCTCATCCTTGAAGCAGCCAAAAAGGCTTATGTCCTTGATGCGCCTCTAGGTGACCCTCCCGCTCCCGCAGCAGCCCAGGACATTCTGAACGTCTGGCAAACGCGGAGTGATGACTACTCTCTGGTTAGGTGTGGCATGTTATACAGTTTAGAAACGGGGCTCCAAAGGCGTTTTGAGCAACACGGAGCATATGAGATGTTCCAAGAGCTGAAGCTAGTTTTTCAAGCTCATGCCCATGTCGAGAGATATGAAGTCTCCGACAAGTTCTTTAGCTGTAAGATGGAGGAGAACAGTTCTGTCAGTGAGCACATACTCAAAATGTCTGGGTTACACGGTCGTCTGACTTCACTTGGAGTCAAACTTCCGGATGATGCTATAATTGACAGAATCCTCCAGTCTCTCCCACCAAGCTACAAAGGCTTTGTGCTTAACTACAACATGCAAGGGATGGAGAAGACCATTCCCAAGTTGTACTAGACGCTCAAGTCTGCAGAAGTACAAATCAAGAAAGAGCATCAAGTGTTGATGGTTAACAAGACTACTAGTTTCAAGAAGGGCAAGGGTAAAAGAACTTCAAGAAAGACGGCAAAGCCATTGCCGCGCCCGGTAAGCCAGATGCCGGGAAGAAGAAAAAGAATGGACCCAAGCCTGAGACTGAGTGCTTCTATTGCAAGGGAAAAGGTCACTCGTAGCGGAACTGCCCCAAGTACTTAGCGGACAAGAAGGCCGGCAACGTTAAAGGTATATGTGATATACATGTTATTGATGTGTACCTTACCAGCGCTCGTAGTAGCTCATGGGTATTTGATACCGGTGTTGTTGCTCACATTTGCAACCCAAAGCAGGAACTGCGGAATAAGCGGAGACTGGCCAAGGACAAGGTGACGATGCGCGTCGGGAATGGTTCAATGGTCGATGTGATCGCCGTCGGCACGCTACCTCTACATCTACCGTCAGGATTAGTTTTAAACCTTAATAATTGTTATTTAGTACCAGCTTTAACCATGAACATTGTATCAGGATCTTGCTTAATGCGAGATGGCTACTCATTTAAGTCACAGAATAATGGTTGTTCTATTTATATGAGTGATATGTTTTATGGTCATGCTCCGCAGGTGAATGGTTTATTCTTGATGAATCTCGATCGTGATGTTACACATATTCATAGTGTGAGTACCAAAAGATGTAAAGTTGATAATGATAGTCCCACATACTTGTGGCACTGCCGCCTTGGTCATATCGGCGTTAAGCGCATGAAGAAGCTCCATACTGATGGACTATTAGAGTCTCTTGACTTTGAATCATTTGACACATGCGAACCGTGCCTCATGGGCAAGATGACTAAGACTCCATTCTCAGGAATAATGCAGAGAGCAACCGACTTATTGGAATAATACATACTGATGTGTGTGGTCCAATGAATGTTGAAGCTCGCGGTGGTTATCGTTATGTTCTCACTCTCACCGATGATTTGAGTAGGTATGGGTATATCTACTTGATGAAGCACAAATCTGAGACATTTCAAAAGTTCAAGGAATTTCAGAGTGAGGTTGAGAATCAACGTGACAGAAAAATTAAATGTCTACGATCTGATCGTGGAGGAGAATATTTGAGTCATGAGTTTGGCACACACCTAAGGAAGTGTGGAATCGTTTCACAACTGACGTCGCCTAGAACACCGCAATGCAACGGAGTGTCTGAACATCGTAATCGCACTTTATTAGATATGGTACGATCTATGATGTCTCTTACCGACTTACCGCTATCATTTTGGGGATACGCATTAGAAACCACAACATTCACTTTAAATAGGGCACCGTCTAAATCCGTTGAGACGACACCGTATGAACTATGGTTTGGCAAGAAACCTAAGTTGACGTTTCTTAAAGTTTGGGGCTGCGATGCTTATGTGAAGAAACTTCAACCAGAAAAGCTCGAACCCAAAGCGGAGAAATGCATATTCATAGGATACCCTAAGGAAACTATTGGGTATACCTTCTATCTTAGATCCGAAGGTAAAACCTTTGTTGCCAAGAACAGATCCTTTCTAGAGAAAGAGTTTCTCTCGAAAGAAGTAAGTGGGAGGAAGGTAGAACTTGATGAGGTAATTACACCCCCTCTCGAACAGGATAGTAGCGCAGCGCGGGAAGTTGTTCCTGTGGCGCCTACACCAACTGAAGAGGAAGTTAATGATGATGATCATGAAGTTTCGGATCAAGTTACTACTGAACCGCGAAGGTCCACAAGGGCACGCTCCGCACCAGAGTGGTACGGCAACCCTGTGATGGAAATCATGTTGTTAGACAACGGTGAACCTTCGAACTATGAAGAAGCGACGGCGGGCCCGGATTCCAACAAATGGCTTGAGGCTATGAAATCCGAGATAGGATCCATGTATGAGAACAAAGTATGGACTTTGGTAGACTTGCTATTGGAAATATGCCCTAGAGGCAATAATAAATTAGTTATTATTATAATTCTTTGTTCATGATAATCGTTTATTATCCATGCTATAATTGTATTGATTGGAAACATAGTGCATGTGTGGATACATAGACAAAACATTGTCCCTAGTAAGCCTCTAGTTGACTAGCTCGTTGATCAAAGATGGTCAAGGTTTCCTGACCATAGGCAAGTGTTGTCACTTGATAACGGGATCACATCATTAGGAGAATCATGTGATGGACTAGACCCAAACTAATAGACGTAGCATGTTGATCGTGTCATTTTGTTGCTACTGTTTTCTGCGTGTCAAGTATTTGTTCTTGTGACGGAGAGGTATCTCGGGGCCCACTCGGTAATACAACATCACACACAAGCCTTGCAAGCAATGTGCGGGATCTTGTATTACGGAACGAGTAAAGAGACTTACCAGTAAACGAGATTGAAATAGGTATGCGGATACTGACGATCGAATCTCGGGCAAGTAACATACCGAAGGACAAAGGGAATGACATACGGGATTATATGAATCCTAGGCACTGAGGTTCAAACGATAAGATCTTCGTAGAATATGTAGGATCCAATATGGGCATCCAGGTCCCGCTATTGGATATTGACCGACGAGTCACTCGGGTCATGTCTACATAGTTCTCGAACCCGCAGGATCTGCACACTTAAGGTTTGACGTTGTTTTATGCGTATTTGAGTTATATGGTTGGTTACCGAATGTTGTTCGGAGTCCCGGATGAGATCACGGACGTCACGAGGGTTTCCGGAATGATCCGGAAATGAAGATTGATATATAGGATGACCTCATTTGATTACCGGAAGGTTTTCGGAGTTACCCGGAATGTACCGGGAATGACGAATGGGTTCCGGGTGTTCACCGGGGGGGGGGCAACCCACCCCGGGGAAGCCCATAGGACTTGGGGGTGGCGCACCAGCCCTTAGTGGGCTGGTGGGACAGCCCAAGAAGGCCCTATGCGCCATAGGAAGAAAATCAAAGAGAAAAGAAAAAAAAGAGGATGTGGGAAAAAGGGGAAGGACTCCTCCTTCCAAACCTAGTTGGATTCGGTTTGGAAGGGGAGGACTCCCCCCTTGGCTCGACCGACCCCCTTAGGGGCTCCTTGAGCCCCAAGGCAAGGCTCCCCCTCTCCCACCTATATATACGGAGGTTTTAGGGCTGATTTGAGACAACTTTGCCACGGCAGCCCGACCACATATCTCCACGGTTTTACCTCTAGATCGCGTTTCTGCGGAGCTCGGGCGGAGCCCTGCTGAGATAAGATCACCACCAACCTCCGGAGCATCGTCACGCTGCCGGAGAACTCATCTACCTCTCCGTCTCTCTTGCTGAATCAAGAAGGCCGAGATCATCGTCGAGCTGTACGTGTGCTAAACGCGGAGGTGCCGTCCGTTCGGCACTAGATCGTGGGACTGATCGCGGGACGGTTCGCGGGGCGGATCGAGGGACGTGAGGACGTTCCACTACATCAACCGCGTTCACTAACGCTTCTGCTGTGCGATCTAAAAGGGTACGTAGATCGAATATCCCCTCTCGTAGATGGACATCACCATGATAGGTCTTCGTGCGCGTAGGAAAATTTTTGTTTCCCAGGCGACGTTCCCCAACAGTGGCATCATGAGCTAGGTTCATGCGTAGATGTCTTCTCGAGTAGAACACAAAAGTTTTTGTGGGAGGTGATGTGCGTTTTGCTGCCCTCCTTAGTCTTTTCTTGATTCCGCGGTATTGTTGGATCGAAGCGGCTCGGACCGACATTACTCGTACGCTTACGAGAGACTAGTTTCATCGCTACGAGTAACTCCGTTGCTCAAAGATGACCGACGAGTTTCAGTTTCTCCAACTTTAGTTGAATCGGAGTTGACCGAGGAGGTCCTTGGATGAGGTTAAATAGCAATTCATATATCTCCGTTGTGGTGTTTGCGTAAGTAAGATGCGATCCTACTAGATGCCCATGGTCACCACGTAAAACATGCAACAACAATTAGAGGACGTCTAACTTGTTTTTGCAGGTATGCTTGTGATGTGATATGGCCAACGATGTGATGTGATATATTGGATGTATGAGATGATCATGTTGTAATAGGAAATATCGACTTGCACGTCGATGGTACGGCAACCGGAAGGAGCCATAGGGTTGTCTTTAAACTAACGTTTGTGCTTCCAGATGCGTTTACTATTTTGCTAGGATGTAGCTTTAGTAGTAATAGCATGAGTAGCACGACAACCCCGATGGCGACACGTTGATGGAGATCATGATGATGGAGATCATGGTGTGACGCCGGTGACAAGAAGATCGTGCCGGTGCTTTGGTGATGGAGATCAAGGTGCATGTGATGATGGCCATATCATGTCACTTATGAATTGCATGTGATGTTAATCCTTTTATGCACCTTATCTTGCTTAGAACGACGGTAGCATTATGAGGTGATCTCTCACTAAAATTTCAAGACGAAGTTGTGTTCTCCCCGACTGTGCACCGTTGCGACAGTTCTTCGTTTCGAGACACCACGTGATGACCGGGTGTGATAGACTCAACGTTGACATACAATGGGTGCAAAACAGTTGCACACGCGGAACACTCGGGTTAAGCTTGACGAGCCTAGCATGTGCAGACATGGCCTCGGAACACATGAGACCGAAAGGTCGAGCATGAATCGTATAGTTGATATGATTAGCATAGAGATGCTTACCACTGAAACTATTCTCGACTCACGTGATGGTCGGACTTGAGATAGTGGATTTGGATCATATACCACTCAAATGACTAGAGAGATGTACTTTTTGAGTGGGAGTTCTTAAGTAATATGATTAATTGAACTACTTTTCATGAACATAGTCTAATGGTCTTTGCGAATTACGATGTACCTTGCGCTATAGCTCTACTGTTATTATATGTTCCTAGAGAAAATTTAGTTGAAAGTTGATAGTAGCAAACTTTGCAGACTAAGTCTGTAAAACCGAGGATTTTCCTCGTTGCTGCGCAGAAGGCTTATGTCCTTAATGCACCACTCGGTGTGCTGCACCTCGAGCGTCGTCTGTGGATGCTGTGAACATCCGACATACACGTTTCTGATGACTACACGATAGTTCAGTGCAAAATACTTAATGGCTTAGAAGCAAGGCGCCGAAAACGTTTTGAAACGTCATGGAACATAAGTGATGTTCTAAAGAGATGAAATTGTGATTTCATGCTTGTGCCCTTGTTAAGAGGTACGAGACCTCCAACAAGATTCTTTATCCATAAAGTAAAGGAGAAAAGCTCAATCGTTGAGCGTGTGCTCAGATTGTCTGAGTACGACAATCGCTTGAATCAAGTGGGAGTTAATCTTCCAGATGAGATAGTGATGGTTCTCCAAAGTCAATGCCACCAAGCTGTGAGAGCTTCGTGATGAACTATAGCATATCAAGGATAGATACAATGATCCTTGAGCGATTCACGATGTTTGACACTACGAAAGTAGAAATCAAGAAGGAGTATCAATAGTTGATGGTTAGTAAAACCACTAAGTTTCAAGAAAGGCAAGGGCTAGAAGGGATACTTCGTGAAACGGCAAAACAGTTGCTGCACTAATGAAGAGACCCAAGATTAAACCCAAACTCGAGACTAAGTGCTTCTATAATGAGGGGAACAGTCACTGACGCGGAGCAACTCTAGATACTTGGTAGATAAGAAGGCTCGCAAAAGTCGAAAGAAGTATATTTGATATACATGATGTTGATGTGTACTTTACTAGTACTCCTAGTAGCATGAGGGTATTGGATACCGGTTCGGTTGCTAAGTGATTAGTAACACGAAATGATAACTACGACATAAACGGAGACTAGCTAAAGGCGAGGTGACGATACGTGTTGGAAGTGTTTCCAAGATTGATATGATCAAAACATCGCACGCTCCCTCTACCATCGGGATTGGTGTTAAACCTAAATAATTGTTATTTGGTGCTTGCGTTAAGCATGAACATGATTGGATCGTGTTTATTGCAATACGATTATTCATTTAAAGAGAATAATTGTTACTCTATTTGCTTGAATAATCACCTTCAATGGTTTATTGAATCTCGATCGTAGTGTTACACATGTTCATAATATTGGTGCCAAAAGATACGAGGTAATGATGATAGTACCACTTACTTGTGGCACTGCCGCTTGAGTCATGTTAGTATAAATTGCATGAAGAGGCTCCATGCTGATGGATCTTTATATTCACTTGATTTTGAATCACTAGTGACATGCTAATCATACCTTGTTTTCATTGAGATGAGACAAGATAGTAACTTGTTGGAAGTGATACATTTTGATGTATGCAGTCCAATGGATGCTGAGGCACGCAATGGATATCATTATGTTCTTACTTCAATGACGACTTAAGTAGATACAAGAGTATTTGGTTAATGAATCACAAGTCTGAAATATTGAAAAGTTCAATTCTGTTTCAGAGTGAAGTTCGTCGTAACAAGAGGATAAAATGTCTACAATATGATCATAGAAATAAATATCTGAGTTACGAGTTTTGGTACGTAGTTAAGACAATGTGGAAATTGTTTCACAGTTCATGCCACCTGGAACATCATAGTGTGATGATGTGTCTGAACGTCATAGCCACGCACTATTTGGTATGGTGCATGCTATGATGTCTCTTATCGAATTATCATTATCGTTTATGGGTTATGCATTAGAGACAACCGCATTCACTTTAAATAGGGCACCGCGTATTTTCGTTGAGATGACACAGTATAGACTAAGGTTTAAAGAAATCTAAACTGTCGTTTCTTGAAAGTTTGGGGCTTCGACACTTATGTGAAAAAGTTTCAGTCTCATAAGCTCGAACCCAAAGCGGATAAATGCATCTTCATAGGATATCCAAAACAGTTGGGTACATCTCCTATCTCAGATCCGAAAGCAAAGTGTTTGTTTCTAGCAACGGATCCTTTCTCGAGGAAAGGTTTCTCTCGAAAGAATTGAGTGGGAGGGTGGTAGAACTTGATGAGGTTACTGAACCATCACTTCGACCAGTGTGTAGCAGGGCGCAGGAAGTTGTTCCTGTGGCGCCTACACCAATTGAAGTGAAAGCTGATGATGGTGATCATCGAGCATCGGATCAAGTTACTACAAGCCTCGTAGGTCGACAAGGTCGCATACTACTATAGAGTGGTATGGTAACCCTGTCTTGGAGGTCATGTTGTTGAACAATAATGAACCTACGAGCTATGGAGAAGCGATGGTGGGCCCGGATTCCGACAAATGGCTGGAGGCCATGAAATCCGAGAGAGGATCCATGTATGAAAACAAAGTGTAGACTTTGGAAGAACTACTTGATGGTCATAGGACTATTGAGTAAAGATGGATCTTTAAAAGGAAGACAGACGATGATAGTGATAAGTCACTATTAAGAAAAGCTCGATTTGTTGCAAAGATGTTTCCGACAAGATCAAACAGTTGACTATGATGAGACTTTCTCACTCGTAGCGATGCTAAAAGTCTGTTAGAATTATGTTAGTAGTTGCTGAATTATTTATGAAATATTGCACGTAGGATGTCAAAACATTGTTTCCTCGACGGTTTCCTTGAGAAAACATTGTATGTGATACAACCAGGAGGTTTTGTCGATCCTAAAGATACTGGCAAGTATGCAAGCTCCAGTGATCCTTCAATGGACTGGTGCAAGCATCTCGGAGTTGGAATATTCACTTTGATGAGATGATCAAAGATTTTGGGTTTGTACAAGGTTTATGAGAAACTTGTATTTCCAAAGAAGTGAGTGGGAGCACTATAGAATTTATGATAAGTATATGTGGTTGACATATTGTGGATCAGAAGTAATGTAGAATTTATGTAAAGCATACAAGGTTGTTTGAAAGGAGTTTTCAAATTAATACCTGGATTGAGCTACTTGAACGTTGAGCATCAAAGAGCTATGGAGATAGATCGAAAGCGCTTAATGGAAGTTTCAACAAGATGCATGCCTTGACAAGTTTTTGAAGGAGTTCAAAATAGATCAGCAAAGAAGGAGTTCTTGGTTGCGTTGTAAGGTGTGAATTTGAGTAAGACTCAAAACCCGACCACGGCAGAATAAAAAGAATAGACGAAGGTCGTCTTCTATGCTTTAGCCGTAGACTCTAAAGTATGCCATGCTGAGTACCGCACCTGATGTGTGCCTTGCAGCAAGTCTGTTAAGAGGTACACAGAGTGATCCAGGATTGAATCACTGATCAGCGGTCAAAGTTATCCTTAGTAACTAAATAGACTAAGGAATTTTTCTCGATTATGGAGGTGGTTAAAGAGTTCGTCGTAAAAGGTTATGTCGATGCAAGCTTTGACACTAATCCAAATAACTATGAGTAGTGAAACAGATTCGTATTGTAGAGTAGATATTTGGAGCATTTCCGAATAGCACGTAGTAGCAGCATCTATAAGATGACATAAAGATTGGTAAAGAACGCACGGATCTGAAAGTTTCAGAACCGTTGACTAAAACCTCTCTCACGAGCAAGACGTGATCAGACCCCATAACTATATGGGTGTTGGATTCGTTGGAATCACATGGTGATGTGAACTAGATTATTGACTCTAGTGCAAGTGGGAGACTGTTGGAAATATGCCCTAGAGGCAATAATAAATTAGTTATTATTATATTTATTTGTTCATGATAATCGTTTATTATCCATGCTATAATTGTATTGATTGGAAACACAGTGCATGTGTGGATACATAGACAAAACATTGTCCCTAGTAAGCCTCTAGTTGACTAGCTCGTTGATCAAAGATGGTCAAGGTTTCCTGACCATAGGCAAGTGTTGTCACTTGATAACGGGATCACATCATTAGGAGAATCATGTGATGGACTAGACCCAAACTAATAGACGTAGCATGTTGATCGTGTCATTTTGTTGCTACTGTTTTCTGCGTGTCAAGTATTTGTTCCTATGATCATGAGATCATATAACTCACTGACACCGGAGGAATGCTTTGTGTGTATCAAACGTCGCAACGTAACTGGGTGACTATAAAGATGCTCTACAGGTATCTCCGAAGGTGTTCGTTGAGTTAGTATGGATCGAGACTGGGATTTGTCACTCCGTGTGACGGAGAGGTATCTCGGGGCCCACTCGGTAATACAACATCACACACAAGCCTTGCAAGCAATGTGACTTAGTGTAAGTTGCGGGATCTTGTATTACGGAACGAGTAAAGAGACTTGCCGGTAAACGAGATTGAAATAGGTATGCGGATACTGACGATCGAATCTCAGGCAAGTAACATACCGAAGGACAAAGGGAATGACATACGGGATTATATGAATCCTTGGCACTGAGGTTCAAACGATAAGATCTTCGTAGAATATGTAGGATCCAATATGGGCATCGAGCACCCGCTATTGGATATCGACCGAGGAGTCACTCGGGTCATGTCTACATAGTTCTCGAACCCGCAGGGTCTGCCCACTTAAGGTTCGACGTTGTTTTATGCGTATTTGAGTTATATGGTTGGTTACTGAATGTTGTTCGGAGTCCCGGATGAGATCACAGACGTCACGAGGGTTTCTGGAATGGTCCGGAAACGAAGATTGATATATAGGATGACCTCATTTGATTACCGGAAGGTTTTCGGAGTTACCGGGAATGTACCGGGAATGAGGAATGGGTTTCGGTTGTTCACCGGGGGGGCAACCCACCCCGGGGAAGCCCATAGGCCTTGGGGGTGGCGCACCAGCCCTTAGTGGGCTGGTGGGACAGCCCAAGAAGGCCCTATGCGCCATAGGAAGAAAATCAAAGAGAAAAATAAAGAGGAGGTGGGAAAAAGGGGAAGGACTCCTCCTTCCAAACCTAGTTGAATTCGGTTTGGAAGGGGAGGACTCCCCCCCTTGGCTCGGCCGACCCCCTTAGGGGCTCCTTGAGCCCCAAGGCAAGGCTCTCCCTCTCCCACCTATATATACGGAGGTTTTAGGGCTGATTTGAGACAACTTTGCCACGGCAGCCCGACCACATATCTCCACGGTTTTACCTCTAGATCGCGTTTCTGCGGAGCTCGGGCGGAGCCCTGCTGAGATAAGATCACCACCAACCTCCAGAGCACCGTCATGCTGCCGGAGAACTCATCTACCTCTCCGTCTCTCTTGCTGGATCAAGAAGGCCGAGATCATCGTCGAGCTGTACGTGTGCTGAACGCGGAGGTGCCGTCCGTTCGGCACTAGATCGTGGGACTGATCGCGGGACGGTTCGCGGGGCGGATCGAGGGACGTGAGGACGTTCCACTACATCAAGCGCGTTGACTAACGCTTCTCTGTGCGATCTACAAGGGTACGTAGATCGAATATCCCCTCTCGTAGATGGACATCACCATGATAGGTCTTCGTGCGCGTAGGAAATTTTTTGTTTCCCATGCGATGTTCCCCAACACTTGCCCGATGACCGGCGAGCCATAGAAAATAAATGGATCTTCAAGAAGAATACTGCTGCAAACGGTAATGTAACCGTTTACAAAGCTCAACTTGTCGCAAAGGGTTTTCAACAAATTCAAGGAGTTGACTACGAAGAGAATTTCTCTCCCGTAGCGAAGCTAAAATCAGTCCGAATAACGTTAGCAATTGCCGCCTTTTATGATTACGAAATTTGGCAAATGGACGTCAAAACATCGTTCCTTAATGGGAACCTTAAGGAAGTGTTGTATATGATGCAACCAGAAGGTTTTGTCGACCCTAAGGGTGCTAACAAAGTGTGCAAGCTCCAGCGCTCCATCTATGGGCTGGTGCAAGCATCTCGGAGTTGGAACATTCGCTTTAATGAGGTGATTAAAGCGTTTGGGTTCATACAGGTTTACGGAGAAGCCTGTCTGTACAAGAAAGTGAGTGGGAGCTCTGTAGCTTTCCTCATACTGTATGTGGATGACATATTATTAATGGGGAATAATATAGAGATGTTGGAGAGCATAAAGGCCTATTTGAACAAGAGTTTTTCAATGAAGGACCTTGGAGAAGCTGCATACATATTAGGCATCAAGATCTATAGAGATAGATCAAGACGCCTCATAGGTCTTTCGCAAAGTACATACCTTGACAAGGTATTGAAGAAGTTCAATATGGAAAACTCAAAGAAAGGGTTCTTGCCAGTTTTGCAAGGTATGAGATTGAGTAAGACTCAGTCGCCGACCAAGGCAGCAGATAGAGAGAAGATGCGTTATGTCCCCTACGCTTCAGTCGTGGGCTCTCTAATGTATGCCATGCTGTGTACCAGACCTGATATAAACCTTGCCATAAGTTTGGTAGGGAGGTACCAAAATGATCCCGGTATGGAACAATGGACAGCGGTCAAGAATATCCTTAAGTACCTGAAAAGGACTAAGGAAATGTTTCTCGTTTATGGAGGTGACGAAGAGCTCGTCGTAAAGGGTTCCGTCGACGCTAGCTTCAACACAGATCCGGATTACTCTAATTCATAGACCGGATACGTATATGTGTTGAATGGTGGGGCAGTGAGCTGGTGCAGCAGCAAGCAAGAAGTCGTGATAGCATCTACATGTGAAGCGGAGTACATAGTTGATTCAGAAGCAGCTCATGATGGAATTTGGATGAAGGATCTCATCACCGACCTTGGAGTGGTTCCAAGCACGTCGGGTCCAATGACACTCTTCTGTGATAACACTGGGGCCATTGCCATAGCCAAGGAGCCCAGGTTTCACTGGAAGACGAAGCACATCAAACGCCGCTACGACTCCATCCAGGACCATGTCCATAGTGGAGTGATAGATATTTGTAAAGTACACACGGATCTGAATATTGCAGACCCGTTGACTAAACCTCTTCCACGAGCAAAACATGATCAACACCATAATGCTATGGGTGTTCGATACATCACAATGTAACTAGATTATTGACTCTAGTGCAAGTGGGAGACAGTTGGAAATATGCCCTCGAGGCAATAATAAAATGGTTATTATCATATTTCCTTGTTCATGATAATCGTCTATTGTTCATGCTATAATTGTATTAACAGGAAACAGTAATACATGTGTGAATAAATAGATCACAATGTGTCCCTAGCAAGCCTCTAGTTGGCTAGCTCGTTAGTCAATAGATGATCATGGTTTCCTGATCATGGGCATTAGATGTCATTGATAACGGGATCACATCATTGGGCGAATGATGTGATGGACAAGACCCAATCCTAAGCATAGCACTAGATCATATTGTTCGTATGCTAAAGCTTTTCTAATGTCAAGTATCTTTTCCTTCGACCGTGAGATTGTGCAACTCCTGGATACCGTGGGAGTGCTTTGGGTGTATCAAACGTCACAACGTAACTGGGTGACTATAAAGGTGCACTACGGGTACCTCCGAAAGTGTCTGTTGGGTTGGTATGAATCGAGATCGGGATTTGTCACTCCGTGTGACGGAGAGGTATCTCTGGGCCCACTCGGTAGAACATCATCATGAGCTCAATGTGACTAAGGAGTTAGTCACACGATGACGTGCTACGGAACAAGTAAAGAGACTTACCGGTAACGAGATTGAACAAGGTATTGGTATATCGACGATCGAATCTCGGGCAAGTTCAATACCGACAGACAAAGGGAATCGTATACGGGATTGATTGAATCCTTGACATCGTAGTTCATCCGATGAGATCATCGTGGAGCAAGTGGGAGCCACCATGGGTATCCAGACCCCGCTGATGGTTATTGGCCGGAGAGGCGTCTCGGTCATGTCTGCCTGTTTCCCGAACCAGTAGGGTCTACACACTTAAGGTTTGGTGACGCTAGGGTTATAGGGAATTGTTATACAAGGTTACCGAAAGTTGTTCGGAGTCCCGTAGGAGCTCCGGAATGGTCCGGAGGTAAAGATTGATATATAGGACGGATGGTTTCGGACACCGGAAGAGTTTCGGGCTTCACCGGTAACGTATCGGGACCATTGGAGGTGGCCCCGGGGGTCCACCCAAGGGGGCAACGACCCCGAGAGGTGAGATGGGCCAAGTGGGGGTGGGAACCAACCCCTAGGTGGGCTGGTGCGCCTCCCCACTCAGCCCAATGCGCAGGGGAGAGAAAAAGGGGGGGGGGCAAACCCTAAGCTAGGTGGGCCTAAGGCCCACCAGGTGGTGCGCCACACCTCCTCGCCCCTGTGGCCGCCGCACCTCCCATCTGGGGGGGCTGCCGCACCACCTAGGGTGGGAACCCTAGGGGGGCACCCCCTCTCCCCTCCCCCTATATATAGTGGGCACTTTTGGCCATTGGAGATTAGACTTTTCCCACTCCCTCGGCGCAGCCCTGCCCTTCTTCCTCCTCCTCTCTGCCGGTGCTTGGCGATACCCTGCCGGGAGACCTCGTCTCTCCATCGACACCACACCGTCATGCTGCTGGAGTTCTTCCCCAACCTCTCCCTCCTCCTTGCTAGATCAAGGTGCGGGAGACGTCACCGGGCTGCACGTGTGTTGAACGCAGAGGTGCCGTAGTTCGGCACTAGATCGGAATCCCTACGAGTACGACTCCATCAACCGCGTTCTAGCAATGCTTCTGCTTAGCGATCTTCAAAGGTATGAATATGATCTTACCCCTCTCTCGTTGTTGGTCTCTCCATAGGAAGATCTGAATATGCGTAGGAAAATTTTGAATTTATGCTACATTACCCAACAGGACTCTCGTGGAAAAACTTTTGGGTTTATGGAAGTGGATGATCCTGGCAAAACCCAAAATCATAATGGGTGTTATACGGGAGTGCTGCAGCCACTGCCTGAATAGCTGCCTCACAAAGTCGAGCAGCCGTCGCCTCCCTCTCATACTCCTCTGCCTCTCTTATGGTTATGTAGTATCTTCGTTTTACCTGAAAGTCATAGAAAGCAGGAGCAGGAAGGGTAATATGGAAAACAGGATGCCGGTTAAATATCAAGCAGTATAGGAGGGATCCGTGATCTCTCTCAAGGAACTGGTAGCATGTTAGAGCGACACGATCAAGGTAGGCTATACGGAGAGGAGGGTCTTCTGGACGGATGGATACTCCAAGAAAATTTGCTAAGCGTGTAGCATAAACTCCACCAAAGAAAACCCCCTCACTGGCATTTTTATTCAGCCTCCTTGCTATTATAGCTCCCATATTGAAGCTCCTATCACCTGTTACTACGCTCTTAAGGATACTAAGGTCAGAAGTGCATAGGTGACAATGTGCACCCTTGTCGTTAATGCACCTACCTATGAAGAGGGCAAAGTAGTGCAAGGCAGGGAAATGGACGCTTCCTATGGTGGCTTGCGTGATATCTCTGGTTTCTCCAATAGTTATACTGGAGACAAAGTCTCTGACCGAAGACTTAGAAGTATCATTAATACTACCCCCATCGGGTATCTTGCAAATCCTATTGAAATCCTCCAAATCCACGGTATAGGATTTATTGTACAGATCAAACAGTATGATGAGTCGCGGCCAACTGAAAATTTAAATCTACGCATGAAAGAGGCAGTGAGCATAACGTACTGTTCACATTTATCCGAGAAGAACTCTTCTAACCCGGCATTGCGGACAAGTGTATCAAACTCATCCTTGAAACCTGCTTCGATCATGAACTCATCGCAAGGCCATTCACATGGTTGTACCGGTGCGTCCCTTAATTGAAAAGGTTTGGGCTCCCGAAAAGAAAGATGAGGACCCTTCTTACTTGAGGAACCACCATGAAACTTCCTCCCGAACATAATTTCCTTTTGTTGAAATTTTTCAAGTTCAAGAGAAAGTGAATAAAGACACACCACACCTTGTACCAACCACTCCTACTAATGCCTAGAGACCGTATCACGCGCTAAAACTACTTGGGACTAGCTAAAATCAACATTTCTAGCTCAAGAACAGGGTCACCAAGGTAGCAAGAATACGCGAAGGATAAAGCACTAGAGCAAAAACTAATTGGGCCAATGGAGGAGTCACTTACCAAGGAGTAATTTCCCCAAAACGGTTCAGAGAATGGTGATTTGAGCAAGGAGATCGAAAATCACAACCAAATGAGCAAGAACACGGGTTTGAGCTGCGAAACAATTTTTTCTGGAGGTGGAAGAAGAGGCTGGGAGCTGGAATGAGTGGAGGGGGTCCCTATGGGCTCCACAAGCTTGCCCTCCGCCACCAGGGGTGGCGGTGGTAGGGCTTGTGGCCCACTGGTCTGGCCCCCAGGCCAACTCTCAGCCCCAGTAATTTTCAAAAATTCCAGAAAATATCATACTAAATTTTCAGGACCATCGGAGAACTTTTATTTTCGAGGTATTTTTCTCCGGGACGCTAAAATAGAAAAACAGGAAAACTAAACTAATTCTATCATTTTCCTTCTAAGCAATAGAAAATGAAAGCTCAAAACAGAGGTATGTGACTCTTTGATTCATCCATTTCATGGTCATCGAAAGAAATCCGTCAATGGGGTTGATCAAGTCCTCATGACAAAACCTTCTCGAATCGCAAGAGAGAACGGAGAATTTTCAAATAGCCACTAGGTCACCTCAATGAGGATATGTATCTCCCCAACAAGCAAATCATACTTCATCTTGACATGAGGAATAGGGCATTCAAAGCTCCCAATAAGAATCGATGAAGTCTTTTCGATAGCATTGATGCAATGTACTTGATATCGTTTCTTTGGAAAGTGCACTGTGTGCTCATTACCGTTGACATGGAAAGTGACATTGCCTTTGTTGCAATCTATAACAGCCCCTGCAGTGTTTAAAAAGGGTCTTCCGAGGATGACAGCCATGGCATCGTCCTCGGGAATATCCAAGATAACAAAGTATGTTAAGATAGTGGTATTAGCAACCACAACAGGCACATCCTCGCAAATGCCGATAGGGAAAGCAGTTGATTTGTCGGCCATCTACAGAGAAATTTTAGTGGGTGTCAACTTATCCAATTCAAGTCTACAATAAAGAGAGAGAGGCATAACACTGACACCGGCTCCAAGGTCACATAAGGCACTTCTTACGTAGTTTCCTTTAATGGAGCAAGGTAGAGTGGGCACTCCGTGATCACCAAGTTTCTTAGGAGTTCCACCTTTAAAAGTGTAGTTGGCAAGCATGGTGGAGATCTCAAGATCTGGTATCTTCCGTTTATTAGTCACGATATCTTTCATGTACTTGGCATACGGAGACATCTTGAGCATATCAGTTAACCGCATCTGCAGAAAAATGGGTCTTATCATCTCAACTAAACGCTCAAAATCCTCATCATCTTTTTTCTTGGATGACTTAGGAGGAAAGGGCATAGATCTCTAAACCCATGGTTCCCTTTCTTTACTATGCTTCCTAGCAGTAAAGTCATTCTTATCGTATCACTTAGGTTGTGGGTTATCAGGATTAACCATAGGTTCAATCTCCACATCCTCATCATTGCTAGGTTTAGCATTATTATGAACATCACTGTCCATATTGTCACCAGGTTCATGTTCATCACCCGATTGTGTTTCTGCATCAGATGCAGAATATCATTAGGTTCTTCAGGTGTGACAGTATTTGGTGAACTAACATGCAGGCTTCTATCATCCTTCTTCTTCTCCTTAGGATGACTAGGTGTATCAGCATTGATTCCTTGAGAATCTTCATCAATTCTCTTAGGATGACCTTCAGGATACAAAGGTTCCTAAGTCATTCTGCCTCCTCTAGTAATGACTCTGATAGAGTTGTCATTTAATTCATTGAGCAGGTCATTCTGAGCTTTAAGTGCTTGTTCTACCTGAGTAGTAATCATAGAGGCATATTTACTCAGAAGCTTCAGATCTTTGACATTTCTGTCTACACAAGCACTTAAATGGCTAAGCATACGAGTACTTTGTTCCAAATGTCTGCTAACATAATCATTGAAACTCTGTTGTTTGGCAACAAAGTTGTCAAATTCATCAAAGCATAGGCTAGCAGGTTTGTCAAAAGGAATATCACTCTCATCAAACCTACGCAGAGAATTCACTTCTGCTACTTGTATCGGGTTATCGAGACCATGGATCTCTTCGATAGGTGGTAGATTTTTGACATCTTCAGATCTAATGCCTTTCTCTTGCATAGATTTCTTGGCTTCTTGCATATCTTCGGGACTGAGGAATAGAATACCTCTTTTCTTCGGAGTTGGCTTAGGAGGTGGTTCGGGAATAGTCCAAGCATTATCGTTGATCAAGATGTTATTCAGTAGGGTCTCAGCTTGTTCTACAGTTCGTTCCCTAAAAACACAACCGGCACAACTATCTAGGTGGTCTCTAGAGGCATCCGTAAGTCCGTTATAGAGGATATTAATTATCTCATTCTTCTTAAGAGGGTGATCAGGAAAAGCATTCTGTAGCTGGACGAGCCTCCCCCAAGCTTGTGGGAGACTCTCTTCTTGGAGTTGAGCAAAGTTGTATATTTCCTGCAAGGCAGCTTGCTTCTTATGGGCAGGGAAATATTTCTCACAGAAGTAATAGACCATATCCTGGGGACTACTCACACATCCAGGAGCAAGAGAGGTGAACCAGGCTTTAGCATCATCCTTTAGAGAGAAAGGAAATAGCTTCAGGATATAGTAGTGGTGGATCTTCTCCTCATTAGTGAAAAGGGTGGCTATATTGTGTAGTTTGGCAAGATGGGCTACGACCGTCTCAGACTCATAACCGTGGAAAGGATCAGATTCGACTAGAGAGATTATCTCAGGATCGATAGAGAATTCATAATCCTTATCAGTGATAAAGATAGGTGAAGTGGCAAACTTCGGGTCGTATTTCATCCTAGCTTTCAGAGATTTTTCCTTCCACTTGAGAAGTAGTTTCTCAGCATCATAGGCATCCTTACACGCAAGAAAATCATCATCTATCTCTCCCTCCATAACGTAACCCTAAGGTATATCAGGCAATTCATATCTAGGAGATCTAGATCTAACAGGAGCAAAAGCAGGTTCTATCTCAATAGTATCGGCAGTTTCAGAAGCATCACGAGCATTGGCAGTATCTCTAGCAATATGAGCATCAAGGAATACCCCTAGTGGAACATCAGGCAAAGTAGTATCTCTAGCAGTATCAAGCATAGTATCATCAGGCATAGCATCTCTAGCAGTATCAGGCAAAGCAGTATCAGCCATAGTATCAAGCATAGCATCTCTAGCAGTAGCATCATAAGCATCATCAAGCACAGGCGACATATCAAGATTTCTAGCAGGAGGTGATGTCGCAAACTTACTCATAACTGAAGGTGAATCAAGTGCACAGCTAGATGGCAATTCCTTACCTCCCCTCGTAGTTGAGGGCCAGACTTTGGTTTTTGGATCCTTCAGATTCTTCATAGTGATCAGCAGATATAAATCCCAAGTGACTTAGAGAATATAGCAATACCTCCCCGGAAACGGCGCCAGAAAAATGTTGACTCCGTGACAGCAGACCTTCCCCTGCAACGGCACTAGAAGAATGCTGCTAGCACTCTTCGGCAATCGAAACTAGAAGAATGTTGTTGACGGCCCACCAACGCGTGGGATCGTAGCAGTTTTCGAGGGTAGAGTATTCGACCCAAATTTGATGATCGCCTATAGGAGGTGAGAGGATACTCTCAAGTATTAGCAGCTGAATGTGTCAGATCCAACCACACCTGAAAGATTAGTATCTGCAAGCAAAGTAGTAACAGCAAAGTAGTATGATAACAACGGTGTCAGAAATGATCTGTTGACATGGCAGACTATTTCTAACGATTGTATCAATGGCGCCAAATTGCCCGTTGACGGAAATTGTCTGTTCCCGTCAACGACCAGCGACAGTAGTAGCAGAGCAAGATTCTAGCAGGTAGCAGCAGTAGCAAGTGACAGTAGTAGCAACAGTAGCAGCAGAGCAAGACAAGTAACAGCAGTAGAGCAAGACAAGTAACAGCAGCAGAGGAAGACAAGTAACAACAGCAGAGCAAGACAAGTAACACGAGCAGAACAAGGCAAGTAACAGCAGCACAGTAAGACAAGTAACAGCAACAGTAGGACAAACTCGTAGGCAATGGGTCGGTGATTTGTTTGGATGATATTCATCATGCAACAGTTATAACACAGAGAGATATGTGGCTAGCTCCCGTTCATCTATGTGATGTAGGCATGCATTCCGTGTGTCGTCATACGTGCTTAGGGAAAAGAACTTGCATGACATCTATTGTCCATCCCTCCCGTGGCAGCGGGGTCCAAATGGAAACTACAGGATATTAAGGTTCTCCTTTTAATAAACACTGGACCAACGCATTAGCACTTGGTGAACACATGAACTCCTCAAACTATGGTCATCACCGGGAGTGGTTCCGGTTATTGTCACTCCGGGGTTGCCGGATCATAACACATAGTAGGTTACTACAACTTGCAAGATCGGATCTAAAACACACATATATTGGTGACAACATAATAATTTCAGATCTGAAATCATGGCACTCGGACCCACGTGACAAGCATTAAGCATGGCAAAGTAGTAGCAACATCAATCTCAGAACATAGTGGATACTAGGGATCAATCCCCATCAAAACTAACTCGATTACATGATAGATCTCATCCTACTCATCACCGCCCAGCGAGCCTACGAATAGATTACTCACGAACGATGAAGAGCTTCATGGAATTGGAGAGGGAAGAAGGTTGATGATGACGATGGCGACGATTTCCCCTCTCCGGAGCCCAAAACGGACTCCAGATCTACCCTCCAGATGAAGAACAAGATGTGGCGGCATCTCCGTATCGCAAACGCGATGAAACCTTCTCTTTTTTATTTTTTCTAGGACGAAAGTGAACTTATAGAGGTGAGATTGGGGGCGGTAGAGCCGTGTGGGCCCCACAAGCTTGCTCACCGCCACGAGGGGGTGGCGGAGGCAGGGCTTGTGGCCCACTGGCCCACCCCCTCACGTGGATCTTGACGCAGATATTTTTCATATTTTCCAAAAATGCTCCCCGTAAATTTTCAGGACATTTGGAGAACTTTGATTTCTGCACAAAAACAACACCAAGGCAATTCTGCTGAAAACAGCGCCAGTCCAGGTTAGTTCCATTCTAATCATGCAAATTAGAGTCCAAAACAAGGGCAAAAGAGTTTGGAAAAGTAGATACGATGGAGACATATCAAGGGTCCAAACGATGTCTCTGCCTCTGATGCTGAAACACAATCTGGTGATGAACATGAGCCTAATGATGATATCAATAGTGATGTTCATGTTGATGCTCAACCTAGCAATGATAAGGATGTGGAGATTGAACCTGTTGATCTTGATAACCCACGGCCTAAGAATAGAAGATATGATAAGAATGACTTCACTGTTAGGAAGCATGGTAAAGAAAGGGAACCATGGGTTCATAAACCCATGCCCTTTCCTCCCAAACCATCCAAGAAAAAGGATGATGAGGATTTTGAGCGATTTGTTGAAATGATCAGACCTGTCTTTCTGCAAATGCGTTTGACAGATATGCTCAAAATGTCTCCGTATGCTAAGTACATGAAAGATATTGTGACTAATAAGAGGAGGATACCTGAGGTTGAGATTACCACCATGCTTGCTAATTATACCCTCAAGGGTGGAACTCCTAAGAAACTAGGTAATCCCGGTGTGCCCACTATACCTTGCTCCATTAAAGGTAACTACATTAGAACTGCTTTATGCGACCTTGGAGCCGGTGTTAGTGTTATGCCTCTCTCTCTTTATCGTAGACTTGAACTAGATAAGTTGACACCCACTGAAATCTCTCTGCAAATGTCCGACAAATCAACTGCTTTCCATGTCGGCATTTGCGAGGATGTGCCTATTGTGGTTGCTAACGTCACCATCTTAACACACTTTGTTATCTCGGATATTCCCGAGGATGATGCCATGCTGGTCATACTCGGAAGACCCTTTTTAAACAATGCAGGGGCTGTTATAGATTGCAACAAAGGCAATGTCACTTTCCATGTCAACGGTATTGAGCATACGGTGCACTTTCCGAAGAAACAATATCGAGTACATTGAATCAATGCTATTGAAAATACTTCATCGATTCTCATTGGGAGCTTTGAATGCCCTATACCTCGTGTCAAGATGAAGTATGATTTGCTTGTTGGGGAGATACATATCCCCATTGAGGTGACCTAGTGACTATTCAGAAATTCTCCATTCTCTTTTGCGATTCGAAAAGGTTTGTCGAGGAGACTTGATCAACCTCATTGACAGATTTCTTTCGATGACCAGGAGATGGATGAATCGAGGAGTCACGAACCTCTGTTCCAAGATTTCACCTTCCGTTGCTTAGAAGAAAAATGATAGATTTAGATTAGTTTTCCCTGTTTTCTGTTTTAGCATCCGGTATAAAAGTACCCCGAAAATAAAAGTTCTCTGAATGTCCTGAAAATCAAGTATGATTTTTTTTAGAATTTTTGAAAAATTCTAAGACAAAGAACTTGTCTGGGGGCTGCACCAGTGGGACACAAGCCCTTGAGGCGCGGGCACCCCCCTGGCAGCGCCACCCAGCCTTGTGGGGCCCACGGGCACCCCCTCCACTCATTCTTGCTCTCATCTGGTTCTCCTACCTCCAGAAAAAATCGTTTCTCAGCTCAAACCCGTGTTCTTGTTCCTCTTGCTGGGATTTTCGTTCTCTTAGCTCAAAGCACCATTCTCCGAACTATTTTGGGGAAATTACTCCTTGGTAAGTGACTCCTCCATTGGTCCAATTAGTTTTTGCTCTAGTGCCTTATACTTCGCGTATTTTTGCTGCCTTGGTGACCATGTTCTTGAGCTTTGCATGCTGATTTTAGCTAGTCCCATGTAGTTTTGAAGCGTAATATGGCCTCTAGGCACTTGTGGGAGTAGTTGCTACGAGTTTCGTTGAGCCATGTTCACTTTTCCTTAGAATCACTAAAAATTTCAGAAATTTTCAGAGATAAAAAATGGAAAAGATGAGGAGGTTATTAAGAGGATCTTCATGTCGTGACCCCAAGGATGATGGGAGTGAGAAGAAGCCCAAGTATCTGGTCCCTCGAGTCGCAGAAGTTCGAGTTTGCGAGTGGCCAAGCGACGTGTTCTTATGCGCCGCTGGAATTTATGAGGACTTTTATCACTTGGTGGAAAACGCAGGCCTTACCGCCTTCGTTGAAGATAAGTGTCGGCAATACCTCCTCCTCACTAATATCTTCGTACAAAGCTTTAACTTCTATCCGAGAAAGAATCCTCCTATGGTTGAGTTCAAAATTTATGATATCCCCCAGCGCATGTCACTCCAATATTTTTGCAATGTTTGCAAATTACCTTACGTTAGGGTATTCATGAACCTCGTCCACAGGACTTGGAAGCTTTCATCGATACAATTGTTGTAGGAGAGGAGAGAGGAGTGTCTTGCGCTAGAGCTGCTAGCATTCATTTTCCCGTGCTTCGGTACTTCTCACTTTTTGTGGGAAAATGTTTGATTGGTCGTGGGAAAGCTGGGTCACTTAGTTCCCCAGATCTTGCGGTCTTGCGCGAAGCCCTTTATAATGATAAAACTTATAGCTTGGGCACTATAGTAGCTCAACGGTTGAACACGAACCGTTCTAAGGGCATTGTCCATGGAGGTATCTATCCTACTCGTCTTGCTAGACACTTTGAGATACCTATTAGACTGGAAGAGGAAGAAGATATTCTTCTTACCAAGAGATATCTAGATTACGATAGCATGGTTCGCCATGACTTTCTTGATAGAGATATAAATAGAAGGATGATTTATAACCTCGTATTTAGTCAGGGTACTCGTGAGACTATTACTTTGCGTGCTCCTTCTTTGTTCAATCTTTATGCAGGAAGGTACATTATTATGCCCTCAGACATCTACGCATATTGGGGCCTAGCCCAACCACATGTGCACGTGCCCGAGCCACTAGTCGAGTACCAGACGCCAGTTTATCAGTGGGAGCCAGAGGAGCTCACACAGTAGTGGCATCCTCAGTCCACTCCGGAGTATCCCGGAGCTGGTTATTTCCCTCCTTGGGAGTAGACCAACTTAGGCCAAAAGCCTAAGCTTGGGGGAGTACGTGTTCTCACCGACTTTACATTCTTGCTTATGCTTTCACTTTGTTAGCCGGTGTTCACACTTTGCCACTGTATCATCCATGCTAGTTTATTTATTTTTTCTTGTTTTCTTTTCGTGTGTCTGTCTAGTTTGAGAAAACCCAAAAAGATTTTCTTTTCTTCTTTTGCTTGTTTGGAGCTTTCCTGTGTAAATAGTTTTCTTTTTCTTTGGGCCAAGGTAGAAGACCATGGTTACAATGTTTAGTGGCTCTTGCATGCATATCTGTTTATCTGTTAAAGATCCATATTACTTTGTCTTCTCCTTTGTGTTTGACTGCAGATTCCAGCGTAGTCCAATGCACGAGCACTCTTATTAATGTTCACATCATTTGGTCGTGCAAGTGAAAGGCAATAATGATGATATATGATGAAGTGACTGAGCGTGGAAAAGCTGGTATGAACTCGATCTATTTTGTTTTTGTAAATATGACTAGCTCATCGTGCCTGATTCAGCTTTGTTGTGAGAGAAACATGGTTGCAATGACAACTTAGAGATCATAGTTGCGTATGCCATGCTTACATAGCTAGGAGCTTATAATGGTTTGTCTTGGATGCCCACATGAATGTTGAGATGACTATGTTCTAGTATGATAGGATGGTATCCTCCTTTGAATGATTCAAGTGGCTTGACTTGGCACATGTTCACGCATGTAGTTGAAACAAAATCAACATAGCCTCTATGATATTCATGTTCATGGTGATTTATGTCCTACTCATGCTTGCACTCAATGTTAGTTAATCACAATGCATTTTGATGACTGTTGTTGCTCTCTAGTTGGTCGCTTCCCGGTCTTTCGCTAGCCTTCACTTGTACTAAGCGGGAATACTGCTTGTGCATCCACCCCATAAACCCAAAGTTGTTCCATATGAGTCCACCATACCTACCTATATGCGGTATCTACCTGCCGTTCCAAGTAAATTTGCATGTGCCACTCTCTAAATCTTCAAGAAATAATCTGTTTTGCATGCCCGAACCGCTCATGTGGTGACAGGGGGCTATTGGTATCTTCCATGCTAGGCGTGTTATCCTCAATATGTGTTTATTCACTATCATTCACAAGCAGTATTCTGTTTGGTAACCGCCTATAGCATGTGTAGCGTGGAAGATGTTGAGAACTCTTAGTCATTGCGTTAACAATGAAGGCATGCCACCCAAAATTATTATGTCTGTTTTCAAAGCTTGAGCTATGGCACCTCTGCAAATCAATGCTTCCCTCTGCGAAGGGCATGTCTATTTATGTTCCTGTTGAGTCATCCTCCTCTTACAAGAGCACCAATTAGAGAGCACCTCAGACATTTTTATGCTTTGCTTTTAACTGTGTTGAGTATGACTGTGACTGGATCTTCATTGCCTTGAATTACAATGTTTAGTCAGCCCTTGGTCTTTGAAGGTGCTCTGCATTTATGTTTTGCGGTCTCAGAAAGAGCTAGCGAGATACCACCTGTTCGTATTGCTTCATGTTGTTTTGATTGAAGTGTTGACATTTGAGGCTTATTATTATTTGCTCGCTAGTTGATTATGCCATTAATATGAGTTTACCGTGAGACCTAGATGTCATTTGCTTATGTGGTTAGCTTGTGATCTTGCTGAAATTCTGGTTATGAGTTAGACATAGTTGCAACAACAAGATCAAACAGAGTTCATGAAAGTTTTTCTTTGTCGCTTTCAGTTTGTCAACTGAATTGCTTGAGGACAACCAAGGCTTTATGCTTGGGGGAGTTGATACGTCTCCGTCGTATCTACTTTTCCGAACTCTTTTGCCCTTGTTTTGGACTCTAATTTGCATGATTTCAATGGAACTAACCCGGACTAACGCTGTTTTTAGCAGAATTACCATCGTGTTGTTTTTGTGAAGAAATAAAAGTTCTCGGAATGACCTGAAAATTTACGGAGAATTTTTTTGGAATTAATGAAAAATACCTACGCAAATATCCATCGGAGGACGTGAGCCAATGGGCCACAAGCCCAGGTGGCGCGGCCACCCCCCTGGCCACGCCAGGCAGGCTTGTGGGCCCCACGAGGCTCCACCTCCTCCAATCTCAGCTCTATATATTCCGTTTCGCCCGGAAAAATATCAGAGAGAAGAATTCATCGCGTTTTACGATACGGAGGCCCCGCCACCTCCTGTTCTTTATCTGGAGGGTAGATCTGGAGTCCGTTCTGGGCTTCGGAGAGGGGAAATCGTCGCCATCGTCATCATCAACCTTCCTCCATCGCCAATTCCATGATGCTCTTCACCGTTCGTGAGTAATCTCATTGTAGGCTTGCTGGACGGTGATGAATTGGATTAGATCTATCATGTAATCGATTTAGTTTTGACGGGGATTGATCCCTAGTATCCACTATGTTCTGAGATTGATGTTGCTACTACTTTGCCATGCTTAATGCTTGTCACTAGGGCCCGAGTGCCATGATTTCAGATCTGAACCTATTATGTTGTCACCAATATATGCGTGTTTTAGATGCTATCTTACAAGTTGTAGTCACCTACTATGTGTTATGACCCGGCAACCCCGGACTGACAATAGCCGGAACCACTCCCGGAGATGACCATAATATGAGGAGTTCATGTATTCACCAAGTGTTAATGCATTGGTCCGGTTCTTTATTAAAAGGAGAACCTTAATATCGCGTAGTTACCATTAGTACCCCGCTGCCATGGGAGGGATGGACAATAGATGTCATGCAAGTTCTTTTCCCTAAGCACGTATGACTACATACGGAATACATGCCTACATTTGATTGACGAACGGGAGCTAGTTACTTATCTCTCTGTGTTATAGTTGTTACATGATGAATCACATCCGGCATAATCAACCATCACCGATCCAATGCCTACGAGTCTTTTACTACTGGTCCTTGCTACGTTACTCTGTTGCTACTGATGTTACTTTGCTACTACTGGTTACTGTTGCTACTGCTGCTATCATACCACCTTGCTACTGATACTTTGCTGCAGACATAAATCTTTCAGGTGTGGTTGAATTGACAACTCAACTGCTAATACTTGAGAATATTCTTTCGCTTCCCCTTATGTTGCATCAATAAATTTGGGTTGAATACTCTACCCTCGAAAACTGTTGTGATCCCCTATACTTGTGGGTTATCAGCAGTCCACCAAAGCAGCAGTAGGGTATTACTCTTCCCAGCGGCCCGAACCTGGGTAAACCGCCGTGTTCTGTGTCTTCCTCACCATCGACTGAGTTTTCTGCCTTGTCCATCGAGTAGCGAGCTAGGTGAGACGAGCCGGTGAGAGATCTTTGTACACGCCCCTAAGTTTGAATCTTTAGGGTTTTGTGGAGCCTGAAATCCGACATTTGGCATGGAAGGTAGGGGGCGTGTCGAGGTCTTCTCCGAGCTTCATCTTCCCTAAGCCCGCTGCTCCGATGACCGGCGCCTAGCAAGCTTCTTCGAGCCTCGTCGAGATGGCCTCCGACCGTCATACCACAGCGTCCGCAACGTGTGCTGGTGTTGTGGTAAAAGGCGGCTCGTACCAGATCGTCAACATCACCTCCACCATCACGACCACTCGTGCCACCCAGGCGCCAGGTGGCTTGACGGCGCCACTAGCATCCCCGATGCGCCACATCAACTTGGCGCACCTCAGCGCGTACGACGCGTTGCACATGGTGAGCAAGATGCTCCTCTAATGACCGACGCAAGCGGGATTCGATGCCTGGGCAGACCACATCATGGAACGGATTGCCATTGTCCAGGCCATCCGACCCCACTCTTCTTCAAGGCCACAAGCGCCGGTCGCCGGGGGCTCGCACCTCATGCCGGCCCCTGATCCTGTGAGCGACGGAGCCCCTCCTGCACGGGGCGGGGCCGAGAGAGACGCGTTTCATGCTGCCCTCCTCCTCCTCCAGGTCCTAGCGGTCGGCCCCGAGGCGCATCATGACGGCAACCACCACGGGCGCGAAGAGAATGGCAGGACATTCGATGCACAGGCTAGCGCACATCGCCAAGACCAGGTCGGTCCCCGACAACCCGAAGCGGCAAGACGGGAGCGCTCCCTCAGGCGCAGCTGGCAGGCGGCAAAGGCATCGACGCAGACGAGCTACGGTAGTGGAGCCACGCTAGGGCACCTAGGGGGAGTCTACACCGGGCAGCATCGGGACCAACCAACGGCGGCAACAGGAACAAGCAGCTTCGCGCGGAGGCCCATCGCAGGAAGACCTTCGAGCAACACGGCCAGGGGATCCCCTCCGCTGCTGAGGGGGACCGCCACCGTCACGTTGCTAAACGGCTTTTGAGGTTGATCAAACGCCTACATGGAGCCCTACGTACCAGAGTATGCGATACCACTTGACCCTCTCAACAAAGAAGAGCCTCCAGCATCCACCCCGGGCGCCTATTCTCCTCAGGAGTAAGGAACGCCCTCGAGGCCCCTAGCACCCCGAGGCCGCAGGGCATGACGCCAGCCGCCGTCCCCATGGAGGAACTGCGAAGAACCAGACCCAGGCCTCAAGAGGACAAGTCATATTAAGCAACGACACAGAAGTGGCGCGGGCTACCCGCAGCAACCACGGAGCTGGAGCTGGCGCCGTGGGCCGGGCCTCACGAGGCACCCCTCATACGCGAAGAAGCTATCCGAGGTAATTTTTTGGGTTCACTGTTCTAGGGGGTGCCTGTTGACCGCGGGAACTTCAAGTGTTCACGGCATACCCCTGCCCGTCATATCATTTACTCATGCCTCTATAACTTCTGCTGCATCCATTCGGCGACCTCACATCCTGCCTTGCTTGCATCTTCGGGCGACCTACCCCCCCCCTGATACGTCTCCGGCGTATCTATAATTTTTGATTGTTTCATGCCAATATTCTACAACTTTCATATACTTTTGGCAACTTTTTATACTATTTTTGGGACTAACATATTGATCCAGTGCCCAGTGTCAGTTCCTGTTTGTTGCATGTTTTTTGTTTCGCAGAATATCCATACCAAACAAAGTCCAAAGGTAATAAAAACTTTCGGGGATTTTTTTTGGAATATTTATGATTTTTGGGAAGAAGAATCAACGCGAGGCGATGCACGGAGTGCCCACAAATCCTGTAGCCGGGGCTAGGGGGTGGGCCCGCGGCTGGCAGGCTTGTGGACACTCCTTAAGGCGCTTGGTGCCCTTCTTTCGCCGCACGAAAGATAATATCCGGAAGAAAATCGTGTTAAACGTTCAGCCCAATCGGAGTTACGGATCTCTAGGAATTTAAGAAACGGTGAAATGTAGAATCTGGGAGGGCAGAAACAGAAGGACACACAGAGAGAGATCCAATCTCGGAGTGGCTCTCACCCCTCCGCCGCCATGGAGACCACGGACCAGAGGGGAAACCCTTCTCCCATCTAGGGAGGAGGTCAAGGAAGAAGAAGAAGGAGGGGGCTCTCTCCCCCTCTCTCCCGGCGGCGCCGGAACGCCGCCCGGGACATCATCGTGTGACGGCGATCTACACCAACACCTCCGTCACCTTCACCAACATCTCCATCATCTTCCCCCATCTATATTCAGCGGTTCACTCTCCCGCAACCTGCTGTACCCTCTACTTGAACATGGTGCTTTATGCTACATATTATTATCCAATGATGTGTTGCTATCCTATGATGTCTGAGTAGATTATCGTTGTCCTATCGGTGATTGAGGAATTGCTATGATTGGTTTAATTTTCTTGTGGTTATGTTGCTGTCCTTTGGTTCCCATCATATGATTGCACTCGTGGATTACACCATAGGGTTAGTTGTATGTTGATAGGACTATGTATTGGCAGGCTAGAGTGACAGAAGCTTCAAACCTAGCATAGAAATTGATGCATATGGGATTGTAGAGGGACCTATATATCTTATTGCTATGGTTGGGTTTTACCTTAATGAACTTTAGTAGTTGCGGACGCTTGCTAATAGTTCCAATCATAAGTGCATAGAATTCCAAGTAAGGGATGACATGCTAGCAGAGGCCTCTCCCACATGATACTTGCTATCGATCTAGTAACGTAGTCAATTGCTTAGGGACAATTCCGCAACTCCTACCACCACTTTTCCACACTCGTTAGACACTCGTAGTTGTTTCTTTATCTAACCAGCCCCTAGTTTTATTTACGTGTTCTTTACTTTCTTGCAAGCCTATCCTATCACTCCTACAAAGTACTTCTAGTTTCATACTTGTTCTAGGTAAAGCGAACGTAAAGTGTGCGTAGAGTTGTATCGTTGGTCGATAGAACTTGAGGGAATATGTGTCCTACCTTTAGCTCCTCGTAGGGTTCAACACTCTTACTTATCGAGAAAGGCTACAATTGATCCCCTATACTTGTGGATTATCAAGACCTTTTTCTGGCGCCGTTGCCGGGGAGCAATAGCGTGGGGTGAATATCCTCGTGTGTGCTTATTTGCTTTATCACTAAGTTTTAACATCCCAAAATTATAAATTTTGGAATGTTAATATAATTATTAGATTGATTGTTTTGTTTGTTTGCTGAGTGATTGAAACTTGCGTGAAATTTGAAACTTTTCGAAACTTTTGAATGAGAGGGAATAAAATGACTTTCCCCTTCTCCGGTGAATTCAAATTCCATTTTTTTAAAAGCGACGAGAGAAGATGACATGACTTCTTCAACTATAAGGAATTTGAACGGAGGTGTTTGCATTAGAATTTCCTTGCATTTCCATTCGTTTTCTTCGTGCAAGAAATGCCGGGAAATTCTTTCGTCTTTTGATTTGCATTTCCATTTCTTTTTCCTCGCGCGAGAAATGCCCGGAGAAAACTCTCTTGCACGCAAGAGAGAGAGCGGAGGAAAATGACACTCCAAAGTGCGGGCAAATTTTTGAAATGTTGGAGCCAAGAAAACCCAAAGTTCTTTTGCAAAAATAATTGTAAAAAGAAATAAGCAAATTTGGGAATTTCTGAAAAAAAAATTCAAGTTTTTGTTTTTTCTTTAAAAAAATGTTATTCGGGTAGAGATATTTTTTCTGAATTTTTTGGTATATAATACCATATATTAATATTTTGATTTATTTCCTTTTTATTTAGTATTTATTTTCTGTCTCGAAAAAACTTAGAAATAGGAAAGGATTTTTTTTTTAAAAGCCGCCGCCGGGCGCAGTCTTGGCCCTGGGCCGAAATCTCCTGCCCCTCGGAATCGAATCCCTTATGCCCGGGCCAACCGCCCCTTCCTTATCTCTCCTCTCACTGGCCGTGGCCCCCACCAGCCCGAGTCTTCTTCCCCGTCCGTCACCACCTCCCTCTCCTTCCTTTTCTTCTGCCCGATCGAGCTGCACCAGGAAACCCGCGATTTCCTTCCCCCGTTTCTCCCTCTCCCTTCCTTTCTACCCCCTCCCCATGGCCTATAAATACTCCCCCATCTCCACCGCCCCCGTTCCCAACCCTACCTCGCCGCCGCCGCCTGAAGCCCCTGCACCACCTCACCGGCAGCCACCTTCGGCTGCACCACCTTCGGCCTACTGTCGCGCCACCCCGTCGCCGCCCCTCTTCCCCGAGCGCCTCCCCGAGGAGGAGTACTGCCCCGCCGCCGCCTCCCCATCTTCCCCAACCCCCGGAGCTCCCCCTCCCTCGCCGGCAGCCACACCCTCGCCGGAGTACTGCCCCAGTCAAGGTAGCTTCTCCCTCCCCTCTCTGTTCTTTCTTCTAATCAATTGTAGCCCTTAGATCTTTAACTAGTGGCCTAGATTAGATCCTAACGTAACTCTTCGGTTTAGTTTAGAAAACCAGTGGTTTTTTTTGTTCACTTATGATTTAACCAGCGATTTTCCTTAGCTTCGGCCGTTTGCCCAAAGCGTTCCAACAAACACCCACCGCAGCCAATAGCCACTTGCCACGTGTACCCCATTAGTTAGCTAGTTAGCTTTTCATTTTTTCTGCCTGATTTCAAAAACAGAAACTTTCTGTTTTGTTTTGGCATCAACTGTTTATCCCGAAGTCCAATGACATTGATTCTTTTTCCAGTAGCTCACAAATTTCCTGTAGTTTCTGAAAACATATAATTTGTATGTGTTTGAAATTTTCAAATATAAGTTAGAGCAGATTTAGTTTAAACCTTGTTTTGCCTATTCCAGGAGTTTACAAATAGCTTTTAAATTGATTCCTTTTGGTACTGATCACTAGTGATCTTAGTTACCAGTGGTAAAAATTTCAGATTTGTTTAAGTATTTTAGCTCATTATTTCATGTGAAACAATTTCTGTTTCACCGCTTTTAGGATTTCGGCTAATTCCTTTTTGACTTTTGTTTTAAAATATTTTCTTTATTATTTCAGAAAGGTTATTATTTTTTTGTTTATGTTAGTTAACAGTAGTTTTGCAACAAGTTTTTATTTTATTTTTATTTGTTTTCATGAAATCAATTCTAGTTCCGTAGTAACGTGCAATTGTTTTCACCGTTGTTTCAAATCCCGTTTGGGAATACTTTCAAAAGGTTTTGTGAAAAATACTTTATTTTATCTTAATTAAACTTATATCTTAGTTCCTTGTTATTATTTTCTGTTAGACAAAAGCTATTTAGTGTTTGACGTAGTAGAAGATTCTCTAGTCTTATTTGAAGTTTCCTTCGGATTCCTATTCGCTCTCTCTTTTGTTTTGATTGCTAGAATGATTGCTAGTATGAGTGCTTATGTGAATGATATGTTTCTTATATAGATTTCATCAGAGAGTGACGAGTAGTCTATCAAGTTATTTTCTCGAGAAATTCTTCTTCGTCAACATCACAGGCAAGTCACTTTGATCATACTATCACCTATGTTTTATGCATCGTAGTTCCACCATCCTATGCCCAATTGCATGCTGCTTAGGTACTTGGAAATTTTAGTATAGATTGTAGTATCATGTGGTAGGCACACAACACCCCGATACTTGGCCCCGGGACGACAATTTCTTAATGCTATGCTTGAGTAGACGGGTTATCGGTTGAGTGTATATCACGAGTGATGCGAGGTTGATATAATAACCAAGACCGGACTAAGACAAGATTTTCAAGACCTCGGACGCAATGCAACTCTGGGTGAAGGACGGTTGATCGGCTCCCTGGAGAACCAAGTGGATGCCCGGGATGCTGGAGAGGCCATGTCATCCTGCGGAAAGCTTCACCCAGGCTCGAAGAGACGGATGGATATTTTCAAGACCCAAGGCTTACCTGCACAGCCACAAGTCATTATGGGCTCTGGCTTGGTTGGACAATGCGGCGACTCTGGACAGGCGGTGCTAGCAGATGTAGAAGAACGGTAGGAATGGATGGGCACCGACAGGGATTCAGAGGGACCCGTTGAAAGACCATGTTTTGATCATCCGGTCTTCAAACACCTTGAAGTGCGAGGACATACTCGGAGGCGATCAAATCTTGTGGGGAACGTGTGCAAAACTCTGCAGAGTACTCAAACCTAATCGATTAGCCGAGTCCACGGTCATGGACGACTTGAGCCAAAGGAACTGAAGTTATCTGGATTTCTCAACACCATTAAAATATATTTGATGAGGGTAATTATTGACAACTCGGGTACGAGAACTGGTTGGCGGAACCATCTCGTTAACAACCAACTATGTAGTAACATTTTGCTTTTAGCCCCCTCTTCATGTAGGAGAAAACTTGCTTTTTCGCTAAAAACTTATAGCCCCACCTGCCATATATGCATATAGTATAGATGATTACTTTTCACCCCCTCTCTTATGTGACTTGCCGGCATATTCAATATGCTGACCTACACGGCTGCAACGTCTTATGTTGCAGATATCTTTCTTCGACGAGTAAGAGTGCGATTCAGGGTTACGGTCTACACTCAACTTGCCGTTGGTGTTTATTGGGACTCCACTCCCTTGACCGCTTCTGCTGAGATAATTAAGGTATATATCAGTTTTACGCTATTTTACATGTGATTGCACTTTGATATATACATTGATGTACTGTGTGTGCCAGCATACTGATCCAGGGATGGCACAGAAAACACAGAGGCTTGACTCGTTTTGAGTCGGGTCGCTACATAAGTAGATTTATTTGATGTTCTAAGTTGTTCTCTATCTTTAGTTATGGATACAGAACACGAAATACCAAAAAAATTAGGTGTACTTGCTACTCATGGAGATGGGGAACCTCCTAAAACCCTCGAGGCTCGTTATGTGGAAAATATTATGCACTTCTTTAATAATCCTGAGAAAGCCCCATTCAATTATATAATGGGATACACATTGGATCAACGTGAATACTTTAGGGATTATCGCTTGACTCAAAAAGGGAAACTTTTATGGGATCAAACCCATTTGTTGAAATGGTATGCTTGGGAACTATGCAAGAGATATGGTGTTACTTGTTGCTCTAGGATGAAGGCTCCACACCTTCCCTTTTCTTGTGAATTTAATGATCATAGAACCTTGGCTTCTTATGCTAATGGTATATATGATTACTATGGTGTGGAGGAAATAGAAGAGTTTCTTTCTTTTATGGGTGCTTATGAAATTGAGGCTGTGTTTACAGGGTGTGATGATAATGATGATGCTCCTTACCGATCTGAAAATTTGGATATGCTTCGTTATTGTTATACTAATTATGAACATAATGCCCATATTGAACGATTTAAGGAGAAATTCTATGCTGCCCAAGAAGAGATTATTATTTTGCAGGAAACTGTGGAAGAAGAAAATGCTGAAATTGTGAGCTCATTAGATGAAAAGATGAAGAGGAGAGCGAAGAACAAAAGGAGGAAGAGCGGACTAGCTACCCGTGTCCACCTTCTAATGAGAGTAACTCTTCTACTCATACATTATTTGATTTCCCTTCGTTCTTACTGAAGGATGAATGCTATGATCCCTTGGATTCGTTTGAAATGTCCCTTTTTGATGAACTTGATGCATGCTATGCTTGTGGCCATGTTGCCAATATGAATGATGCTTATGAAGATGAGCTAGCTATAGTCCCTTATGTTAAACATGATGATTTTGATGAATATAATATGCATATTCTTGTTTCTCCTACTTGTAGTTATTATGAGAGAGGAACTACATCTCCACCTCTCTATGTTTCCAATACGATAAAATTGCAAGAAACTGCTTATGCTATGTATTGGCCTTTACTTGGTGTGCATGAATTGTTCTTTTATGACATGCCAATGCATAGGAAGAGAGTTAGACTTCGTCATTGCTTGATATATGTTACCTTGTGCTCACTACTAAATTTCAAATCATTGCTAATTAAAATTGGCTTTGATATACCTTGGGATCCGGGTGGATCCATTACTTGAGCACTTTATGCCTAGCTTAATGGCTTTAAAGAAAGCGCTGCCTGGGAGACAACCCCGAAGTTTTAGAGAGTCATTTATTTCTGTTGAGTGATTTTATTTAGCTTAAAAACAAAAAAATAGAGGGGAACTTAAAAGCTTTTTCAAAAAGAGAAGCGATTGAAAGGTGATGCATTGCGGAAGTGAGGGTCGACCTTGAACACTTGTGTTCATACTCATGGAACCAATGTAGAATTTTTCATGGAAGTTTCTCACAAAAATAATTATCCCCTTGTACAATTCCTTTGAGTTTTTAAAAATAATGTGCCAAGTAAAGCCTTTACGATTAGTTTGGGTGATAGTTGTTTGATCACGCTGAGAAAAGACAGAAACTTTCTGATCACGAAATTAATTTTATTTTTTATTATGGAAGATCTTTTGAGTTGATTCTTTTTCTGCTAATTGATATGCAAATTTTCCAAACGTTCGTAATTTTTCAGATTTTTTGAGATATCAGAGGTATACGGAATATACAGATTGCTACAGACTGTTCTGTTTTGACAGATTCTGTTTTTTATGCATTGTTCTCTTATTCTAATGAATCTATGGGTAGTATCGGGGGGTGTGAACCATGGTGAAGTTGGATTAGAGTAGATATAATGCTTATATGAATTTAGAATGATTTCACAAGAGTACTTGAAGTGGTGATTTATTTTATTATACTAACGGATCTCACAAAGTTTTGTTGAGTTTTGTGTGATTGAAGTTTTCAAGTTTTGGGTGAGAGCACGATGGATGAAGGAATAAGGAGAGGCAAGAGCCTAAGCTTGGGGATGCCCGAGGCACCCCAAGGTAATATTCAAGGAAGACTCAAGCGTCTAAGCGTGGGGATGCCCCGGAAGGCATCCCCTATTTCGTCTACAATCTATCGGTAATTTTACTCGGAGCTATATTTTTATTCGTCGCATGATATGTGCAAATGCTTGGAGCGTCTTTTGTGTTTATTTTTTCCTTTTTCTTTTTTGCACCATGCTGGTATGAGATAGTCCTTGGTTGGCTTTATAGATTGCTTCTTGTGCTTCACTTATATCTTTTGAAGTTTGGATTGCGTGTTTCCCCACACATAGAAAACCGCCATTTGTAGAATGCTCTTTTGCTTCACTTATATTTGTTAGAGCGGGGCATATCTTTTGTAGAAAGAATTAAACTCTCATGCTTAACTTATACCTATTTAGAGAGTTAACAGGAGTTGGTCATTCACATGGTTAGTCATAAAATCCTACATAAAACTTGTAGATCACTGCATATGATATGTTTGATTCCTTGCAACAGTTTTGCGACATGAATATGTGATATTAGAGTCATGCTAGTGAGTAATTGTGTATTTTTAGAAATACTTGTGTTAAGGTTTGTGATTCCCGTAGCATGCACGTATGGTGAACCGTTATGTGATGAAGTCGGAGCATGATTTATTTATTGATTGTCATCCTTTGTGTGGAGGTCGGGATCGCGCGATGGTTAACTCCTACCAACCTTTCCCCTAGGAGCATGCTTGTAGTACCTTGTTTCGATGACTAATAGACTTTTGCAATAAGTATGTGAGTTCTTTATGACTAATGTTGAGTCCATGGATTACACACACCCTCACCCTTCCACCATTGCTAGCCTCTCTAGTACCGCGCAACTTTCGCCGGTGCATTACACCCACCATATAGCCTCCCTCAAAACAGCCACCATACCTACCTATTATGGCATTTTAATAGCCATTCCGAGATATATTGCCATGCAACTACCACCGTTCCGTCTCATGACATGTGCCACCACTTCCATATTGCCATTGCATGATCGTAAGATAGCTAGAATGATGTTTCCATGGCTTGTCCGTTTTTTTATGTCATTGCTATGCTAGATCATTGTCATGGTACACTACCGAAGGCATTTCATATAGTGTCATCATTTCTCTAAGTATTGAGTTGTAAGTGTGATGATCATTATTAATAGAGCATTGTCCCATGTGAGGAAATAAAAGAGGCCAGCGAAGCCCATTTACAAAAAAGAGGCCAAAGATGCCCACCAAAATTAAAAAAAAAGGAGGCCAAAGAGCCCACAAAAAAATGAGAGAAAAGAGAGAAGGGACAATTTCTACTATCCTCTTTCCACACTTGTGCTTCAAATAGCACTATGATCTTCATGACAGAGAGTCTCCTATGTTGTCACTTCCATATACTAGTGGAAAATTTTCATTATATAACTTGGCTTGTATATTCCAATGATGGGCTTCCTCAAAATTGCCCTAGGTCTTCGTGAGCAAGCAAGTTGAGTGCACACCCACTAGTTTCTTTTGTGAGCTTTCATACACTTATAAGCTCTAGTGCATCCGTTGCGTGGCAATCCCTACTCACTCACATTGATATCTATTGATGGGCATCTCCATAGCACATTGATACGCCTAGTTGATGTGAGACTATCTCCTCCTTTTTTGTCTTCTCCACGACCACCATATTCTATTCCACCTATAGTGCTATGTCCATGGCTCACAATCATGTATTGTGTGAAAGTTGAAAAGGTTTGAGAACACTAAAGTATGAAACAATTGCTTGGCTAAAACCGGGGTTGTGCATGATTTAAATACGTTGTGTGGGGAAGATGGAGCATAGTCAGACTATATGATTTTGTAGGGATAACTTTCTTTGGCCATGATATTTTGAGAAGACATGATTGCTTTGTTAGTATGCTTGAAATATTATTGTCTTCATGTCAAATGATAGACTATTGCTTCGAATCACTCGTGTTTTAGTATTCATGCCATGATTAGATTATATGATCAAGATTATGCTAGGTAGCATTCCACATCAAAAATTATCTTTTTTATCATTTACCTACTCGAGGACGAGCAGGAATTAAGCTTGGGGATGCTGATACGTCTCCGGCGTATCTATAATTTTTTATTGTTTCATGCCAATATTCTACAACTTTCATATCCTTTTGGCAACTTTTTATACTATTTTTGGGACTAACATATTGATCCAGTGCCCAGTGCCAGTTCCTGTTTGTTGCATGTTTTTTGTTTGGCCGAATATCCATACCAAACGAAGTCCAAACGTAATAAAAACTTATAGGTTTTTTTGGAATATTTATGATTTTTGGGAAGAATAATCAACGCGAGGCGATGCACGAAGTGCCCACAAGCCCTGTAGCCGTGGCCAGGGGGTGGGCCCGCAGCTGGCAGGCTTGTGGCCACTCCTTAAAGTGGTTGGTTCCCTTATTTTTCCGCAACAAAGATAATATCTGGAAGAAATTCGTGTTAAAATTTCAGCCCAATCGGAGCTACGGATCTCCAGGAATTTAAAAACGGTGAAACGCAGAATCTGGGAGCACAGAAACACAAGGACAAGAGAGAGAGAGATCCAATCTCGGAGGGGCTCTCGCCCCTCCCCCGCCATGGAGACCGTGGACCAGAGGGGAAACCCTTCTCCCATCTAGGGAGGAGGTCAAGGAAGAAGAAGAAGGAGGGGGGCTCTCTCCCGGCGGCGCCGGAACGCCGCCCGGGACATTATCGTGTGACGGCGATCTACACCAACACCTCCGTCATCTTCACCAACATCTCCATCATCTTCCCCCATCTATATTCAGCGGTTCACTCTCCCGCAACCCGTTGTACCATCTACTTGAACATGGTGCTTTATGCTACATATTATTATCCAATGATGTGTTGCTATCCTATGATGTCTGAGTAGATTATCGTTGTCCTATCGGTGATTGATGAATTCCTATGGTTGGTTTAATTTGCTTGTGGTTATGTTGTTGTCCTTTGGTGCCCATCATATGATAGCGCGCGTGGATCACACCATAGGGTTAGTTGTATGTTGATAGGACTATGTATTGGCAGGCTAGACTGACAAAAGCTTCAAACCTAGCATAGAAATTGATGCATATGGGATTGAAGGGGGACCAATATATCTTATTGCTATGGTTGGGTTTTACCTTAATGAACGTTAGTAGTTGCGGACACTTGCTAATAGTTCCAATCATAAGTGCATAGAATTCCAAGTAAAGGATGACATGCTAGCAGAGGCCTCTCCCACATGATACTTGTTATCGGTCTAGTAACGTAGTCAATTGCTTAGGGACAATTCTGTAACTCCTACCACCACTTTTCCACACTCGTTAGATGCTCGTAGTTGTTTCTTTATCTAACCAGCCCCTAGTTTTATTTACGTGTTCTTTACTTTCTTGCAAGCCTATCCTATCACTCCTACAAAGTACTTCTAGTTTCATACTTGTTCTAGGTAAAGCGAACGTAAAGTGTGCGTAGAGTTGTATCGGTGGTCGCTAGAACTTGAGGGAATATTTGTCCTACCTTTAGCTCCTCGTTGGGTTCGACACTCTTACTTATCGAGAAAGGCTACAATTGATCCCCTGTACTTGTGGGTCATCACCCCCCCCCCCCCCCCGCTCGGGGGCTCCAGCCGGTGCATGATGCCCCGTCGTGGGACCTGGGGAGGCCTCGCGACTTCCTAGGGACACAATCAGTGGGACGACATGGGGCCGCTTGAGCGTCAAAAGGGGGCTCCTGAGCATTGCACTTCAGGGACCTTACTGGTTATAAGGCCACCTACCACCCTTGATATCGTCCACGGACATTCGGTCGTTACAAGGGGTGGAACAGCTTGACCCCATAGCTACATCCGTTCATTCGGTCACACGCATCAGCGGTTGGGAAATGTGCGGGGCTGGATCTTGGCGACGTAGAGCCGCTCGAACGTTAAAGGGGGATACTAAACATCGCGCCTCAGGAGCCTTACCGATCACAAAGCTACTTGGCCACCCTTAATCCGTAGCTATAATTTCGAGTTACTAACAATTAGCAACTGAACCGGTATCTAATACCCTGGTTGTAGCGACCCGACTCAAGACGAGTCAAGCCTCTGTGTTCCTGTGCCATCCCTGGATCAGTATGCTGGCACACACAGTACATCAATGTATATATCAAAGTGCAATCACATGTAAAATAGCGTAAAAACTGATATATACCTTAAATATCTCAGCGGAAGCGGTCAAGGGAGTGGAGTCCCAATAAACACCAACGGCAAGTTGAGTGTAGACCGTAACCCTGAACCGTACTCTTACTTGTCGAAGAAAAATATGTGCAACATAAGACGTTGCAGCCGTGTAGGTCAGCATATTGAATATGCCGGCAAGTCACATAAGAGAGGGGTAAAATGTCATCTATACTATATGCATATATGGCAGGTGGGGTTATAAGTTTTAGCGTAAAGCATATTTTTCTCCTACAACAAGAGAGGGCTAAAAGAAAAATGTTACTACATTGTTGGTTGTTAACGAGATGGTTCCGCCAACCAGTTCTCGTACCCGAGTTGTCAATAGTTACCCTCATCAAATATATTTAATGGTGTTGAGAAATCTAGATAACTTCAGTTCCTTTGGCTCAAGTTGTCCATGACCTTGGACACGGCTAATCGATTAGGTTTGAGTACTCTGCCGAGTTTTGCACACGTTCCCCACAAGATTTGATCGCCTCCGTGTATGTCCTCGCACTTCAGGGTGTTTGAAGACCGGATGATCAAAACATGGTCTTTCAACGGGTCCCTCTGAATCCCTGTCGGTGCCCATCCATTCCTACCGTTCTTCTACATCTGCTAGCACCGCCTGTCCAGAGTCACCGCTTGTCCAACCAAGCCAGAGCCCATAATGACTTGTGGCTGTGCAGGTAAGCCTTGAGTCTTGAAAATAACCGTCCGTCTCTTTGTGCCTGGGTGAAGCTTTCCGCAGGATGTCATGGCCGTCCCCAGCATCCCGGGTCATCCACTAGGTTCTCCAGGGAGCCGATCAACCGTCCTTCACCCAGAGTTGCATTGCGTCCGAGGTCTTGAAAATCTTGTCTTAACCGGTCTTGATTATTTAATCAACCTCGCATCACTCGTGTTATGCACTCAACCGAAATCCCGTCTACTCAAGCATAGCAATATGAAATTTGTCGTCCCGGGGCCAAGTATCGAGGTTGTTGTGTGCCTACCACATGATACTACAATCTATACTGAAATTCCCAAGTACCTACTCAGCATGCAATTGGGCATAGGATGGTAGAACTACGATGCATAAAACATAGGTGATTGTATGATCAAAGTGACTTGCCTGGTGATATTGGCGAAGAAGAATTTCTCAAGAAATAACTTGATAGACTACTCGTCACTCTCCGATGAAATCTATATAACAAACATATCATTCACATAAGCACTCATACTAGCAATCATTCTAGCAATCAAAACAAAAGAGAGAGCGAATAAGAATCCGAAAGAAACTTCAAATAAGACTAGGGAGTCTTCTACTACGTCAAACACTAAATGATTTTTGTCCAACAGAAAATAATAACAAGGAACTAAGATATAAATCTAACTAAGATAAAATAAAGTATTTTTCACAAAACTTTTTGAAAGTATTCCCAAACGGGATTTGAAACAGTGCAGAAACCAATTGCAAGTTACTAAGGAACTAGAATTGATTTCATGATAACAAATAAAAATAAAATCAACACCTGTTGCAAAACTATTGTTAACTAACATAAACAAAACAATAATCTTTCTGAAATAATAAAGAAAATAATTTAAAACAATTTACAGAAAAAGGAAATAGCCATAGTCCAAAAAAGGTGAAACAGAAATTGTTTCACAAGAAACAGTGAGCTAAAATACTCAAGAAAATGTGAAATTTTTACCACTGGTAAATAAGATAACTAGTGATCAGTAGAAAAAAGAATCAAATTAAAAGCTATTTTTAAACTCCTGGAATAAGCAAAACAAGGTTTAAACTAAATCTGATCTAATTCAAATTTGAAAATTTAAAACATAGACAAATTATATGTTTTTAAAAACTACAGGAAATTTGTGAGCTACTGGAAAAAGAATCAACTCTAGTGGACTTATGGATCAATAGTTATGGGATAAACAGGATTGGAACTTTTATGTTTTTGGAACTAAACAGAGAAAAAAATGAATAAAAGCTAACTAGTGAACGGCCACGTGGCGCTCTCTGGTTGGCTAGGGGGTGTGCGCTGCGTAGGCTAACCAGCGAATGGCCGAAGTATAAGAAAAAGTTCTCTGGCTAAAAGTTAAGTGAATAAAAACCGGCGGTTTTTGTTTAAAAACCGAAAGGTTACCCTACTTCTAATCTATACCGTTGACTACGATCTAACTGATGCGAATAGGGGGGAAAACTCACAGTGGGTGGTGGTGCTCCGGCGGGATGACTCCGGCGAGGCGAGGGAGAGCCGGCGATGGGGAGGGGCTCCGGTGGTGGCGACGGGACGGGGAGGCGGCGGCGACTTCCCTTCGGCGAGTGGGGGCATCGGGCGGAGTCGGGGGTGGCGCCGGGGTGACTACCCCAGGGGGCCGAAGTGGTGGAGCTTCGGGCTCGCCGGCGAGGCTGCGGCAGGGGCTCGGGGGGGCGGTGGCTCGGCGAGGCGGTGGGAACGGGGTGCGGGCAGGGGTGCGGGCTTTTATAGCCGGGGAGGGGGCTGCGGAAGGAAGGGGCAGGGGCGGAGGGGATCCCGGCGGTGGGGGGATTCTGGCTGGAGTCGGGGTGGCTGTTTAGGAAGGAGAGGAGGGAGACGACCGGTGGGAGGGGCGGGTCGACCAGGGGGGCCATGCGGCAGTGGGAGGGAGCTGGGGATGGAAGGGGCGGTCGGCCGAAGCCTAAGGGGATCGGGATCCCGGGTTCCAAGGGATTCGGCCCACGACAAAAGTGCGCCCTGGGCGGCGGTTTCCTTTGAAAAAAAAATCCTAGTTTTAATTCTTTTCTGAAACAGAAAAACAAAAGTGAATAAAAAGGAAACAAATCAAATATTTAATATGGGGTATTATATACCAAAAAAATCAGTAGAAAATCCTCTACCCGAATAACATTTTTCCAAAGCAAAAATAAAAACTTAAAAAAATGTTTTTTCAGAAATTCCCCAAAATGCTTTATTTTCTTTTTGCAAATAAAATTTGGATTTCTTGGCTCCAAATATTTCAGAAATGCCTGCACTTTGGAGGGTCATATTCCTCCTCTCTTTTCTTGCTTGCAAGAATTTTATTCCCCGACATTTCTTGCACGAAGAAAACAAATAGAAATGCAAAAGAATTCAAATGCAAATATCTCCGTTCAAATTCTTTATAGTTGAAGAAGTCATGTCATCTTCTCTCATTGTTTTTTTTAATGATTGAATTTGAATTAACCGGAGAAGGGGAAAGTCATTTTATTCCCTCTCATTCAAAATTTTTGGAAAGTTTCAAATTTCACACAAGTTTCAATCACTCACGTAAACAAACAAACAAACTAATAATATTATTAACATTCCAAAATTTACAATTTTGGGATGTTACAAACTACCACACTTAAAATGAATCTCGTCCTCGAGATTCGAAGAGGCTAGAAAGAAAGGTTAGGATTTGGGGGTCTTCTAACAATTCCAATCTCCGGCAAGGTGGGATGCTACCACACTTGAAATGAGAGATACTGGTCCCTCAAAATGCTTTCACGATCCTCTCGGGTTTTGGCAACTGACATCGCACAGTCTTCATATTAAATTCTTTGGTGATGCTCTCCCGTTGATATAAGCTTCTTCCGTCACTTGGTCTTCTTAACTGACAGTCTCGTGGTCAATTCTAAATAACATATCGATGGTTCTCATGGTGGTCTACCATTTGTGGTTATCCTGCAGAGAGAGGGGTCTTGGTTTCATTCTCACCGTCAAATTTCCTACGCGTGACAACAAGTGCCATGTACATGGGCTTTTCTTATACCACTCTAAGGCTTAAACAAAAGCTTCAAAGAACGTCCTCTCTCTAGATGGGTAAGTCTCTCAGATTTACCATTCCGAATAGCAAGATAAATGATAAGAGTAAGTCGTCATGGTGATCAATCCATTCCGCACCCAAATCATTTCTCTGTATAAGGTTTATCGAATCTCGCATTCTAACACTCGGTCATCTTCACAAGCGTTGCAGAATTTCTCTTGTCCACGAACGAAGTTCGGATAATCCATTGGTTCTGCAAGCGGAACGAAACATCTACCGTATCTTCACAACTCTCAGGTTTTCGTATGCTCCTAAGAAAACGTTTGCTGATCCATCATAGCTTCTTCCATAAATCATATGTATTTCATAATCAATCCTTTATTACAACCTTAATTTCTTATCAAAAACTCCAATTCAAAAGTACTCTATTACAAATGCTGCCATCCACATAGTTCGGTATGGTCGAGCATTTCTGCCAACTATTCATCTGCCTCTCTTGGAGGTACTTTAGTTCCACTTGAACTTTCCGAGGTGCTCCTTGAAATCATCCATCTTTTGCTTCATCATGGTGGTCATGAGCTTCATCTCCATCATCTCCGCACGTACCTCACTCAAGTATTCCTGGGTATGACGGAGTCTTGCTTCAAGTATTTCTCCAATCTGACGTATGGCTTCCATGGCAACTTCACGAACAGCATCAAAGAAGGTTGCTCGTGGTACACGTGAAATGAAAAAGTATTGCCCCATAGTCTTTGGACAAACTCCTTTCACATGGTGGAGGTGTACTTCTACGTACCAAAGTTCCACTCCATTTTCCACAAATGGGTAGCCTTTGTAGACTGCATCTCCTTCAAGGTGAATGTGCTTCATCATGTCCTTCAGGATTTTCGGGTAATCATGATCACTGGTCAGGGTCATGATTGTTTCTGGGCCCTTGAGGAATGACTCATAGAGAGTTGCCATCTACAGGTGTCAGTAAATAGGTGCTCAGAGGAATGTATATGTCTCCTTGGTAATCATGGTACATTCCTTCTCAGTGGATCCTGTGGGGTTTACCGATTACTACCACACTTAAAATGAATTATACTCATGCCTGCATAGACCATATTTTCTCATATCCTCATAATTGTTCACAGAGCTTTGCTCGTAGAGAAACAACGCATACATTTTCAACATAGGCAATCATGAGACAATAAATTCCATTAATTCATGATGTTATTACAATCTCACGGACTTCTGTTACAAAAATTTCACTCCATGATCTTATGAAAAACAAGAGTGCTTCGGATTACACTTATTGCCATGGTCAAAACTTAACTACTCCATTCTAGCTTTCTTCCTTTGTGGACAATCGCTAGCAAAATGTCCCGCTTCCTTGCAACAAAAGCAAATGAGTTCTGACAAGTCTCGAGGCGTCTTAGTGTTTGCCTTTGCTCCTTGGGTTCCCGGCTTCCTTCCTGAGCACATGTATTTGTGGTGGCCAAATTTCATACACTTGTAACATCTGACATGACTCAGGTCTCTGTCTGCAGAGATTTGGCTCTTCCGAGGGTACTTTTTCTTCTTTCCGGACTCCTTTATTTTGGCCAGTTCTTCTATTCCAAGTGGATCAAACTCCACTTCTTCCGTCGGGAAGATTCCCAGATACTCTTGGCTTCTCTTCGTGCAATCCTGTGAATAATGTCCTTCTTCTCCACATGAGTAGCATGCATTGGAGAAAAATCTGGTCAGACCTTGTCCATCAGGGTCTTCAATATTTTCATTTATCACAGGTTCTTCTAGAATCTTCTTCTTGGGGGTTTCCTTCATTGCTTCTTTCTGCTATTGGACAACTTGCTGCACCTTGGGGTAAATGTGACACTGAGCTGGGTAGTGGGTGGTTCCTTCACAAAGGAAACAAGTCACCTGACTGCTTGGGCACTCCTCAGCTGGGTGATTTTCTTCACAATGAGTGCATCCATCCTTGTGTTCTTCCTGGCTGTGTCCTATTTCTCCACAGATCTTGCATGCACAAGTCTTCTCCTTCGGATTATCATAGCTCTTCTGAATGAGACGGGATCTTAACAGAGTCTTCTTGAATTCTTCCCAACTTTCTGCTCCACTAAATCCTTGTATGGCATGGTGCATTTTCCACCAGATAGCAGCACTTTGGGTAAAGTACTGGAGAGCGTGTTCCACTTCATACTTCCTTGAGATCAAGTTGCTCCCGAAGTGGTTCTCCATGTTCTGAATCCATATCTCAGCTTCCAGCTGGGTCATTGGTCCAGAGACTACAAGTCCAGCTTCATACTCCATCTGGCAGGGTTGAGGTTTTGGGGATGAGACGGGTAATAGAGAGGGAGATACACACAATACAAACAATATTTTTGAGAATAGGTTTTAGTTGTGGCCGTCGGAAAACACACACCAATGATGGCTCACAATTCATCGTATCTAACATGGGTACATAAAAGGGGTTTGGACTTCTAATGGTCATATAATTATTCAGACACTTCAGGGTCTTTGAGTTCTTCGGGTCTTGAGAGTCTACTGTTGGTGTAGCTTCAATTATTCAAACGCGTGTGAAATCCTCTTTACTTTGAAGTAGAACTCCGTTGATTCTTCATGAGGTCGAAGGGGTAAGGGGATTGTATAACTATTTGAGGTGAGAGAGAACATTTGATGAAATCAGAAGAGATGAGAAATGAAGGATGTTCTTGAAAAAAAAATGAGAGATCCTTTCCTAAGAAATTTCCAGTTTCTAGGGGTCACGTCCTACAGTCAACATGTGCTCCGATACCATTTCTGTAGCGACCCGACTCAAGACGAGTCAAGCCTCTGTGTTTCTGTGCCATCCCTGGATCAGTATGCTGGCACACACAGTACATCAATGTATATATCAAAGTGCAATCACATGTAAAATAGCGTAAAAACTGATATATACCTTAAATATCTCAGCGGAAGCGGTCAAGGGAGTGGAGTCCCAATAAACACCAACGGCAAGTTGAGTGTAGACCGTAACTCTGAACCGTACTCTTACTTGTCGAAGAAAAATATGTGCAACATAAGACGTTGCAGCCGTGTAGGTCAGCATATTGAATATGCCGGCAAGTCACATAAGAGAGGGGTAAAATGTCATCTATAATATATGCATATATGGCAGGTGGGGTTATAAGTTTTAGCGTAAAGCAATTTTTTCTCCTACAACAAGAGAGAGCTAAAAGCAAAATGTTACTACATTGTTGGTTGTTAACGAGATGGTTCCGCCAACCAGTTCTCGTACCCGAGTTGTCAATAGTTACCCTCATCAAATATATTTAATGGTGTTGAGAAATCCAGATAACTTCAGTTCCTTTGGCTCAAGTTGTCCATGACCGTGGACACGGCTAATCGATTAGGTTTGAGTACTCTGTAGAGTTTTGCACACGTTCCCCACAAGATTTGATCGCCTCCGTGTATGTCCTCGAACTTCAGGGTGTTTGAATACCGGATGATCAAAACATGGTCTTTCAACGGGTCCCTTTGAATCCCTGTCGGTGCCCATCCATTCCTACCGTTCTTCTACATCTGCTAGCACCGCCTGTCCAGAGTCGCAGCGTTGTCCAACCAAGCCAGAGCCCATAATGACTTGTGGCTGTGCAGGTAAGCCTTGAGTCTTGAAAATATCCGTCCGTCTCTTTGTGCCTGGGTGAAGCTTTCCGCAGGATGTCATGGCCGTCCCCATCATCCCGGGTCATCCACTGGGTTCTCCAGGGAGCCGATCAATCGTCCTTCACCCAGAGTTGCATTGCGTCCGAGGTCTTGAAAATCTTGTCTTAACCGGTCTTGATTATTGAATCAACCTCGCATCACTCGTGTTATGCACTCAACCGAAATCTCGTCTACTCAAGCATAGCAATATGAAATTTGTCATCCCGGGGCCAAGTATCGGGGTTGTTGTGTGCCTACCACATGATACTACAATCTATACTAAAATTTCCAAGTACCTACTCAGCATGCAATTGGGCATAGGATGGTAGAACTAGGATGCATAAAACATAGGTGATTGTATGATCAAAGTGACTTGCCTGGTGATGTTGACGAAGAAGAATTTCTCGAGAAATAACTTGATAGACTACTCGTCACTCTCCGATGAAATCTATATAACAAACATATCATTCACATAAGCACTCATACTAGCAATCATTCTAGCAATCAAAACAAAAGAGAGAGTGAATAAGAATCTGAAAGAAACTTCAAATAAGACTAGGGACTCTTCTACTACGTCAAACACTAAATGATTTTTGTCCAACAGAAAATAATAACAAGGAACTAAGATATAAATCAAACTAAGATAAAATAAAGTATTTTTCACAAAACTTTTTGAAAGTATTCCCAAACGGGATTCTAAACAGTGGAGAAACCAATTGCAAGTTACTAAGGAACTAGAATTGATTTCATGATAACAAATAAGAATAAAATCAACACTTGTTGCAAAACTACTATTAACTAACATAAACAAAACAATAATCTTTCTGAAATAATAAAGAAAATAATTTAAAAAAATTTACAGAAAAAGGAAATAGCCATAGTCCAAAAAAGGTGAAACAGAAATTGTTTCACAAGAAACAGTGAGCTAAAATACTCAAACAAATCTGCAATTTTTACCACTGATAAATAAGATCACTAGTGATCAGTAGCAAAAAGAATAAAATTAAAAGGTATTTTTAAACTCCTGCAATAAGCAAAACAAGGTTTAAACTAAATCTGATCTAATTCAAATTTGAAAATTTCAAACATAGACAAATGATATGTTTTTAAAAACTACAGGAAATTTGTGAGCTATTGGAAAAAGAATCAACTCTATTGTACTTATGGATCAAAAGTTATGGGCTAAACAAGATTGGAACTTTTCTGTTTTTGGAACTAAACAAAGAAAAAATGGAATAAAAGCTAACTAGTGAACGGCCACGTGGCGATCTCTGGTTGGCTAGGGGGTGTGCGCTGCGTAGGCTAACCAGCGAATGGCCGAAGTATAAGAAAAAGTTCTCTGTCTAAAAGTTAAGTGAATAAAACCGGCGGTTTTTGTTTAAAAACCGAAAGGTTACCCTACTTCTAATCTATACCGTTGACTACGATCTAACGAATGAGAATAGGGGGGAAAACTCACAGTGGGTGGTGGTGCTCCGGCGGGATGACTCCGGCGAGGCGAGGGAGAGCCGGCGATGGGGAGGGGCTCCGGTGGTGGCGACGGGACGGGGAGGCGGCTGCGACTTCCCTCCGGCGAGTGGGGGCGTCGGGCGAAGTCGGGGGTGGCGCCGGGGTGACTGCCCCAGGGGGCCGAAGTGGTGGAGCTTCGGGCTCGCCGGCGAGGCTGCGGCAGGGGCTCGGGGGGCGGCGGCTCGGCGAGGTGGTGGGAACGGGATCCCGGGTTCAAGGGGATTCGGCCCACGACTAAAGTGCGCCCTGGGCGGCGGTTTCCTTTGAAAAAAACTTTCCTAGTTTTAATTCTTTTCCGAAACAGAAAAACAAAAGTGAATAAAAAGGAATCAAATCAAATATTTAATATGGGGTATTATATACCAAAAAAACAGGAAAAAAATCCTCTACCCGAATAACATTTTTCCAAAGCAAAAATAAAAACTTAAAAAAATGTTTTTTCATAAATTCCCCAAAATGCTTTATTTTCTTTTTGCAAATAAACTTTGGATTTCTTGGCTCCAAATATTTCAGAAATGCCCGCACTTTGGAGGGTCATATTCCTCCTCTCTTTTCTTGCTTGCAAGAATTTTATTCCCCGGCATTTCTTGCACGAAGAAAACAAATAGAAATGCGAAAGAATTCAAATGCAAATATCTCCGTTCAAATTCTTTATAGTTGAAGAAGTCATGTCATCTTCTCTCATTGTTTTTTTTAATGATTGAATTTGAATTCACCGGAGAAGGGGAAAGTCATTTTATTCCCTCTCATTCAAAAGTTTTGGAAAGTTTCAAATTTCACACAAGTTTCAATCACTCAAGCAAACAAACAAACAAACTAATAATATTATTAACATTCCAAAATTTATAATTTTGGGATGTTACACTGGTGCTACTAGGAGTAGTAGCAAGGTACACATCAATGTCACGTATATCCAATATACTTTTGTCGACTTTGCCAGCCTTCTCATCTACCAAGTACCTAGGGTAGTTCCGCTTCAGTGACCGTTCCCCTCATAATAGAAGCACTTAGTCGGGGGTTTGGGTTCAACCTTGGGTTTCTTCACTAGAGCAGCAACCGGTTCGCCGTTTCATGAAGTATCCCTTCTTTCCCTTGCCCTTCTTGAAACTAGTGGTTTTACTAACCATCAACAATTGATGGTCCTATTTGATTTCTACTTTCGTGGTGTCAAACATCGTGAATATGTCAAGGGTCATCATATCAATCCTTGATATGTTATAGTTCATCACGAAGCTCTAGTAGCTTGGTGGCATTGACTTTGGAGAACCATCACTATCTCATCTGGAAGATCAACTCCCACTCGATTCAAGCGATTGTAGCACTCACACAATCTGAGCACATGCTCAACGATTGAGCTTTTCTCCCTTACTTTGTAGACAAAGAACCTTGTCGGAGGTCTCATACCTCTTGGCGTGGGCACGAGCCTGAAATCCCAATTTCAGCTCTTGGAACATCTCATATGTTCTGTGACGTTCAAAATGTCTTCGGCGCCTCGATTCTAAGTTGTTAAGTATTACGCACTGAACTATCATGTAGTCATAAAAAACGTGTATGTCATATGTTCGCAACATCCAGAGACGACGTTCGGGGTTCAGCACACCGAGTGGTGCATTAATGACATAAGCTTTCTATGCAGCAATGAGGGCAATCCTCAGTTTATGGACCCAGTCCGCATAATTGCTACTATCATCTTTCAACTAAGTTTTCTCTAGGAACATATCAAAAACGGTAGAGCTATAACATAATTTGCAAAGACCTTTTGACTATGTTCATGGTAATGAGTTCAATTAATCATATTACTTAAGAACTCCCACTCAAATTGACATCCCTCTAGTCTTTCGAGTGTCGCATGATCCAAATTCACTAAATCAAGTACGATCATCACGTGAGTTGAGTTTAATTTCAATGGTGAACATCTCCATGTTGATCATATCAACTATATGATTCATGCTCGACCTTTCGGTCTCTTGTGTTCCGAGGCCATATCTGTACATGCTAGGCTCGTCAAGTTTAACCCGAGTGTTCCGTGTGTGCAACTGTTTTGCACCCGCTGTATATGAGTGTTGAGTCTATCACACCCGATCATCACGTCGTCTCTCAAAACGACAAACTATCGCAACAGTGCACAGCCAGGGAGAACACAATTTTATCTTGAAATTTTAGTGATGGGTCACGTTATAATTCTACCGTCGTCCTAAGAAAAATAAGGTGCAAAAAAGGATTTACATCACATGCAAATCATAAGTGACATGATATGGCCATCAACTTGTGCTTCTTGATCTCCATCATTGGAGCACCGACATGATCTCCATCGTCACCAGCACCACACCATGATCTCCATCATTGTGCTGCCATCGAGGTTGTCGCGCTAACTATGCTATTACTACTAAAGCTACTAGCTAGCGATATAGCAAGAGCATCTGCAAGCGCAAAATAAATTTAAAGACAACCCTATGGCTCATGCCGGTTGATGTAGCATCGACGTGCAAGTCGATATTTAACTATTACAACATGATCATCTCATACATCCACTATATCATATCATGTCATTGGTCATATCATATCACAAGCATACCTTGCAAAATCAAGTTAGACATCCTCTAATTTGTTGTTGCAAATTTTACGTGGATGCTACGGGTATCTAGTATGATCGCATCTTACTTACACAAAGCCACAACGATGATATGCAAATTGCTATTTAACCTTCTCCAAGGACCTCCTCGGTCAAATCTGATTCAACTAAAGTTGAAGAAACAGACAGCCGCCAGTCATCTTTATGCAACAAGTTGCATGTGAGTCGATGAAATCGGACTCTCATAAGCGTACGAGTAAAGTTGGTCCGGGCCGCTTCAATCCAACAGTACCATCGAATCAAGAAACAACTAAGGAGGGCAGCAAATTGAACATCAATGCCAACAAACTCTTTTGTGTTCTACTCGAGATATCATCTACGCATGAACCTAGCTCATGATGCCACTGTTGGGGAACATTGCATGGGAAACAAAAAATTTCCTACGCACACGCAATACCTATCCATGGTGATGATCATCTACGAGAGGGGAGAGTGAATCTACATACCCTTGTAGATCGCTAAGTGGAAGTGTATATAACGCGGTTGATGTAGTGGAACATCTTCGTGATCCAAATCGTAGCCCGTCCCATGATCTAATCATGATCTGTCTCACGATCCCATCACGATCCTTCTCGATCTAGTCCCGAAAGGACGGCACCTCCGCGTTCAGCACACATACAACTCGATGACGATCCCCGCCTTCTTGATCCAGCAAGAGGGGCGGAGAGGTAGATGATTTCTCCAGCATGGCGGAGTGGTGGTGGTGGTGGTGAACTAATCCAGCAGGGCTTCGCCTAAGAACTGCCGAACTAGACTAGAGGAGAAACAGATCTAAAGAGAGAGGCAGCCGTGGCTGATTTCTTTGTCTCAAACCCTCAAAAACCTCTAGTATATATAGGAGGAGAGGAGAGGACGCAGCATTGGCCCCTACTCCAAGGAAAAGGGGTTGGCCGAACCAAGGAGAGTCCACCTTCCCTTGTGGGAAGGTGGACTACTTTGGCAGGACTCCTCCTTCCCTTCCTTTTAAAGGTCGTTTACCTTTTATCTCCTCTCCTAGCCGCATGGGCCTTTGAGAGAGACTTCGGCCAGCCCACCAGGGGCTGTTCCAACTCCTCTCACAGCCCATAAGGCTCTTGGGTCGTCACACCCCTCCCGGTGGTCTCCGGCACCCTCCTGGCACTCCCGGTACACTACTACTGATGAGCCCGAAACTTTTCCGTTGACCAAAACAGGACTTCCTATATATCAATCTTCACCTCCGGACCATTCCGGAGCTCCTCGTGACATCCAAGATCTCATCCGGGACTCTGAACAACCTACGGTCACCAACACCTATAACTCAACTATACCGAAACGTCACCAAACCTTAAGTGTGCAGACCCTGCGGGTTCGAGAACTATGTAGACATGAACTGAGACTCTCCCTGGTCAATAACCAATAGCGGGACCTGGATGTCCATCTTGGCTCCTACGTATTCTATGAAGATCTCTATCGGTTGAACCTCTATGTCAAGGATGCAGTTAATCCCGTATGTTGTTCCCTTTGTCCTTCGGTATGTTACTTACCCGAGATTCGATCGTCGGTATCTCTATACCTAGTTCAATCTCATTACCGGCAAGTCTCTTTACTCATTCCTTAATACAAGATCCCGTGACTAACTCCTTAGTCACATTGCTTGCAAGGCTTGTTGTGATGTTGTATTACCGAGTGGGCCCCGAGATACCTCTCTATCACACGGAGTTACAAATCCCTGTCTAGATGCATGCCAACCCAACAGACACCTTCAGAGATACCTGTAGAGCATCTTTATAATCATCCAGTAATGTTGCAACGTTTGATACACACAAGGTATTCCTCCGGTGTCCGGGAGTTGCATGATCTCATGGTCATAGGAACAGATACATTGACATACAGAAAACAGTAGCAATAAATTGACACGATCATATGCTATGTTTGTAGTTTGGTTCTTGTCCTTCACATCATTCTCCTAATGATGTGATACCGTTATCAAGTGACAATACTTGTCTATGGCCAGGAAACCTTGACCATCTTTGATCAACAAGCTAGTCAACTAGAGGCTCACTAGGGACAGTGTGTTGTCTATGTATCCACACATGTATTTGAGTTCCAATCAATACAATTCTAGCATGGATAATAAATGATTATCATGAACGAGAAAATATAGTAATAACCAATTTATTATTGCCTCTAGGGCATATTTCCAACACATTGACCCTTACACTAGAAGGAAAAGGGCCATTAGTCCCGGTTATTCAACGAGGACAAAACAATCGGGACTAAAGGCCCAAACCTTTAGTCTCCGTTGGCTTACGAACGGGGCCCAAATGAGCTCTACGTGGATGCTGCAGGGCGCCTAGGCAGGACGACATTTAGTCCCGGTTGGTAACATCAACCGGGACCAAAAGGCGGCCACGCGTTAGCAGCTCGGAAGTGCTGGGTTTTTTTTGAAAGTGGGTTTAGGGGTTTTGGAGGGTTTAATTAGGGGTTTCATATTGTTTTCCCCCTTTTCTTTTTGTGTCCGTCATCTTTGGTTCCTTATGCTTGTTGGTGTTTTCGGTCGGTGTCAACTAGACGCTAGCTAGTACGTACATAAAGCATTACACGACATCGTATATTACTCCTCATTATTCTACATACTATTTAAAAAGCTCTTCGTCATTCTAGGTAGAATAGCATAAAAAGATGAAATCCTCATCATTCTGGTTGTTACCTGATGACCCACAAGTGTAGGGGACCTACCGTAGTCCTTCCGATAAGTAAGAGTGTCAAACCCAACAAGGAGCAGAAGGAAATGACAAGCGGTTTTCAATGAGGTATTCTGTGCAAGCACTGGCATTATCGGTAACACATAGTTTTGTGATATGGTAATTCGTAACGGGTAGCAAGTAACAAATGTAAAAATGGTGCAGCAAGGTGGCCAAATACTTTTTTTAGCGGAGAACAAGCCTAGACAAACTCTTATAGAAAGAAAAACGCTCCATAGGACACATGTGAATTTATGTCAAGCTAGTTTTCGCGTTCGTTACTTTGATAATTTGATATGTGGGTGGACCCGTGCTTGGGTGATGCCCTTACTTGGACAAACCTCCCACTTATGATTAACCTCTCTCGCAAGCATCCGCAACTACGAAAGAAGAATGAAGATATATCTAACCATAGCATGAAACATATGGATCCAAATCAGCCCCTTACGAAGCAACACATAAACTAGGGTTTAAGCTTTTGTCATCCTAGCAACCCATCATCTATTTATTACTTCCCAATGCCTTCCTCTAGGCCTAAATAATGGTGAAGTCTCATGTAGTCAACGTTCACATGACACCACTAGAGGAGAGACAACATATATCTTATCAATATATCGAACGAATACCAAATTCACACGATTACTTATAACAAGACTTATCCATGTCCTCGGGAACAAACTTAATTACTCACAAAGCATATTCACGTTCATAATCAGAGGAGTATTAAAAATCATTAAGGATCTAAACATATAATCTTCCACCAAGTAAACAAACTAGCATCAACTACAAGGAGTAATTAACACTACTAGCAACCCACAGGTATCAATCTGAGGTTTGAGACAAAGATCGGATGCAAGAGATGAACTAGGGTTTGGAGAGGATATGGCGCTGATGAATATGTTGATGGAGATTGAGCCCTCTCGATGAAAGGATCATTGGTGATGATGATGGCTTTGATTTCCCCCCTCAAGGAGGGAAGTTTCCCCGGTGGAATAGCTCCGCACGAGCTCTAGATTGGTTCTGTCGAAGTTCAGCCTCGAGACGGCGGCGCCTCGTCCCTAAAGGTATGATATAATTTTTTCCAAGTCAAAACCCTTCATATAGCAAAAGAGGGCTGATACGTCTCCATCGTATCTAATTTTCCGAACTCTTTTGCCCTTGTTTTGGACTCTAATTTGCATGATTTGAATGGAACTAACCCGGACTAACGATGTTTTCAGCAGAATTCCCATGGTGTTGTTTTTGTGCAGAAATAAAAGTTCTCGGAATGTCCTGAAAATTTACGGAGAATTTTTCTGGAATAAAAGAAAAATACCTGCGCAAAGATCCACCGAAGGGGGCGTGCCAGTGGGCCACAAGCCCGTGGGCCGCAGCCACCCCCCTAGGTCGCGTCGTGAGGGCTTGTGGGGCCCACGTGGCACCACCGCCCCCAAATTCAACTCTATTTATTCTGTCTCGCCCGGAAAAAAAATCAGAGAGAAGGTTTCATCGCGTTTTGCGATACGGAGGCGCCGCCACCTCCTGTTCTTCATTTCGGGGGCAGATCTGGAGTCCATTTTTGGCTCCGGAGAGGGGAGATCGTCGCCATCGTCATCATCAACCTTCCTCCATCGACAATTCCATGATGCTCTTCATCGTTCGTGAGTAATCTCATCGTAGGCTTGCTAGACGATGATGAGTTGGATGAGATCTATCATGTAATCGAGTTAGTTTTTGACGGGGATTGATCCCTAGTATCCACTATGTTCTAGATTGATGTTGCTACTACTTGGCTATGCTTAATGCTTGTCACTAGGGCCCGAGTGCTATGATTTCAGATCTGAACCTATTATGTTGTCGCCAATATATATGTGTTTTAGATCCTATCTTTCAAGTTGTAGTCACCTACTATGTGTTATGACCCAGCAACCCCGGAGTGACAATAGCCAGAACCACTCCCGAAGATGACCATAGTATGAGGAGTTCATGTATTCACCGCGTGTTAATGCGTTGGTCCAGTTCTTTATTAAAAGGAGAACCTTAATATCCCATAGTTTCCATTAGGACACCGTTGCCACGGGAGGGATGGACAATAGATGTCATGCAAGTTCTTTTCCCTAAGCACGTATAACTACATACAGAATACATGCCTACATTAGATTGACGAACGGGAGCTAGTTACTTATCTCGCCGTGTTATAGTTGTTACATGATGAATCACATCCACCATACCCATCCATCACCGATCCACTGCCTATGAGTCTTTTACTACTGGTCCTTGCTACGTTACTTTCTCCAGGCTTGTCTCTTGCTACAAAAGGGATTGGGCGACTTTGCTACTACTGTTGCTAATGTTGTTACTCTGTTGTTGCTGCTACTGCTGTTCCTTGCTACTTCGCTGTCACTTGTTGCAAGTCCTTTTCCAACAAAGTTGTCGGGGAAGAATAGTTACCTGCTCACACGCAACCTACTGGCGCCATTGATACAACAGTTGGGAATAGTCTGCCGTCAACAGATCGTTTCTGACACCATTGCTATCATACTACTTTTCTACTGATACTTTGCTTGCAGACACTAATCTTTCAGGTGTGGCTGAATCTGACAAACTCAGCTACTAATACTTGAGAATATTCTTTTGCTTTCCCTTTGGCGAACCAACAAATTTGGGTTGAATACTCTACCCTCGAAAACTGTTGCGATCCCCTATACTTGTGGGTTATCAAGACCTTTTTCTGGCGCCGTTGCCGGGGAGGCATAGCTATATTCTCTGAGGCACTTGGGATTTACGTCTGCTGATCACTATGAGAAATCCGAGAGATCCAAAAACCAAAGTCTTGCCCTCAACTACGAGGACAGATAAGGAACTGCCATCTAGCTCTGCACTTGATTCACCTTCCGTTATGAGTAAGTTTGCGACACCACCTCCTGCTAGAAATTTTGATGTGTCACATGTGCTTGATGATGCTACTTCTGTTGTCCATGATGCTTGTGATGATGCTATGCTTGATACTTTTTCGCCACTAGGTGCATTCCTTGATGCACAAATTGCTAGAGTTGCTGCTAGACGTGATGATACTTCTGAATTGCCTGTTATGCCTGATACGCGCTATGTTATGGAGGGAGAGATAGGTGAGGACTTTCTTGCGTGTAAGGATAGCTATGATGTTGAGAAGTTACTGCACAAGTGGAAAGAAAAATATTTGAACGCTAGGATGAAATACGGCCGAAGTTTGCTACTTCGTCTATCTTTGTGACCGATAAGGATTATGAATTCTCTGTCGACCCTGAGTTAATCACTCTGGTCGAATCTGATCCTTTTCACGGTTATGAGTCTGAAACGGTTGTAGCCCATCTTACCAAACTGCACGATATAGCCACCCTATTCACTAGTGAGGAAAAGATCTACCACTATTATATGCTGAAACTGTTTCCTTTCTCGCTAAAGGATGATGCTAAGACCTGGTTCATTTCTCTTGCTCCTCGTTGTGTGGATAGCCCCCGGGATATGGTCTACTACTTCCCTGAGAAATATTTCCCTGCCCATAAGAAGCAAGTTGCCTTGCAGGAAATATACAACTTTGCTCAAGCTGAGGAAGAGAGTCTCTCACGAGCTTGGGGGAGGCTCATCCAGCTACTGAATGCTTTTCCTGATCACCCTCTTGAGAAGAATGAAATACTTGATATCTTCTATAATGGACTTGCTGATGCTTCCAAATACCACCTAGATAGTTGTGCCGGTTGTGTTTTTAGGGAACGACGTGTAGAACAAGCTGAGATTCTACTGACTAACATCTTGTGCAATGAGAATGCTTGGACTATTCCCAAACCACCTCCTAAGCCAACTCCAAAGAAAAGAGGTATTCTATTCCTCAGTCCTGAAGATATGCAAGAAGCCAAGAAGTCTATGCGGGAGAAAGGCATTAAATCTGAAGATGTCAAAAATCTACCACCTATCGAAGAGAATCATGGTCTCGATAACCTGATATAGGTAGTAGAAGTAAATTCTCTATGTAGGTTTGATGAGAGTGATATTCCTTTTGATAAACCTGCTAGCCTATGCCTGGATGAATTTGATAACTTTGTTGCCAAACAACAAAGCTTCAATGATTATGCTAGCAGACAATTGGAATAGAATGCTCATATGCTTAGTCATTTAAGTGCTTGTGTGGACAGAAATGTCAATGATTTTAAGCTTCTGAGTAAACATGCCTCTATGGTTACTACTCACGTAGAACAAGTGCTTAAAGCTCAGAATGACTTGCTCAATGAGTTGAATGACAATTCTGTCAGAGTCGTCACTAGAGGCGGTAGAATGACCCAGGAACCTTTGTATCCTAAGGGTCATCCGAAGAGAATTAAACAAGAGTCGCAAGGAGTTAGCACCGATGCACCTAGTCATCCTAGAAATAAGAAGAAAGATGATAGGAACCTGCACGCTAGCAACCCTGTTGCTGCTACACCTGAGAGTCCAAACGATGCCTCTGTCTCTGATGCTGAAACACAACCTAGTGATGAACATGAGCCTAATGATAATATCAATAGTGATGTTCATGAAAATGCTCAACCTAGCAATGAAAAGGATGTGGAGATTGAACCTGATCTTGATTACCCACGGCCTAAGAATAGAAGATACGATAAGAATGATTTCGCAGCTAGGAAGCATGGTAAAGAAAGGGAACCATGGGTTCAGAAACCCATGCCCTTTCCTCCCAAACCATCCAAGAAAAAGGATGATGAGGATTTTGAGCGATTTGTTGAAATGATCAGACCTGTCTTTCCGCAAATGTGTTTGACAGATATGCTCAAGATGTCTCTGTATGCTAACTACATGAAAGATATCATGACTAATAAGAGGAGGATACCTGAGATTGAGATTTCCACCATGATCGCTAATTATACCTTCAAGGGTGGAACTCCCAAGAAACTAGGTGATCCCGGTGTGCCCACTATACCTTGCTCCATTAAAGGCAACTACGTTAGAACTGCGGTATGCGACCTTGGAGCCGGTGTTAGTGTTATGCCTCTCTCTCTCTCTTTATCGTAGACTTGAACTGGATAAGTTGACACCCACTGAAATCTCTCTGCAAATGGCTGACAAATCAACTGCTTTCCTATCGGCATTTGCGAGGATGTGCCTGTTGTGGTTGCTAACACCACTATCTTAACAGACTTTGTTATCTTGGATATTCCCGAGGACGATGCCATGGCTGTCATCCTCGGAAGACCATTTTTAAACACTGCAGGGGATGTTATAGGTTGCAACAAAGGCAATGTCACTTTCCATGTCAACAGTAATGAGCATACGCTGCACTTTCCGAAGAAACAATATCGAGTACATTGCATCAATGCTATCGAAAAGACTTCATCGATTCTCATTGGGAGCTTTGAATGCCCTATTCCTCACGTCAAGATGAAGTATAATTTGCTTGTTGGGGAGATACATATCCCCATTGAGGTGACCTAGTGACTATTCGAAAAATTTCCGTTCTCTTTTGTGATTCGAAAAGGTTTGTCAAAGAGGCTTGATCAACCTCATTGCCGGATTTTCTTTCGATGACCATGACATGGATGAATCGAGGAGTCACAAACCACTGTTCCAAGCTTTCACTTTAGGTTGCTTAGAAGAAAAAATGATAGATCTAGTTTAGTTTTCCCTGTTTTCTGTCTTAGCGTCCCGTGGAAAAGTACCCCGAAAATAAAAGTTCTCTGAACGCCGTGAAAATCAAGTATGATTTTTTCTGGAATTTTTGAAAAATTCTAAGACAAAGAACTTGTCTGGGGGCCACACCAGTGGCCACAAGCCCTGATGGCGCACGCACCCCCCTGGTTGTACCACCCAGGCTTGTGGGGCCCACAGGCACCCCCTCCACTCATTCTTGCTTTCATCCGGTTCTCTTACCTCCAGAAAAAATCGTTTCGCAGCTCAAACACGTGTTCTTGCTCCTCTTGCTGGGATCTTCGATCTCTTTGCTCAAATCACCATTCTCCAAACTGTTTTGGGGAAATTACTCCTTGGTAAGTGACTCCTCCATTGGTCCAATTAGTTTTTGCTCTAGTGCCTTATACTCCGCGTATTTTTGCTGCCTTGGTGACCATGTTCTTGAGCTTTGCATGCTAATTCTAGCTGGTCCCAAGTAGTTTTGATGTGTAATATGGCCTCTAGGCACTTGTGGGAGTAGTTGCTACGATTTTCATTGAGCCTTATTCACTTTTCCTTAGAGTCACTAAAAATTTCAGAAATTTTCAGAGATAGTAAAGGGAAAAGATGAGGAGGTTCTTAAGAGGCTCTTCAAGCCGTGACCCCAAGGATGATGGAAGTGAGAAGAAGCCCAAGTATCTGGTCCCTCAAGTCGCAGAAGTTCGAGCGTGCGAGTGTCCAAGCGACGTGTTCTTACGCGCCGCTGGAATTTATGAGGACTTTTATCACTTGGTGGAGAACGCAGGCGTTACCGCCTTCGTCAAAGATAAGTGTCTGCAATACCTCCTCCTCACTAATATCTTCGTACAAAGCTTTAACTTCTATCCGAGGAAGAATCCTCCTATGGTTGAGTTTAGACTTTATGATATCCCCCAGCGCATGTCTCTCCAGGATTTTTGCAATGTTTGCAAATTGCCTTATGTTGGGGATATTCATGAACCTCGTCCACGGGACTTGGAAGCTTTCATCGGTACTATTGCCGTAAAAGAGGAGAGAGGAGTGTCTTGCCCTAGAGCTGCTAGCATTCATTTTCCCGTGCTTCGGTACTTCTCACTATTTGTGGGAAAATGTTTGATTGGCCGTGGGAAAGCTGGGTCACTTAGTTCCTCAGATATTGTGGTCTTGCGCGAAGCCCTTTATAATGATAAAACTTATAGCTTGGCCGCTATAGTAGCTCAACGGTTGAACCTGAACCGTACTAAAGGTGTTGTCTATGGAGGTATCTATGCTACCCATCTTGCTAGACACTTTGAGATACCCATTAGACTGGAGGAGGAAGAAGTGGATCTTCTTCCCGAGAGATATCTAGATTATGATAGCATGGTTCGCCATGACTTTCTTGATAGAGATATAAGTAGAAGGATGATTTATAACCTGGTGTTTAGTCAGGATACTCGTGAGACTATTACTTTGCCTGCTCCTTCTTTGTTCAATCTTCATGCAAGCAGGTACATTATTATGCCCTCGGACATCTACGCATATTGGGGCTTGGCCCAACCACAGGTGCCCATGCCCGAGCTGCCAGTCGAGTACCAGACGCCAGTTTATCAGTGGGAGCCAGAGGAGCTCACACAGCAGTGGCATCCTCAGTCCACTCCAGAGTACCCCGGAGCTCGTTATTTCCCTCCTTGGGAGTAGACCAACTTAGGCCAAAAGCCTAAGTTGGGGGAGTACGTGTTCTCACCGACTTTACATTCTTGCTTATGCTTTCACTTTGTTAGCCGGTGTTCACACTTTGCCACTGTATCATCCATGCTAGTTTATTTTCTTTTTCTAGTTTTCCTTTCGTGTGTCTGTCTAGTTTGAGAAAACCCAAAAATATTTTCTTTTTCTTCTTTTGCTTGTTGGGAGCTTTCCCGTGTAGATAGTTTTCTTTTTCTTTGGGTCAAGGTAGAAGATAATGTTTACAATGTTTAGTGGCTCTTGCATGCATACCTGTTTAGCTTTCGTAAGAGACATATTACTTTGTCTTCTCCTTTATGTTTTCCTGCAGATTCCAGCTTTTGTCCAATGCACGAGCACTCTTATTATTGATCACATCGTTCGGACGTGCAAGTGAAAGGCAATAATGACGATATATGATGAAGTGACTGAGCCAGGAAAAGCTGGTATGAACTCGATCTATTTTGTTTTTGTAAATAGGACTAGCTCATCATGCCTGATTCAGCTTTGTTGTGAGGGAAACATGTTTGCAATGACAACTTATAGATCATAGTTTCTTATGCCATGCTTACTTAGCTAGGAGCTCATAATGGTTTGTCTTGGATGCCCACATGAATGTTGAGATGACTGTGTTGTAGTATGATAGGATGGTATCCTCCTTTGAATCTTTCAAGGGGCTTCACTTGGCGCATGTTCACGCATGTAGTTGAAACAAAATCAACATAGCCTCTATGATGTTCATGTTCATGGTGATTTATGTCCTACTCATGCTTGCACCCAATGTTAGTTAATCTCAATGCACTTTGATGACTGTTGTCGCTCTCTAGTTGGTCGCTTCCCAGTCTTTTGCTAGCCTTCACTTGTACTAAGCGGGAATATTGCTTGTGCATCCACTTCCATAAACCCAAATTTGTTCCATATGAGTCCACCAGACCTACCTATGTGTGGTATCTACCTGCCGTTCCAAGTAAATTTGCATGTGCCACTCTCTAAATCTTCAAGAAATAATCTGTTTTGCATGCCCGAACCGCTCATGTGGTGACAGGGGGCTATTGGTATCTTCCATGCTAGGCGTGTTATCCTCAATATGTGTTTATTCACTATCATTCATGAGAAAGGGGCTGATAATTCGAATTCCCAGTTCCATGCTCAAATCGAAAAGATAATTGCAAACAAAACTCCCCCAGGATTGTTGTTGGTATGGACGGTACCCGAGGATTCAGCTAGTCGTGGAGTGTGATTGATTGGTGGTGGGGGAGTCAAAACTTTACTTTTCTGTTTGGTAACCGCCTATAGCATGTGTAACGTGGAAGATGTTGAGAACTCTTAGTCATTGCGTTAACAATGAAGGCATGCCACCCAAAATTATTATGTCTGTTTTCAAAGCTTGAGCTATGGCACCTCTGCAAATCAATGCTTCCCTCTGCGAAGGGCATGTCTATTTATGTTCCTGTTGAGTCATCCTCCTCTTACAAGAGCACCAATTAGAGAGCACCTCAGACATTTTTATGCTTTGCTTTTAACTGTGTTGAGTATGACTGTGACTGGATCTTCATTGCCTTGAATTACAATGTTTAGTCAGCCCTTGGTCTTTGAAGGTGCTCTGCATTTATGTTTTGCGGTCTCAAAAAGAGCTAGCGAGATACCATATGTTCATACTGCTTCATGTTGTTTTGATTGAAGTGTTGACGTTTGGGACTTATTATTATTTGCTTGCTAGTTGATTATGCCATTGATATGAGTTTACTGTGAGACCTAGATGTCATTTGCTTATGTGGTTTGCTTGTGATCTTGCTGAAATTCTGGTTATGAGTTAGACATAGTTGCAACAACAAGATCAAACAGAGTTCGTCAAAGTTTTTCTTTTGTCTCTTTCAGTTTGTCAATTGAATTGCTTGAGGACAAGCAAGGCTTTAAGCTTGGGGGAGTTGATACGTCTCCGTCGTATCTACTTTTCCGAACTCTTTTGCCCTTGTTTTGGACTCTAATTTGCATAATTTGAGTGGAACTAACCCGGACTAACGTCGTTTTCAGCAGAATTGCCATGGTGTTGTTTTTGTGCAGAAATAAAAGTTCTCGGAATGTCCTGAAAATTTACGGAGAATTTTTCTGGAATAAAAGAAAAATACCTGCGCAAAGATCCACCGCAGGGGGCGTGCCAGTGGACCACAAGCCCCTGGGCCGCGGCCACCCCCCTAGGTCGCGCCATGAGGGCTTGTGGGGCCCATGTGGCACCACCACCCCCAAACTCAGCTCTATTTATTCTGTCTCGCCCGGAAAAAAATTAGAGAGAAGGTTTCATCGCGTTTTACGATACGGAGGCGCCGCCACATCGTGTTCTTCATCTGGAGGGCAGATCTGGAGTCCGTTTTGGGCTCCGGAGAGGGGAGATCGTCGCCATTGTCATCATCAACCTTCCTCCATCGACAATTCCATGATGCTCTTCATCATTCGTGAGTAATCTCATCGGAGGCTTGCTGGACGGTGATGAGTTGGATGAGATCTATCATGTAATCGAGTTACTTTTTGACAGGGATTGATCCCTAGTATCCACTATGTTCTAGATTGGTGTTGCTACTACTTGGCTATGCTTAATGCTTGTCACTAGGGCCCGAGTGCCATGATTTCAGATCTGAACCTATTATGTTGTCGCCAATATGTGTGTGTTTTAGATCCTATCTTGCAAGTTGTAGTCACCTACTATGATTTATGACCCGGCAACCCCGGAGTGACAATAGCCAGAACCACTCCCGGAGATGACCATAGTATGAGGAGTTCATGTATTCACCGCCTGTTAATGCGTTGGTCCGGTTCTTTATTAAAAGGAGAACCTTAATATCCTGTAGTTTCCATTAGGACCCCGCTGCCACGGGACGGATGGACAATAGATGTCATGCAAGTTCTTTTCCCTAAGCACGTATGACTACATACGGAATACATGCCTACATTAGATTGACGAACGGGAGCTAGTTACTTATTTCTCCATGTTATAGCTGTTACATGATGAATCACATCCGCCATACTTATCCATCACTGATCCACTGCCTATGAGTCTTTTACTACTGGTCCTTGCTACGTTACTTTGTCCAGGCTTGTCCCTTGCTACAAAAAGGATTGGGCCACTTTGCTACTACTGTTGCTATTGTTGTTACTCTGCTGCTGCTGCTACTGTTGTTCCCTGCTACTTCACTGTCACTTGTTGCAAGTCCTTTTCCGACAAAGTTGTCAGGGAAGAATAGTTACCCGCTCACGTGCAACCTATTGGCGCCATTGATACAACAATTAGGAATAGTCTGTCGTCAACAGATCGTTTCTGACATCGTTGCTATCATACTACTTTGCTACTGATACTTTGCTTGCACACACTAATCTTTCAGGTGTGGTTGAATCTAACAAACTCAGCCGCTAATACTTGAGAATATTCTTTCGCTTCCCCTTTGGCGAACCAACAAATTTGGGTTGAATACTCTACCCTCGAAAACGGTTGCGATCCTCTATACATGTGGGTTATCAAGGGCACCGGAGGCCTGCCAGGGGCCCACAAGCCTGCACGGGGGTAGGCCGCCCCCCTGGGTTGTGACCTCCTGGTGGGTCCCCCTGGTATTTCTTTCGCCCATTATTTTTTATAAATTCCAAAACAATTCTCCATAACTTTTCAGGACTTTTGGAGGTGTGCAGAATAGGTCTCTTAGATTTGCTCCTTTTCGACTCCAGAATTCCAGCTGCCCGCATTTTCCCTCTTCATGTAAATCCTGTAAATTAAGATAGAAAAGGCATAAGTATTGTACCATAATGTGTATTAACATCCCATAAAGCAATACATTGATATAAAAGCGTGATGCAAAATGGGCGTATCATTATCATAGTAGCAAATGACAAGGTTATCACAAGGTTGAAACACTAACTACTACTCTCTCCTAGGAAAAAAGCAAAATAAAGACGAAGTCCGACATCTCCGTATTGAAGAACACAGATCAACCTATCTCCAACTTGTGGGATGCGCAAGTATTCTCTCCAAATGGTATCATGGATGCTGGTATTGCATTTCTCCATCCTTTGATTTTCACAGTGTCATCACTTTGAGATATCATGTATTTACCACGGTAATTAATCGGGGTTGGTCGTAAGCTAACCATTTGCAAATTACCGGTGGTAAACATCCATTTCGGCACGATCTCTGGCGGGAGTACCTTTTAGTAATAATAATATAGTTAGCAAACTAGTTTTGCTTCAGAACAATGTATAAAAAAGATGGATTAGTGACACAATGGTATAAAAAATCTTACAAAGTTGTTTGAAGTGATGTTATGAGGGCTCAACTGGTGCACTAGTTGTAACTCCCCGGACACCCCCGCCGGCGGTTGTTACTCCTGGCGAGATCTAGACTGGCCCCACATATCAATACTAGTCTTTTATGCGCACTTTGTCCTCACTCATGCATACCCGAGATCAACTTCCCGGTTGGTCACCCATCCTAGAACTACTCCAAGCCGAGCACACTTAACCTCGGTGTTGTGTACGAATGGGCTCCCGGAAAAGAAGGGATTCCTTATTCATATGAGTAGTCTATCATCCCTAATAAGCTAGGGTATCGCATACACTACCACTCAGAGGAACTGACGTCCTCGTTGGGCCACAAGAGCGTTCCCTCTTGGCACAAACATCTGTGCATCCAGTCCAGTACATGTTCCATGTCATCTGCCATGACGGGTCACAAACGTCATGAACAACATGACCGCACACTTGTCCGCAAACATCCGTGTAACCTCAAGGGTCGGCTCTGATACCAACTTGTAATGACTAAGATGCGACACTTTCCTAATTTGGGGGTGAGACCTCAAAAGGGGATATAGTCGCACCTAAAAGTTTCGCAATCATGATAAACATTGCATTACATAATAGATGGAACAGTAATAAGATCTGGCTTACACACGCCACAAGCTAAATTACAAAGTCACACGGTCATACATTATTCAAATGGAAAGCAGGGTCTGACTACGGACAAGATAAATGACAAAAGCTAATACTATCCCGCCTTGCTAGGCCCACGATCAGGACCAAGTGCCTCTAGTCCTCGGGATACGTCACGTACAGCCTCCCACTGGCCTCGTCGAACTCCCACTTCAACTGGGTTTCCTCTCAAATGTCTGCATCTGGGGTACATGTACCTGTGGGTGGTTGTAGTAATCTATGAGCCACGAGGACCCAACAATCTCATGACCTTGGTATTGAGTCTAACTAAGTTAATAGGTGAGGTCTCGGTATGTGTTTGAGTTTGCAGCAACCTAAGCATATATGGTGGCTAACTTATGAAGAACATAAATAAGTTAGGTGCTCTACGTGTGACGGTCAAGATCTAAGAGTGATCACTAAGAGATCTTGAACACCTACTTACATCATTCATAACCCCACCATGTTCTCGGTCACAGAAGGAGCTCTGACAGAAACAATCACGGTTACGCACATAGTTGGCAGGTTTTAGTTAAGTTACTTTAAGTTGTCTAGAACCAGATGTTAACAAAATATCCATAATTGCCTCATAACCGCGGGCACAGCTTTCCGAAAGATTTAACCCTGCAGGGGTGCTCCCACTAATCCACCACAAATTACTACAAGCCGCATAGTAATCCTCAACCATGAAACTCGCGTTCTCGTCGGATCCCTTAGAGGAAAACCTCAACTCTGAGAAGACCCAAAGTCACAGTGGAATCCCAATGCGAAAGATATATTGCTAAGGTAAGACAAGTCCAACAAGACCACCCGACGTGGCGATGTCCCATCCTTGGGATGGACTGGCTGGCGATTAATAAGGCGTATATTGATTGTGATGCAAAAGAAGTCAAGTTGACTCATCCTTTGGAGGACGTGATCATTTTCGCTGCTCGCGATGACACGATCCATCTGTTTTCCCTTAATGAGAAGGGTGAAATCTCTCCCATTTCTCAAGTTATAGTGGTGTGTGAGTATGAAGATGTCTTTCCAGAAGAATTGCGAGGAATGCCTACGCATCGGCCAGTTGAGTTCGTAATTGAGCATGAACATGGAACTGAACCAGTCTGCAAGCGTCCGTATGAACTTGGTCTCGAAGAGCTGAAAGAGTTGAAGAAGCAGCTTGATGAGAAAGAACGTCTAGGTTTGATCAGACCAAGTTCATCTCCTTAGGGTTGTGGTGTTCTGTTTTTCAAGAAGAAGGATGGCACGGACCGACTCTGTATCAATTACCGTCCGTTGAATAAGAAGACAATCATAAACAAGTACCCACTTCCCAACATCTTCTCCCCATTCAATAATGGATTTTTCTTGGTGTATCTTGATGACATTATTGTCTTTTCTGAAACTGAGGAGGAGCATGAAGAACATCTCCGGTTTCTGCTTGATAAGCTAAGGGAGCATAAGTTCTATGCTAAGTTTTCCAAATGTGAATTCTGGTTGAAGTAAGTTGTGTACCTTGGGAACATCATCTCTGTCGAGGGCATCAAAGTTGATCCCACAAAGGTGAAGGCCATTGTTGAGTGGGAACCTCCTCAGAATGTGAAGCAGCTTCGAAGCTTTCTCGGGCTTGCAAGCTACTGTAGAAGGTTCATTGAGAACTTCTCCAAGATTGCTAAGCCTCTGTCCAACCTTCTTCAGAAGAGTGCGAAGTTTGTCTGGTCTCTAGAGTTTCAGTTGGCTTTCGACACACTCAAAAAGAAGCTCACTTCAACTCCAGTCTTGACTCCTCCTGATGATTCCAAGCCTTATCAATTGTTCCGTGATGCCTCTCTCCAAGGTCTTGGTGCAGTTCTGATGCAAGAGAAGAAAGTGATAGCTTATATCTCGAGGGAGTTGAAGCCAAGTGAGAAGAACTACCCCACTCATGATCTTGAGATAGCGGAAGTGGTCCATGATTTGATGACTTGGAGACACCTCTTGTTGGGAAGACAGGTTGAAGTCTACACCGATCACAAGAGTCTCAAATACATCTTCACCCAACCTAGTCTCAATCTTCGGCAAACTCGTTGGGTGGAGATGATCCAAGACTATAATCCGGGAATTGACTTCACTCCAGGCAAAGCAAATGTCACTCAGATGCTTTGAGCAGAAAGGCTTACTGCAACAGACTCATTCTAAAGCCTATCTATCCTGATCTTTGTGAATCTTTCAGGAAGCTCAACCTTCAGATAGTACCTCAGGTATTTCTTGATAATCTCCATATTTCTCCTACCTTGGAAGACCAAGTATGCCAAGCTCAACTTCTTGATGCTATAGTGAAGAAAGTGAAGATTACCTTGGCAAAGAGCATTCCGAAATATAAGTGCTTCCGTGTTGATGACAGAGATACCTTTTTCTTCAAGGACTTCCTTGTCGTTCCAAAAGGAGAGCTCAGGGAAGTTATCATGGATGAAGCCCATAATTCCCTCCTCTCGATACATCCAGGAAGCTCCAAAAATGTATCAAGATCTGAAGCAGACCTTCTGGTGGACTCGCATGAAACATGAAATTGCTCAGTTCATGAATGAGTGTGATGAGTGTCGCAGAGTGAAGGTGGAGCATCAGCATCCAGCAGGACTCCTTCATCCCTTGCTTATACCCGAGTGGAAATTCGATCATGTGGAAATGGATTTTGTCACTCGGTTTCCAAAGTCCAAGAGAGGCAACGATGTCATCTTCATCGTCATCGACAAGTTGACCAAAGTTGCTCATTTTCTCCCGGTGAAAGAGTCTATCTCAGCAACTCAGCTTGCAGAGTTGTATACGTCAAGGATAGTCTCGTTGCACGATGCTCCTATGCTCATTTCTTCAGATTGTGGAAGCATCTTTACTTCCAAGTTCTGGGATTCCTTTCAGACTGTGATGGGTACTAAGGTCCATTTCAGTACAGCTTTCCATCCTCAGACAAGTGGTCAAATTGAGAGAGTCAATTAGATCCTTGAAGATATGCTCAGAGCCTGTGTGATTTCTTTTGGCATGAAGTGGGAAGATTGCCTGTTGTTTGCCGAGTTCTCATACGACAACAACTTTCAAGCAAGCTCACGCAAGGCTCCATTCGAGATTCTATATGGCAAGAAGTGTCGTACCCCGCTCAATTGGTCAGAGACTGGTGAGCGTCAGATTCTTGGGAATGACATGATTGCCGAAGCATAAGAAATGTGTCGTGTCATTCAGGAAAATCTCAAAGCAGCCCAGTCCCGTCAGAAGAGCTACTATGATAGCAAGAATCAGGGCATGACTTTTGAGCTCGATGATTTTGTGTATCTCAAAGTATCTCCCATAAAGGGCACTCAGCGCTTTGGCATCAAAGGGAAGCCTGCCCCTCGCTTTGTTGGTCCTTTCAAAGTTGTTGGCAAGAGAGGTGATCTTGCATATCAGTTAGAGATTCCATCCAACTTCTACAATGTGCATGACGTGTTTCACGTCTCTCGGCTCCGGAGCTGCTTCAAGACTCCCGAGCGCACAGTTGATCTCCAAGATATCGATCTCTATCCTACCATGAGCATCCTATAGCAATTATTGTAGAGAGTGAGTGCAAGACCCGCATTAAGTTAATCAAGTTCCTCAAAGTGCAATGGTCACATTATTCAGCCAAAAAGCCACTTGGGAGCGCGAAGACCACCTCCGTTCCGAATTCCCAGAGTTCTTCCAGTCCTAGATCACGGGTCGAGATCCTCTTGTAGTGTGGGAGAGTTGTGACAGCCCCAATGCATTCCTTCCCCCCTCTTGTAATTTCTTTCCTTGTAAGGCAACCTGGTTATGATGATCAAGTAGTTTCAGCTCAATGGTGTCTTCATTTCATGTGCATCATGGCATCATGCATGGCATCATTTCCTTTTGTCTTTTGTCTTGTGTTGGTTGTCTTGCACCTTGGTTATGTGTGAGAGAGCATGTGATGGTTATGTGGTTGGGTGCAAGAAGAGCAAACTCAAAACCCTTTGTTGCACCATGGTTTCAAAAACTCCCTTATTCCCATTTATTTTGAGGTAGATTAAAAGGTCTTGTTTTGGCACATTAAAAATGTTCCTCTTTTCCTAAAAAAAACCTTTGTTAATTGTGGAGGAAACCCCTCTAGTTTTAATTTTTATTTTCCTTTTGTTTTATTTAAAAACAAAGCCTCGTTTTAAATAAAAGGTTTTTACTTTTACTCTTCAAAAATGCCCAATTTATTTTTATAAATTGGAGCATGATTTTAGAGTCCAAAAGTATTTTTGTTTTAGTTAAATTCTTTTTATTTTGCCTCTCACATTTTTTCAAACCAGCTTCAATTTTTTTGTAAAGGGGTTAAAATCAGAGAGAGAGAGAGAGAGCCTGGTGCAGCAGATGTAGCATTAGGCCCAGAGCCTAGTAGCGCGCCCTTCTTTCTCCTCACGACGCCACCTCTGTACGATCCACGGAGAGCCACCAGATCGTTTTTCCTCCTTGATCGACGACCCTGCGCATCGAGGTTCGAGCCATAAAACTTCCCCTTCCCCTCTCCTTTCCCTAACCTCTCCATTCTCCCCCTCCTTCTCCCCTCGCGTCGTCAAGAAGAACACCAGAGCACCGCGTCGTTATGGGAGGCTTCAGCCCAAGCTCGTCGCCAGCATAGGGTCGCGCCTTCCTCCTCCCCGAACCTGCCGGGAGCAAGAGGGCTTCTGTGGGATTCCATTACCGCGCAGATCGGACCCCGAGGCTTTGTCCACGACGTCCCCGACGTCCTCTACGGTGGCTCTCCGGCGAACCTCTTCTGCAACACCTCGTCATGCTTCCTCCTCCTCGTCGCACGGATCTCCTTCTCTCCACCTCTCGGTGAGCATGCAACCCCCCTGCTCCCCTTCGCTTCCTCTCTGCTAGCCGCGTCATGCGAAAGATCGCTACTTGTCGGAGTTGCACCGGCAGGTGTGCGAAGCAAGCGCAGCAGTGCCTCGCATCGCGGTAGCAGCAGGGCCTCGTGTAGGGCAGCACCAGAACCCAGCAGCAACAGCATGCTCGAGCGCGCCACTCCCCCCGCTAGCATCCCTTGTGGTGTGCCTGTGCGTGAGGCATGCTCTAGTAGGGAGGGCGCATGTTGTTTTATCTTTTGGGATGGATCCCCTCTTTGAGAAGATCCCCCTCTATAGCTCGATTGGTTCGAGCGTTGCGTTGTGACCCTGAGGTCATGGGTTCGAGTCCCCTTGCACCACTTTTTATTTGTCGAGTGTTTTCCCTCCGGTTAGTGAGCAGAGCTGGTACATGTGGTGTGCTTCCCCTAGTAGTGCAGATGCTCACGCGTAACCTAGTGGTAGTGTGTGTTGCATGTGTGGGTGAGGTGGTGACCCCTTTTATTTTCCTGCTGGTTAATGCTCTGTTGTGCCACTGACAAGTGGGCCCAGGGCCCACATGTCATACTCTACGGGTCCTGGTGCATATGACTAGTGGGCCCCTTGTCAATTAGTTGTGGTATTTTATTTTTTTCTCTGTTTGTTGTGTTAATTCCATTTTTGGAATAGTCCAGAAGTGGAATTTGCCTAATCTGGTATATACCAAATCTGGCAGATCCAAGAACAGCCCCTATTCTTGACATAAGTAGTTTATGATCATGTGTACAAATTCTTTGTTGTTTTGTGGTGTTTTTCTGCATGCATATATAGCAGTATGATATATGGGTTTGGGGTATAAAAACCCTAGGAATTCAATGGTGGCACTGGATTCCAGTTTTGAGCAGTTTTGCAAAAGTGTCATTTTGTGATGAGGTGGCACTTGGTCTTGAGTAGGATTGTTTCCGTGCATATTTAGAAGTTTGTGCATGCATGCATCATTTTGGTTGTTGCATAATCTCTTGCTGGTGTTTATTGGATGATTGTTTCCTTTGGGTAGCTACTGGGTCTCACTACAAGGAATATGCTAATACACGACGCTATTTTTTCGTCGCTACATCGTCACGGTTTTTAATTCACGAGAAAAACCAAGCGTCGAAAACGGAGCGTCACAAATGAACAACAACGACGTTTTGATCAAAATCGTCGTAACTTTGACGATGATTCCTGGATTGTCGTAACCTTTACGTCAATCCTAAATCGTTGTTGGAAATCTAACCCAGTCCTACGTGGCAAAATTACGACGAAATCAAAATGTCATGGTTGAAATCAGCCCAACCCATTTCAATTGATCACATGGGCTGGTTTTATTTTTTTGGGGCTTTTCTTTATTGGACTTCTTTTTGGGCCTTAGCTTATTTACAACCACTTCTAGTATTTTTTAGAATTATTTTTTATCATTATAATTTGGGCCCCGGCCTTTTAGTGCCCAAATACATTTGGTCCAGGTCCAGTTTTGGCCTTTGTTATTTTTGTTTTCAGCAACTTTTTATTCCAGAACTTGGTTTCATTTCTATTTGTTGGGCCTTTTCAACCCAATTATTTCTCTAATATTAAATCCAACACTATTCATATTCATATCAAGAAAACTCCAAGTCGAATTAAAATCATCCATCATATAACATCACATAATACATCTCCCAGGTTTACATAGCACAATAACTCATCTCATGAATACATTTCCTTACACAGGAATATAGCAAAAATGGACAGAATTGCACAATAGACCAATGGCACATCTGCTAACAATGGAGTTCATTTCACTATCCTATGAGACATAGGTTCAGAAATTTTTATGTTGTGTTGATTTAAAAGTCCCAAGTAGGCATCATCGACATCTTCTCACCACTTTCCTAGCAATAGAAAAGGAGACAAAACAAAAAACATGAGACCATAATATTACACCAGAGCATAGATCAGTAACTTCAAATCACAAAATATATCCATTATACTAGATGTCAGCGTTGTATAAAAGCTGCTAGTTATACAAAAAACCATTATATACAGTTTTATAAAAGCTGTAGTAATAAAACAATGCCACTACCATAAATAAAACAAACACTTCAACAGAAAATAGTCTAAAAAAGACTCCACCATTCAGATAAAAAGCTTCCTAAAAAATGCCAGAAATGGAAGAAACATTAGTCGAGAAGATCAATAACAGAAACATTGTGACATGGGAATGGTACGGCAGTGCTGCATTGGACACATGGCATCCACATCAGCCAATATCACTTGCAAAACCACCTAAGGGTGAAAAACAGGAGGATTTCATAGTTTGAGGTAGCAAATCTGACAGTCTTAGAGTTCGGGTGTCAAAAATGAACTTTTGACGAGTTTGGGGCCAAAAGGTGGACTTTTATTAATATTATCTGACAGGTGTATTTGCATAAAACACTGATCAGACTAGTGATATTTATGCAAATCAACTGGGGAACTAACACTGATCAGACTCGTGATATTTATGCAAATTAACTCGGGAACTACTGGTGAGTGGTATCAGATGGCTAATACTAGTGATGTGGAATTCATTTTCAACACAAAATCAACCCATCTCAAAGCTTTAGAGCATATATAGTGTAATATGCACGGAAGGAATGACATTATTTATTATCATAATAGAGTTTCATTCGATGACCCAACTCAAAACGAACACTTTGTACTTCATTGGAATGAGTGGTATAACCTATAGCCAGAACTAAACATGTCTCGTGAAGTGAACAAGAATGCATGATAATACGTAGATACATGTATAAAGTATGACAAAAGCTATAAATCATTGGCGATCTCAATACCATCAAAGCTAAGAATAATATCAGAAGGTTGCATGCATCCAGATTCAGCAGCAGTTGGTTCAATTCTTCTGATACGAACACCCTTTTGGTCAGATTTCATTCCCACTGCCTTACGTAGATCAGGATTTTCCATTTTCTGCCATTCTATCCCAAGTATAGGGAAACCTGGCAGGATAATGTAGGCAAATGGTCAGCTAGTTGGATGCAAAACAAAGAAGATTATACATGTCGAAAACAATACAAGAGAACTAATTAGCACATGACGTTTTTTTAAACAAAAGCAAGCCTTCCATCCATCAAAAGATTGACGAGGTTATAAGAGAGAGAAAACACCAGATCAAGGTTTTTGAGTCGATGAGTCGTTCTGGGGTAGCGACTCATGATGAGTCGAGCCTGGCAAATCGACTAGTCTCAACTAGTCGATGGGTTTGAGTCAAGCTTGGCAGTGCGAAATAAATGCACCAGATTGCATGGGGTACAACACTATGTTCACCATTGAATTGAACATATCTTTTAAGCTACTCGTACATGCAATGCAGGTACAATCTGCACCAAGAGCACATGTGATGACATGCAGTGCGTAAGAATAATTTCCAGGTGAACACAAACAACGTCAAAGGAATAATTTCTAGGTGAACACAAACAACGTCAAAGGAACAATGTGCACCAGGAGCACCAATTGAATTGAACCAGGAGTACTAATTTAATATTAAATCAGCGATACTTATTTTAGGCAGGAGGGAGTAGCATACTATGGCCACAATTGAAAATATAGCCCAAAAAATCAATCAAAGATATTATCTTATTTCTAGGGTTTGTAAGGTTGGTGTCATTTCTGGTCCCATTTTGTTGGAGATTAACTACACAACATCTCCAATATTTCATTTTTTTAACACATGTCCTATATGACTCTTCGGTAACAAAAACATAAAAGGCGATATAATGATCAGCTCAACATTTTGAAATTAAGACGAAAAGATCATTGTATCAAAGCTCATTGTACTTAAAAAGGGACCTTATCAGGATAGGTGTGCTTATTGTAAAGAAAAAGATATCATTATTCTATTTGAGTCGCAAATGAACGGGTCGCAAGATGACATGAATTATTATGAAATTTAGGCTATCGTTTGAATATTATGTTCACACAGGCTCAAAATTTTTTGAACGACATTGTACCTGCAAATGTCTAGTAGAACATGCATAGAATGAGTCCATTAGGACGACAAATAATTCACAAAGTATATTCTAGAAGGATATAGCTACAATTGGGATGTTTCAGTCTAACAAAATTTCCAAGCGCAACCTAAATAGATAAATTACCTAATCTAGTGGAAGCATATGGCAGAGGTTATGTTGTTCACCGTGGGAGCAGTCAGCAAGTTCTTACTACAGATCAATGAAAGAATGCTTGCAAACCCTATTAGACATGATATTGAAAAGTCTGTCACAACTCTAATATCAAATGTATAGGAAATACTCGAAGTCTAGGTATCATACGTTTGCTTGTCGCTGGAAGGAATGATAATTAGACATATCATGCAAATAGTTGTAGATTAGTCTTGTAGTTCAAAAAAATAATAGAAGGGATCATAACTATCTACATAAATATAATATAAGCTAGTTCTGCTGGCTACTGAATAGGGAGTGCCATAGCGAAAAAATGAAAAGCCTCTTATAAATCTGAAAGTGAACTGGATTGTTGTCGTTTGATTATTTCCTATAGTTAATGCCCAACCCTGCTGCAGGGGTTGCAAGCTACGGCTGGAGGGGTGCAGACTACCCCAAAACACCTGAACATTTACGTTTTTCCAGCCATAAAACATTGGGAATCATAAACAAAGAATCACCAATTAACAAAGCATTAGAGTATCATATTTCTCTTAACTGAACAATAGGATCACTGCTATAACTATAGTCTTTAGGACGAAATTTAAAATAAACATTCTGGCTGAGAGAAAATCCATTGCATCTATTGTGTGATCACCTTCATGGTCTAGCATCTTCAAGCTTTCACGAACCTCAATGGAGATACCCATAACTCCTCCCTGAAACGGATGAAACACATAAGTTTTGCTAAACTGGGACATGGTATTAACCTTTTTTGCTTCATATTCTTCAAGATACAGCAAATCCAAAACACGTGAATTGTATGGTATTATTCCCTCTTATATAAATCTATCATGAGTACTGCACATAGTTGGACATCTACAATACAATATATTGTTGATCAGATTTTTTTGCATTAATCTACCGCGAAGCAACCCGACGAGGCCGCCACGATCTAGCAAGCCACGGCGCGGAAGGGCAGCAGCGGCGCGGATGATCCAGCAAGCCCTCCGTGAGCTGGAGCTTCTCCCATGTCTTGCCCAGGTTGATGATGTGGATGCCTAGGAACCACAAACAAGGAACAGACGCATCACATTCCACAGCTCATTTCGAAGAAGGACAAAAGCATCATCACTTTGCGATAGCTACACCGATAAGCATCACGATCCGGAGCAGATCGACAGCCTAACTAGTACAGAGGGCAAGGCTAGATCCATGGAGACGACGATTGAACCTAGGCAACGCAGGCGAGCGGCGGGATGAAGAGGATTCCGAGCGTGCACGTACAGTTATTTTGGGACGAAGAGAGTATTAGTTTACAAAGAGAGTAACTGGGTTTTCGAGGGGTGCATTGGAGTGAAGAGTTGGATCATCAATAGATTAACAAGCAAACACTACAATACCAGCTGGCATTCTCGTATCTTTGCTACGTACTCCATATGTCCTATAATAAAGCATCTTATATTGTGGAACGGGTGGAGTAGATTCCAGCAAACATTCTCTGGAAGATAAATTTGTGTTGGGGAGCAAAATACATAGCAGATGAGCAAAAAAAAGTTGTGATATGGCAATTATTTAAAAAAAGTGTTCTCAAAAATGGGCTATCATGTGTGAACATTCGTGGCTTTCAAGCCAAATGATCAATCTTATGGCCACATTCATGGCATAGTTTGTTCAAATGATCTAATATTGTGCACAAGGGTGTGTATTGGAATGGCAAACAATGTTTCTTAAGGAAGTTTTCATTTTCCTTGTATGAAAAAATCATTTTCCATTTTTCAAGTGCCCAAAATGAGTTTTTTTGTGAAGGACCTACCATATATTTGTAGCAAAAGTGGACCAAATCATTTTTCTAACATACTAGGACATATTTAATGTATAATTGACCAAATGGTTGGGTGTTAAAGGCTTTTATTGACCTCTCGTGAAAAAGACAAATTTTCGTTAAATCAGCTGAAAGCGGGTCAAATTTGAACTGCAGCTACATTATAGTTTGCTCTTTATTTTTCCCAAAAATCATTTCTAGGTACACAAGTATCTATTTAATCAGAGAAACACCAAAATATTTCCAAGATTCAACCACTGGGTAGGAACGGTCATAGCCGCTGTTTTGACCGCATTTTGAAATGGCCATGAAAAATTCAAAGCAAAAATCAAGAAAATGGAGAACCTTTGCATTGTGTCATTCTATGTGACAAAGTTACCAGGAAAAATAATGAACTTGTAATACGACAATTATTTTTAAAAAGTGTTCTTAGAAAAGGGCTATCATGTGTGAAGATTCATGGCTTTCAAGCCAAATGATTAATCTTATGGCCACATTAATGACATAGTTTGTTGAAATGATATAATACTATGCACAAGGGTGCATAATGGAATGGCAAACAATGTTCATTAAGGAAGTTTTCATTTTCCTTGTATGAAAAATTCATTTTCCATTTTTCAAGTGACCAAAATGAGTTTTTTGTGAAGGACCTACCATATATTTGTTTCAAAATTGGACCAAATCGTTTTTATAAAATACTAGTCCATATTTAATGTACGATTGACAAAATGGTTGGGTGTTAAAAGCTTTTATCCACCTCTCATGAAAAATACAAATTTATGTCGATTCAGTTCGAAGCGGGTTAAATTTGAACTGCAGCTGCATTATAGTTTGCTCTTTATTTTTCCCAAAAATCATTTATAGGTATATAAGTATCTATTTAATCAGAAATAGATGGTGTGGTGGCTTGACGTCGAGGTTTGAATGGTGGTCGAGGGCCCCAACTCCAGAGCGCGTGAACTTGCATGCCAACCGCATGGTCACCGCCTGACCGTTGCGTTGCCACGCGTTCTAGGTGGAATAGGCATGTCTGGTGGGTTGGACAATCCCTCAGTAGGTGTTAGGAAGAAGAATACAATAGAAGAATCTCACGAGGAGACTGAACTAAGATAAAACATAAATTAGCAGCCAAGTGTTTGATTAGCGGTGCAGGTAATTCACATAGACAATGGGCCTAAATTTTGCATGAGGATGATTATCTACTAACGAGACTCTCTTGGCAAATATTTAGCTCAAACGGATGAATCTAGGTGGCACTTGCATTGCAAAGTAACACACTGTGCAGAAATATGGATGTTGAAGATGGGATCAAATGAATGAATGGATTGAGCTGAAATTTGTTGTATAATGTTAATTTGGGCATATGAAGGCACTGTATACAAATTATACCATTTGGACTTGCCAAAGTGACACTTCCTTCACAATGTGCCAATCTGGACATAAAATGGTAATTGAAAGTGGGCTCACATAGATGATTGGATTGAGCTGAAATTTGGAGGAGGATGATAATTTTGGCACATTGAGGTACTGTAAAAAAAATCATAAAATTTGGATAAACAAAAATTTCACTTCCTTCACAATGCTCTCTACTGAACAGAATATTGGGAAAAATATTGAGGGAAACTAGCTGAAGTAAATGAGCTAAAATTTGGTGGAGTGAGGTTATATGGACAGTGTCATCCCGTGGTAAATTTTCATAAACTATAAAGCAATATAAAATGTAGTTGCTTCACAAAATGAAAATATTACCAGAAACAAAGATTGGATGATGAGCTCACATGGATTGTTAGATGTGGCTAAAATTTTGTGGAGAGCTATGTTTTGGGCACATAGATGATGTGGAAAAAATTCAACTCATGAGGATATTCCTATCTAGTACTTCCTTCACAAAGTTGTTAGCTGAACACAAACTTTAGAAATTTGGTGAGAAATATTTACTAGGAAAATCGTTACGGAAGTTTTCATGAGGCAATGATTTGGATAGGAAAGAGTGCCCAAAAAATATGAGGGTAATCAAAGAAATAGAAATAGCACTTCCTTCACAAAGTGCTATTCTGAACAAAATAGGAAAATGAATATTGCTGAATTATTTTTGAACTATGGAAGGAAGGGTTTTCACATATTTGAGAAATATATGATCCAAAGTATTTATGAGAATTTTTCGAGAATTTTTGGAATGACAGAATAGTAGGTTGCTTCACAAACTATAATGAGGTGGGATAGAATGGACCCACGAGTGACATGTCAACATAGTTAGAACATGTTACGACATTTTTACAATCGTCGTAAAAGTTATGACGATCTCATCTTATGCGGTTACGATGTTTTTGACTCACATCGTCGTAATTTATATGTAGATTTGATTCCCTCAAACGGTTTACGACGATCTCGGATGAAATCATCATAGATTTATGATGAATTCATCAACGACATCTTAAAAAACGTTATGTATGAGCATATTTCTTGTAGTGTCTGGAAACGAGTTCGAGGACTCCGGTCAGTTCGTGCAGGAAGATCAGGAGCAGTTCCACTCTGAAGATTTCACACGCAAGATGATATGACCTTGACACCGTTTCTAGCTTTGTTATGCTTAGTTGATTAGTTTCCATCGTTATACTCCGTTGAATATTACCTGGTATATAGGCCATCAAACATTGCCATGAAACCTCAACCACCTCCTCTCCTAGCAAATATTGTTTGGCTAAGATAGGCTTCCTCGACCATTCTTATTAGCGTTGCTAGTTGCAGGTGCAAGGTGATCCATGTGATAACATGGGCATTTGATATCATCTTATTTAAATGTTATTTAATTAATGCACCTATATACTTGGTTAATAGCGGAAGGCCTAGCCTTTTGTCGGGTGTTTTGTTCCTCTATTGTCGCCTTAGTTTCGACTACCGGTGTTTTATTCCATAACTGAGCGCTCCTAACACGTTCGGGGTTGTTATGGGGACCCCCTTGGTAAATCGTTAGCGTTAAGGCTTGTCTGGCAAGACCCATCTTTGGTGTTAATTGGCTAACAACTTTATAATAAAAATCATAGGGAATAGCTAGCCCGAGGAATTTAATGACCCCCGGGCCAGTGCCCCGCATGAGTGCTGGTCCAAACCAGAGCACTGTGCAGCGCCAACCCATGCCAACTTGGGTGATTTCTATCAGGCCACGGTACGGATCGCTTATCCGACGTGTCCAGAGACTGAGATACGCGGCTCATATCGGGTACGTCGCCACGACGGGTGGTCTTGCTGGACTTGTCTTATCTTAGCGATATTTCTTGCCCATTGGGATTCCGGTGAGACTTTGGGTCTTCTCAGAGTTGAGGTTTTCCTCTAAGGGATCCCACGAGATCGCGATTTTCGTGGTCGAGGATTACTATGTGGCATGTGGTAATTTGTGATGGATTAGTTGGAGCACCCTTGCAGGGTTAAATCTTTTGGAAAGTCGTGTCCGCGGTTATGTGGCAATCATGGATATTTTGTTAACATACGGTTCTAGACAACTTAAAGTAACTTAATTAAAACCTGTCAACTGTGTGCATAACCGTGACTGTTTCTATCAGATCTCCTTCTTTGATCGAGAACACGGTGGGGTTATGAATGATGTAAGTAGGTGTTCATGATCACTTAGTGATCACTCTTAGAACTTGACCGTCACATGTAGATCACCATAACTTATTTTTGTTCTTCGTAAGTTAGCCACCATATGTTCTTAGGTTGCTGCAAACTCAAACACATACCCCAACCTCACCTATTAACTTAGTTAGACTCGATACCAAGGTCATGATATTGATGGGTCCTCGTGGCTCACAGATTAGTACAACCACCCACAGGTACACGTACCCCAGATGCAGACATTTCCGAGGACACCCAGTGGAAGTGGGAGTACGGCGAGGCTAGTGACAGGTTGTATGTGACGTATCCCGAGGACTAGAGGCACTTGGTTGTGATCGTGGGCCTAGCAAGGCGGGATAGCATTAGCTTTTGTCGTTTATCTTGTCCGTAGTCGGACCCTACTTTCCATTTGAATAATGTATGATTGTGTGACTTTGTAATTTAGCTTGTGGCAAGTGTAAGCCAAATCTTATTACTCTTCCATCTATTATGTAATGCAATGTTTTTCCTGCTTGCAAAACGTTTAGGTGCGACTCTTTCCCCTTTTGAGGCCTCGCCCCCAAATAAGGAAAGTGTCGCATCTTAGTCATTACACTAGTGGCACATATTCATGATAAACATTGTGAGTCATGTAATTTTTAGCATGATTTTCAACATCATGAATAAATGAGGTGAGGTGATTTTTCTCCAACCAAGTAAGGTTGGAGCCATAACGGTAGTAGGTCTGATCTACTATCTCCCTTGTAGTTCTTGTAGCACGGAAATAAGCTAATAATTGAAAATAAAGAAATTTAATCGGGATGAGTACACGATACTTTTCAATAATCAATATAAATTACCTAACAAATCTATTGACAAAACGCACCTGGAGGTAGAACTGGAATCAAGTCATCCTACGCATGCACCCAAATTTCTATATTATTATCACGGACATCATCATTACCAAGATCGAAGGTAATGTTCATGTCCTCATTCAACCCATATGCCTTGCAAAATGATCTCCAATTAGAACAACCAAAATATGTGTGATCTTCATCATTTTTACCTTGACAACAAAAGTGAAATTCTCTGTTCTTAGGTGAGCTATCTTAGGCTCGGTATTGTCCTTCTCTTTAAAATGAAACTTGTCCAAGACAACAAATCTTGCATGGCAGGGAGCGTACTAGTTGAATTGTATGAAAGAAAATTAAAGGTTAACTAAAGGAACAAAAGCATAAGTCATAGTTGGCTAACAAAAGATATCATGACTTGTTTACAAACTGTAATAATCGGGAAGTCATCGGTTATCTTCACGGTGAAGGACGTATCGTTATCTAGGTGAGGATAACGATCGCATATACCCCTATCATCCCAGCACAAATGGCATGCATGGATCCTATCATCAATGGACCACGCCATTTCCTGTGTTCATAATTCTATATAGGATTAAAAATCACATACATTGGACAAATAAAAACCTATCCTAAAGGTTACAACAAGAAAAAACAAAAAACAAACAATGATGGAGCTGCCGACACTAAGAAGCTAATTTTTTTCTAGCAACAAAGTCAAAAGCGGTTGTCCTGCAATAGATCTCAAGAGGCAAAAAGGTTCTCTTTCAGTTACAACCAATAATCAACTTAATACATCTCGAATATTATTGAATATAATATAAAATACATCTCTAGTTTAATCTAGTTCACTCGCGGTTCATCATCAAACTGATCACCCAAAGAGGTGCCGATGTGCTCAGGCGCGGGCGGTGGAAACCCACACAGAAGGAACCATCACATGATCATAGCTCGACTGAGATCCCTGAAGAACCTGCCAGGTATTGGAGAACCTGGCGTCCAACGCAACCAAGTAGCGACGGACGTGCTCGTCCTCCTCCCTGACACGGCGAAGTACCTCCTCCTCGGGGGCCGATTGCCTCCACACCGAAAGTGGCCCACGCGACCGCCGCCAAAGAAGCTCTAGGTCGATGATACGTCCCAAACCTATCTATAATATCTGCTTGTTCCATGATCTTTTGGGTGACATTGTTATATGTTTTGCTACACTTTTATATCATTTTACACATATTTGGACTAACCTACTAACTTAGGGCACCCGGTGCCAGTTTCTGTCTGCTGATGTCTATTTTGCATGGGCTTTTACCCAATTTTCCAAAGCCCGAAAATTCTAGGAAAAATATATAAAAAATCAGCGTCACGGAAGCTTCCAGATCACCAAAGATGGGCCAGAGGGGGACCAGGGGCCGTCCAGGCGACCTCCTGGCGCGGCCTACCCCCTGGCCGCGCCAGCAGGCCGCCTGGGCGGGCCCCACCTCCTATGGTGCCCTACTTTGGCTCCTATTTTTACCCCGTGGAGGAAACGTTGATTCCCGAACCCTTTTCTCCAGAAACAATTCCGATCTCCGCCGCCATCGCCGGCAAGTTTCAGGGGACGAGAATTCCTGTGACGGCACCCTGCCAGGACGGGGAAGTGTCCCCGGATTCATCTCCATCGACGTTGCTTCCTTCCTCCATGAAGCGGGAGTAGTTCCTCCTCGGGGCTGAGGTCTTCTACAGTAGCTATGTGGTTAATCCTCTCTCTCATGATGTGACCTTGATTGTGATCATGGGGTATGTTAATCTAGGGTGATCCCATGATGTTTCCCCTTGTTCTATGTATTGGATTGATGTACTCCCTTAATCTTATCTAGTATAATCCCCGAGACCATGGTGACAACGGTCCATTGGACATGGATTAGAAGAACATTTTCATGAGTGATTTCCTCTTTTGTGAATTGATTGAAGATTGAGAGTCTCTTGGTGCTTTTCTTTGACTATCCTTGAGATATGTTGTGGTGATTGTGGTACTCTCTTTGGATGTCCGTTGTGACATTGGGAAATCCATAGATGAGAACTATGAACTCTGAGGTGTGCTTTTGTAGCCCTACATAATTCTCGTCCTCTCTTGATCACAAAGGAATGACCTCCGAGTACGTCTCCATTGCATGTTTTAGTGGAAATATCATGTGATTAGACTGTGTTAATGTTGTTGGGAGTTGCCACTAGTGAAATTACGAAGCCTAGGCCTTGTTTCTCACCATCGTTACACCGTTTATGCTCACTTTTGTCACTTGCTACCTTGCTGCCATTTTTATTTCAGATTTATATTACCTTGCTTTACCACACCTATCACCCATATTTTACCATCTCTTCGCCGAACTAGTGCACCTATGCAACTGACAATTGTATTAGGTGTGTTGGGGACACAAGAGACTTCTTGTATCTTAATTGTGGGGTTGCTTAAGAGAGACCATCTTCAACCTCTACTTCCCTGAGTTCGATAAACCTTAGGTCATCCACTTGAGGGAAATTGTTGTTGTCCTACAAACCTCTGCGCTTGGAGGCCCAACATAGTCTACAAGAATAGAAGTGTGCATAGACATCAGTCGACGATGGGAGCCTAGTTCGTCAACAAGATGCGCGCCCCAAAAGGTAGCACCTCCCAGTGCCAGCCCGGCGGAGCCCGGTCCCAAACATGGGGCCTCTCAGCCAGGTTGTCTCCACCGAGTCGACGACGAGGATGCGTGATGGGCATCATCGACGTCGAGAACAATTTCTACAACAATTTAAAATCCTACTATTTAAAGAATAAATGTGGAATTAATATATGTCACCAATGATTTGTTTGCAAGTTCCAGTTTAGGTAGCAATGGGAAGGAATAGAGAAACAAATATGCATTCATTTTTGAAAAGAAAATTAAAGAGATGATGCATGTGTTGAAGAGATTATGCATTCATTTGTAAACAGATGAGCCCTAACAGGTTCGAATATGTATGAGTGGACAATCTTGAAATACCTAGATGGTTATTATTTAAATATCTGGATGATTATTTAGCATAAACAAAACCACACCGCCATTTTAACACAAGAAGCAAGCATCATTCCATAATATAAATAGCTATTGTTAGTGCTGAGTAGCAAATTCATAGTTATGGCCCATCAAGAAAAGAAAACACCCATGTCGGTGAGATATACCTGTTCCATATGAACCCGTGGAAGTAGTAAACTCCATGTACAATGCTTCACTATAACTCCACGCACAAAGGATTCATCATGTGAACAGGGCATACAATTCAATGGACCATTCATATTAACTTATAAGTAGTATATTTTAATTGTTGATCATGCGTTAATTTAACCAGTATTACTGTCTAAACTAGTATTGAATGCAGGAATCTATCACTTACTTGACGTGGTAGCACCAATTTACAATATAACCATAAGATTTTGGTTCTTGAAAGACAGGAGCCGCAGCTCCTTGTTCCATTCTATCAATGAAACAAGAGTTATATAAAAGTTAAGATGCCATGGTGCACATAACCAAGATAAACTGAGAAAAAAATGTATCGTTCAAACTATCAAAATTAGGAATTCGATATGAGGCACAACAAAAGCACCAGTTCATCAACCTAGACATCAATATCAGTAAAAGCTGCCTTTTGCTGGAAAACAATGTTGGTTTGTCTTAAATTACAAGAATTTAATTACTACTCCTATTAGGAAATGAATCAAGTGCCCAACTCCACTTATCGCCACCCACGAACTAAGTGTTCTAAAAAATGGAAGATGATCGATTACCTCGCCTATAGCTTGCTGGGGGCGACGAGCGATGGAGATGGAGGGCCGACCGACAATGAGGGGAGCGCGTGGGGACGGCGACGTCGATCGGGGCAGGGCGCGGTGACGGTGATGTCGGGGCTGGCCGTGGCGACGGTGTTGGGGTAGGGCGGGCCTAGCAAGGGGAGCGGGGGACGACGTCGGGGCAGGGCTCGGGGAGGCGACGACGAGGTCTCGCAGACTGGCGGCGTCGAGGTGGTTGTCGGCACCGTCGGGGGAGAGGAGGAGATCGAAGAAAGCAGATGGATTTGGAAATTTTGCTAAGTGTCGCTTATATAACCAACCCTTTAGTCCCGATTGCAGCCACCAACCGGGACCAAAGCTCATTTTCAGCAACGCAAAGGGCGGGAGCCGCAAGCCTTTAGTCCTGGTTGGTGGCCTCAACCGGGACTAAAGGGGGGGCTTTAGTGCCGATTGAGGCCACCAACCGGGACTAAAGGCCTCCGGCTGGTACGGCGTCGGGCGGGTGGATGTTTAGTCCCACCTCGCTAGGTGAGAGGTGTCGAGTGTGGTTTATAAGCGCGGCTGCACCGACCCTATCGAGCTCCTCTCTTATGCAGGCCTACGGGCCTAAACACACTCTTTGTGCCTATGGGCCTACTGGGCTTGTTGTGGGATCCTGGTCCAACTAGCGTGTCGGGTTTCTAGTCGTATCCATGTCGTGGTGGACCAGTAGGTGGCATTTTTTTACTTTAATACTTTTTAGTCCCGGTTTATGGAAGGAACCAACTAAATACTTAGGATTTTTGAGTGATACTTTTTGCTTTACGTCATAAAAATTATAAACTTTCTCTTAGTGCTAGTAGTTTTCAAATTTGAATAGTTTAAACTTGAATAATTTCCTATTAAAGATTTTTTTTCTATTATTTCAGTTTGCCATTAAAGATTTTAACAAAAAAAATTATGATAATTCTTTTCAGTTGATATTTTTGATTCTTTTTAGTTTATGTTTTACTTGATTCTTTTTAGTTCATTCTGTTTAGTTGATTATTTTTAGTTCATTCTTTTTAACAAATAAATACTTTGGTAATTTTATTTAATATTTTAGTTCATTCTTTTTAGTTAATGTTTTACTTGATTATTTTTAGTTCATTTTTTAGTTAATATTTTAGTTGCTTTATTTTAGTTCATTCTTTTTAACAAATAAATACTTTAATAATTTTAGTTAATATTTTTTTAATTATTTTAGTTCATTCTTTTTAACAAATATATACTTTGATAAGTTTATTAATATTATTTTGATTCTTTTTATTCATTCTTTTTTCTATTAGTTTATTCTTTGAGCTAAATGGCCCTGAAATTGAAAAGCGCTACAAATGAACTTTGAACAGTTTGAAAGTTGGCATCGTATCATCATTTCACCCACATAGCATGTGCTAAAAAGTTGAGAGGGTTACGGCAAAAACTGGATGCACTTGTGTACAAAATGGACAATCTGTTTCGAAGTATGAGGGTTTTGGACGAAAACTCATCTGTTACAAAGGGATTTCATGTTTTTGAACTTATTTCAACTACACACTTTTTTGTGCGTTCAACGTGCACCATTCAAAGCCACATCATCAATTTTAAACTATTTCTAACTTCATTTGGTATTTTTTTCATGCATTCATTTATTTTTTTGAGCTAAATGACCCTGAAATTGAAAAGCACTACAAATGAACTCTCAAAAGGTTGAAAGTTGGCATGTATCATCATTTCACCCATATAGCATGTGCTAAAAAGTTGAGAGAGTTACGGTGAAAACTGGGTGCACTTCGTGTGCAAAATGGACAATCTCTTTTGAAGTATCAGGGTTTCGGACGAAACCTCATTTCCTATAAAGGGATTTCATTTTTTTGACTTATTTCAACACCACACTTTTAGTGCGTTCAACATGCACTATTAAAAGCCACATCATCAATTTTCAACCCTTTCTCTCTTCATTTCGTATTTTTCAGGCATTTACTGATTTTTTTAGCTAAATGACCCTGAATTGGAAAAGCACTACAAATGAACTCTGAAAAGTTTGAAAGTTTCCACGGTATCATCATTTCACCCACATATCATGTGCTAAAAAATTGAGAGGGTTAAGACAAAAATTTGATGCACTTCATGTACAAAATGGACAATCTCTTTCGAAGTATGATGGTTTCAGACAAAAACTCATGTGTTACAAAGGGATTTCATTTTTTTGAACTTATTTCAACTCCAGACTTTTTGTGCGTTCAACATGCACCATTCAAAGCAACATCATCAATTTTCAACCCTTTCTGACTTCATTTGGCATTTTTTCATGCTTTTACTGTTTTTTGAGCTAAATGAGCCTGAAATTGAAAAACACTAGAAATGAACTGTGAAAAGGTTGAAAGTTGGCATGGTATCATCATTTCACCCGCATAGCTTGTGCTAAAAAGTTGAGAGGGTTACGGCAAAAAACTAGATGCCACTTCGTGTACAAAATGGGCAATCTCTTTCGAAGTATCAGGGTTTCAAACGAAAACTGATCTGTTACAAAGGGATTTCATTTTTTTGAACTTATTTCAACTCCACCCCTTTTTGTGCGTTCAACATGCACCATTCAAAGCCACATCATCAATTTTAAACCCTTTCTGACTTCTTTTGGTATGTTTCATGCATTTACTATTTTTTTGAGCTAAATGAACCTGAAATTGAAAAGCACTACAAATGAACTCTGAAAAGGTTGAAAGTTGGCATGGTATCATCATTTCACCCATATAGCATGTGATAAAAAGTTGAGAGGGTTGCGACAAAAACTGTATGCACTTCGTGTATAAAATGGACAATCTCTTTCGAAGTATGAGGGTTTGAGACGAAAGCTCATTTACTATGAAGGGATTTCATTTTTTTGAACTTATTTCAACTCCAAACTTTTTGCACGTTCAACATGCACCATTCAAAGCCACATCATCAAATTTCAACCCTTTCTCACTTCATTTGGTATTTTTCATGCATTTACTGATTTTTTAGCTAAATGGCCCTGAAATGGAAAAGCGCTACAAATGAACTCTGAAAAGTTTGAAAGTTGGCATGGTATCATCATTTCACCCACATAGCATGTACTAAAAGGTTGAGAGGGTTACGATAAAAACTAGATGAACTTCGTCTATAAAATAGATAATCTCTTTCAAAGTATCATGGTTTCGCATGAAAACTCACGTGTTACAAAGGGATTTCATTTTTTGAACTTATTTCAACTCCAGACTTTTTGTGCATTCAAAATGAACCATTCAAAGACACACCATCAATTTTCAACCCTTTCTGACTTCATTTGGTATTTTTCATGCATTTGCTGATTTGTTTTGAGCTAAATGACCCTGTAATTGAAAAGCACGACAAATGAACTCAGAAAATGTTGAAAGTTGGCATGGTATTATGATTTCACCCACGTAGCATGTGCTCATCGTATGATGTATTCGCTTCCTGGTCTTTCTTTTTCTCGGTTTGGTAGAATGCCCTTCACATAGAAAACTTGCTTCGCATCATTGGCTAGGACGAATGGTTCGTCTTGTACCCCAGATTGTTCAGTTCCACCGTGGTACCGAGATTTGTGTTGCCATCTTCGCAATTTGGGTACAAGTTCATCATCACATTAAAACCAAAGTACATCAGTTATCAATTGTTATTACTACAAAAATAAATACATAAAGTTCATATATAGTTCTCATAAAACAACATACAACTATGTAAAACATTTAAATGCAACAACAAATGTGATCAAAATCGCAACTAAGGTATAAATTGACCCAACATCATAATGATACCAAGCCTCTTTATGAATGGAATATTTTCCAATATTCCTAATCTTCAAGTGCATTGCATCCATCTTCAAGCGCATTGCATCCATCTTCAACTGCATTGCATCCATCTTGATCTTGTGATCGTCGACGACATCGGCGACTTGCAACTCCAATTCCATATTATTATCCTCAATTATTTTCAATTTTTTCTTCAAGTAATTGTTTTCTTTTTCAACTAAATTTAACCTCTCGACAAGAGGGTCAGTTGGAATTTCCGGTTCACATACCTCCTAGATGAAAACATCCATGTCAGGTTGGTTGGCATGATCGTCATAGACACTAAATGAAACAAATAGTTATAAAAGAAAATATACCACGTCCGAATCATAGGCCGGACGAGGGCCGACGTGGACGGATACCAAAACCATCGCACTATATAATAACAAACAATAATAAAAGTAAGAAATTTATACAAGTATCTATCTAAATCATACGAGTAAGATTTTTTTTCTTTTAGAAAGAATATCAAAACAAGAGACTCACCATGGTGGTGCCGGCGACGAGATCGGCGCGGGCGACTGACAACGGTGAGGACGGGGACGTGGCGGCACTCTACACATGTGCAGACTCGAAGAAGTTAATTTGAGCTTAAATTGTGCATCTAAATCAAAAGAACTCCCACATACACTCCTACACTAAAACCACAAATCACTCTACTTCTAGAGCATTTGAAATGAGCTAAACTAGGAGTGAGAGATGAAGGGATGAAGTAGGTAACCTTTTAGAACACTTGTGTAGTTGGTGCACCACCAAACCTAGATAAATCTTGAGGAAAATGGAGATTGGAGGTCGAGCTTGGAGAGGAGAAAGCTTAACTGTAGCTCGAGCGTTTCATCGAACACCTCATGTGCATGCATAGAACGGTGAACAGAATAGGGCATGCACACCTCCCACACGGCCAAAAAAGAGAGGAGAGGGTGGGCACGGGGTGAGGGTATATATAGGCATCTCTTTGGTCTCGGTTGGTGGCCAGAACCAGGACTAAAGGTGTTGCACCAGGAGCGAGGACCATAGGTCCCGGTTCGTGTCTGGAACCGGGACCAAAGGGGGCATACGAACCGAGACCCTGGCCCGGCCGGCGCCCTGGCTTCACGAACCGGGACTGATGCACCCATTGGTCTCGGTTCGTAACAAAACCTGGATTAAAGCTCTTATCTCCCCTGGACCAAAGCCATGTTTTCTACTAGTGTTAGCTAATACTATATTACCATAAGTTCTTATTTGGTTATTATTGCATGAGTCATTGGTTCTTATGTTGTTATTCATAGTATATCATTTTTAATGTATAGATTGTGGGTAGTGTACCCTTGACAACAACAACCAAGGCAAGTGAACATGTTGACCATATGACACTATTTTTATTGTGAATGTAGTACGCCATGGTAGGTTGTGATTTTAGAGCTATACTACTAACAAGATATGCTATGAAACCTAACAGGATAACCATTTGATCATTACCCTATTATTTGTTGCCAATGTGTAGTTGCATTGCTTAGGCATGCTATGATTATACACTAGGAGGGGCCATATCAGTTGTGAAAGTGGATATTTGACCAATGACAACTTAAGTTAATGAGTCATCTGGGACGATTGGTTGATTAGATAAGCGAGTGTAAGTTAATGGGGTCTGCCACCTAGGTTTAAAGAGATTGCACGGGTTCCAACTTGTATAGCTTTTTGTGTAGTTGTGTGTCATTACGGGCTATGGCTTCATTAACTTAGTTGTGTGCCATTACGGTCTATGGCTTCATTAACTTAGTTGTGGGATAACCTCGTATGACCAACAGATGTATGTGTGATATGTTGTGTGGGTCATACAAGGTGGGCTCAGGGAACTACTTCCCAAAGGCTTTGGTTTGGTATTCCAAATTACTTAACACCTCAAGTTTAGTAACAAGTGGGATTGAGTAGGTCACACGGGCAAAGTACACAAATATCTGCCAAGTGTACAATTTGATCATGATTAGCCGTGTCCTTGGTTATGGGAGATTTTGACAAACTAGGCCATGAATTGTCACGAAGATCTCATCATCATATTTTTGTTAACTAAAATTTGCTTGATTGAACAAGGGAATATGACCTCCATTGGAACCAAGCAATGGTAAAGGACCTCCATTGCGATTGAGCAGAGGGTCTAGGATTACTGTTGAGCTAGTGTATGCAGTATATTAGAGTAGATTCACATACTACAAGTTAGAATAAGACCGCCTTGCTTTATAAAAGAAACACAAATCTCTACTTATCCCAAAGTGCATGTAGGTGAGATATATCTATTATGATCTTCATTTTAATACTTACCAATACAATCAATGTATCTACCCTTGTGGCTGCAACGTATTATGTTGTAATGACTATTATGAGGAGTGATGTCTACGTAGGGCCACGAGTCTCCACTCGACATGGTTCGCATGAGGCATAGATGGGACTCATCACAGTTTATTTGTCTTTCCGTTGTATGCTACTTATGGACTAGCCTTGGGCTAGAGTTTGTATTAGACAATATTATTTCGTTCCTTGCGATGTAATAGAATAATGCATTTGCATTTAGTATTATATTGGTACCGTGTATGCTGGTGAAGAACTAGGAGTTGGCATGTTAAGCATGGAGGCCTAAACCTTATCAGGTTGGTCGTTACACATCTTGTGTATGACGGGAGTCCCACATCAACTCATCAGTTACGCTGAATATGTCAACATCATGTGTGATATTCATCACATTTTCCCTTCCGTCGCCACCATGTCTACTCCAACATGAATCCCCTCTTGATCAAATGTGTCTGGATCTCTAAAATGCTTTTGATATTCTGCAATTTTCACAAATGAATCAAGGGGAACTTATCCAGTTCCCTTCCCTTCTGAATCTATCTTGATCGACTCTTCCAAAGAACCACACAACCCATCCTTGAACTCATTGTTCAAACGGTCCTGAGTGTATATCCAAAATCGATCCATGCCCGCAACATAAGAAAAGAACCACCATAATAACCTAATATTACAAGAAATTATAGGTACAACATAATTATATAATTAACACAATATCACGTATGTTTTATTTTAATCAGAATATTATCTTTGTCTTAAAACAATTCTTTGTAAACTTTTTCCAACTTTGTAGTCATATTTATTAGCATCTACAATATCAAATCTCGATATTATTGAATTCATCTACAGATGGATAACATCAATTTCACTAAAGGAGCATGTAAAGTACATCAAAACAGAGGGAGTATGTACCTCCGATTTAGTTACAGGGATAACAAAAGCTCCCCCTCCCCTAAATGGCACCCGACGACAACACCACTTCAAATCGATAAATGGCGGCAACCATCCCCCTCACAATGGCGTCCAACAACAACCATCTACCCCAAATCGGTGATTGGTGGCATCCGTCCCCTAAAAATGGTGTCTGGCAACTCCCCTCCATCCTAAATGAGTGGCAGCGACAACAATAGCCCCCCCCCCCTCAAAACAGTTGCCGGCGATGTCTCTCCACCTTAGATCGATGACAAACAACAACCGCCATCCCACTAAACACGGTCAAGAGCAACAACACTACCCACTCGATTGAGTCGAAAATTTCCTAGCGAAATCAGCGTCAGCAAGATTGGTTACAGAAGTATTAGAGGCAACTTCCAAATTGCGACCACCACCATGTATTCTCAAGTATTGGAGGCGGTTTTCAAATTGCATCTGCCATCGTGTATTCTCAGAGGTGGTTTCATTTCGTAACCGCATGCAATAAATAGGTATTGCATACGGTTTCCAAACTGCAACCTGATTCTCATGTGGAACTGCATCTATTGTTCAGCATTACATACGACTTTGTTCCTTTGGGTCACAACCGCTTTAATGCTTGTTTTAACGCCTAAGCTGGCTTTAATGCCTAAGAGTTTGTCATGTGTGGCCGCACTAGTAGAAAAACTTATGATGTTTGTGTATTTCTCCATAGTGAAACACATGAATCTTTTACCGTGAACAATTTGTTGAAGAGACAACATCCAATATGACTAAATTTTGGCGAATTGTTATTTACATGTACAACGAGAATTTAACCACGAAATCTGTCAAAAATGATACATGAATAAAAATAGAAGCTTGCTATCCAATGCTTAAAAAAACCTACCATGATCTGCCCTAACAAGTAAAAAAACTTGCACTAAGCTATTAGTTTTACAATTTAATGTAAGTAAGTACATTCTAGATCTTGGCTCGATGTGGCATATATATATACCCTGGGTCACCTCATACTCACTGCTTTGGCAACAGGGAGTATATTAACAATTTTAGGCTCTGTAATATTAGTTATGATTCATTTTGAACCAATGCCCTCTCATCAAGCCACTGAATGATATCTGAAAACACAATGTCAATGTTGTTCTCTGGTTCACCGGAAGTCAAAGCATGGCACATCCCTGGATAGAGCTTCAGCGTCTTGTCTTTACTCTCAGCTAATGTATATAGTGCCTCGCTTACTGCTGGGTCAGTCACAGCATCAGCACCACCATGGACTATAATGAATGGCAGGGTTACCTTGTTGTAAAATGTGAGCAATTTAGATGAACTACAAGTAGTTTATGAAACTACTTCAGGACTACTAGTTCAATGCATAAATATGCCACAGCTTGCTCATACCTTTTCAAGATTGCTTTCAATATCCAAGCTTGCCATAAAAATTTCATAACCAGTCTTAAGCCTAGGCCTTCCTTTATAGCAATAAGGATTGTTTCTGACCTGATTATACATATATAATTTCTTTTATAGATAATGATGCAGAGGATTCAGTGACAGAAAAAGTAATGTAGCATGATGTAGATCTTGAGTATTCTACCTCTTCACGCCATTCCACGCTTTTAATTGCCCTATCAATGATGTCTTCACTAGGAATAATCTTCCATGTAGGGATTACATTACTGAGCTTGCTTAAGATTGTAATCACCATGGGACTAGGCTTCATATCTTCTACGATCTGCATCATGTTACCACATCAATAATTAAGTCCGACCATGCATGGCTGAACTTATCCACATATAACAATTCATGGTAACACATGGAGGGTGCGGATTGTGGATCTCGAAAAATTCTAGACAATAACAAAATGACACTAGCAGCAAAGACAGGATTAGCGAATCTTGGGCACTTAACCTTGCACATGGGGGCGACTAAAATGGCCCCGTCCCAAAAGGTAGGTTCCTTCCTGTGAAGCATCAACGCGATAGCGCCTCCCATGGACTCACCGAGCAAGAACTTCCGTTTTCTCCTGTGCTCCTCTTTGTCTATAAAATAAGGGGAACATGATATCAAATTTAAGATTTTAACTGTCGTCTTTTTAAAGATTTGAATTTTTCTAGACATCCACAAATCACCTAGATCTGCCAATAATCATGAAAAATGACGGTCATTATATAAACATATGCTTACTGATTATTTATGAACATAATGACTACTAATGCAGACAATACATACGTATGGAGATTATGAGTGAACTTTACAAGTTATATGACACAAGTAATAGAATATATAAGAGACTTGTAGTACACAGAATATACCACAAACACTTATAAAGTATGTAGAACAATCAGCCACGACATCATTTAGATTGCTAATATAGCCTTGAAGTCCTGAAGACTTTCCATGGCCTTCATAGTCCACTCCGTGCACCGCAAATCCAGCCTTCGCCAGCCGTGTGCCGGTACCTGAGAACAACAATCCGTTAATTTATAGTACTCTACCTACTATATATACTCCCTCCGTCCGAAATTACTTGTCGCAAAAGTGTAGAAAAAATGGATGTACCTAGAACTAAAATACATCTAAATACAACCATTTCTATGACAAGTATTTTCAGACGGATGGAGTACTTATTTGGTTGTTCTTCTTTAGCGTTAATCCAAATAAAAATAGGATAGATGCATATATGATCACATTTTTTAATAAATTGTGTACCATTAATTATGAATCAGCACAGAGGCCATTTTTTCTTTGATATTTAGCTAAGTACAAGCATATCAAAACCAAACGGCCATGCTATTTACCTCTCATTGAAATGCTGCATTCCATGGCGTATCCTACAAATATAGCAAGAACAGCACGTGTACAGTTAAACTACATTACACAAAACACTGCAGAGTTCTATTTCTTTTGGTAAATATCATGGTATTTTAAATTTGAATGTAATATATTTCAACTAAATGAATTTACCATGGCATAGGAAGATGAGAGCTTTTGGTTCGTCGTTTGAAGGATTCCATTGGCATGTAAATAGGTTCAATCCTCGTGCATTTGAAATATATTCCTGCAACCAATTTTCCCAGCAGATCATTCAGTAACATGCTAACAAAAAATGGAAGTATCTCATCAAACATAAATACAGAACTCAATGCCGAATGCACCTTAAAAAAAATTCAGCATAAGGTAGGAACGAACATATAATGTATTTAGAGGCCTCGTTTCTCTATGAAACCAACTAACCTCTTGATATTTGATATCATCGTTGGCCATTGCTCACGATAGGAAACGATGACTTCATGGCTAATGTATATGTGAAAAACTCAGACATTAAGAAATGATAAAAAACAGAGCGGTGATATATATACGTCCAGATCTGTGGGCGGTTCTCATTTTGTTCGTGGTGTTCTTTATATCCATGCATGAAGTTGCGGCATGTATGCTCTAGGAGTGATCAATTTTAACCAACAAGGCTAAGTTTAGTTTGGACTACCTATATGCAGAGGCCGGGGACTCGTTTCCTCCTTTTCCAAAAAATAAAAACAAAGTTTGGACTACCTACCTCAATTAGGCCTTCCTAGATTAGGTCTGCAAATTATTGTGCTTAAATAATGGGAAGAAAAATAGTTGTACCTTGTGTATATGGCACGAGATAATTCTTTGTGTTCAATCGATCTGTCATTGTTTGGTCAGGAAAAACGCCAGGGAATTGCGTTTTAAGCACATGTCACTGATGAACTGACGAGTCCATGTCAATGAACGTGTGGCATATATACATCATGATCGGCCCATTTGCTCTGACTTGAGTTAAATGTGGTGTACATAAGATAAGACCTAGAGCTGGAGCTGGAGCTGGAGATGTGCAGCGCACAGTCCAAAACTGTTGGTCGTTGCTCAGTTGTTATCACACCCTGCTGTCGCGTTTCGAAAGGAGAAAGCAAAATGTGTGCAAGAATTAACAGGCGTCGTCCAAGCAAGTCTGTTCTTTGAACAGTGAACGTCCACATACACACAAATGTGTCCCAGTTTGTGTAACTTTGTGTTGTTGATTCAGACTAATATCCAGCCGATTGAATTATTCAGTGCAGGTTCAGACTTCAGAAAGACGAACCTCAACATGTTAATATTTTTTTTGGGGGGGGGGGGGGGGGGGGGGGCAGAGGATCAACATGTTATCTACTCCAGGACGGAAGAACATGTACAGGTTCTCCAGAAGATGGGAGAAGAATATGTATGCTTGCCGGGGCGGCGAGGAGATGTGTAGGCACCAGCAGATTAAGAACGTGGCTTGTTTTCAGTGGTTATGGAATACCTACCATGGCTTCTGGTATTCTGTTCCGGTTCATGTCGGCCGTGCGAGCAATCAGACAGCCGGCCGCGAGACCCAACCTCCCCACCGACGGCGCACGCACACGGTGGCGCGGCGTGTCCTCCCCATCCGATCGCCTTTTTTGAGAGAGAGGGATTCGTTTTTAGTTTTTTTTTAGACATGGTTCGTTTTTATGTATAGTTGCCTTTTTTTTAGAAACACTTATAACTTTATTCATACTCGTAACAGTTATTGGTACACTGATTTGGATCTAAGATTTAAAAAATCAATGTAACTCCTATGAGTAAGAATTACAATGAAATCTCTTGAAAACATATTCTTCACGGTATCGATCTCTGCTCGAAGAAATACTCCAAAGACTTGGGAAAAAGGATGTAGTTGGACTGAAGCAACGATGATACCACCCTCTCATCCGCACAAACGTTATCAATAATGGTTTTTAAAAACGCCTTGAGTCACAATCCAAAAAGATGGCAAGCCTCGATCGATGAACGTATTTGAGTTATGGAGATGATCTTCAAGAAGTGCAGGTCGTCGAATCACTATATCTTCACCATGGTGTATAAAATATTTTATCTCTACAAAGAATCAAACCAACAAAAGAAATTTCCCACATCAACGTAAACTCATCAGATTCGAATAATCGGATCCGTGAGGACAGAAAATTATCTAACCCCATGGCACCGCCAAAGGACGAGAGGAAATTCATTCCCACAAGACTATGACGATCACTAGCCGTTGATGAAAAACATAGATTTGTTAGAGATCCGAGGTTTCCGCACCTCTCAGCGCCAAGATGATAGCCGGAGGCGAGGGGACCTAAATTTGTTAGGTGGCAACGACGATGAGGTTCAAGAAATACTTCTAGGTACAGTTTATTACTTTTGAGACATGGCTGCACATCTACACGTTTAAGGGCTGGCTCAGCTACCGAGTTACAAGGTATTTAGAAATGTTTAAAATGTATAGAGATGTTTGACTGTGTATTCAACAAATATTAATACTTGAAATTTTAATCAGTGATTTCAAAAATATGTATAAAAATTTGACCATGCATTATAAAATATTAAATTTGTATCATAAACATATTAAGCATGTATTGTAAAAATGTTCTTGACATATACTCCCTTCATTCCTAAATAATTATTGTTGAAAGAAACTAAACTAGTTTTCTCCAACAATAATTATTTAGAAACGAAGGATGTACAAAAAATGTAGAATGAAAACCAAAAGAAATAAAGAAAAGCCAAAAGAAGAAAAACTGATTAAAACAATAAAATACACAAAGGAAAACCAAATGGAAAACAAAAATAAGAATAAAAATATAAGAGAATAAAACTGAAAATATAAAAGAAAATGTGACAACGAAGCAATAAACCAAGAATGAGGAAGAAACACTGCAAACCCGCTTACTTTACACTCAACTAGGGCGCACCCTGGTGGCTAGTAGCGTAGCCAGACAGGAGGATCATATCTGGCCAAACGGACCAGTACGGCACGACACGACACGGTCTGTTGTAAACAGGTCCGGCACGACACGGCCCGCACCGGCACGTTTACTAATCGGGATGTGTCGTGCCAGCTCGTGGGCTACGCCTCTAGGCCCAGGCACGACCCGGTTATTAGACAGGCCGGCATATTGGCCCGACTAGCACGCTGGCCTGCGTGCCCAGCCTTCAGGCCCAAGCACGCGCCCAAGGCGTGTCGCGTGCCTGGCACGGGCCCGTTTAAATCGTGTTGTGCCTAGCCCATGGCGGGCTGTGCCGGTGGGCTCACGGGCCGGCCTGTTTAACTCGGCCGTTTGGCCAGCTATAGCTAGGATACCCAGATTCGAATCCTGATTTCTCTCAATTTTCCTCTTTGCTTTCTTTTAAACGTGCGCAATCCGGCCCAATAGCTACAGTGTGACAACATTCGCTTCAGCAAGACGGAAGGGGAGGTCCTAGTCGGGAGCTCCTACCCGGCGCATTCTGTGGTAGGGAATCCCTCGGTCGCACAGGGTGGTCGCCCGACTAGGTCCGCCCAGTTCCTTTTTTTTCTGTTTCTTTTTTGTTCTGCTTATTTCCTTTCTTTTTTTAATTTTTGGTTCATTTTTTTTTTCATTATGTCATTTTTTATGAAAACAAACTAAAGTTGAATTTCCCAATCATTTTTTGAAACATGTGGACATTTTTGAAACTGTGAACAATTTTAAAAAAATGCGAACAAATTTGGAAGAAAATTGTTTTTTAATATTCTTGAAAACTTTTTAAATGATAAACATTTTCTTGAAAATTTGTTTGAAAATTCAGATCATTTACTAAAAAACCAAAAACATTTTTCGAATTTGAAGAACATTTTTGAAAGTACAGAACATTTTTTGAAAAATACAGAACATTTTTTGAAAACTAAACAGAATAGTAAAAAAATACGGAACATTTTTTCATATTCCATAAAAAAATTCAAATTCTGGAACATGTTTTCAAATTCCAGAACATTTTATAAAATTCCTGGTCTTTTTTTAAAATCCGGAACATTTTCTAAAATTCTGGAACATTTTTTAAACATTCGGGACATTTTTTCAAATTCGGAAACATTTCTGAAATTCCGAAATATTTTTTAGTATTTCGGAACATTTTTCAAATTTCGGAACATTTTTTTAAATTCTAGAACTTTTTTCAAATTCCGATTTTTTTTTAAATTCCGGAACATTTTTTCAAATTCCAGAAAATTCTGGAACATTTTTTGAAAATACAGAACATTTTCTAAATAGAAACAGAAAAAAAGAACAAAAAATAAAGAAAAATAAAAAAAGAAAAACCGGTTCATGGAATTTTCTAGAAAGTTTTCAAAACCAAAAACAATCGACTAAAAACCTTTAGTACCCCTTTGTTTGGGCTTAAATTCTTGATTCTTGGATTCTAGCTACTGTGAAATTAGAATCTGAAACAAACAGCCCTTCATAATATCCAGATTGTCCAGAACTGATTCTAAAAAATACACACGGAGTATCACAATCTGAGAATTGAGCAAATAGGTGATTCCCGAGCTTTTTTTTGGGCCGAAACGTTTTCTTCACATCCGCCCCGCGCGTAACCCCACCCTCTCGATTTCCCATCGTCCTCTGGTCGATAGGGCGCCGCCTCGCGTCCGCTTCCCGCAGGGCCGGCCGCCGCCCCTCGCCGGCACGCAGCCAGCTTATCCCGGCCGCCGAACCGCTCCTCCCTCCTGCTCCTCCGGCCGCCCGTTCCTCGCCCGCTCGCCGCCCGCCCGCGCCCGCTCGCCGCCCGCCCGGCGTCGATCCGCACGACCCAGCCGCCGCCCGCGCCCGCTCACCGCCCTCTCCTCCTGGCCGCCGACCTGCTCCTCGCCCGCTCGCCGGCCGCCCGTTCCTCCCGGCCGCCGACTTGCCCCTCGCCCGCTCGGGATCCCACAACAAAGTAAACAAACAGACAGATTCTAATTCTCAGATTCCACAGCAGGGTAAACAAACAGTCTGCTTCTGATTCCAGAAATCAAGAATCACAGCTGATTCTCAGAAATCAGGATTGACAGCAGAATCTTAGAATCCAAAGCCCAAACAAAGGGGGCCTTAGAAGGTTCTCAAAACCGAGATTGTTGAAAGTGTTAATGGGTCGGCCCAAACCCCGTCGCTCACTCGCACCTCCTGCCAAGCGGTTACTACTTACCGCAATGAGCGGTGTATAGGAAATTCCGTGCTAGTCGACGCCTTAAGCGCCGGCTAGGAAAACCAGCGCCCACACGCATATAAAATGGGCCGGCCCAGCTTCAGGGCTGAAATTTCTATCACAAAACCAAAAAAGCAAAAAACAAAAGTGAACACAAAAAATTCGTAAAAAGGGAAAGTGGTTCACAAATTTGAAAGAAAATATAACGAATTTGAAAAAATTCATTGTGATCTACCAAAAAGTTCACATTTTTTTAAAAAATTCACCGATTTTGAAAATTAGTTCATGAATTTGAATTTTTTTTAAAGTTCGTTAAACTGAAAGAAAGTTAAAAAATCTTTAAAAAATTCATCATTTTTGGAAGAAGTTCACAAATTTTAAAAAAGTTCATCAAATTTGTAAAAATTTCATCAAAATTAGAAAATAGTTCATCGGTTTTTAAAAATTTCATAGAATTTTAATTGGAAAATCCGTAAATTTTTGAAAAAGATTCAGTGATTTGGAAATAAGTTTCTTCGTTTGAAAAAAAGTTAATAAAAAGAAGTCTGCGCTTTTTCAAAAATAAAAATATAAAAAATAAAATGGAAATGAAAAAGTAATAAAAAGAGTAAAGAGAAAAAAAGAAAAGGAGAAAAAGAGAAAAACCGAAGAAAAACTAGGCCTGAAAAAACCTAAATGAAAAAGTCCATTTAGGAAGATTCTAGAAACTTCACAAAATCGAGAAAATCTCTCTCCCGCTGGGCCGTCCCATGACCGAGCGGTGTATCCGCCGGTTCAGGAAAATGCATTTTAAGTGGGGCCTGCAGCGTCAAATAGGATTTGCTAGACCAAAGTAGCACTCGCTTAGGGGTTGTTTGGATACAAGGAATTAGATGTGAGATTTTCGAAAATGAGTTTTTAGAGGATTTTTAGGAAAACCATTTTTTGTTAGTTATTATTCTTGTAAGGTAAGTACATACAATACCTTGTTTGGATGGGAAAAAGCATGAACCATGGATACGCAGTTCCATCACAAAGCGACTTCGTCAAAAGTCCAAAATATGTGTTGAGTCAACCTGTTGAGCTGTTGGCGCCTAGCAGAAACGCCTTCGTCTAGCGCTCCTGTTCGTCTCGTGGCGGCCGCTTCTCCAAGGACGGCGACAACGACAAGGCCGTCGTCGAGGACGGAACAAACCAGGCTGCCGGCCATGCGGCAATGTCCTGTGTGCGCTGGATAATCAGGGCAGGGAGCAGTGCACGCTGAGCCTTGCCGACTTCCAACGTAGCCTTGCTCATGCCTGCATAGGACGTCGCGGCGCTTGTGATTCGTTACCGTGCAACAAGACGACGGCCACGTCTGGGCCAGACCGATGAGAGCTTGCCGAGCCGCACTGTCTTGCAGCGTCGCCTCGCATGTGCGTGCGGAGGACTTGACGGTGCTCTTATGCGTCGCCGTGCGACACGACGACCACCACGTTCGGGCCTCGAGCGGCGAGTCGGCGGCGCTCATGTCTGGAAAGGACGTCGTGGAGTGCTCTGGTGTATTTGTATTGAGTAATGATGAGCCTGGAGCGCAGCGGCTGGGGCTGAAATCTCTGTTTTGATCTTGATAGTAAGCTATAGTATAAAATGAACTCTGTCTCAAACTATTTCACGATCTAAATATTTTGACAACGTCAGAGACCGTGACGTTTCTTCTTTACATAGAAATGTCGAGAAACTTTGAGTTGCTGCTCCACATGAAAACGCTGAGGTAGCTCGCTGAGGTAGCTCGCGTTGCAACCATATGAAAACGTCAGGGGCTTTGGCGTTACCGCCCTCGGTGCAAACGCCATGTACCATGACATTGCTTCTCCCAACCCCGACCAAGGTAAAAGAAACCCACCAGCCCGCCGCCCTCCTTCTCTCTCCCCGATTCTTCCCCAACCCACCCACCGTGGCCGGCCTCCTCTCCTCACGATTCCTCCCCAATTCAGTCGTCGCCGGAGACCTCCACTTCCCCACCACCGGGCGACCTCCTCTCCTCCATCCAGCCACCAGCAGAGACCTTCCTTCCTGCCTCCTCAGCGGCGGCGCCCCGTCTCTTCCACCCATGGGTGAGGGGTGAGAGATGGCCACGGACGCGGCAGCCGCCGTCGCTCTTCCGGTGACCAAGATCCGCAGCCGGTCTGCACCAACCTACGGCGGAGCAGCGCTGTGGAGGCCGATCCGGTCCACCCCTTCCTTCGGTATCAGCGGGACATGGCAAATGGGGGAGATTGCTTTCTGCTACGCGAGAAGGGTCAGATCGTTTGTAGCAAGGGGTCAGGAGAAGCAACGCCGTGCTACATGGCGTTTGCAGCAGGGCAGTAACGCCAAAGCCCCTGGCATTTCCATGTGGGCTGCAACGCGGGCTACCTCGGTATTTCCACATGGAGCAGCAACACAAACTAGCTCGGAATTTCTATGTGGAGAAGAAACACCACGGTCTCTGGCGTTGCCAAAAGGGCCAGATCGTGAAATAGTTTCACATAGAGTTCATTTTGTGCTCTAGTTTGAGGATACGGTCAAAATAGTGATTTCGGCCGCTGCTCGGGAGGTCAAGTTGCAGTCACCGTCGCAGAAAGAGGAGCACGACGGAGAACGGCGTTGCAGAGATCGGGCTCACTGGAGCCCGGTATACCAAAAAAATCAGTATATACTTAAAAGCTTTAAAATATATCATTTTTTTGTATAAATACAGATTCATGGTAGTCAAGTTTGTAAAATGTTTCTTCAGTTAATTCGGCTGTTTGCATGCTACATAAAAAAATATCTGACCCAAACACAAGAAAGATAAAGCCCATTTTAATATGTGTATTTGTCTTTTTTGTATACGCTATATGAGAGCATAAATGCTTGTGAAAATTTATATGCGTGTATTACGAATACATATCTATGTGTATATTTTTTTTAGATTTTTTAGTGTGTGAAAATAGTATTTTGGTAAAAACAAATAACGACCTCATTGGAGCCCGGGTGCTGTTATGCTTTTTCGGAGCACGGCGGCCATGGCACTCTGCGTTCTATGACCGCCGTATTCACAAAACCACTTTATACAAAAATGTCAAATAGTCATTTTTCTAAAATCCAGGTTTTTGAGGTTGTAAATAACTCGGTTTTGTTTATCCATGATTTGGTTAGACGATCCAAACAAGATTTTTGGTTGTTACAATAGAAATTGAGTTTAACTAGAACTAGTTCTCTATAATTGTGCTATCGAAACAACCCCTTAGAGCGAGATATTATAGCCGCAAAGTTGAGGGGGGCGACCCCTCTAATGGCCGACCTATTTAGCGTAATTTAGTGTATGGTTTTCTACCAGTTTTGGCTACCTTTGAGTAGCTTCCTTAAGAGCAGGACCTCCTATACGGTGCTGCAAGCGTCCGTTTGCCCTCCCGGCGTCTGCAGCGCTCCATGTTTGGCCGGCCCATCGAGCAGCTCTAACGCCCCTGCAGGCCTTGAAAAAGTTCATTGATTTTAAAAAAATAAAGTACATTGATTTTGTAAAAAAAGTTCTTCAAATGGGAAAAATGTTGACAAATTTTAAAAATAATAATAATCAAATTTGAAAACTGTTTATCACATGTAATGAAAGTTCATTTATTTTTATAAAAAGTCTAATGATTTTGAAAAACGTTCATAAAATTTGAAAAAAAAGTTAATCGGGTTTTAAAAAAATTTCATCAAAATTTAAAAAAAAATCAGATTTCAAAAAAGTTCGTCAAATTTTTAAAAAAGAGTTCATTACTTTTGCAAAAAAGTTCATCGAATTTGAAAATAGTTCATCAAAATTTTGAAAAGTTTATCAAATTTTAAAAAAGTTCATCAAATTTTAAAAAGTTAATCAAATTAGAAAAATTCATTGAATTTGAGAAAAAAGTTCATCAAATTTTCAAAAACGTTCATTCAATTTTAAAAAAGTTCATCAATTTTGACAAAAGTTCGGCGAATTTGAAAAAAAAATCATCGATTTGAAGAAAAAATTCACGAACTATAAAAAAATCATCTAGCTAGGAAGAAAAAAAGGAAAAACACAAACAAAAAAGAGAAGCAGAAAACAAAAACATAAGCAAGAAAGAAAACCAAAGAAGGAAATAAGAAAAGAGCAAAAGAAAATTAGTCATCAGGTCGGATGTAGTGGCGTGGTGGTTACTTCCTGTTAACCCGAGGTGGAGATCGAGAGTTCGATTCCCCGTAGAAAGAAAAAAAATCTGAGATGGGCTGGCCCAACTCGGGGCGCTACAAGCGCCGCTTGTAGAATTGCACTGTAACGGGCGCGTGTCGGGCCAAATAGGATTTCCCCTTAAGAGCATCTATAGCGAGACCCTTATATTTTCCAAAACCTTCAAAACGTCATTTCGGTTAGTGTTCGGTCCAGAAAAGTTGATCCAACCGGACTCCCACCTCCTTCCTAAGACCGGCATCTAAAACGATATGAGGCTCGCGGACGCGCCGGGTAGGCCCGATCTGTCCACCACATAGGACGTGACCCATCCCGAACCACCTTTTTTGTTTTTATTTATTCTTTTTTCTTTCTCTCTTTTATTCTTCACCAATCACGTGCAAGTGAGTGAAGGAATGATAAAAAAGTGAGAAGTGTGGCTGCGCGGATGAAAAATAGGGGCTTAAAATGGACATGTCCGATCATTGACCGGACGCGCCCACGAATGTTTAGGGGGCTCATATTTGTTAAGTCCGGTTGTAGATGCTCTTAACTAGTTTCTTTTTATAAACGCTTTCTTTGCTGGCTTTTCTAGTATTTTCACATTTCCTTTTCTCTGTTTTTATTAAAATTTTAAAAATCTTCTAATTGCTATTTTAAATAGCGGTGGCGTGAGTGAACAGTGCCACGTCACCAGTATGTAAAATACCAATGGAGTGGCTGAAAGTGCAGTCATGCCCTTAATCGTGTTTTGGTGTTGCTGACAACACACATATAGATAACTAATCACTAATTCTCTTTTAAGCTGTTGTTAATGATCATGTGTTTATAAGGACAAGCTCATGTGCTAACAAGGACAAGATCAAGATAAGCATTCCTGAATACTACATGCTTGAATCTTGTGGATGCTCACATGATGGACAGATGAAGATGAATACACAAGCTAGGCTTTCCACATTGTATATGGGAGAGCTTCTTGAAGACTTCATCATGTCTTGCTTTCATCTTGAGTCAAGAAGGAACAACAACACCAAGCTCAAGTGAAAGGGCTAACTCAAAGGTATCAGTTCCTTTGACGTTAGTGGTGCGGAGTGATGATCAGCGAATAAAAGTATACACGCAAGTAAAGATCATCGGTACCCCTTTTTTATGATTCTTGAGTCTTTAGGGATCCCGCACTATTAAGAGGGGATCACTGGGTATTGCGATAAATTTGCTCAAACTACATCTCTACTTCTCTGCTCATGCCACATCTCCACTGCTCTGCTTTGATCCCAAAACAGAACCAATGCCTCGGACATCCGTCTCCCTCCGGACGTCCGAGGGCCGGACGCCCGACCACTTCGGAAATTCGGAACCTTATACCAGAGTCAAAGTCTCGGACATCCGGCTCCCTCCGGACGTCCGAGGGACAGACGCCCGACCACTTCGGAAAACCGGAACCTTACACCAGAGTCAAAAGCTCGGACATCCGGCTTCCTCCGTTCGTCTGAGGACTGGACGTCCGACTCCTTTCGGATATCCGGAGCCTTGCACCAGAGTCAAAAACCTCGGACTTCCGTCCTCCCCTGGTCGTCCGAGGGCCGGACGTCCGACCGCTTTCGGAAATCCGGTGCCCTTGAACAGAGCTGAACTCTGAGACATCCGACCCTCTCTTCGGACGTCCGGTCCCTGTTCGACTACACAGTGGCCAACTGATATGAACACTCCTTCGGTCGTTCGACGCATGTAGGACGTCCGACCACTGTCAGACTTAAGTGACCCCAACGGTTACTTTAGTCTCCTCACTATATATACCCCCTCCCACTTCGTGAGAGGGGGTCCAACACAGCCATATCTTGATAAGAACACATTTCTACCTCACACACATTTTCTCACACCAAATATTAGATCCCAAGAGCATTTGTGAGCCCCTTTGAGAGTTGTTCCAATCAAAAGATAGATCGTCTCCCTCTCCTCCTCTCAACCCAAGCTATTTGAGATTTGAGCAAGTTTTGAGCATTCCCCGTGATCTTGTTACTCTTGGAGGTTGGAGACTCCTAGGCGGTAGGAGTTCTTCGGAGAGGAATCAATCCGTGTGATTACCCCCGGAAAAGTTTGTGAGGGTTTGGAAGCAACCTCAAAGGCTTACCACTAGTGGTTGAGAAACGCCTTCGTGGTGTTATCTCAAAGGGAGAATAGGGTGATCCTTCGTGGCGTTAGTGTGCCTTCGTGGTAACATCCACCTCTCTAACTATGACTAGCTTCCCTCCAAGGAAGTGAACATTGGGATACATCTTTGTCTCAGTGACCCGTTGGAAATATTCCCTAGAGGCAATAATAAATTAGTTATTGTTATATTTCTTTGTTCATGATAATCGTTTATTATCCATGCTATAATTGTATTGATTGGAAACACAATACTTGTGTGGATACATAGACAAAACACTGTCCGTAGTAAGCCTCTATTTGACTAGCTCGTTGCTCAAAGATGGTCAAGGTTTCCTGACCATAGGCACATGTTGTTACTTGATAACGGGATCACATCATTAGGAGAATCATGTGATGGACTAGACCCAAACTAATAGCCGTAGCATGTTGATCGTGTCATTTTGTTGCTACTGCTTTTTGCGTGCCAAGTATTTATTCCTATGACCATGAGATCATATAACTCACTGACACCGGAGGAATGCTTTGTGTGTATCAAACGTCACAACGTAACTGGGTGACTATAAAGATGCTCTACAAGTATCTTCGAAGGTCTCCGTTGAGTTAGTATGGATCAAGACTGGGATTTGTCACTCCGTGTGACGGAGAGGTATCTCGGGGCCCACTCAATAATACAACATCACACACAAGCCTTGCAAGCAATGTGACTTAGTGTAAGATGCGGGATCTTGTATTACGGAACGAGTAAAGAGACTTGCCGGTAAACGAGATTGAAATAGGTATGCGGATACTGACGATCGAATCTCGGGCAAGTAACATACCGAAGGACAAAGGGAATGAAATACGGGATTATATGAATCCTTGGCACTGAGGTTCAAACGATAAGATTTTCGTACAATATGTAGGATCCAATATGGGCATCCAGGTCCCGCTATTGCATATTGACTGAGGAGTCCCTCGGGTCATGTCTACATAGTTCTCGAACTCGCAGGGTCTGCACACTTAAGGTTCGATGTTGTTTTATGCGTATTTGAGTTATATGGTTGGTTACCGAATGTTGTTTGGAGTCCCGGATGAGATCACGAACGTCACGAGGGTTTCCGGAATGGTCCGGAAACGAAGATTGATATATAGGATGACCTCATTTGATTACCGGAAGGTTTTCGAAGTTACCGGGAATGTATCGGGAATGACGAATGGGTTCCGGGAGTTCACCCCGGGGGGGGGGGGGGGGGGGGCAGCCCACCCTGGGGAAGCCCATAGGCCTTAGGGGTGCCACACCAGCCCTTATTGGGCTGGTGGGCAAGCCCAGAGAGGCCTCTGCGCAAGAGATAAGAAAATAAAAGAGAAAAAAAGGGGAAGTGGGAAGGAAGGGAAGGACTCCACCTTCCAATCCTAGTTGGACTAGTATTGGAGGAGGAGTCCTCCTCCCCCCATCAGCCGAACCCCTTGGGGCCTCTTGAGCCCCAAGGCAAGGCTCCTCCCCTCCCACATATATATACAGAGGTTTTAGGGCTGATTTGAGACAACTTTTGCCACGGCAGCCCGACCACATACCTCCACGGTTTTTCCTCTAGATCGTGTTTCTGCGGAGCTCGGGCGGAGCCCTGCTGAGATTAGATCACCACCAACCTCCGAAGTGCCATCACGCTGCCGGAGAACTCATTTACCTCTCCGTCTCTCTTGCTGGATCAAGAAGGCCGAGATCATCGTCGAGCTGTACGTGTGCTGAACGCGGAGGTGCCGTCCGTTCGGCACTAGATCGGAGCGGATCGTGGGACGGATCGCGAGACGGTTCGTGGGACGGTTCGCGGGGCAGATCGAGGGACGTGAGGACGTTCCACTACATCAACCGCATTTATTAACGCTTCTGCTGTGCGATCTACAAGGGTACGTAGATCTGAAATCCCCCTCGTAGATGGACATCACCATGATAGGTCAACGTGCGCGTAGGAAATTTTTTGTTTCCCATGCGACGTTCCCCAACAGTGGCATCATGAGCTAGGTTCATGCGTAGATGTTATCTCGAGTAGAACACAAAAGTTTTTGTGGGCGGTGATGTGCGATTTGCTGCCCTCCTTAGTATTTTCTTGATTCCGCGGTATTGTTGGATCGAAGCGGCTCGGACCGACATTACTCGTATGCTTACGAGAGACTGGTTTCATCGCTACGAGTAACTCCGTTGCTCAAAGATGACTGGCGAGTGTCGGTTTCTCCAACTTTAGTTGAATCGGATTTGACCGAGGAGGTCCTTGGATGAGGTTAAATAGCAATTCATATATCTCCGTTGTGGTGTTTGCGTAAGTAAGATGCGATCCTACTAGATACCCATGGTCACCACGTAGAACATGCAACAACAATTAGAGGACGTCTAACTTGTTTTTGCAGGGTATGCTTGTGATATGATATGGCCAACGATGTGATGTGATATATTGGATGTATGAGATAATCATGTTGTAATAGTTAATATCGACTTGCACGTCGATGGTACGGCAACCAGCAGGAGCCATAGGGTTGTCTTTAAACTAACGTTTGTGCTTGCAGATGCGTTTACTGTATGGCTAGGACGTAGCTTTAGTAGTAATAGCATGAGTAGCACGACAACCCCGATGGCGACACGTTGAAGGAGATCATGATGATGGAGATCATGGTGTGGCGCCGGTGACAAGAAGATCATGCCGGTGCTTTGGTGATGGAGATCAAGAAGCACATGACGATGGCCATATCATGTCACTTATGTATTGCATGTGATGTTAATCCTTTATGCACCTTATTATGCTTCGAATGACGGTAGCATTATGAGGTGATCTCTCACTAAAATTTCAAGCTCAAATTGTGTTCTCCCCAGTTGTGCACCGTTGCGACAGTTTGTTGTTTCGAGACACCACGTGATGATCGGGTGTGATAGACTCAATGTTCACATACAACGGGTGCAAAACAGTTGCACACGCAGAACACTCGGGTTAAGCTTGACGAGCCTACATGTGCAGACATGGCCTCAGAACACATGAGACCGAATGGTCGAGCATGAATCGTATAGTTGATATGATTAGCATAGAGATGCTTACCACTAAAACTACTCTCGACTCACGTGATGATCGGACTTGAGATAGTGGATTTGGATCATGTACCACTCAAATGACTAGAGAGATGTACTTTTTGAGTGGGAGTTCTTAAGTAATATGATTAATTGAACTAATTGTCATGAACATAGTTTAATGGTCTTTGCGAATTACGATGTAGCTTGTGCTATAGCTCTACTGTTTTTATATGTTCCTAGAGAAAATTTAGTTGAAAGTTAATAGTAGCAAACTTTGCGGACTAAGTCTGTAAAATTGAGGATTGTCCTCGTTGCTGCGCAGAAGGCTTATGTACTTAATGCACCACTCAGTGTGCTGCACCTCGAGCGTCGTCTGTGGATGTTGTGAACATCCGACATACACGTTTCTGATGACTACGCGATAGTTCAGTGCAAAATACTTAATGGCTTAGAAGCAAGGCGTCAAAGACGTTTTGAAACGTCACGGAACATAAGAGATGTTCTAAAGAGATGAAATTGTGATTTCATGCTTGTGCCATTGTTAAGAGGTATGAGACCTCCGACAAGATTCTTTGTCCACGAAGTAAAGGAGAAAAGCTCAATCGTTGAGCGTGTACTCGGATTGTCTTAGTACGACAATCGCTTGAATCAAGTGGGAGTTAATCTTCCAGATGAGATAGTGATGGTTCTCCAAAGTCACTGCCACCAAGCTGTGAGAGCTTCGTGATGAACTATAACATATAAATGATAGATACAATGATCCTTGAGCGATTAGCGATGTTTGACACTACGAAAGTAGAAATCAAGAAGGAGCATCAATAGTTGATGGTTAGTAAAACCACGAAGTTTCAAAAAAGGCAAGAGCTAGAAGGGATACATCGTGAGACGACAAAACAGTTGCTACACTAATGAAAAGACCCAAGAATAAACCCAAACCCGAGACAAAGTGCTTCTGTTATGAGGGGAACAGTCACTGAGGTGGAGCAACTCTAGATACTTGGTAGATAAGAAGGCTGGCAAAGTCGAAAGAAGTATATTTGATATACATGAAGTTGACGTGTACTTTACTAGTACTCCTAGTAGCGCGAGGGTATTGGATACCGGTTCGGTTGCTAAGTGATTAGTAACACGAAATGAAAGCTACGGTATAAACGGAGATTAGCTAAAGGCGAGGTGACGATAAGTGTTGAAAGTGTTTCCAAGGTTGATGTGATCAAACGTCGCACGCTCCCTCTATCATCGGGATTGGTGGTAAAACCTGAATAATTGTTATTTGGTGTTTGCGTTGAGCATGAACATGATTGGATCATGTTTATTGCAATACGATTATTCATTTAAAGAGAATAATAGTTGTTCTATTTGCTTGAATAATTACCCTCAATGGTTTATTGAATCTCGATCGTAGTGTTACACATGTTCATAATATTAGTGCCAAAGATACAAAGTAATAATGATAGTACCACTTAGTTGTGGCACTTCCACTTGAGTCATGTTGGTATAAAATGCATGTAGAAGCTCCATGCTGATGGATCTTTGTACTCACTCATTTTTTGAAACGTTTGACACATGCAAACCATACCTGTTGGTATAAATGCATGAAGAAACTCCATGAGAGATGGATCGTTTGGACTCGCTTGATTTTTGAATCACTTGAGACATGCAAAACATGCCACATGAAACAAGAGAGGAACTTGTTGGGAATAATACATTTTTGATGTGTGCAGTCCAACGAGTGCTAAGGCACGCAGTGGATATCGTTATGTTCTTACTTCACTGACGATTTGAGTAGATATAGGAGTATTTACTTGATGAATCACAAGGTCTGAAATATTGAAAAGTTCTATTCTATTTGAGAGTGAAGTTCGTCGTAAGAAGAGGATAAACTGTCTATGATATGATCATAGAAATGAATATCTGAGTTACGAGTTTTGGTACGCAGTTAAGACAATGTGGAAATTGTTTTGCAGTTCATGCCACCTGGAACACCATAGTGTGATGATGTGTCTGAACGTCATAGCCACGCCCTATTTGATATGGTGCATACTATGATGTCTCTTATCGAATTACCACTATCGATTATGGGTTATGCATTAGAGACAACCGCATTCACTTTAAATAGGGCACCACGTATTTCCGTTGAGATGGCACAGTATAGACTAAGGTTTAGAGAAATCTAAACTATCGTTTCTTGAAAGTTTGGGGCTGCGATGCTTATGTGAAAAAGGTTTCAGTCTGATAAGCTCGAACCCAAAGCGGATGAAAGCATCTTCATAGGATATCCAAAACAGTCGGATACATCTCCTATCTCAGATCCGGAAGCAAAGTGTTTGTTTCTAGAAACGGATCCTTTCTCTAGGAAAGGTTTCTCTCGAAAGAGTTGAGTGGGAGAGTGGTGGAACTTGATGAGTTTACTGAACCGTCACTTCAACCAGTGTGTAGCAGGGTGCAGGAAGTTGTTCCTGTGGCGCCTACACCAATTGAAATGGAAGCTGATGATAGTAATCATTAGAGCTTCGGATCAAGTTACTACAAACCTCGTAGGTCGACAAAGGTCGTGTACTGCTACAGAGTGGTACGGTAACCCTATCTTGGAGGTCATGTTGTCGAGCAACAATGAACCTACGAGTTATGGAGAAGCAATGGTGGGCCCGGATTCCAACAAATGGCTGGAGGCCATGAAATCCGAGAAAGAATCCATGTGTGAGATCAAAGTGTAGACTTTGGAGGAACTGCTTAATGGTAGTAATACTATTAAGTAAAGATGGATCTTTAAAAGGAAGACAAACGATGATGGTGATAAGTCACTATTAAGAAAAGATCGACTTGTCGCAAAGATGTTTCCGACAAGATCAAATAGTTGACTATGATAAGACTTTCTCACTCGTAGTGATGCTAAAAATCTGTTAGAATTATGTTAGTAGTTGTTGCATTATTTATGAAATATTGCACATAGGATGTCAAAACATTGTTTCCTCGACGGTTTCCTTGAGGGAAGATTGTATGTGATACAACCAGAAGGTTTTGTCGATCCAAAAGATACTAACAAGTATGCAAGCTCCAGCGATCCTTCAATGGACTGGTGCAAGCATCTCGGAGTTGGAATATACACTTTGATGAGATCATCAAGGATTTTGGGTTTGTAGAAGGTTTATGAGAAACTTGTATTTCCAAAGAAGTGAGTGGGAGCGCTATAGAATTTCTGATAAGTATATGTGGTTGACATATTGTTGATCAGAAGTAATGTAGAATTTCTGTAAAGCATACAAGGTTGTTTGAAAGGAGTTTTTCAAAGGAATACCTGGATTGAGCTACCTGAACATTGAGCATCAAGATCTATGGAGATAGATCGAAACGCTTAATAGAAGTTTCAACAAGATGCATGCCTTGTCAAGTTTTTGAAGGAGTTCAAAATAGATTAGCAAAGAAGGAGTTCTTGACTGTGTTGTAAGGTGTGAATTTGAGTAAGACTCAAAACCCGACCACGGCAGAATAAAGAGAATAGACGAAGGTCGTCCTCTATGCCTTAGCCATAGACTCTAAAGTATGCCATGCTGAGTACCGCACCTGATGTGTGCCTTGCAGCAAATCTGTTAAGAGGTACAGAGAGTGATCCTGGATTGAATCACTGATCAGCGGTCAAAGTTATCCTTAGTAACTAATGGACTACGGAAATTTCTCGATTATGGAGGTGGTTAAAGAGTTCGTCGTAAAGGTTTACGTCGATGCAAGCTTTGACACTAATCCGAATAACTATGAGTAGTGAAACGAATTCGTATAGTAGAGTAGATATTTGGAGTATTTCCGAATAGCATGTAGGAGCAACATCTATAAGATGACATAAAGATTTGTAAAGAACACACGGATCTGAAAGTTTCAGAACCGTTGACTAAAACCTCTCTCATGAGCAAGACGTGATCAGACCCCAGAACTATATGGGTGTTGGATTCGTTAGAATCACATGGTGATGTGAACTAGATTATTGACTCTAGTGCAAGTGGGAGACTGTTGGAAATATGCCCTAGAGGCAATAACAAATTAGTTATTGTTATATTTCTTTGTTTGTGATAATCGTTTATTATCCATGCTATAATTGTATTGATTGGAAACACAATACTTGTGTGGATACATAGACAAAACACTGTCCCTAGTAAGCCTCTAGTTGACTAGCTCGTTGATCAAAGATGGTCAAGGTTTCCTGACCATAGGCAAGTGTTGTTACCTGATAACGGGATCACATCATTAGGAGAATCATGTGATGGACTAGACCCAAACTAATAGACATAGCATGTTGATCGTGTCATTTTGTTGCTACTGCTTTCTGCGTGTCAAGTATTTATTCCTATGACCATGAGATCATATAACTCACTGACACCGGAGGAATGCTTTGTGTGTATCAAACGTCACAACGTAACCGGGTGACTGTAAAGATGCTCTACAGGTATCTCCGAAGGTGTCTGTTGAGTTAGTATGGATCAAGACTAGGATTTGTCACTCCGTGTGACGGAGAGGTATCTCGGGGCCCACTCGGTAATGCAACATCACACACAAGCCTTGCAAACAATGTGACTTAGTGTAAGATGCGGGATCTTGTATTACGGAACGAGTAAAGAGAATTGCCGGTAAACGAGATTGAAATAGGTATGCGGATACTGATGATCGAATCTCGGGCAAGTAACATACCGAAGGACAAAGGGAATGAAATACGGGATTATATGAATCCTTGGCACTGAGGTTCAAACGATAAGATCTTCGTAGAATATGTAGGATCCAATATGGGCATCCAGGTCCCGCTGTTGGATATTGACCGAGGAGTCCCTCGGGTCATGTCTACATAGTTCTCGAACCCGCAGGGTCTGCACACTTAAGGTTCGACGTTGTTTTATGCGTATTTGAGTTATATGGTTGGTTACCGAATGTTGTTTGGAGTCCGAGATGAGATCACGAACGTCACGAGGGTTTCCGGAATGGTCCGGAAACGAAGATTGATATATAGGATGACCTCATTTGATTACCGGAAGGTTTTCAAAGTTACCAAGAATGTACCGGGAATGACGAATGGGTTTCGGGAGTTCACCCGGGGGGGGGGGGGGGGCAGCCCACCCCGAGGAAGCCCATAGGCCTTAGGGGTGCCGCACCAGCCCTTAGTGGGCTGGTGGGAAAGCCCAGAGAGGCCCCTACGCAGGAGATAAGAAAATAAAAGAGAAAAAAGGGGGAAGTGGGAAGGAAGGGAAGGACTCCACCTTCCAATCCTAGTTGGACTAGGATTGGAGGAGGAATCCTCCTCCCCCCATCGGCCGAACCCCTTGGGGCCTCTTGAGCCCCAAGGCAAGGCTCCTCCCCTCCCACCTATATATACGGAGGTTTTAGGGCTGATTTGAGACAACTTTTGCCACGACATCCCGACCACATACCTCCACGGTTTTTCCTCTAGATCGCGTTTCTGCGGAGCTCGGGCGGAGCCCTGCTGAGATTAGATCACCACCAACCTCCGGAGCGCTGTCATGCTGCCGGAGAACTCATCTACCTCTCCGTCTCTCTTTCTGGATCAAGAAGGCCGAGATCATCGTCGAGCTATACGTGTGATGAACGCGGAGGTGCCGTCCGTTCGGCACTAGATCGGAGCGGATCGTGGGACGGATCGCGGGACGGTTCGTGGGACGGTTCGCGGGGCGGATCGAGGGACGTGAAGACGTTCCACTACATCAATCGCGTTTATTAACGCTTCTGTTGTGCGATGTATAAGGGTACGTAGATCTGAAATCCCCCTCGTAGATGGACATCACCATGATAGATCTTCGTGCGCGTAGGAAAATTTTCGTTTCCCATGCGACGTTCCCCAACATGACCTTGGTTATCCCTAACCCTAACTCCTTGTGGTTTACTTGTGTTACTTGAGCATACATACATTGCATATTGTTTGTGCTCATTATATTGTGTTGTCTATTTCTTTGTACAAGATTAATCATTCAAGCATACCCTCTATATCCACACGTTCACACTTGCAGCTTTTGATATATCGTGTGCTATAGTGTGATCTAGTATCTTGTGTCATTCACCTACTCGTCGTGTGATATAGCTCAAGTAAGTTTGTATAACTTACTTGTCCTTGTTAGTAACCGTGTTGTGTCTATCTTGGTAGATCGTGTTGTTGGTGCACGTTGCGGTGCCTATTGCATTTAGGATTTGTGCTTGAAAAGTATCCTCTTAGTTTATTTCCGCATCAGGTTTAAGACAAATCCGAAGAAGTTTTTAAATAGCCTATTCACCCCCCTCTAGGAGTCATCGTGGTCCTTTCAATTGGTATCAGAGCAAGGTCTCTCTTTAATTAGGTTTCACGACCTAGAGAGTATCGATGTCGACTATTGGACTAGTGCACAATGACACCTTTGACTTTGATGGCACAAATTATACCCTATGGAGAATTCGTATGCTCCATCACTTTCAGGCCATGGGCCCAAATACTTTATGAATTGTTCTTGTAGGGATTGCCGACAAAAAGGATGATGCATCTTCATCTACTAATGAAATGTATCTTGATTGTGAGGCTTTTCTTGCCATTCATCGAACCATAAGTCCTGAAGTGTTTAAGTCTATCTCGCCTTGCAAGTCAGCTCATGAAGTTAGGACTGAACTTGAAGATATATATGGTGGGTCCAATCTTGATGAAGACGATATTATGATGAAGCAGTTGGTGCATGAGCTCTTCACTCTTTTCGATCATAAAGAGTCCACCACTACTTCCATATCCGATTGCTTGCACACCTCAGCATCTTCAATCTCACAAGGTAATGACATGGTGAGTGAAGAAATATATGTTGATGAAAATGTCATAGCATCTATGGACACAAGCATATCTAGCACCACACATAGTGTAAATTATTGTGCTGATAGGTCATGCATTTCACCTAAAGATCCCTCGACAAATGTATGTGGTGATATGCCCGCTTTCCCGTGTCCTCTTGATCAAAATATCTTGTTTCTCCCTATTTGCTCTATGACTAATCATTTAGGGGAAATCAAGAAATATGAAGTACTTTTGACTAATGAAGAATCTGATTCACCAAAAGAATCATCATCAACTCCTCCAGTTCACATGTGCCTCATGGCAAGAGGTAATAATGAGGTATCATCTTCCCTGTGCAATAACGATGATATTTGCGATGAGGATGATGATGATGACTTGACTGAAAATATATATGTGATCAGTAAAATTCTTCATAAAGCTAAAAATAACGCTCTTCAAATATTCCAAGATCTTCTTGCTTACTTTGAAAATTGTAATGATTCACTTAATCATGAACAAGCTAAAAGTGAACAACTTGAACATGAACTTGAGAAGAGTCATCAAGCATGTAGAGACTTAAGATCTTCAAAAGGAGAGATTGAAGTTGCTCATGATAAACTTAAAAAGGATTTTGAGGTCCTTCTCCTTGAATGCAATAATGTCAAGGGAGAGCTCATCAAAACCTCTAAGATCTATGAGGAGCTTCAATCTACTCATGAGACGTCTCTATTTGCTACTTACTCCTCTCATATTGTTGATGATACTTGTACATCTAACTCTACCTCATTTGAAGTATCAACATTGAAGGAGAATGTTGAGCTACGTGCTCAACTTGATTTACTAACTAGCAATAATGGGAAGTTGGAAGAAAACCATGTAATGCTCACAAGGTCTCATGCCAATCTTCTAACATCCCATAATGTGCAAAAGTTAGCTCATGAGGCCATCATCACCAAGGTAACATCAAGTGAGACTCATGTGGACAATGGCACTACTTCTAGTCAAAGTACTATATTTCCATGTGCTAGTCCTCGTAATTCATCTACTCATAATGTTGCTACCTCGTGTGATGAATTACTTTCCTTGCCTTGTTGCTCTAACTTTGAAGCTTACACTTCCTCTAGTACTTGCGTTGATACTAACCGTGCAGAGGAAATCGAAGAGCTCAAGGCCCAAGTCACCTCTTTGAAGAAAGACTTGGAACAGTGTCATCAAGGGATGTCCACACTCAATAACGTCCTGTGTGAGCAAACATCTCCGAATGAAAAAAATGATGTTGGAGTAAACTCAAACAAGAACAAGAGGGGCCTAGAACAAGTCAAGAATTCGGCCAAAATCATTTGCTTCAAGTGCAAAGTTAAAGGGCACCATGTTAGATCTTGCCCTCTAAAGACGAAGTCTCAAAGTCACAAGCAACAAGGGAAGCGGCCACAAACTCAATCACATACTCAGCTACAAGTTGAAGGAAGGCCTCTTCCCAATAAGACCCAAGCCAACACTCCCCGAGGTGAGAAATCAATTGGGAAGAAAGCAAAGGGTAGATGTTGCTACTTATGTCGTGAGAAGGGTCACGTCGCTTCGTCTTGCACGAGAGGTAACTTATCCAACCCAATCACTATTGATGATATCTATTCCCTTAGGAAGGATAAGGTTGGCCATGTGTTTGCCAAGTTTGTTGGTACTCAAAATGGTGTCAAGAAAAGAACCATTTGGGTTGCCAAGCCTATTGTGACTAACCTCTTAGGACCCAACGTAGTTGGGGACCAACAAGCTCAAACTTGATCAATAGGTGACTTCATTGGAGACTTGGATACACAATGAAGATTTGAGGACTCTTCATCATTTGTATTATCTCAAGCCAAGTCATTTGGATTATCAAGCTCATATCCCATATCCAATGTGCCTCTTTGCGGTAACTTGTACTTAAATTGTTTACATTGAAAGTTGACTGCCCCACTCCTTCTCATGTCTAGGTTTGGTACCTAGCATGTACTTTGGCATGTTGCGCCTACTAGTATGATTGTTATGTGTTATCTATCATGTGTAGGTCGTTATGTATGCCATATAGTTGTGTGTAGTCCTGATCATTACTTGCATCCTAGTTGCACCGTTGTGTGTGTCTTTTGAGACGTTAATAGCTCATCACATTAAGGGGGAGTGTTCTGCTCTACGCACATCACTAACCCAAAATGTGTATATATGTATTGGACTCCATCTAGTATCCATGGTGCAAGATTATCCAATCATTTCGTTGGATGTCAAAGCCATCCGAAGTTCAAATTAGCATCCACTTATCAGCTTAGTTGGATGATTGATTGCCTTGTATGATAAATACATGGATTATCACATTAAGGGAGTGTGATATGCTTTGTGCACGTCACAACCCTTGGTAAGATAAACATCCGATGTATGCCACTCAGAATCTACCACATGGGGTTATTCTATAACTGTGTGGCTTGTCGTGCTCCACGTCACTTAATTCGTATAATAACCCTTTTGGTGTTTAAATCCCTTAGATGTGCGTGAGTATGACATTCTACTACACCTATACTCATGGCTTAGTCGATAGATCATACTTGAAGGAAGGGCATATATGATGCAAGCCTTTCAAATTATTTCTCTACACTATGATCTAGCTAATTGGGATGTTAATGTATGGTATCTAAACATTATGCTTATGGCTAAACTCCCATATCACACTTGTGTGAGTATAAAACGATATGTGTGCTCGTTTGGCATCTACCACCACTGATAATTCCAAATACCATTGTGTTCACTCACACATGGTATCTCTTGCTTGGTAGTGTTTTCATGGTCATCCTATTTCGGCCTTTCCTCTATTTGACCTACATAACTTGCCGAGAAATTCATGTGTCTTCCGGTAATCTCCCATGCATGTGTTTGAGGTTGTATTATTTACTTTATAATGCTGTGGGAGTTATAATCGTATTACCTACACTGATATATCTACTGGAGTGAGACATGCATGTAAGTTTATGCAAAATGCATACCTTACATGGTTTGATGCTTTGACCGGTTCATGTGTTGAACTTGGGGTGCTATCATATGTTGATTTGTCACCATGATCCATCTTGGACAACATGAATGTTCCGTAATTAACAGTTATGTCTTCATTTGTCCAATTTGTATATTCTTGGTTTTTGATAGGCTTGTGTAGGCATATCTACTATGTGTAGATTCACATGCCTTGTCTATCGTATATTTGATCCAATATATGTATATGGTAAATCTGACATATCCATTAAAAGGTTAAGGTGTGCATGAAAGTAAAAGTTATATCTATGAGCACATAATTAAGTGACTTTACCCTATATATATGGTAGTTGGACTAACTACTTCGGATCCAATGAGTTTGGGGACCATATTGTACTTGAATGGTGGTTTAGGTACTTTGGAGAAGCATTGCTATCTTGACTTATTCTCAGAAGAAGTTGGTGGTGCTGGTCACGAAGAAATTAGAGTCAAGGCAGGAGTCCGCTACTTCTACGCCATATCAATGCTTTTCGGTAACAAGTATTTACTTCATGCATGTATAACATTAGAGTCAACCCTGTATTGATTGCATCATCGCATGAACATAATACTTTTTCCACTGTGTAATTTCCTGCATGTCCTTGTCAATCACACTGATGAAATGCTTAGTGTTGGTGCTCTCTTAGCTCTTCATGGTCATATGTATGAGACAAATTTGTGCCATGGCCCTTGTGTCATGTGCCTTGTTCTTATAATAGGTTAACATGTGCATAACACTATGCACTCATGCGTCTGACCGTATTTTGGACCCACACTTATCATAGTAATCGAGTTAGAAGATTTACAGCATACCATGTCCAAAATATGTTAGTTGAGAGGCTCTTGGTTGCTACACACGCAAAAATGTTCCTTATCACTTCACCATCATGAGCATGACAGAAAAATGCTTAAGTGTCCCTGTCTCGATGTAGCACTTGAACTTGGTGGTTAAACTGTAGGAATTATGCCCTAGAGGCAATAATAAATATAGTTATTATTATAATTCCTGTATCAAGATAATCGTTTATTATCCATGCTATAATTGTATTGAATGAAGACTCATTTACATGTGTGGATACATAGACAAAACACCGTCCCTAGCAAGCCTCTAGTTGGCTAGCCAATTGATCAAAGATATTCATTGTCTTCTGATTATGAACAAGGTGTTGTTGCTTGATAACTGGATCACGTCATTAGGAGAATCACGTGATGGACTAGACCCAAACTAATAGACGTAGCATGTTGATCGTGTCATTTTGTTGCTACTGTTTTCTGCGTGTCAAGTATTTATTCCTATGACCATGAGATCATATAACTCACTGACACCGGAGGAATGCTTTATGTGTATCAAACGTCGCAACGTAACTGGGTGACTATAAAGATGCTCTACAGGTATCTCCGAAGGTGTTAGTTGAGTTAGTATGGATCAAGACTGGGATTTGTCACTCCGTGTGACGGAGAGGTATCTCGGGCCCCACTGTGTTGGGGATATTGCTTATTAAGTGACCCGCCCAATATGGGCCAGGTTACTGGTAAGGCGATTCATCCTTTGGGCTATTTGGGCCTCAGCCTGGGCGGTTCAAGGCCGCGGGATGGTTATGATTTATGGAAGGTCTTTGGGTTTTGCAAGACGGCGACTTAGAGACCGCGGTGGTCACGATCTGTAAGGAGAAAGGGACTCTTGTAAACCCTAAGGCCTCGACCTATATATAAAGGCGAGCCTGAAGGGGAAGGGACAGGTTAGAAAACCATCGAGTGCTAGGATAGGCGAGTTACGCCTCCCTTGTAATTGAATCCACATCAATACACATAAGCAGGACGTAGGCTATTACCTCCTCTCGAGGGGCCGAACCTGGGTAAACCGCCGTGTTCCTCCTGTTCAAACCCTTTGAGTCGCCACCAAGGTGCGATGGCTCCCGTACTAAATCCTTTCACGAGGACATCTGCCGTGACAAAACCACGACAGTTGGCGCCCACCGTGTGGCCTACGCACGGTGGAGTTGAGTTCTCAAAGGGAGCCCTACCAGGGTTTGGGAGTTATGCGACGGCGCTCATGACTCGGAGCCGACGCGGCATAACCTACATCGACAACCAACGATGGGGACCTGAAGCGAATTCTCTCGAATGAGGCTACAGGGTCCCCTTCGGCAAGATCAACGTCTTCATCGGCATGATCGGATCATCTGTTCCTGAGCCGGACATCTCCACCGACATCGTCGAGCCGGCCAGGTACGTCCGCCCAGTCATAACACGGAATCTGACCCGCCCGGTCTTTGTGGGGTTCACGCAGGGGTCGGAGGAGCCAGAGCACGCGGCGGCTCAGGAAGTTACCCCGGCCAACTCTGACGATGAGTCGTCCATGGGCGATTCAGATTCCATCCAGTCCCCCCACGGAGACGGTCTCGGAGGCTTGTCATTGGCCACGGATCCGGAAATCCTTGATCGAACCTGCCGCCAGATCGCCATCTACATGGCCGGGGCGACTCAACCCGCACAGAACCCCACCGGAGGCGATGGGACCGGCGGGACGTCCAGAAGTGCGTCCGCAGTCCTGGTGGATTTAGCGGCAGAAATCACTAGACTAATGTCAACTCCCCTCACGCCAGAGAACCAAGAAGAGATAAATGCAGAGTTAGCAAAGCTGAGGGAGGCGGTGGCAAAGGCCCATCAGGATGCGGAGACGGAGTCCGCCAGGATGGAGACTCGACAAGCCCAGATCACGGTCGAAAGAATGCGATTGAACACAGACAACTGGCGGCTCGAAAGACAGCAGCGCGCGTCCGACACCGTCCATCAGCGGAGACACCAGGGCCGCCTACCCCATGACCTCAACCCGGCCCGCCTGTTCGACACTCCTCGAACCCCTGGGACGGGGGCCGCCCCGGCGGGAGGGCTGGGCCGCCCGCCTAACCCACCGGTTCCGCCGACTGAGGGTCAAATTCCCCGTTTTCGGACCCCTCAAGGCCACTTCTCCAACCCGGTGGATAACGTGCTTGCCGCGACTCGCCATTTGGAGTCTCTTCCGATTCACGGCAACACCCCAGCTGAGATTGAAGCAAGGAACGCCATCGAGATGTTAAAAACGGCGGTGGTTCAAAACGCGCAGTTCTCACACAGCCTCGAGAGATTGCACTCCACCCCTCAGGCGAGCTACACCAGGAGTAGGCCGGAGGATCAGCCAACCGTAAACAGTGGCCCGCGACACTTCCCGCAGGATAACCCGCCCGAGCGGAACCCGCCGGGCAGAGATCTCCCTAACATTCAAGGTGCCCAGGCCCCCCTCATAGGGACCGGAGGGCGAGTTGGGGTACCGTGCTTGTCCCTAGCCCTTCGGAACGAAAGAATGCCCAAGGATTTCAAAGGACCAAGAAAGGTGCCTAATTACACACCAGATCTCGAACCAACATCATGGATCGAGGGCTATGAGATTGCCATGGACATGCTCGACGTAAATGAGGCGGTTTGCGCCAGATATTTCACCATGATGCTCGAGGGATCGGCGCGCACTTGGCTGAAAAACTTACCTCCCAACTCTATCCAGTCCTGGGCCGAGCTGAAAGAGCGTTTCATCAAAAACTTCCGGGGCACCTGTAAATGACCAATGACGATCGTGGACTTACAACACTGCGTACAACGCCCGGATGAGTCGGCACACCATTGGTCACGGCGGGTCGCAGAAATTATTCATTCATCAGACGGCATCACGGCAGCACAAGCGATGCTTATCCTCGAGCACAACTGCCACTACGAGCCGTTGGTCCAGAAACTGGGGCGACTCAAACGGAAAGTTCAGGACATGGGCGAGCTGATGGACACGCTCACTAGGTACGCCGAGGCCGATGATACCAAGGATCCCGACGAGGATGGTAAGGGTAACTCACCCAAGAAGGGCGATTCAACAAAAAATCACACCCGCTTCCAGGGCCGCAACCGTCACAATCACGGGACCAACGGCAAGCGCAGGCCATAGGAGGAGCCCTCGGATTTGGTTGCCAACACCAACGCCAATGACGACAAAAAGAAGAATCGAGGTTTCAGTGGGAAAAGGCCGCGTAATTATGAAGAGCTACTCAAAGGCCCTTGCCCGCACCACGCCACGGCTGACGGCCCGGCGGGCCACTCTTGGGAGAATTGTTTCGTGATGCGAGAATTTCGGGCGGAGGCAATCAAGAAGAGCCAAAACGAAGACCCAAACCGGCGCCAGGACCAACTCGCCGTGCCCAACCAAAGGCAGAACCCCTTTGGCGGCTTTCCCGAACAGGGGGTCCAGGGAGGCCCGCAGCCAGGCGGCGGCCAGTACCCGGTGCACCACCAACGGTGGTACAACCCACCGGGAGTCTTCCAGGAGCCGCCCCCAGAGGGGGCTCCACAGGACCAGGATGACAACGGGGGCTTCCGCGACAATCCTAAACAGCTAAGTAATGGGCAGTACCATGTTTTCACCACTAATGCTTGCAAGCGTGATAAAAAGGTGAATCACCGGGCGTACAGCGTAATTGAGCCGGCGATTCCCAGATATCTCCACTGGTCCGAACAGACCATAACATGGAGCAGAGAGGATCACCCGCCGAGAATAGATAACCCGGGCGACCTGGCGTTAGTCGTGGCTCCCCAAGTGGGGGGTTACACCCTGTCGAAAGTACTAATGGATGGCGGCAGCAGCATTAATATCCTATACTTTGACACCTTTCGGAGGATGAATCTATTGGAGAAAGACTTGATGCCTTCAACCACGGTTTTCCACGGCATTGTCCCGGGCAAATCGGCTTATCCCATAGGCCGGGTCAGGCTTTCAGTAGCGTTTGGAACTACGCAGAATTACAGGTCAGAGTCTCTGATCTTCGAGGTGGTCAAACTAAAAAGCCCGTACCATGCGCTATTCGGGCGACCGGCTTACGCTCGCTTCATGGCCCGCCCGTGCTACGTCTACCTCAAGCTCAAAATGCCTGGTCCTAAAGGACCCATCACGATTGACGGAGATAGAAGAATCGCAAAGGAGTGTGAGGAAGGGGACGCGGCTTATGCGGAAGTCGCCTGTGCGGCGGAAGAGCTCAAACACCATCGGGCCAATGTTGACCCGGCAGACATGTCGCCACTCAAGAAGCCGACTACAGATTCCGAGTCGCCCCTCAAGTTCAAACCGACGGATGACACTAAGACAGTCAATTTCGTCCCTGGCGATTCATCCAAGCAGTTCACCATTGGGACGGGTCTGGACCCCAAATAGGAAAGCGCGCTCATCGAATTCATCCGTGAGAATCGGGACATCTTCGCATGGAAGCCCTCTGACATGCCGGGTGTACCGAGAGAATTCGCTGAGCACCATCTTAATATTGACCCAAAATGCAAACCGATCCAACAGTACCTTCGCAGATTTAACGAGGAGCGACGGAAGGCGATTGGAGAAGAAGTCGCCCGTCTTTTAGCCGCCGGGTTCATCGTGGAAGTCTTTCACCCCAAATGGCTGGCTAACCCGGTGTTAGTACTCAAGAAGAATGGCACTTTCCGTATGTGTATTGACTATACGGACCTCAACAGAGCTTGTACCAAAGATCCTTTCACTCTTCCCCGCATCGACCAAATCATTGACTCGGTGGCGGGATGCGAACGATTGTGCTTTTTGGACGCCTATTCAGGTTATCACCAGATCAAAATGGCCGTGGAAGATCAGGAGAAGACGGACTTCATAATCCCCTTCGGGGCCTTTTGCTATGTGTCCATGCCGTTCGGACTCAAGAGCGCAGGGGCGACTTATCAACGTTGCATCCAGAATTGTCTTCATAACCAAATTGGCCGCAACGTCCATGCCTACGTTGACGACATTGTCATCAAGACCCGCTGGGGGGAGACACTTTTGGAAGACCTTAAGGAAACCTTCGATAATTTACGAGTATATCAGATGAAGTTGAATCCTACCAAGTGCGTTTTTGGCGTACCTGCTGGGAAATTGCTGGGTTTCTTGGTATCGGAGCACGGCATCGAGGCTAACCCAGACAAAATTGAAGCGGTTACCTCTCTTGGGAAGCCGACGAACGTTAATCAAGTTCAGCGGCTAGCGGGCCGCATTGCGGCTCTAAGTCGTTTTGTGAGCCGCCTTGGGGAAAAGGCGATTCCTCTTTACCAATTGTTGAGGAAATCCGAACGATTCGTATGGACAGATGAGGCAGACGAGGCGCTTCAGGCCTTGAAACGTCAATTGGTTAACCCGCCGGTCTTGGCAGCCCCAACTGAAAAGGAACCCATGCTCCTGTATATCGCGGCAAATTCTAAAGCGGTCAGCGTGGCTGCGGTCGTGGAAAGACAGGAGGAAGGAAAGGAATACCCGGTGCAACGTCCGGTATATTTTATCAGTGAGGTGTTAACTCTTTCCAAACAGCGATATCCGCATTGGCAGAAACTAGTCTATGGGGTGTTCATGGCGAGTCGAAACCTTAAACATTATTTCCAGGAGCACCCGATCACTGTGGTTAGTTCCTCCCCCCTCGGTGACGTCATCCAAAATCGGGAGGCAACAGGGCGAATCGCCAAATGGGCAATAGAGCTTGGGTCTCAGAACATACAATATACCCCCCGCACAGCCATCAAGTCCAAGGCACTGGTTGATTTCGTTAACGATTGGACGGAACTTCAAGCTCCGGAAGATCGGCCTGACCTTACATATTGGACTATTTACTTTGACGGATCCAGGCAGTTGGAGGGCTCGGGGGCTGGTGTGGTGTTGATATCCCCTCAAGGAGATAAGTTCTGCTATGTTCTCCGGCTCATGTTCCCCTGCACAAATAATGCGGCAGAATATGAAGCTCTGCTTCACGGCTTGCGACTGGCAAAAGAGATGAACCTAACCCGAGTCAGATGCTTTGGGGATTCAGATTTGGTGGCGCAACAGGTTTCGGGTACCTGGGACTCTCGGGATCCTATGATGGCGGCTTACAGGCGAGCTGTATCTGATGTGGCAGGCTATTTTCATGGGTACCAGGTGGATCATATTGATCGGCGACTCAACGAAGCAGCCGATGCCCTTTCGCGACTCGGCTCACAGAGAAAACCGGTCCCCCCTAATGTCTTTTTGGATATCTTGCATAAACCGTCTGTGACTACACCCACGGAGGAGGAATTGGCGATACCAGATCCCGAGTCTCAGCTGGTGGCGGCTCTCCATGTCACTCCGGATTGGGCTCTTCCTTATTTGGCTTATCTCGTTCGCGGCGAGTTACCCACCGACGAAGTTGTGGCTCACCAGATCGTTCGACGTAGCAAATCCATGGTCATTATTAATGGCGAGTTATATAAACGGAGTGCTTCTGGGGTCTTTCAGCGGTGTGTTTCCTCCGAGGAAGGATGCGTAATCCTAAATGACATTCATTCTGGAGACTGCGGGCATCACGCCGGGTCACGTTCTTTGGTATCAAAGGCTTCTCGACATGGTTTCTTCTGGTTGACGGCTCATGCGGATGCAGAAGACATAGTAGGGCGGTGCGAGGGGTGCCGACGGTATGGGAGACAGGCTCATGTGCCGGCTCAAGAATTGAGGATGATTCCCATTACTTGGCCTTTTGCGGTCTGGGGGCTAGACATGGTCGGCCCCTTTAAGATGTCCTCTAACAAGAAAACTCACTTATTGGTGGCGGTTGATAAATTCACTAAATGGGTTGAGGCAGAACCTGTTGGAGCTTGCGATGCGGAGACCGCGGTTAAATTTCTGAAAAAGCTGATTTTCCGTTTTGGATATCCACACAGTATTATCACGGACAATGGTACTAACTTGTCCCAAGGAGCGATGTTGGATTTTTGTCGCCGTGAACATATCCGGCTTGATATTTCGGCAGTTGCTCACCCGCAGTCCAACGGGCAAGCAGAGCGGGCGAATCAAGAAGTCTTACGAGGGATTAAACCTCGCCTCATGGTTCCCCTGGAAAGGACTCCAGGGTGTTGGGTTGAAGAATTACCTTCGGTATTGTGGAGCATCCGGACCACCCCGAATCGATCCACAGGGTTCACTCCTTTCTTTTTGGTCTATGGAGCAGAAGCTGTCCTTCCCACTGACATAAGACACGATTCTATTAGAGTCGCCGCATATGTGGAACAAGATAATGAGTTGGCGCGTCAGGATTCCTTGGATGCCTTGGAAGAGGCGTGCGACCTAGCTGCGGCTCGTTCGGCTATCTATCAGCAGGATCTGCGGCGTTATCATAGTCGCCGGGTTAAGAGTCGGGCTTTTCAGGAGGGCGACTTGGTACTTCGTCTGATACAAGATCGGGCAGGCATGCACAAGCTCTCGCCTCCTTGGGAAGGGCCTTTCGTTGTCAGCAAGAACCTCCGCAATGGCTCTTACTACTTGATGGATCTTCGGCCTAATCGACCGACTACAGAGGCTGAGTCAACTCGCCCCTGGAATATTGCTCATTTGCGGCCTTACTACACTTGAGTTCTTAAAACTCCATGCTTTGTAAGTTTTTCAGTTTCACTATGAAGTAATAAAATGTTCTCCGACTTGGGGGCTTTTTCTTTAAAAAAGAAAATAAGACTTGTGTCATCCTGTTGCGACCTTATGAGCCGACGAAACCTGCATTTAGGGTGGGTGCACGAGCTTTTTGACTCGCCTCCCCCTGTCGCGACCTTATGAGCCGACGAAACCTGCATTTAGGGTGGGTGCACGAGCTTTCTGACTCGCCTCCCCCTGTCGCGACCGTATGAGCCGACGAAACCTGCATTTAGGGTGGGTGCACGAGCTTTCTGACTCGCCTCCCCCTGTCGCGACCGTATGAGCCGACGAAATTACTCTTATTATGGTTTAATCTTGAAGGTTTTTTATCCTTTCTGCATGTTTGCCGAAACTATTTGTAGTTCTTTTGTTTTCACAGATAATGTGGTCAAAGCTTCATTCTTGGCGGATTAAGCATTGTAGAAGATTCTTATAAGGGCGGACCAAATATTTCAAACCGCCTCAAAAAGTGGTATAAGGATTTTTTCTTGCAGAAGATGTCATCAAAAGATAGTACTGACTATTACATGGCTCGCGGGCCAAATTCAAGAAAAGTCTACTCCGCTAAGTCCTGGCGTGAGCTCTGACCAGCTTCGATTTGTAAATCGCCCAAGACCCAATTGCACCTGGTCAAAGAAGAAAAATCGTCTTCATCGGTCAAGATTGATGCCAAGTCCGTTTCCCAGTCGAAAGGATTCTTGGGTCGCCGAGGAATTAGGTTGGACACCACGAAAGTTGGCGGGCTGACTTTCTTATTCTTACTGTCATAAGCCGCCTGATACTTCGTTAAATCAAGACTTGCGGCGAGTTGAGTTGCAGCCAACCGAGAATCCTTGACAACTTTCTGGTAATCCTCTTCAACGAATTCCGATCCATCGTCTTTATGCTGAGGGAAGCCACCGGCTACTTCTTCCAAATTAATCTCCGGGGCATACGCTAAGCAGCGACTCAGGGCCGTTAGGATGCCTTTCCGGGCGGCTGACCGAGTTAACTTGCCAATCTGGGGAGGAAGCGTGGACAGACATCCAAGTACCTTCTTGATGGAAGTAATAGGCTCTTTTGCACCCATTACAGCTTTGACGGTCAACACACTGCCTGTGTACAGTTGCTCTGTCAGCGTATAAATCGCCTTCAGCATCAACACACAGTCTTCTTGCAGGTTGGCGACTCTTGGACTTGGAATTTGATAACCGGTAACTTAACGTCAGAAATTTGGCCCAAAGGAGGGGACAAGGTTGGAGATTTAGGTAAGACTTACCAAAGATAGCCTGCGTCATGTTAGAGATGTGACGTTTTAAGCCGGATAACTCCTGTTGAACAGTCGCCAGCTTCGCTTCAGCCTTCTCTGCTCTCTTCAAAGCAGCGTTTTGGTCAGCTCGAGTTTTTTCTAACTCGGTTTTGAGTTTTTCCCGTTCGACTAGAACCAATTTATACTTATCTTCTGATTGGGTTCGGGCGTCTTGTTGTTCAGCTAAGTTTCTCCTTAAATCGCCCAGCGCCAGTTCGGTCTGAGCAAGGTTTTCCTATTGAAAGTTTAAAATAAAGACAAGTCTCAGAATTATTGCAAAGCAATACCCCTTACACTTGGGGGCTAATGTATAATTTCTTAGGACAAATTATACAAAAATCAAGACCCGGCTCATCTTTTATTGATGACTCGGCCCTTGGGGGTTACTGGTCGCGAAGCTATTCTAAATTTTTAAAGACCCGGCTCATCTTTTTACTGATGACCCAGCCCTTGGGGGTTACTGGGGATAGTATAAAGTATAAAGTTTACCTCATGTTTGTTGTTTAACATCTTTAGCAGATTTTTCTCCATCTCATAGCTCGCTTCCAGGCGACTTGCGAAGCCAGAACAGAGTTCTTTAAACTCCAAATTTGCATAGTCGGAAAGCTTCGCCTTGGAGAGCCCAGACTCGGGGATTGCTTGAGAAGAGGATGCTACGTGTTTGGACAGAACTGTTGCCGCCGGCTTGGAAAAGCCGGAACCAGTAATGACTACAGCATCTGGGTCATCCGCTGTCGTCAATACGTTCGGCGATTTAGGGGCATCCGCTGTTCCTTTCGGCGACTCAGGAAGATCCACTTGAATTGCCGGCTCAGCTTGACCCGGATCCTCTTGAGTCGGAGTTGATCTCCTTGGAAGTTCGGAAGTTGCATCAGGGATTGATCCACTGGTTTTCCTTTTTTTGGCTTGTGCCCTAACAAAAGGAGATAAGCGTATTAAGGAATTGAAAAGATCATTATTCTCAAAAGTCAAGGCAAAAGACTTACCCCGGAACTCGAATCATTGGTGGAAGTGTTGACATCACTGAGTCGCCGGAAGTGGGGGGAGAATTCTGCAGGAATTATACATCAATAATACAGGCGGGTTACAGATGTAATCCAAAGCAGCACGAACAATGGTCGCTCATATAAAAAAAAGGGGGTACCTCGCTTGGTTTTCTTTTGTTTGTTGCCAGCAAACCAGATATCAGATCGCCAGAGTGACTTCGTGTCTTCCGGTTTGAGGCGTGCTGTGTTTTCTTCAGTAAGAAATTTGGGTCCAAATGGGCATTTGGATGTGAGAAGGGGACTTTCCCACATATTCGCCGGGCCGGCTTAGGTGGAGAAGGAGATGAATCGGAGGAAACAGAAATTACCTCAACAGAGTCTTCTTGGCTTTCGTTATCTTCATTCTATTACCAGAAGAGTGAGAGATATAAATAAAAGGTCAAAAGTAATAGGTGGCGAGTGAAAAAGAGGACGGATTGGTACCTCTGAAAGTGTGTCGCCGACTTGAGATTCGTCGACTTCAGATGGCTCAGCCGCAGCAGATTTACCTTTGCCCTTGTTCTTCTTAGAAGGCGGCTTAGCAGTTTTCATGGCTTGCTTTTTAGGTCTCCTGGACCAGAACTTGTCACCTTTCTGGAAAGGTATATGGTATGAAGTCATGATGGCAATAAAACAGAAGGAATAAAAATCAAGGGCGGGTCAGCTTTGGTTACCTTGGGCGCCGGGTTAATCTTGCAGAAGGGCTTAAGGCCGATTTGGCCGCACTTTCCTGCGGGCTCGCCGGTCAGCTTTTTGATAATGGCAACAATGTCTTTCTCTGTTAATGCTGTGTGAAAGTAGCATTGGGGATGATCCAGAGTGCCGTCAAATTCACACATTAGACCATCTCGGCGGCTCAGAGGAAGAATCCGCCATTCAACCCAGCAGCGGATCAAGTCAACTCCGGTAAGACCATTGTTTGTGAGGGATCTCAGTTCAGATAATATTGGGATGAACTCCGACTCTTCTTCCTCGGTGAGCTTGTCGGGGAGCTTGAAGTTAGCCGGAAGGCGGGTTGGCCTGTAGCCCAGAAGCTTGTTCTCACCAGCAGGGGACGTTTCTTGACAATAAAACCAAGATTCACCCCAGCCCTTGGGATGGCTAGGCATGATGAGTGAAGGAAACAGACTATCCCTACGGCGCTGGACGTTGACACCGCCCAGTTCCAAACTGGGGCCGTTGTGGAATTCCGTCTGGCGATTCAGATGGAAAAAGTGCCAGAATAAAGGAACGGAAGGCTCGATCCACAGATAAGCTTCGCAAAGGACTTGGAACTGGCTCAAGTTGCTTATGGAATTGGGTCCCAAATCCTGGAGTTGGACGTTCATGAAGGTCAAAGCGTCCCTAAGAAATTTGGATCCGGGCGGCTTAAAACCCCGTTCCAAGTGTTCCACAAAGACTACTATTTCCCCTTATTTGGGGTTGGGGAGATCTTCTCCCAACCCGGTGCGCCATCCAATGACATCTTGAGGATCCAAACAGCCCGCTTTTACGTAATTATATAAGACAACATCATCAACTTTGGTAGGAAGCCAATCGCTCTTGAAAACGGCGCCCATGCTACAAGTAGGTAGAAGTGTGAGGTTATATGTCTTGGACATCTATTATATGAATCGGGATCGGTTCATGTTAACCCGCCAGACTAATAGGCCGGGTTGGGTTGCTATGGCGACTTATGGAAGTGGAGTCATTTCCCAAAGACTATATTTCTGTGGATGGTAAGGTTTATTCGTTCCAAAGCACTAAGGGGGGGGGGGGGATGAAGGCTACAAACATATTCCTCGCGAATAGTAAATGAGGTATAGATCTACCGAGCAGATATAAAAGCTTACGAATATAGCTGAGCACGAACAATTTACTATCAGGTGATGCTCCTCGTTTGGAGAAGACATTGTGTTCAAAAATTCGCAAGTACAGCAGATGATTAAAATTATTCGAGGCACTGGCTATCCTATCGTGCTCGGACTAATCGATTCAAGGGGAATGAACAGCTGTGAGCGGAAAGCTTCGAAGCTACGGCAATGGTGGAAATACGAGCGAGGAATAAACCTACTTCTAAGAAGGTTAATGGAGGCCTAACCTGATGTTCTTAAATCAGAGAAGACCGGCGGTGGCGGAGATCGCTGGAGAAGCGCGGGGGTCCCGACGAACGAAGAGGCCTTCGGCGGCGGCGGAGCTCGGGACGAGCAACGAGGTTGCCGGTGATGATGCGATGGACAATGACGGCGGACGGATCGACCGAGGTGCGAAGCTTGACGACGGCGACGGCTTGCGGGCGACACTGAAGCTCCTCGAAACGGGGGCGGAAGTTGCGGCCGGCGGCGGAGCCCTCGGGAAGCGATGCGGTCTTTTGCTGCGATGATGGGGGGGACTGACGAGACTGGTAGGTGGCCAGCGCCAGCCCTGTCCCCTCCGCCTATTTATCAGGACGAGCGCTGGAATCGAGGCGCCGTGAGCGGGAACCGTTGGGGAATAAAAGATTCACCATGATGACGTCCGAAAATTTTGGGATAATGATGCACTCAAAGATCCGTTGGGTTTATGTTAAGTTTCCCAAAGATCGAGGGATAAGGAAGATGCCGACGGGAAATGGATTGGCGACTCAAAGATTTTTCCGGTACCGGATGGCGAGTTAAAATTTCTGACGTATGGAGGAAAACGAAGGAGTGAATCACCTTCGACTAAAGCGGAAGCATTGGCATGAAAATTCAAGTCAATTTGGGGCCTAATGTTGGGGATATTGCTTATTAAGTGACCCGCCCAATATGGGCCGGGTTACTGGTAAGGCGATTCATCCTTTGGGCTATTTGGGCCTTAGCCTGGGCGGTTCAAGGCCGCGGGATGGTTATGATTTATGGAAGGTCTTTGGGTTTTGCAAGACGGCGACTTAGAGACAGCGGTGGTCATGATCTGTAAGGAGAAAGGGACTCTTGTAAACCCTAAGGCCTCGACCTATATATAAAGGCGAGCCTGAAGGGGAAGGGACAGGTTAGAAAACCATCGAGTGCTAGGATAGGCGAGTTACGCCTCCCTTGTAATTGAATCCACATCAATACACATAAGCAGGACGTAGGCTATTACCTCCTCTCGAGGGGCCGAACCTGGGTAAACCGCCGTGTTCCTCCTGTTCAAACCCTTTGAGTCGCCACCAAGGTGCGATGGCTCCCGTACTAAGTCCTTTCATGAGGACATCTGCCGTGACAAAACCACGACACACTCGGTAATACAACATCACACACAAGCCTTGCAAGCAATGTGACTTAGTGTAAGTTGCGGGATCTTGTATTACGGAACGAGTAAAGAGACTTGCCAGTAAACGAGATTGAAATAGGTATGCGGATATTGACGATCGAATCTCGGGCAAGTAACATACCGAAGGACAAAGGGAATGACATACGGGATTATATGAATCCTTGGCACTGAGGTTCAAACGATAAGATCTTCGTAGAATATGTAGGATCCAATATGGGCATCCAGGTCCCGCTATTGGATATTGACCGAGGAGTCTCTCGGGTCATGTCTGCATAGTTCTCGAACCCGCAGGGTCTGCACACTTAAGGTTCGACGTTGTTTTATGCGTATTTGAGTTATATGGTTGGTTACCGAATGTTGTTCGGAGTCCCGGATGAGATCACGGACGTCACGAGGGTTTCCGGAATGGTCCGGAAAGGAAGATTGATATATAGGATGACCTCATTTGATTACCGGAAGGTTTTCAGAGTTACCGGGAATGTACCGGGAATGACGAATGGGTTCCGGGAGTTCACCGGGGGGGGGGGGGCAACCCACCCCGGGGAAGCCCATAGGCCTTGAGGGTGGCACACCAGCACTTAGTGGGCTGGTGGGACAGCCCAAAGGGGCCCTATGCGCCTAGGAAAGAAAATCAAAGAGAAAAGAAAAAAAAAGGAGGAGGTGGGAAGGGAAGGAAGGACTCCCACCCACCAAACCAAGTCCAACTCGGTTTGGGGGGGGAGCCTTCCCCCTTGGACTCGGCCGACCCCCTTGGGGCTCCTTGAGCCCCAAGGCAAGGTCCCCTCCCTCCCACCTATATATACGGAGGTTTTAGGGCTGATTTGAGACGACTTTTCCACGGCAGCCCGACCACATACCTCCACGGTTTTTCCTCTAGATCGCGTTTCTGCGGAGCTCAGGCGGAGCCCTGCTGAGACAAGGCCATCACCAACCTCCGGAGCGCCGTCACGCTGCTGGAGAACTCTTCTACCTCTTCGTCTCTCTTGCTGGATCAAGAAGGCCGAGATCATCGTCGAGCTGTACGTGTGCTGAACGCGGAGGTGCCGTCCGTTCGGTACTAGATCGTGGGACTGATCGCGGGATTGTTCACGGGGCGGATCGAGGGACGTGAGGACGTTCCACTACATCAACCGTGTTCACTAACGCTTCTACTGTATGATCTACAAGGGTACGTAGATCACTCATCCCCTCTCGTAGATGGACATCACCATGATAGGTCTTCGTGCGCGTAGGAAATTTTTTGTTTCCCATGCGACGTTCTCCAACAGTGGCATCATGAGCCAGGTTCATGCGTAGATGTCTTCTCGAGTAGAACACAAAAGTTTTTGTGGGCGGTGATGTGCATTTTGCTGCCCTCCTTAGTATTTTCTTGATTCCGCGGTATTGTTGGATTGAAGCGGCTTGGACCGACATTACTCGTACGCTTACGAGAGACTGGTTTCATCGCTACGTGCAAGTGTCGGTTTCTCCAACTTTAGTTGAATCGGATTTGACCGAGGAGGTCCTTGGATGAGGTTAAATAGCAACTCATATATCTCCGTTGTGGTGTTTGCGTATGTAAGATGCGATCCTACTAGATACCCATGGTCACCACGTAAAACATGCAACAACAAAATTAGAGGACGTCTAACTTGTTTTTGCAGGGTATGCTTGTGCTGTGATATGGCCAACGATGTGATGTGATATATTGGATGTATGAGATGATCATGTTGTAATAGAAAATATCGACTTGCACGTCGATGGTACGGCAACCGGCAGGAGCCATAGGGTTGTCTTTATACTAACGTTTGTGCTTGCAGATGCGTTTACTATTTTGCTAGGATGTAGCTTTAGTAGTAATAGCATGAGTAGCATGACAACCCCGAGGGCAACACGTTGATGGAGATCATGGTGTGGCGCCGGTGACAAGAAGATCGTGCCGGTGCTTTGGTGATGGAGATCAAGAAGCACGTGATGATGGCCATATCATGTCACTTATGAATTGCATGTAATGCTAATCCTTTTATGCACCTTATTTTGCTTAGAACGACGGTAGCATTATGAGGTGATCTCTCACTAAAATTTCAAGACGAAATTGTGTTCTCCCCGACTGTGCACCGTTGCTACAATTCGTTGTTTCGAGACACGACATGATGATCGGGTGTGATAGACTCAACGTTCACATACAACGGGTGCAAAACAGTTGCGCACGCGGAACACTCGGGTTAAGCTTGACGAGCCAAGCATGTGCAGACATGGCCTCAGAACACATGAGACCGAAAGGTCGATCATGAATCATATAGATGATATGATTAGCATAGGGATGCTTACCACTGAAACTATACTCAGCTCACGTGATGATCGGACTTGAGCTAGTGTAAGTGGATCATGAACCACTCAAATGACTAGAGAGATGTACTTTTTGAGTGGGAGTTTAGCGAATAATTTGATTAAGTTAAACTCTAATTATCTTGAACATAGTCTAAAGTCCACTTTGAATATATTTGTGTTGTAGATCATGGCTCACGCTACAGTCATCCTGAATTTTAATACGTTTCTAGAGAAAGCTAAGTTGAAAGATGATGGAAGCAACTTTGTAGACTGGGATCGTAATCTTATGCTAATCTTACAAGCTGGGAAGAAGGATTATGTCCTTAATGCTGCGCTAGGAGATGAACCACCCGCTACGGCTGATCAGGATGTTAAGAACGCTTGGTTAGCACGTAAGGAGGACTACTCAATAGTTCAATGTGCAGTCTTGTATGGCTTAGAACCGGGACTTCAACGTCGCTTTGAGCGTCATGGAGCATTTGAGATGTTCCAGGAGTTGAAGTTTATCTTTCAGAAGAACGCTCGGATCGAGAGGTATGAGACCTCCGATAAATTCTATGCTTGCAAGATGGAGGAAAACTCGTCTGTCAGTGAACATGTGCTCAAAGTGTCTGGGTACTCAAACCGTCTAGCTGAGCTGGGGATTGAACTCCCGCAAGAGGCTATCACTAACAGAATCCTTCAATCACTACCGCCAAGCTATAAAGGCTTTGTGTTGAACTACAACATGCAAGGGATGAACAAGTCTCCCGGCGAGTTCTTTGCGATGCTGAAAGTCGCAGAGTCTGAACTCCGTAAAGAGCATCAAGTGTTGATGGTGAATAAGACCACTAGTTTCAAGAGAAACGACAAAGGCAAGAAGGGTAATTCGAAGAAGAGCGGCAAGCCTGTTGCCAATCCGACGAAGAAACTCAAAGCTGGACCTAAGCCTGAAATGGAGTGTTACTATTGCAAGGGTATGGGTCACTGGAAGCGCAATTGCCCCAAGTATCTGGCAGATAAGAAGGCAGCCAAAGAAAAATCAGGTATATTTGATATACATGTTATTGATGTGTACTTAACCGGCTCTCATAGTAGTGCCTGGGTATTCGATACCGGTTCTGTTGCTCATATTTGCAACTCGAAACAGGAACTGCGGAATAGACGAAGGCTGGCGAAAGATGAAGTGACGATGCGCGTAGGAAATGGTTCCAAGGTTGATGCAATCGCCGTCGGCACAGTTTCACTTCAGTTACCATCAGGATTAGTGATGAACTTAAATCATTGTTATTTAGTGCCTGCGTTGAGCATGAACATTATATCTGGATCTTGTTTATTGCGAGACGATTACTCTTTTAAGTCAGAGAATAATGGTTGTTCTATTTCTATGAGTAACATCTTTTATGGTCATGCACCTAATATGAGAGGATTGTTCATATTGAATCTTGATAGCGATACGCATATACATAACATTGAGACCAAAAGGGTTAGAGTTAACAATGATAGCGCCATATTTTTGTGGCATTGCCGCTTAGGTCATATTGGTGTAAAGCGCATGAAGAAACTCCATGCTGATGGACTTTTGGAGTCACTTGACTTTGATTCACTTGACACGTGCGAACCATGCCTCATGGGAAAAATGACTAAGACTCCGTTCTCCGAAACAATGGAGCGTGCAAGTGACTTGTTGGAAATCATACATACCGATGTGTGTGGTCCGATGAGCGTGGAGGCACGCGGCGGATATCGTTATTTTCTCACCTTCACTGACGATTTGAGTAGATATGGTTATGTCTACTTGATGAAGCACAAGTCTGAAACATTTGAAAAGTTCAAGCAATTTCAGAGTGAAGTGGAAAATCATCGTAACAAGAAGATCAAGTTCCTACGGTCTGATCGTGGGGGTGAATATCTGAGTTTCGAGTTTGGTACTCACTTAAGACAATGTGGAATTGTTTCACAGTTAACACCGCCTGGAACACCACAGCGTAATGGTGTGTCCGAACGTCGTAGTCGTACTCTATTAGAGATGGTGCGATCTATGATGTCTCTTACTGATTTGCCGTTATCGTTTTGGGGTTATGCATTAGAAACAGCTGCATTCACTTTAAATAGGGCACCATCAAAATCCGTTGAGACGACACCATACGAACTGTGGTATGGCAAAAGGCCAAAGTTGTCGTTTCTTAAAGTTTGGGGATGTGATGCTTATGTCAAAAAGCTTCAGCCTGAAAAGCTGGAACCCAAAATGGAAAAGTGCGTCTTCATAGGTTACCCAAAAGAGACAGTTGGGTACACCTTCTATCTCAAATCCGAGGGCAAAGTGTTTGTTGCTAAAAACGGAGCTTTTCTCGAGAAGGAGTTTCTCTCGAGAGAATTGAGTGGGAGGAAGATAGAACTTGACGAGGTTGTCGAACCTCTCATCCCTCTGGATGGTGGCGCAGGGCAAGGGGAAACCTCTGTCGTTGCGACGTCGGTTGAGGAGGAAGTCAATGATGATGATCATGAAGCTCCAGTTCAAGTTTCTGTCGAACCACGCAGGTCGACGAGACCACGTGCTGCTCCAGAGTGGTACGGTAATCCCGTCTTATCAATCATGTTGTTAGACAACAATGTACCTGCAAATTATGAAGAAGCAATGGTGGGCCCAGATTCCAACAAATGGCTAGAAGCCATGAAGTCCGAGATAGGATACCTGTATGAGAACAAAGTGTGGACTTTGGAGGTACTACCTGAGGGCCGCAAGGCTATTCAGAACAAATGGTTCTTTAAGAGGAAGACGGACGCTGACGGCAATGTGACCATTTATAAAGCTCGACTTGTGGGAAAGGGTTTTTCACAAGTTCAAGGAGTTGACTACGATGAGACATTCTCACCCGTAGCGATGCTTAAGTCCGTCAGAATCATGTTAGCAATAGCTGCATTTTTCGATTATGAAATCTGGCAGATGGATGTCAAAACGGCGTTCCTTAACGGTTTCCTTAAGGAAGAATTGTATATGATACATCCCGAAGGTTTTGTCGATCCTAAGAATGCTAACAAGGTGTGCAAGCTCCAGCGATCCATTTATGGACTGGTGCAAGCATCTCGGAGTTGGAACAAACGCTTTGATGAGGTGATCAAAGCATTTGGGTTTATACAAGTGGTTGGAGAATCTTGTATTTACAAGAAAGTGAGTGGGAGCTCTGTGGCATTTCTAATATTATATGTGGATGACATATTACTGATTGGAAACAACGTGGAGTTTTTAGAGAGCATAAAGGATTACTTAAATAAAAGTTTCTCTATGAAGGACCTAGGAGAAGCTGCTTACATTCTAGGCATTAAGATCTATAGGGATAGATCAAAACGCCTGATAGGACTTTCACAAAGCACATACCTTGATAAAGTTTTGAAGAGGTTCAAAATGGAACAATCCAAGAAAGGGTTCTTGCCAGTTTTACATGGTACGAGATTGAGTAAGACTTAGTGCCCAGCAACTGATGAAGATAGAGAGCATATGCGCTCCGTCCCCTATGCTTCAGCCATAGGTTCTATCATGTATGCAATGCTGTGCACTAGACCGGATGTTAGCCTGGCCATAAGTATGGCAGGTAGGTTCCAGAGTAATCCAGGAGTGGATCACTGGACAACGGTCAAGAATATCCTGAAGTACCTGAAAAGGACTAAGGAGATGTTTCTCGTGTATGGAGGTGACGAAGAGCTCGCCGTAAAAGGTTACGTCGATGCCAGCTCTGACACAGATCCGGATGACTCTAAGTCGCAAACCGGATACGTATTTATTCTTAATGGGGGTGCGGTAAGCTGGTGCAGTTCCAAGCAAAGCGTCGTAGCAGATTCTACATGTGAAGCGGAGTAGATGGCTGCCTCGGAGGCGGCTAAGGAGGGTGTCTGGATGAAGCAGTTCATGACGGATCTTGGAGTGGTGCCAAGCGCACTGAATCCAATAACCTTGTTCTGTGACAACACGGGTGCCATTGCCTTAGCAAAGGAACCACGGTTTCACAAGAAGACCAGACACATCAAACGACGCTTCAACCTCATCCGCGACTACGTCGAGGGAGAGGACGTAAATATATGCAAAGTGCACACGGATCTGAATGTAGCAGACCCGCTCACTAAACCTCTTCCACGGCCAAAGCATGATCAACACCAGAACTGTATGGGTGTTAGATTTATTACAATGTAATTCACATGATGATGTGACGGCTAGATTATTGACTCTAGTGCAAGTGGGAGACTGTTGGAATTATGCCCTAGAGGCAGTAATAAATATAGTTATTATTATAATTCCTGTATCAAGATAATCGTTTATTATCCATGCTATAATTGTATTGAATGAAGACTCATTTACATGTGTGGATACATAGACAAAACACCGTCCCTAGCAAGCCTATAGTTGGCTAGCCAGTTGATCAAAGATAGTCAGTGTCTTCTGATTATGAACAAGGTGTTGTTGCTTGATAACTGGATCACGTCATTAGGACAAACACGTGATGGACTAGACCCAAACTAATAGACGTAGCATGTTGATTGTGTCATTTTGTTGCTACTGTTTTCTGCGTGTCAAGTATTTATTCCTATGACAATGAGATCATATAACTCACTGACACCGGAGGAATGCTTTGTGTGTATCAAACGTCGCAACGTAACTGGGTGACTATAAAGATGCTCTACAGGTATCTCCGAAGGTGTTAGTTGAGTTAGTATGGATCAAGACTGGGATTTGTCACTCCGTGTGACGGAGAGGTATCTCGGGGCCCACTCGGTAATACAACATCACACACAAGCCTTGCAAGCAATGTGACTTAGTGTAAGTTGCTAGTAAACGAGATTGAAATAGGTATGCGGATACTGACGATCGAATCTCGGGCAAGTAACATACCGAAGGACAAAGGGAATGACATACGGGATTATATGAATCCTTGGTACTGAGGTTCAAACGATAAGATCTTCGTAGAATATGTAGGATCCAATATGGGCATCCAGGTCCCGCTATTGGATATTGACCGAGGAGTCTCTCGGGTCATGTCTGCATAGTTCTCGAACCCGCAGGGTCTGCACACTTAAGGTTCGACGTTGTTTTATGCATATTTGAGTTATATGGTTGGTTACCGAATGCTGTTCGGAGTCCCGGCTGAGATCACGGACGTCATGAGGGTTTCCGGAATGGTCCAGAAACGAAGATTGATTATATAGGATGACCTCATTTGATTACCGGAAGGTTTTCGGAGTTACCGGGAATGTACCGGGAATGACGAATGGGTTCCGGGAGTTCACCGGGGGGGGGGGGGGGCAACCCACCCCGGGGAAGCCCATAGGCCTTGAGGGTGGCACACCAGCACTTAGTGAGCTGGTGGGACAGCCCAAAGGGGCCCTATGCGCCTAGGAAAGAAAATCAAAGATAAAGAAAAAAAAGGAGGAGGTGGGAAGGGAAGGAAGGACTCCCACCCACCAAAGCAAGTCCAACTCGGTTTGGGGGGGGGAGCCTTCCCCCTTGGACTCGGCCGACCCCCTTGGGGCTCCTTGAGCCCCAAGGAAATGTCCCCTCCCTCCCACCTATATATACGGAGGTTTTAGGGCTGATTTGAGACGACTTTTCCACGACAGCCCGACCACATACCTCCACGGTTTTTCCTCTAGATCGCGTTTCTGCGGAGCTCGGGCGGAGCCCTGCTGAGACAAGGTCATCACCAACCTCCGAAGCACCGTCACGCTGCCGGAGAACTCTTCTACCTCTCCGTCTCTCTTGCTGGATCAAGAAGGCCGAGATCATCGTCGAGCTGTACGTGTGCTGAACGCGGAGGTGCCGTCCGTTCGGTACTAGATCGTGGGACTGATCGCGGGATTGTTCGCGGGGCGGATCGAGGGACGTGAGGACGTTCCACTACATCAACCGTGTTCACTAATGCTTCTGCTGTACGATCTACAAGGGTACGTAGATCACTCATCCCCTCTCGTAGATGGACATCACCATGATAGGTCTTCGTGCGCGTAGGAAAATTTTTGTTTCCCATGCGACGTTCTCCAACATAAACCCACCACATACTCCACTGTTCGAGCGATGGGAAGGTATAGTTACTATATGAAATAACTGTTGGATGCTACCTCCGCTCGATTCACTCAAATCACCTCATCATCAAGATTCTAGAAATTTCCTCTGCCTACTTCCCTCTCGGACGTCCGACGCGCCTCGGACGTCCGACGACTCACACACTCCGGACGTCCGGCACCTGTCGGTCGTCTGACGGCTGATGCCCTCCGGACGTCTGACGTCCGTCGGACGTCCGACACATCGGGAGCCTGTATGAATAGAGGGACGCGGGCTGGGCTTGCCCTAGTCTTTTTCCCCTCTCCCTCCACAGCCGCCGCCAGCCACCACAAGAGACCTGCCTCGCGATCTCGCCGCCACAGGGGCCCCTGCCCCGCGATCTGGTTGTCCTCCTCCGTGGGATTCGTCTTCCGGCCATCTCCTTGGCTGATTTCTCCATCCCTTTCTCCTCCTGATCTGCAGGCTTTCTAATCATGCCTAAGGTGAAGCACTCGGCCCGAAAGGCCCCTGCTGGATCATCCGCTCGTGCCACTCCTGGCACAGGGTCGGATGACTCCGATGTACCACGCCATTCCTACAAACATGTGGCCCGACATCCTCCTCCACAGCCTATCTCCTCGTCTGATGGCTCTGACTTCGAGGATGAGCTTGACGTGGAGGAACGTGATGAGCTTGAAGTGGAGGAACGTGCTGAATACGTTGCCGTTCGGAAGACTGTGCCGAAGCCGGGGTCTCGCTGGCCCTCATATATGCCATCGCCTCCTCCAGAACAGCCAACAGGTGATGCTCGACGTATCTCCTCAGAGCCTCCTCCCTCCTTGGGTCGTGAAGTCGCGGACTTCACCAAAAAACCCAAATCCGCCTATTTTACTTTCCGTAGAGATGTCAACCAATTCGCTGTTGAACGTGATTCTCTGGATTCACAGTTCCGCACAAACGTCCAAGCGGACATTTTCTCTACTATCATAGTTCCTAAAGGTATTTCAGTTCATCTTTTCATTGACCTTGAGCACATTCGCACTCACTCGGCGAAATATCCGGGTGCCATTGGGCTTCTTGAGTCCTCGGGGCTCGCTGCTCCCCTTGCCTTTAAGTGCGATTTTAACAGTGGTGCCATCCACCTATTCTATGCCACTTGTTACTTTCATTCTGATGACTCTATTAGCTAGCTGACCTCTGATGTGGAGTTTAGGGCCACTTATGGGGAGTTTGTTGCCACTCTGGGTTTTCCCGACACCGGTTTCAAAATTCACAAAAGTGACCCTAACCATGCTCCCAAATCCATTGCGGCATGTGGTTCTCTTCTCAAACCACGTCATGAACTTGATGCTGATGAAAAACAGAAAGATCTCAACCAAGTGTCTATCTGGCGGTCTCCATACTTTATCATTTTTCAATGCCTTATCCGCACCATCTACCCCAAGATGGGTGTCAGGGGAACCTGCAGCGGATACTGCATTGATATCATGTCACACTTGCATGATTTTCCCAAGCGCAAGATAAATGTGCCTCATTTTCTGTGGCATGAGATTGGGCTCGCTAGTCTTCAATACAAGCGAGCCTTCCCTCATGCCCCCTTCATCCAGGCCCTCATCAACCATATTGCTGCCTTCCAGCTTGCTCCTACTCACATGCACCACAAGTGGGACATCCCCGCTCATATGGCGGATGACTATGCTCCTAGGAAATCCTCTTCCACCTCCACTCGTCGTGCTGCTACCCGGTCAGTCACTCCTTCATCCAGCTTTGCTCCTCTCAGTCGCTTTGCCAAATTCATTGGCAAAGCACACTCTGCCATGATGAAGGCGTTCTCCTTCCAGTGCGCTCAGAACCACGATGTGGTTTCGCGTCTGATCACCTCCAAGAATGCCCTCAAGGCTCGTCTGAGAGAATCGGGCACTCTTGATGTCAGTGACGATGAGGCTCTTCCTGCTATTCCTCCTTCTGATTTTGGCTTCCCATCTTGTCCTGAGTGGGCTGATTTTCTTGACGAGGCTGGTGGCAGTGGCTTGCCTGAGGATGATGATGATGAGGATGATGGTGCTGATGATATCTGATCTTGGTTGCTGTTTCTGCTGCCTCCCTTTTCGGTACTTGATGCCAAAGGGGGAGAAATTTATCCTAGTATTAGGCTTTGGAGTTTTAGCTTTTGAACTCAATTTGCATGTTTGAACTACGATAATGTAATGGATAAACGACTATGATGTACTATGTATTGCTATCTATGAATGTCGTGAATCATCGTATGCTATTATGTTTTGTTCTATTACTCCATGTGATAATCTGCTGCCATATGATTTCTTCAATACACATATTAAGGGGAAGCTCTCGCATTTACCTGTTTTACCATGCATATAATCAGGGGGCGTTTCAACAAAACTCTCGCATTCATTCTTACCATGCATATAATCAGGGGGAGCCTCGTAACAAATCTCTCCTAAGCCACACATGTTTATTACTATTTTTGAGAGCTATATGTATGTTGTCATCAACTACCAAAAAGGGGGAGATTGAAAGTGCAGTCATGCCCTTAATCATGTTTTGGTGTTGCTGACAACACACATATAGATAACTAATCACTAATCCCCTTTTAAGTTGTTGTTAATGATCATGTGTTGATAAGGACAAGCTCATGTGCTAACAAGGACAAGATCAAGATAAGCATTCCTGAGTACTACATGCTTGAATCTTGTGGATGCTCACATGGTGGACAGATGAAGATGAATACACAAGATAGTCTTTCCACATTGTGTATGGGAGAGCTTCTTGAAGACTTCATCATGTCTTGCTTTCATCTTGAGTCAAGAAGGAACAACAACACCAAGCTCAAGTGAAAGGGATAACTCAAAGGTATCAGTTCCTTTGACGTTAGTGGTGCGGAGTGATGATCAGCGAATAAAAGTATACACGCAAGTATAGATCATCGGTACCCCTTTTTTATGATTCTTGAGTCTTTAGGGACCCCGCACTATTAAGAGGGGATCATTGGGTATTGCGATAAATTTGCTCAAACTACATCTCTACTTCTCTGCTCATGCCACACCTCCACTGCTCTGCTTTGATCCCAAAACAGAAGCAATGCCTCGGACATCCGACTCCCTTCAGACGTCCGAGGTCTGGACGCCCGACCACTTCGGAAATTCGGAACCTTATACCAGAGTCAAAGTCTCGGACATCCGTCTCCCTCCAGACGTCCGAGGGCCGGACGCCCGACCACTTCGGAAAACCGGAACCTTATACCAGAGTCAAAAGCTCGGACATCCGGCTTCCTCCGTTCGTCCGAGGACTGGACGTCCGACTCCTTTCGGATATCCGGAGCCTTGCACCAGAGTCAAAAACCTCGGACTTCCGGCCTCCCCCGGTCGTCCGAGGGCTGGACGTTCGACCGCTTTCGGAAATCCAGTGGCCTTGAACAGAGCTGAACTCTCGGACATCCGACCCTCTCTTCGTACGTCCGGTCCCTGTTCGACTACACAGTGGCCAACTGATATGAACACTCCTTCGGTCTACCGATGCTTGTCGGACGTCCGGAAACCGTCGGACGTCCGACCACTGTCAGACTTAAGTGACCCTAACGGTTACTTTAGTCTCCCCACTATATATACCCCCTCCCACTTCGTCAGAGGGGGTCCAACACAGCCATATCTTGATAAGAACACATTTCTACCTCACACACATTTGCTCACACCAAATCTTAGATCCCAAGAGCATTTGTGAGCCCCTTTGAGAGTTGTTCCAATCAAAAGATAGATCGTCTCCCTCTCCTCCTCTCAACCCAAGCTATTTGAGATTTGAGCAAGTTTTGAGCATTCCCCGTGATCTTGTTACTCTTGGAGGTTGGAGACTCCTAGGCGGTAGGAGTTCTTCGGAGAGGAATCAATCCGTGTGATTACCCCCGAAAAAGTTTGTGAGGGTTTGGAAGCCACCTCAAAGGCTTACCACTAGTGGTTGAGAAACGCCTTCGTGGTGTTATCTCAAAGGGAGAATAGGGTGAGCCTTCGTGGCGTTGGTGTGCCTTCATGGTAACATCCACCTCTCTAATGGTGACTAGCTTCCCTCCAAGGAAGTGAACATCGGGATACATCTTTGTCTCAGTGACCTTGGTTATCCCTAACCCTAACTCCTTACTTGTGGTTTTGTTGTGTTACTTGAGTATACATACATTGCATATTGTTTGTGCTCATTATATTGTGTTGGCTATTTCTTTGTACAAGATTAATCGTTCAAGCATAGCCTCTATATCCACACGTTCAAACTTGCAGCTTTTGATATATCTTGTGTCGTTCACCTACTCGTCGTGTGATATAGCTCAAGTAAGTTTTCGTAACTTACTTGTGCTTGTTAGTAATCGTGTTGTGTCCATCTTGGTAGATCGTGTTGTTGGTGCACGTTGCGGTGCCTATTGCATTTAGGATTTGTGCTTGAAAAGTATCCTCTTAGTTTATTTCCGCATTAGGTTTAAGCCAAATCCGAAGAAGTTTTTAAATAGCCTATTCACCCCCCCTCTAGGCGTCATCGTGGTCCTTTCATTGGCGGCACGAATGCCATCGTTATTTTGTTAACAATGGCACCATATTGGTGGTGTCGGGTGATACGTCTCCATCGTATCTACTTTTCCAAACTCTTTTGCCCTTGTTTTGGACTCTAATTTGCATGATTTGAATGGAACTAACCTGGACTGACGTTGTTTTCAGCAGAATTGCCTTGGTGTTATTTTTTTGCAGAAATCAAAGTTCTCCAAACGTCCTGAAAATTTACGGGGAGCAGTTTTGGAAAATATAAAAAATATCTACGCCAAGTTCCACCTGAGGGGGTGGGCCAGTGGGCCACAAGCCCTGGCTCCGCCACCACCCCCTGGTGGCGGTGGGCAGGCTTGTGGGGCCCACACGGCTCTGCCGCCCCAACCTCAGGTCTATAATTCCCCTTTCGTCCCAGAAAAAATAAAAAAGAGAAGTTTTCGTCGCGTTTGCGATACGGAGGTGCCGCCACCACCTGTTCTTCATCTGGAGGGCAGATGTGGAGTCCGTCTTGGGCTCTGGAGAGGGGAAATCGTCGCCATCGTCATCATCAACCTTCTTCCCTCTCCAATTCCATGAAGCTCTTCGTCGTTCATGAGTAATCTATTCGTATGCTCGCTGGGCGGTGATGAGTAGGATGAGATCTATCATGTAATCGAGTTAGTTTTGATGGGGATTGATCCCTAGTATCCACTATGTTCTGAGATTGATGTTGCTACTACTTTGCCATGCTTAATGCTTGTCACTTGGGCCCGAGTGCCATGATTTCTGATATGAAATTATTATGTTGTCACCAATATATGTGTGTTTTAGATCCAATCTTGCAAGTTGTAGTTACCTACTATGTGTTATGATCCAGCAACCCCGGAGTAACAATAACCGGAACCACTCCCGATGATGACCATAGTTTGAGGAGTTCATGTGTTCACCAAGTGCTAATGCGTTGGTCCGGTTCTTTATTAAAAGGAGAACCTTAATATCCTATAGTTTCCTTTTGGACCCTGCTGCCACGGGAGGGATGGACAATAGATGTCATGCAAGTTCTTTTCCCTAAGCACGTATGACGACACAAGGAATGCATGCCTACATCACATTGACGAACGGGAGCTAGCCACATATCTCTCCGTGTTATAGCTGTTGCATGATGAATATCATCCAAGCAAATCACTGACCCATTGCCTACGAGTTTGTCCTACTACTGTTACTTGTCTTGCTCTGCTGCTGCTACTACTGTTACTACTACTGTCGCTTGCTACTGTTGCTACTTGCTATTGCTGTCGCTACCGCTGTTCCTTGCCACTGCCGTTACTCACTACTTTGCTGTTACTACTTTGCTTGCAGATACTAATCTTTCAGGTGTGGTTGAATCTGACATATTGACCTGCTAATACTTGAGAGTATTCTCTCACCTCCCGTCGTGCGAACCAACAAATTTGGGTTGAATACTCTACCCTCGAAAACTGCTATGATCCCATGCGCTTGTGGGCCATCAACAACATTCTTCTGGTGCCGTTGCAAAGGGGAAGAACAGTTGACATCAAGCATTTTTCTGGCACCGTTGCCGGGGAGGTATTGCTATATTCTCTGAGTCACGTGGGATTTATATCTGCTGATCACTATGAAGAATCTGAAGGATCCGAAGACCAAAGTCTTGCCCTCAACTACGATGGGAGGTAAGGAATTGTCATCTAGCTCTGCACTTGATTCACCATCAGTTATGAGTAAGTTTGCGACATCACCTCCTGCTAGAAATCTTGATATGTCGCCTGTGCTTGATACTATGCCTGATGCTATGCCTGATACTGCTAGAGATGCTATGCTTGATACTGATAGAGATGCTATGCTTGATACTGCTTTGCCTGATGATGCTAGAGATGCTATTTTGCCTGATGATGCTATGCTTGACACTGCTAGAGATGCTACTTTGCCTGATGTTCCACTAGGAGTGTTCCTTGATGCTCATATTGCTAGAGTTACTGCCAATGCTCGTGATGCTTCTGATACTGCTGATACTATTGAGATAGAACCTGCTTTTGCTCCTGTTAGATCTAGCTCTCCTAGATATGAATTGCCTAATATACCTGAGGGTTACATTATGGAGGGAGATATAGCTGAGGATTTTCTTGCGTGTAAGGATGCCTATGACGCTGAGAAATTACTTCTCAAGTGGAAGGAAAAATCTCGGGAAGCTAAGATGAAATATGACCCGAAGTTTGCCACTTCACCTATCTTTATCACCGATAAGGATTATGAATTCTCTGTCGATCCTGAGATAATCTCTCTAGTCGAATCTGATCCATTTCACGGTTATGAGTCTGAGACGGTCATAGCCCATCTTTCCAAACTACACGATATAGCCACCCTTTTCATTAATGAGGAGAAGATCCACCACTACTATATCCTTAAGTTGTTTCCTTTCTCTCTAAAGGATGATGCTAAAGCCTGGTTCACCTCTCTTTCTCGTGGATGTGTGAGTAGTCCCCAAGAGATGGTCTATTACTTCTGTGAGAAATATTTCCCTGCCCATAAGAAGCAAGCTGCCTTGCAGGAAATATACAACTTTGCTCAACTCCAAGAAGAGAGTCTTCCACAAGCTTGGGGGAGGCTCGTCCAGCTACAGAATGCTTTGCCTGATCACCCTCTTAAGAAGAACGAGATACTTGATATCCTCTATAATAGACTTACCGATGCTTCTAGAGACCACCTAGATAGTTGTGCCGGTTGTGTTTTTAGGGAACGAATTGTAGAACAAGCTGAGACTCTACTGAATAACATCTTGATCAACGATAATGCTTGGACTATTCCCGAACCACCTCCTAAGCCAACTCCTAAGAAAAGAGGTATTCTATTCCTCAGTCTCGAAGATATGCAAGAAGCCAAGAAATCTATGCAAGAGAAAGGCATTAGATCTGAAGATGTCAAAAATTTACCACCTATCGAAGAGATCCATGGTATCGATAACCCGATACAGGTAGTAGAAGTGAATTCTCTGCGTAGGTTTGATGAGAGTGATATTCCTTTTGATAAACCTACTAGCCTATGCTTTGATGAATTTGACAACTTTGTTGCCAAACAACAGAGTTTCAATGATTATGTTAGCAAACATTTGGAACAAAGTACTCGTATGCTTAGCCATTTAAGTGCTTGTGTAGATAGAAATGTCAATGATCTGAAGCTTCTGAGTAAACATGCCTCTATGATTACTACTCAGGTAGAACAAGTACTTAAAGCTCAGTATGACTTGCTCAATGAATTAAATGACAACTCTGTCAAAGTCATTACTAGAGGAGGCAAAATGACTCACGAACATTTCTATCCTGATGGTCATCCTAAGAGAATTGATCAAGATTCTCAAGGAATCAATGCTGATACACCTAGTCATCCTAAGGAGAAGAAGAAGGATGATAGAAACCTACATGCCAGTTCACCAAATACTGTCACACCGGAAGAACCTAATGATATTTCTGCGTCAAATGCAGAAACACAATCTGGTGATGAACATGAACCTGGTGACAATATGGACAGTGATGTTCATAATAATGCTCAACCTAGCAATGATGAGGATGTGGAGATTGAACCTACGGTTAATCCTGATAACCCACAACCTAAGAAATACGATAAGAATGACTTCACTGCTAGGAAGCATGGTAAAGAAAAGGAGCCATGGGTTCAGAGACCTATGCCCTTTCCTCCTAAGCCATCGAAGAAAAAGGATGATGAGGATTTTGAGCGCTTCGTTGAGATGATAAGACCCATCTTTCTGCAAATGCGGTTAACTGATATGCTCAAGATGTCTCCGTATGCCAAGTACATGAAAGATATCGTGACTAATAACCGGAAGATACCAGATCTTGAGATCTCCACCATGCTTGCCAACTACACTTTTAAAGGTGGAACTCCTAAGAAACTTGGTGATCCTGAAGTGCCCACTATACCTTGCTCCATTAAAGGAAACTACGTAAGAACTGCCTTATGTGACCTTGGAGCCGGTGTTAGTGTTATGCCGCTCTCTCTTTATCGTAGACTTGAGTTGGATAAGTTGACACCCACTGAAATTTCTGTGCAAATGGCCGACAAATCAACTGCTTTCCCTATCGGCATTTGCGAGGATGTGCCTGTTGTGGTTGCAAACACCACTATCTTAACCGACTTTGTTATCTTGGATATTCCCGAGGACGATGCCATGGCTGTCATCCTCAGAAGACCCTTTTTAAACATTGCAGGGGCTGCTATAGAATGCAACAAAGGCAATGTCACTTTCCATGTCTATGGTAATGAGCACACAGTGCACTTTCCGAAGAAACGATATCAAGTACATCGCATCAATGCTATCGAAAAGATTTCATCGATTCTCATTGGGAGCTTTGAATGCCCTATTCCTCGTGTCAAGATGAAGTATGACTTGCTCGTTGGGGAGATACATATCCCCATTGAGGTGACTTAGTGGCTATTCAAAAATTCTCCGTTCTCTCTTGAGATTCGAGAAGGTTTTGTCATAAGGACTTGATCAACCCCATTGACGGATTTCTTTCCATGACCATGAAACAGATGAATCAAAGAGTCACATACCTCTGTTTTAAAGCTTTCATTTTCTGTTGCTTAGAAGAAAAATGATAGAATTAGTTTAGTTTTTCCTGTTTATTGTTTTAGCGTCCCGAAGAAAAATACATCGAAAATAAAAGTTCTTCGATGGTCCTGAAAATTTAGTATGATTTTTTCTGGAATTTTTGAAAATTTCTGGGCCTGAGAGCTGGCCTGGGGGCCTGACCAGTGGGCCACAAGCCCTGCCACCGCCCTGGTGGCGGGGTGCGAGATTGTGGGGCCCACAGGCACCCCCTCCACTCATTCCATCTCCCAGCCTCTTCTTCCACCTCCAGAAAAAATTGTTTCGCAGCTCAAACCCGTGTTCTTGCTCATTTGGCTGTGATTTTCGATCTCCTTGCTCAAAGCACCATTCTCCGAACCGTTTTGGGGAAATTACTCCTTGGTAAGTTACTCCTTCATTGGTCCAATTAGTTTTTGCTCTAGTGCTTTATCCTTCGCGTATTCTTGCTACCTTGGTGACCCTGTTCTTGAGCTAGAAATGTTGATTTTAGCTGGTTCCAAGTAGTTTTAGTGCGTGATACGGTCTCTAGGCACTAGTAGGAGTAGTTGCTACAAGTTGGGTTAATCTTCATTCACTTTTCTTTTGAAGTCTCTAAAAATTTCAGAATTTTTCAGAGCTAGAAAATGGAAAAGATGAGGAGGTTCTTGAGAGGCTCTTCAAGACGTAACCCCAAGGAGGATGAGAAGAACCACCCCAAGTACATAGTCCCTCGAGTCACAGAAGTTCGAGCGTGCGAGTGGCCAAGTGATGAATTTTTGCGCGCCGCCGGACTTTATGAAGACTTTTATTACTTGGTGGAGAACGCAGGTCTTACTGCGTTCGCTGAAGATAAGTGCTCACAATACCTCCTCCTCACCAATACTTTCGTTCAAAGCTTCAACTTTTATCCGAGGAAGAATCCTCCCATGGTTGAGTTCATGATATATGATGTCCCCCAGTGCATGACGCTGCAGGATTTTTGCAATGTATGCAAATTACCTTATGTTGGGGATATCCGCGACCCTCATCCACGGGACTTGGAGGATTTCATTGGTTCTATTGCTGTTGGAGAGGAGAGAGGAGTGTCTCGCGCTAGAATTGCTAGCATACATTTTCCTGTGCTTCGGTACTTCTCACTATTTGTGGGAAAATGTTTGATTGGCCGTGGGGAGGCTGGATCGCTTAGTTCTCCAGACCTTGCGGTTTTGCGCGTGGGCCTTTATAACAATAAGACTTACAGCCTAGGTGCTATAGTGGCCCAACGGTTGAACATGAACCGTTCTAAAGGTGTCATCTATGGAGGTATCTATGCTACCCGTCTTGCCAGACACTTTGAGATACCCATTAGACTGGGAGAGGAAGGAGAGATGCTTCTCCCTGAGAAATATCTGGATTATGACAGCATGGTTCGCCATGATTTTCTGGATAGAGATGCTAGTAGACAGATGATTTATAACCTGGTGTTTAGTCAGGGTACTCAAGAGACTATTACTTTGCCTGCTCCTTCTTTGTTCGATCTTCATGCATGCAGGTACACTATTATGCCCTCGGACATCTACGCATATTGGGGCTTGGCCCAACCACAGGCGCCCGTGCCCGAGCCGCCAGTCGAGTACCAGACGTCAGTTTATCAGTGGGAGCCAGAGGAGCTCACACAATAGTGGCATCCACAGTCTGCTCCGGAGTATCTTGGAGCTGGTTATTTCCCACCTTGGGAGTAGACCATGCTAGGCCAAAAGCCTAAGCTTGGGGGAGTACGTGTTCTCACCGACTTTACATTCATGCTTATGCTTTCACTTTGTTAACCCGTGTTTACACTTTGCCACTGTATTATCCATGCTAGTTTATTTTTGATTTCTTGTTTTCTTGTTTTGTGTCCTTTTGAGAAAACCCAAAAAGATTTTTCTTTCTACTTTTGCTTGTTGGGAGCTTTCCCGTGTAAATAGTTTTCTTTTTCTTTGTGTCAAGGTAGAAGATATTGGTTACAATGTTTAGTGGTTCTTACATGCTTACCTGTTTAGCTTTCAAAGAGCCATATTACTTTGTCTTCTCCTTTGCATTTTCCTCCAGATTCAGCTTAGTACAATGCGCTTATTATCGTTTTCATTGTTCGATCGTGCAAATGAAAGGCAACAATGATGATATATGATGAAGTGACTCAGACTGAAAAGCTGGTATGAACTCTATCTATTTTGTTTTTGTAAATATGACTAGCTTGTCGACCCAGATTTAGCTTTGTTGTGAGAGAACCATGTTTGCAATGACAACTTAGATATCATAGTTTCTGATGCCATGCTTATTTAGCCGAGAGCTTATAATGGCTTGCCTTGAATGCCAACATAGATTTTGAGATGACTATGATGTAGTATGATAGGATGGTATTCTCCTTTGAATGTTTCAAGTGGCTTGACTTGGCGCATGTTCATGCATGTAGTTGAAACAAAATCAACATAGCCTCTATGATGTTCGTATTCATGGTGATTATATACTGTTCATGCTTGCATTCAATGTTAGTCACACTCATTGCATCTTGATGACTGTTGTCGCTCTCTAGTTGGTCGCTTCCTAGTCTTTTGCTAGCCTTCACTTGTACTAAGAGGAATACTGCTTGTGCATCCACTTCCATAAACCCAAAAAGTTTTCCATGAGAGTCCACCATACCTACCTACTTGCGGTATCTACCTGCCGTTCCAAGTAAATTTGCATGTGCCATTCTCTAAACCTTCAAGAAATAATCTGTTTTGCATGCCCGAACCGCTCATGTGGTGACAGAGGGCTATTGGTATCTTTCATGCTAAGGAGTGTTATCCTCGACATGTGTTTATTCACTGTCATTCACGAGAAAGGGGCCGGTAATTGGAATGCCCAGTTCCACGCTTAAATCGAAAACATAACTATAAAACAAGACCCCCCGGATTGATGTTAGTATGGATAGTACCCGAGAATTCGGCTAGCCGTGGAGTGTGATTGATTGGTGGTGGGGGAGTTAAAACTTTACTTTTCTGTTTGGGAACCGCCTATAGCATGAGTAGCATGGAAGATTTTGAGAACTCTTGGTCATTGCGTTGACAATGAAAGCATGCCACCCAAAATTATTATCTCTGTTTTCAAAGCTTGAGTTCTGGCACCTCTGCAAATCAATACTTCCCTCTGCGAAGGGCCTGTCTATTTATTTTCCTGTTGAGTCATCCTCTTCTTGTATAAGCACCAATTAGAGAGCACCTCTGTCATTTTTATGCTTTGCTTTTTATTGATATTGAGTATGACTATGACTGGATCTTCGTTGCTATGAATTACAATGTTTAGTCAGCCCTTGATCTTTGAAAATGCTCGGCATTTATGTTTTGCGGTCTCAGAAAGAGCTAGCGAGATACTACCTATTCATATTGCTTCATGCTTGTTTTGATTGAAGTGTTGGTATTTGAAACTCATTATTATTTGCTCGTTAGCTGATTATGCCATTGATATTAGTTTACCGTGAGACCTTTGTGTCATTTGCTTATGTGGTTAACTTGTGATCTTGCTGAAATTATGGTTATGAGTTAGACATAGTTGCAACAACAAGATCAAACAGAGTTTGTCTCCATCGTATCTACTTTTCCAAACTCTTTTGCCCTTGTTTTGGACTCTAATTTGCATGATTTGAATGGAACTAACCTGGACTGACGCTGTTTTGAGCAGAATTGCCTTGGTGTTATTTTTGTGCAGAAATCAAAGTTCTCCAAACGTCCTGAAAATTTACGCGGAGCAGTTTTGGAAAATATAAAAAATATTTGCACCAAGTTCCACCTGAGGGGGTGGGCCAGTGGGCCACAAGCCCTGGCTCCACCACCACCCCCTGGTGGCAGTGGGCAGGCTTGTGGGGCCCACACGGCTCTGCCGCCACCAACCTCAGGTCTATAAGTCCCCTTTCGTCCCAAAAAAATAAAAAGAGAAGTTTTCTTCGCGTTTGCGATACGGAGGCGCCGCCACCACCCGTTCTTCATCTGGAGGGCAGACTGGAGTCCGTCTTGGGCTCCGGAGAGGGGAAATCGTCGCCATCATCATCATCAACCTTCTTCCCTCTCCAATTCCATGAAGCTCTTCATCGTTCGTGAGTAATCTATTCGTAGGCTCGCTGGGCGGTGATGAGCAGGATGAGATCTATCATGTAATCAAGTTAGTTTTGATGGGGATTGATCCCTAGTATCCACTATGTTCTGAGATTGATGTTGCTACTACTTTGCCATGCTTAATGCTTGTCACTAGGGCCCGAGTGCCATGATTTCAGATCTGAAATTATTATGTTGTCACCAATATATGTGTGTTTTAGATCCGATCTTGCAAGTTGTAGTTACCTACTATGTGTTATGATCCGGCAACCCCGGAGTGGCAATAACCGGAACCACTCCCGGTGATGACCATAGTTTGAGGAGTTCATGTGTTCACCAAGTGCTAATGCGTTGGTACGGTTCTTTATTAAAATGAGAACGTTAATATCCCGTAGTTTCCTTTTGGACCCCGCTGCCACGGGAGGGATGGACAATAGATGTCATGCAAGTTCTTTTCCCTAAGCACGTATGACAACACACGGAATGCATGCCTACATCACATTGACGAACGGGAGCTAGCCACATATCTCTCCGTGTTATAGCTGTTGCATGATGAATATCACCCAAACAAATCACCGACCCATTGCCTACGAGTTTGTCCTACTGCTGTTACTTGTCTTGCTCTGCTGCTGCTACTGCTGTTACTACTACTGTCGCTTGCTACTGTTTCTACTGCTGTCGCTACCGCTGTTCCTTGCCACTGCCGTTACTCGCTACTTTGCTGTTACTACTTTGCTTGCATATATTAATCTTTCAGGTGTGGTTGAATCTGACATATTCAACTGCTAATACTTGAGAGTATTCTCTCACCTCCCGTCGTGTGAACCAACAAATTTGGGTTGAATACTCTATCCTCGAAAACTGCTACGATCCCATGTGCTTGTGGGCTGTCAACATCATTCTTCTGGTGTCGTTGCAAAGGGGAAGAACAGTTGACATCATCGGGTGACTATGCCAGCACGACCATTTTTAGAACGCCGACATTAGGCTTTTCTACACTAGTGCTCTTGGTAATACAACATCACAAGAAGTTTGAAAGCAATGTGGCTAAGGGGTTAGTCACGGGATCTTTTATTATGGAGCGAATAAAGAGACTTGTAGGTTACGAGAATGAACTAGGTATGGAGATAACGGCGATCGAATCTCGAGCAAGCAACATACCGATGGACAAAGGGAACTACATACATGACTGACTGAATCCTTGATATCATGGTTCGACCGATAATAATCTTCGTGGAATATGTAGGAACCAATATGGGAAATCTAGTCCCACTATTGAGGTCCCACTATTGTTTATTTATAGGGTTCACATGCTTAACGTTCAGTAACGCTAGAGTAGTATTGGGATATGTATGTTGGTGACCGAATGTTGTTCAGATTCCATGATGAGATCTCAGAAGTCACGAGGAGCTCCAGAATGATCCGAAGGTAAAGAATTATATATGGTAAGTCATATTTTGGCTACTAGAAAAGTTTCAGGTTTTGTCGATATTATACCGGGAAGCTTTTGGAAGGTTTTGGAGGGTTCCGGAGTAGTCCGGAAGGGTCCCTCCAGCCCCTAGGGCATGCATGGGTTGTAGGGGGCACCCTCACCTTATTTGGCTAGGGGAACCAGCACCATAAGGCCCATGCGCCTAAGGGGAAGAGAAACCCTAAGGGGGAGTGTTGGGGATATTACCTACTAAATGACCCGCCCAAGATGGGCCGGGTTACCAGTGAGGCGATTCATCCTCTAGGTTATTCGGGCTTCGGCCTGGCCGGTTCAAGGCCGCGTGACGGTTATGATTTCTGGAAGGTCTCCGGGTTTTGAAGGACGGCGATTTATTGACCACAATGGTCACGAGTTGTAGGAAGGAAGGAACTCTTGTAAACCCTAAGGCCTCGACCTATATATAAAGGCGGGTCCTAAGGAGGAGAGGAAGGTTAGAAATCATCGAGTGCTAGGTTAGGCGAGTTGCGCCTCCCTTGTAATCGAATCCACATCAATACACACAAAGCAGGACGTAGGCTATTACCTCCTCTCGAGGGGCCGAACCTGGGTAAATCGCCGTGTTCCTCCCGTTTAACCCCTTTGAGTCGCCACCAAGGTGCGATGGCTCCAGTACTAAGTCCTTTCACGAGGACATCTGTCGTGACAAAACCACGACAGTTGGCGCCCACCGTGGGGCCTACGCACGGTGGAGTTGAGTTCTCAAAGGGAGCCCTACCAGGGTTTGGGAGTTACGCGACGGCGCTCATGTCCCGGAGCCGCCGCGGGATAATCTAGATCGACAACCAGCTATGGGGACCTGAAGCGAATTCGATCGAATCTGGCTACAGGGTCCCCTTCGGCGGGATCAACGTCTTCATCGGCATGATCGGATCACCCATCCCTGAGCCGGACATTTCCACCGACATCGTCGAGCCGGCCAGGTACGTCCGCCCAGTTATAACACGAAACTTAACTCGCCCGGTCCTTGTGGGGTTCACGCAGGGATCGGAGGAGCCAGAGCACCCGGCGAGTCCGGAGATTACCCCGATCAACTCGGACGACGAATCATCCATGGGCGACTCAGATTCTATCCGGTCCCTCCACGGGGACGGCCTCGGAGGTTTATCGCTCGCCATGGATCCGGAGGTACTTGACCGAACCCGCCGCTAGATCTGCATCTACATGGCCGGAGCGACTCAACCGACACAAAACCCCACTGGAGGTGCTGGGACTGGCGAAACGTCCAGAAGCCCAGCCGCAGTCCTAGCGGATTTAGCAGCAGAGATCACGAGACTAACGGCGACTCCCCTCACGCCGGAGAACCAAGAAGAGATAAACACAGAGTTAGCAAAGCTCAGAGAGGCGGTGGCTAAAACCCACTGGGATGCTGAGGTGGAGTCCGCCAGAATTGAGACTGGCGAAACCTGGTTTAAACACCGACAATTGGCGACTCGAAAGACAGCAGCGCGCGTCCGATGCCGTCCATCAGAGGAGACACCAGGGGCGCCTGCCTCACGACCTCAATCCGACCCGTCTGTTCAACACTCCACGAACCCCCGGGGTAGGAGCCGCCCCAGTAGGAGGACAGGGTCGCCCACCTAACCCGCCGGATCATCCGACCGAGGGCCAGATTCCCCGTTTCCGGACGCCCCAAGGCCACTTCTCCAATCCGGTGGATAATGTGCTTGCCGCAACTCGCCACCTGGAGTCTCTCCCGATTCACGGCAACACCCCAGCTGAGATAGAAGCAAGGAATGCCATCGAGATGTTGAAGACAGCGGTGGTTCAAAACGCTCAGTTCTCGCACAGCCTCGAGAGATTGCACTCCACCCCTCAGGCGAGCTATACCAGGAGTAGGCCGGAGGATCAGCCAGCCGTAAACAGTGGCCCGCAACACTTCCCGCAGGACAACCCGCCCGAGCGGAACCCGCCGGGCAGAGATCTCCCCAACATTCAAGACGCCCAGGCCCCCCTCGTAGGGAGCGGAGGGCGAGTTGGGGTACCATGCTTGTCCCTAGCCCTTCGGAACGAGAGAATGCCCAAGGATTTTAAAGGACCAAGAAAGGTGCCTAATTATACACCAGATCTCGAACCAACATCATGGATCGAGGGCTATGAGATTGCCATGGACATGCTCGACGTAAATGAGGAGGTTTGCGCCAGATATTTCACCATGATGCTCGAGGGGTCGGCGCGCACTTGGCTGAAAAACTTACCTCCCAATTCTATCCAGTCCTGGGCCGAGCTGAAAGAGCGTTTCATCAAAAACTTCCGGGGAACCTGTAAACGACCGATGACGATCGTCGACTTACAACACTGCATACAAGGCCCGGATGAGTCGGCACACCATTGGTCACGGCGGGTCGCAGAAATTATTCATTCGTCAGATGGTATCACGGCAGCACAAGCTGTGCTTATCCTCGAACACAATTGCCACTATGAACCCTTGGTCCAGAAATTGGGGCGACTCAAACGGAAAGTTCAGGACATGGGCGAACTGATGGACACCCTCACTAGGTATGCCGAGGCCGATGATACCAAGGATCCCAGCGAGGATGGTAAGGGTAACTCACCCAAAAAGGGCGATTCGACAAAAATCACACCCGTTTCCAGGGCCGCAACCGTCACAATCAGGGGACCAACGGCAAGCGTAGACCACAGGAGGAGCCCTCGGACTTGGTTGCCAACACCAATGCCAATGACGGCAAAAAGAAGAATCGAGGTTTCAGTGGGGAAAGGCCGCATAACTATGAAGAGCTACTCAAAGGCCCTTGCTCGCACCACGCCACGGCCGACGGCCCAGCGGGCCACTCTTGGGAGAACTGCTTCGTAATGCGAGAGTTTCGGGCTGAGGCGATCAAGAAGAGTCAAAACGAAGGTCCAAACCAGCGCCAAGACCAACTCGCCGCACCCAACCAAAGACAGAACCCCTTTGGTGGTTTTCCCGAGCCGGGTGCGCAGGGAGGACCACAGCCGGGAGGCGGTCAGTACCCAGTGCATCACCAGCGGCGGTACAACCCGCCAGGAGCTTTCCACCAACCACCTCCACAGGGGGCTCCACATGACCAGGATGATAATGAGGGCTTCCGCAACAACCCCAAACAGCTAAGTAATGGGCAGTACCACGTTTTTACTACTAATGCTTGCAGACGGGATAAGAAGATAAATCACCGGGCGTACAGCGTCTCTGATCCGGCGATCCCCAGATATCTCCATTGGTCTGAGCAGAGCATAACATGGAGCAGGGAGGATCACCCGCCAAGAGTAGATAATCCGGGCGACCTGGCGTTGGTCGTGGCCCCCCAAGTCGGAGGCTACACCTTGTCAAAAGTGTTTATGGATGGTGGCAGCAGCATCAATATCCTATACTTCGACACCTTCCAGAGGATGAATCTATTGGAAAAAGACTTGATGCCTTCAACCACGGTCTTCCATGGAATTGTCCCGGGTAAGTTGGCTTATCCCATAGGCCGAGTCAGGTTCACAGTGGCATTTGGAACTGCACAGAACTATAGGTCAGAGTCTCTGACATTTGAGGTGGTCAAACTGAAAAGCCCCTACCATGCGCTGTTCGGGCGACCCGCTTACGCTCGCTTCATGGCCCGCCCGTGTTACGTCTACCTCAAGCTCAAAATGCCTGGTCCTAAAGGGCCAATCACGGTTGAGGGAGATAGAAGGATCGCAAAGGAGTGCGAAGAAGGGGACGCGGCGTATGCTGAAGTCGCCTGCGCGGCAGAAGAACTCAAACACCATCGGGCTAACGTTGACCCAGCGGATATGTCCCCACTCAAGAAGCCAACCACAGATTCTGAGTCGCCCCTTAAATTCAAGCCGACAGATGACACTAAGACAATTGATTTTGTGCCTGGCGATTCATCTAAGCAGTTCACCATTGGGACGGGTCTGGATCCCAAATAGGAAAGCGCGCTCATCGAATTCATCCGTGAGAATCGGGACATCTTTGCATGGAAGCCTTCTGACATGCCGGGTGTACCGAGAGAATTCGCTGAGCACCATCTTAATGTTGACCCAAAATGCAAACCTGTCCAACAGTACCTTTGCAGATTTAACAAGGAGCGACGCAAGGCAATTGGAGAAGAAGTCGCCCGTCTTTTAGCCGCCGGGTTCATCGTGGAAGTTTTTCACCCCAAATAGCTGGCTAACCCGGTGTTGGTACTCTAGACGAATGGCACTTTTCGTATGTGTATTGACTATACGGATCTCAATAGAGCTTGCCCCAAAGATCCTTTCGCTCTTCCCCGCATCAATCAAATCATTGACTCGGTGGCGGGATGTGAACGATTGTGCTTTTTGGACGCCTATTCAGGTTATCATCAGATCAAGATGGCCGTGGAAGATCAGGAGAAGACGGCCTTCATAACCCCCTTTGGGGCCTTTTTCTATGTGTCCATGCCGTTCGGACTCAAGAGCGCAGGGGCGACTTATCAATGCTGCATCGAGAATTGTCTTCATAACCAAATTGGCCGCAACATCCATGCTTACGTCGACGACATTGTGATCAAGACCCGCCAGGGGGAGACACTTTTGGAAGACCTTAAGGAAACCTTTGATAATTTACGAATATATCAGATGAAGCTAAATCCTACCAAGTGCGTTTTTGGTGTACCTGCAGGAAAATTACTGGGTTTCTTGGTATCGGAGCGCGGCATCGAGGCTAACCCGGACGAAATTGTAGCGGTTACCTCTCTCGGGAAACCGGCATGTCAGAAGGCTCTAAGTCGTTTCGTGAGCCGCCTTGCGGGTCGTGGAAGATCAGGCGACTGGCGGGCCGCATCTCGATCAATTCAGCAACTGGCGGGCCGCATTGCGGCTCTAAGTCGTTTCGTGAGCCGCCTTAGGGAAAAGGCGATTCCTCTTTATCAATTGTTGAGGAAATCCGACCGATTTGTATGGAGAGATGAGGCAGACGAGGCGCTCCAGGCCTTGAAACATCAATTGGTTAAGCCGCCAGTCCTGGCAGCCCCAACTGAAAAGGAGCCTATGCTCCTGTACATCGCGGCAAATTCCAAGGCAGGCAACGTGGCTCTGGTCGTTGAAAGAAAGGAGGAAGGAAAGGAATACCCGGTGCAACGTCCGGTATATTTTATCAGTGAGGTGTTAACTCTTTCCGAACAGCGATACCCGCATTGGCAAAAACTGGTCTATGGGGTGTTTATGGTGAGTCGAAAGCTTAAACATTATTTCCAGGAGCACCCGATTACTGTGGTCAGTTCCGCCCCCCTCGGTGACATCATCCAAAATCGGGAGGCAATAGGGCGAATCGCCAAATGGGCGATAGAGCTTGGGTCTAATCACATACAATATACCCCCCGCACAGCTATCAAATCACAGGCACTAGTTGATTTCGTTAACGATTGGACGGAACTTCAGGCTCCGGAAGATCGGCCTGACCTTACCTATTGGACTATTTACATTGATGGATCCAGGCAGTTGGAGGGCTCGGGGGCTGGTGTGGTGCTGATATCCCCTCAAGGAGATAAGTTCTGTTATGTTCTCCGACTCATGTTTCCCTGCACAAATAATGCGGCGGAATATGAAGCTCTACTTCAAGGTTTGCGACTTGCAAAAGAGATGAACCTAACCCGAGTCAGATGTTTTGGTGATTCAGATTTGGTGGCGCAACAGGTTTCAGGTACCTGGGAGTCTCAGGATCCTACGATGGCGGCTTACAGACAAGCTGTGTCTGATGTGGCGGGCTATTTTCATGGATATCAGGTGGACCATATTGATCGGCGACTCAACGAAGCAGCTGATGCTCTCTCGCGACTCGGCTCACAAAGAAATCCGGTCCCCCCTAATGTTTTTTTGGATATCTTGCATAAACCGTCTGTGGCTTTACCCACAGAGGAGGAGTTGGCGATACCAGATCCCGAGTCTCAGCTCGTGGCAGCTCTCCATGTCACTCCGGACTGGGTTCTTCCTTATCTGGCTTATCTCACTCGCGGCGAATTACCCACCGACGAAGTTTTGGCTCGCCAGATCGTTCGACGCAGCAAATCCATGGTCATCATTAATGGCGAGTTATATAAACGGAGTAATTCTGGGGTCTTTCAGCGGTGTGTCTCCTCCGAGGAAGGATGCGTGATCCTAAATGACATTCATTCTAGAGACTGCGGGCATCACGCCGGGTCGCGTTCTTTGGTATCAAAGGCTTTTCGACATGGTTTCTTTTGGCTGACGGCTCATGCAGATGCGGAAGACATAGTACGGCGGTGCGAGGGGTGCCAACGTTATGGGAGACAGGCTCATGTGCCGGCTCAAGAATTGAGGATGATTCCCATTACTTGGCCCTTCGCGGTCTGGGGGCTGGACATGGTCGGTCCCTTTAAAATGTCCTCCAACAAGAAAACTCACCTATTGGTGGCAGTTGATAAGTCCACCAAGTGGGTTGAGGCGGAACCTGTTGGAGCTTGCGATGCGGAGACAGCGGTCAAATTTCTAAAAAAGCTGATTTTCCGTTTTGGATATCCACACAGTATTATCACGGACAATGGTACTAACTTGTCCCAAGGGGCGATGCAGGATTTTTGTCATCGAGAACATATCCGGCTTGATGTTTCTGCGGTTGCTCACCCGCATTCCAACGGGCAAGCAGAGCGGGCGAATCAGGAGGTCTTGCGAGGGATCAAACCTCGACTCATGGTTCCCCTGGAAAGGACTCCAGGGTGTTGGGTTGAAGAGTTACCTTCGGTACTGTGGAGTATTCGGACCACCCCGAATCGATCCACGGGGTTCACTCCCTTCTTTTTGGTCTATGGAGCAGAGGCTGTTCTCCCTACTGACATAAGACAGGACTCTCTTAGAGTCGCTGCATATGTGGAGCAAGATAATGAGCAGGCGCGTCAGGATTCCTTGGATGCCTTGGAAGAAGCGCGTGACCTGGCTGCGGCCCGTTCGGCTATCTATCAGCAAGATCTGCGGTGTTATCATAGTCGTCCGGTTAAGAGTCGGACTTTTCAGGAGGGCGACTTGGTACTTCGTCTAATACAAGATCGGGCAGGCATGCACAAGCTATCACCCCCTTGGGAAGGGTCGTTCATCGTCAGCAAGAACCTCCGCAATGGCTCTTATTATTTGATGGATCTTCGGCCTAATCGACCGACTACAGAGGCTGAGTCAACTCGCCCCTGGAATATTGCTCATTTGCGGCCTTACTACACTTGAGCTCTTAAAGCTCCACATTTTGTAAGTTTTTCAGTTTTATTATGAAGTAATAAGATACTCCCCGACTTGGGGGCTTCTTCATTAACAAGAGCAGATTGTGTCATCCTCTTGCGACCTTATGAGCCGACAGAACATGCATTTAGGGTGGGTGCACGAGCTTTCTGACTCGCCTCCCCCTGTCGCGACCGTATGAGCCGACGAAACCTGCATTAAGGGTGGGTGCACGAGCTTTCTGACTCGCCTCCCCCTGTCGCGACCGTATGAGCCGACGAAACCTGCATTAAGGGTGGGTGCACGAGCTTTCTGACTCGCCTCCCCCTGTCGCGACCGTATGAGCCGACGAAACCTGCATTAAGGGTGGGTGCACGAGCTTTCTGACTCGCCTCCCCCTGTCGCGACCGTATGAGCCGACGAAACCTGCATTAAGGGTGGGTTCACGAGCTTTCTGACTCGCCTCCCCCTGTCGCGACCGTATGAGCCGACGAAACCTGCATTAAGGGTGGGTGCACGAGCTTTTTGACTCGCCTCCCCCTGTCGCGACCGTATGAGCCGACGAAACCTGCATTTAGGGTGGGTGCACGAGCTTTCTGACTCGCCTCCCCCTGTCGCGACCGTATGAGCCGACGAAACCTGCATTAAGGGTGGGTGCACGAGCTTTCTGACTCGCCTCCCCCTGTCGCGACCGTATGAGCCGACGAAACCTGCATTAAGGGTGGGTGCACGAGATTTCTGACTCGCCTCCCCCTGTCGCGACCGTATGAGCCGACGAAAACTGCATTTAGGGTGGGTGCACGAGCTTTCTGACTCGCCTCCCCCTGTCGCGACCGTATGAGCCGACGAAAACTGCATTTAGGGTGGGTGCACGAGCTTTCTGACTCGCCTCCCCCTGTCGCGACCGTATGAGCCGACGAAATTACTTTTGTTATGGTTTAATCTTGAAGGTTTTGAACCTTTTTCCTTTCTACAAACTTGTTGAAACTATCCATAGTTTGTTTGTTTTCACAGATGATGTTTTCAAAGTTTAAGACAGGAGGGTGCTAAGAATTGTTTCATCCTTGGCGGATTAAGAATTATCGAAGACTCTTATAAGGGCGGGCCAAATATTTCAAATCGCCTTAAAAGCGATATAAGGGTTTCTCGCAGAAGATATCATCAAAAAACAGTACTGACTATTACATGGCTCGCAGGCCAAATTCAGGAAAGTTTACTTCGCTAAATCCTGGCGTGAGCTCTAACCAACTTCGATTTGTAAATCGCCCAATACCCAATTGCATCTGGCCAAAGCAGCAAAGTCGTCTTCGTCGGTCAGAATTGATGCCAAGTCTGCTTCCCAGTCAAAAGGATTCTTGGGTCGCCGAGGAGTTAGGCTGGTTGTCACGAAGGTTGGCGGGCTGACTTTCTTACTTTTACTATCATAAGCCGCCTGGTACTTCGTTAAATCAAGGCTTGCGGCGAGTCGAGTTGCAGCCAGCCGAGAATCCTTGACGACTTTTTGATAATCCTCTTCAAAAAATTACGATCCATCATCCTTAAGCTGAGGGAAGCCAGCAGCTACTTCTTCTAAATTAATCTCTGGGGCGTACGCTAAGCAGCGACTCAGGGCAGTCAGAACACCCTTCCGGGCGGCTGACCGAGTTAACTTGCCAATCTGGGGGGGAAGTGTGGACAAGCATCCAAGTACCTTCTTGATGGAAGTAATAGGCTCTTTGGCACCCATCACAGCTTTGACGGTCAACACACTGCCTGTGTACAGCTGCTCTGTCAGCGTATAAATCGCCTTCAGCATCAACACACAGTCTTCTTGCAGGTTGGCGACTCTTGGACCTGAAATATGATGATTAGTGACTTAACATCAGCATTATGAGTAAAAAAAAGAGGAGGATGAGGTTGAAGATTTAGGTAAGGCTTACCAGAAATGGCTTGCGTCATGTTAGAGATATGACGTTTTAAGCCGGATAACTCCTGTTGAACAGTCGCCAGCTTAGCTTCAGCTTTCTCTGCTCTCTTCAAAGCGGCGTCTTGATCAGCTTGAGCTTTTTCTAACTCGGCCTTGAGTTTTACCAGTTCGGCCAGAGCCAATTGACACTTCTCTTCCGACTGAGTTAGGGCGTCTTGTTGTACAACTAAGTTCTTCTGTAAGTCGCCCAACATTGATTCAGTCTGAGCAAGATTTTCCTATTTGAAAATTTAAGATAAGGGCAAGTCTCAGAATTACTGCAAAAGCAATATCCCTGACACTTGGGGGCTAATGTATAATTTTTTCAGATAAAATTATACAAAAAAATCAAGACCCGGCTCATCTTTTTACTGATGACCCGGTCCTTGGGGGTTACTGGTCGCAAGATGTTTTTCAAAAAAATTATAAGACCCGGCTCATCATTTTTTACTGATGACCCGGCCCTTGGGGGTTAATGGGAGTAATGGAGTATAGCAAGGCTTACAAACTTACCTCATGTTTTTTGTTCAGCATCTGCAGCAGGTTCTTCTCCAATTCATAGCTAGCCTCTAGGCGACTTGCGAAGCCAGAGCAGAGTTCCTTAAAATCCAAATTTGCATATTTTGACAACTTTTCTTTGGAAAGTCCAGACTCGGGAATTCCGTGGGAAGAGGATGCCATATGCTTGGATAAAACGGTTACCGCCGGTTTAGAAAAGCCAGAGCCGGTAATAACCACGGCATCTGGATCTTCCGTTGTTGTCAATGGGCTCGGCGGCTTGGGGGCGTCCATTGCTTCTCTCGGCGACGCACGGAGATCTACTTGAGTCGCAGGCTCAGCTTGATCCGGAGTTGGAGTGTTTTCCCTCATGAGATCTGGAGTTACGTCAGGAGTTGGTCCGCTGGTTTTCCTCTTTTTGGCTTGTGCCCTGAAAAAAAGGGGAATAAGTATGTTAAGGAATTGGAAAGTTCCTTATTCTTAAAAGTCATGACAAGATTATCAAAAGACTTACCCCAGAACTCGGATCATTGGCGGGAGTGTTGACATCACTGAGTCGCCCGAGGTAGGAGGGGAATTCTGCAAAAGAGTTATATGTCAATCATACAGGCGGGTTACAAGCGTGACCCAAAGAGAAATGGAGAATGGCCGTTCATAAAGAATACCTCGCTTGTTTTTCTTTTGTTTGTTGCTGGTAGGCCGGATACCAGGTCGCCAGAGTGACTTCGCGTTTTCCAATTTGAGGCATGCTGTGCTTTCTTCAGTAGGACATTCGGGTCCAGATAAGCATTTGGATGAGAGAGGGTAACTTTTCCACAAATTCGCCCGGCCGACTTAGGTGGAGAAGGAGATGAATCGGAAGAAACGGAAATTACCTCAACAGAGTCTTCCTGGCTTTCGTTATCCTCATTCTATTTCAGGGAAAGGGAAAGATATAAATAAAAGGTTAAAAGTGACAGGTGGCGAGTGAAAAGAGGACGGATTTGTACCTCTGAAAGTGCATCGCCGACTTGAGATTCGTCGACTTCGGATGGCTCAGCCGCAGCAGATTTTCCTTTGCCCTTGGCTTTCTTAGAGGGCGGCTTAACAGTTTTCATGGCTTGCTTTTTAGGTCTCCTGGACCAGAACTTATCGCCTTTCTGAAAAGGTATATATTATGAAACCATGATAGCAATGAAACAGAAGGGATAAATACCGAGGGCGGGTCAGGTCTGGTTACCTTGGGCGCCGGGTTAATCTTGCAAAAATGCTTAAGGCCGATTTGGCCGCACTTTCCCGCAGGCTCGCCAGTCAACTTTTTGATGATGGCAACAATGTCTTTTTCTGTTAAAGCTGTGTGAAAGTAGCATTGAGGATGATCCAGAGTGCCATCAAACTCACACATCAGACCATCTCGGCGGCTCAGAGGAAGAATCCGCCATTCAACCCAGCAGCGGATTAGGTCGACCCCGGTAAGACCATTGTTCGTCAGGGACCTTAGCTCAGATAATATTGGGATGAACTCCGACTCTTCTTCCTCGGTTAGTTTGTCTGGGAGCTTGAAGTTAACCGGAAGGCGAGTTGGCCTGTAACCTAGAAGCTTGTTCTCACCAGCAGGAGACGTCTCTTGACAATAAAACAAAGACTCGCCCCAGCCCTTGGGATGGCTAGGCATGATGAGTGAAGGGAACGGACTATCCCTACGACGCTGGACATTGACGCCGCCGAGTTCCAAACTGGGGCCATTGTGAAATTCTGTCTGGCGATTCAGATGAAAAAAGTACGAAAATAGAGGGACAGAAGGCTCGATCCGCAGATAAGCTTCACAAAGGACTTGGAACTGGCTCAAATTGCTTATGGAATTGGGTCCCAGATCCTGGAGTTGGACGTTCATAAAGGTCAAAGCGTCCCTAAGAAATTTTGATCCGGGCGGCTTAAAACCCCGTTCCAAGTGTTCAACAAAAACTACTATTTCCCCTTCTTTGGGGTTAGGGAGATCTTCTCCCAACCCGGTGCGCCATCCAATGACATCTTGAGGATCCAAACAACCCGCTTTCACATAATTAGCTAAGACAACGTCATCAACCTTGGTAGGAAGCCAGTCACTCTTGAAGATGGTGCCCATGCTACAAGTAAGTAAAAGTATGATATTACATGTCTTGGACACCTACTATATGGGATGGAATCGGTTCATTTAACCCGCCGAGTACTTTGATTAAAGAAAGATTTAACCCGCCAGACCAAGAGGCCGGGTTGGGTTGCTATGGCGACTTATGGAAGTAGGGTTATTCCCAAAGGCTACGTCTCTACGGATGGTAAAATCATTTCGTCCTAAAGCACTAAGGGGGTGAAGACTACAAACGACTTTTCGCAAACAGTAAATGAGGAATGGATCTACCAAACAGATGTGAAAACCTACGAATATAGCTGGGCACGAACAATTTATTATCAAGTGACGCCCCTCGTTTGGTGGAGACATTGTGTCCAAAGATTCGCGAGTATAGCGGATAAGTAAAAGTACTCAGGGCACTGTCTACCCAATCGGCGCTCGTGCTAATTGATTCGAGGAAGATGAGCGACTATGAACGAAAAGCTTCAAAGGTACGGCAATGGCGAAAGATCGAGCAAGGAATGAACCTACTCCTAAAAGGTGAATGAAGGCCTAACCTGATGCTCTCGATCGAAGAAGGCCGACGGTGACGGAGATCGTTGAAGAAGCGCAGGGGTCCCGACGAACGAAGAGATCTTCGGCGGCGGCGGAGTTCGAGGCGAGCAACGAGGTGGTCGATGATGATGCAGTGGTCAATGGCGGCGGACGGATCGTCCGCGGTGCGGGGCTTGACGACGGCAACGGCTTATGGGCGGCGCTGAAGCTTCTCGGACGAGGGCGGAAGGTGCGGCCGGCGGCGGAGCCCTCGGGAGATGATGAAACCTTTGCTGTGATAATGGGGGGGGGGAGACTGACGAGACTGGTAGGTGGGAAGCACCAGCCTTGTCCCCCCGTCTATTTATCAGGATGGGCGCTGGAATCGAGGCACCGTGAGCGGGAACCGCTGGGGAATAAAAAGATCCGCCATGATGACGTCCGAAGATTTTGGGATAACGATGCACTAAAGATCCGTTGGGATTATGTTAGTCTTCCCGAGAATCGAGGGATAAGAAGATGCCAACAGGAAATGGTTTGGCGACTCAGAGATTTTTCGGTGCCGGATGGCGGGTTACAATTTCTGACGCATGGTGAAAGATGAAGGAGTAAATCACCTTCAACCGAGCGGAAGCATTGGCATGAAAGTTCAAGTCAATCTGGGGCCTAATGTTGGGGATATTACCTATTAAATGACCCGCCCAAGATGGGTCGGGTTACCAGTGAGGCGATTCATCCTCTAGGTTATTCGGGCTTCGGCCTGGCCGGTTCAAGGCCGCGTGACGGTTATGATTTCTGGAAGGTCTCCAGGTTTTGAAGGACGGCGATTTAGAGACCACAATGGTCACGAGTTGTAGGAAGGAAGGAACTCTTGTAAACCCTAAGGCCTCGACCTATATATAAAGGCGGGTCCTAAGGAGGAGAGGCAGGTTAGAAATCATCGAGTGCTAGGTTAGGCGAGTTACGCCTCCCTTGTAATCGAATCCACATCAATACACACAAAGCAGGACGTAGGCTATTACCTCCTCTCGAGGGGCCGAACCTGGGTAAATCGCCGTGTTCCTCCCGTTTAACCCCTTTGAGTCGCCACCTAGGTGCGATGGCTCCAGTACTAAGTCCTTTCACGAGGACATCCGCCGTGACAAAACCACGACAGGGAGGGCCCTTCACTTGGCTCGGAGGGCAGTCCTCCTCCCTAGGGCCGCCACCCCTTCTTGGTGGAGGGGAAAGGGGGCTGCGCCCCTCCCCCTTACTCCTATAAATAGAAGAGGGGTGGGGAGGGCAGCCTTGCACCAATTCCTTGTCCCTCCCTTGGGCATCTCCTATTCCATCTTCTTGAATTCTTCCTCGTTCGTCGTTCCAGAGGCACTTGGCGAAGCCCTGCTAGCACTGCACAACCACCATCTCCACCACACCTCGTGTTGGTCAAGATCCAATCTACTTCTCTCCCCTTGCTTGCTAGATCGAGGAGGCGGAGACGTCATCGAGCCACACGTTTGTTGAAGCGGAGGTGCCATCCGTTCGGCGTTGGATTGGATTGGATCATGATTGGATCGTGAAGAGTACTACTACATAAAATGCATAATATACGCTTCCTCTTAACGGTCTACGAGGGTACGTAGACACACTCTCCCTTCTCGTTGCTATGCATCTCCGTAGATAGATCTTGGGTGTTTTGTGGCACCCCGGGGTGAGAGAGACCGGAAGACCCCGTATTCCATCCTAGAGATCAAATCTCCTCGAATACGACACTGCTTGGCATAGAACAAATTAGCTATTTATTATAAATACTCAAGGATACAAGGGTTCCAATATAATAGTGAATTACATCGGCACGGCGACACTACGCCTGATCAGGTAGCTCTATGCTAGCAACACAACAACTCGAAGCAACGGAATAACTTTTAATAGTGGAACAATGAGGATGGCGATGAACTCCACTCCACACGGACTCTGGCTAGAACGCTTATCCTAGCTCGCAAACTCGATAGGTAATCAATCATGGCATGACCTGCAAACTTGCATGACACAGGAGGTGAGTACTTTGAATGTACTCGCAAGCTCACAACAACCAAAGCAATCAAGACAAACGATATCATGTCATTTACATGATACAGATCAATGATGAACATGATATTGCTAGAACAATACGATATGAGCATCGTGTGAACACATGAACATGATGATATGCAACATGATTAAACTATCATGATTCAACTTACTCTGCTCAGAGGTTACCTTGTAACCACCACATGTATCAACTTACCATCATGGTCATCACACGATCACAACATGATCAAATCAAGCTTGGTATTCACAATACCGTAGTAATCATCACATGGCCACAAGGAGCTTGATCTTTACCTAGGATTACCACATGACACCAAAATATTAACCAACCTTGGTATCGATGAAACCACTTTGATCCTGTCATGATCACATAAAGATAAACCAACTTCTTTCCTCATCGAACCAAGGTTGTTTATTAAGAAGATTATTATTACTGTTGACCCATATTGTGACCTACTACGAACTGGGCCCATATTTGCGGGGACGGCTATTGATAGTTATACACTCTGCAAAGGTTAGTACACTCTATCCGCACCACGGAACCCAAGGCCTTGTGCTCCCATTCGGGTGGACTAGCGGCATTCCAACAAAATCAATATGTTGCATGACACTTTCCGGACCACTCCGACAAACTCCCCCTTTTTGCTATGTCATGGTGTCGGCAATGCTAGGTAGAGACCTATGGGGATCAACATGATACCCTTGTGATTGTAGGGCGGGGAAAATCAACGGCAAGACAAGACCTAACGATCAACTCCCGGCAAGCCTTTTTACCCAGGTTCGGGCCGCTTACGCGTAAAACCCTACGTCGTGCTCGTCTGATCGTATTAAGCGTTCTTTTGTTTTTGTTTACAGTGATGATAACCGTCTTCTTGGTCAATCTCCAAAAAGTCTAACCCCTTGTTAATGAGCTAAGGGCCTCCTTTTATAGGCAAAGGGGTCACCTACAATGGTCGATGGTAGGTTCATGAGATGTTATAGTGAACATAGAGCGGCGCTTATCCATCTACCACTGTTAGGTGTATTAAATGCATGTCTTGTGCATGTCAGCTAACTGCTGGTGAAGATATGTGTCCAGGTGTTTCGACACTTGGATGCCCCGCTCGCGCATGCGGAATGCGCTGGAACTCGGGGGGGGGGGGGGAAGGGGTGGCACTGAGGCAAGGGCGGTCGCCCTCTAGTGTCTTGCCACGTCATCCCGACAAGGGTGCTTGCCGGGGCCTTGGCGCTTCGTCCCGGCAAGGAAGCTTGCCGGGGGCTTCGGCTGTCTTCCCGGCGAGAGAGGCTCGCCGGGGTCTTCTGCGAGGTGCGGTCATCACGTCCATTAAACGGACGTGGCCTTGGGTGTCTTCCCGGTAAGGCAGGCTTGCCGGGGCCTTGGATATCTTGGGGGTGCGTCTCATCTGGACCCTGCCACGCCCTGCCATCAGGGGTTCTTTGCGCCCGTGCACAAGTCTGGGGCATTAGAGACCCCAGTCTTTAGTGCACCGACACATGGGTGGCGCCGATGCTACTCTGGACATCCAACAACGATCGTCATGGCAAAACAAAAAAGGTCCCAAACAGGAACATGAGCTTAATACCAACACATGCACACAAGGCTTATGCCCGCCTATTTGATCAGGCTACTCCATGCACATAACCTTCCCTAGTTGGAGGAATGAGCGAGAGGCATGACAATAGACCGCATTAAGGCCTTCCATACATGCAAGTGTGGCTGCACTAGTCAAGTTGACTCGATGGCACTATGACTCAACCAATAGGTGTTCAAGTTTGATTAATGTCCGGTTAAACTTGAATGAGGATGATCTGAGTCATAATAAAATAGTTTTATGAAATGTCAATGCATAAGAGCATGATATCAAAATGAACATGGATGAACAACACGGCCATTTAGCATATCAACAACAATAAATCATTCTCCAGATGCAAATGAGCAGGACATAACGATGATCATGAATAGCACAACTATAATAAAAAACAATACTTCATATGATCATAGTACAATCACTAGCATCAGAAAATAATTACGAGAAAAGCACATGATAACCATATCAACAAGTAAGCATTTAACCAACTAGATGCAAACAATCATGGCATAAAGACGAGCATCGATATAGCTTTTAGAAAATATTAACAAGGACAAATTAATTTAAATATTAAAGTAGAAAACAATTGTTATTGCAAGGCCATCATGCAAGTGGCTATCGTGGCTTTCCTGGGGATGAAGGATTCGCCGGGTACAAGTGCGAGAAGCTCACAGAAAGAATCAACGAAACTCTCTCTCTCTCTCTCTCTCTCTCTCTCTCTCTCGGAGGGGGCTGAATAGGGGCAAGGGCAAAATGGTCATTTTCATAGTGTGACAATATAGTGAAAATGGTACCAACGGAAAGTGCTTGACGAGACGAGAACGTGGGCTTTTGAATTACATGATTCGGAGTTACGGTCGCGGAGATATGGCCGTTCGTTCACTAGGTAGAAATTTAATAAAAACTATTCCTTTTCTATGCTAACGGGTGAACGTCCATTATCCAACAGATTCGGCCGACTGTTCAAAAACAGAAATCATATTTCTAGGATTACACTTTTAGATAGAGAAAATGTATTTGGCGAAACTTTGCCAGATTACGCTTTCGACACAACAAAGCGTATCCGCGTGGAATACGCTTCCACTTACTCGGGTCAACGTCTAGGCTTGGTCAGTGCTGAGGCTTACAGGAGGGGCCCACCATGTTTCTCTCTCCTCCTTGCTACGACAACAAACAACAGCGCCAGATATTGACACGTTGACGGAGGCTGGGCTTGCGTTGGTTTTTCCCTTGAAGAGAAAAGGGTGGTGCAGCACAGGAGCAGTAAGTATTTCCCTCAGTTTGAGAACCAAGGTATCAATCGAGTAGGATAATCTCGTCAAGTCCAGAGTACCTGCTCAAACACAAAAGAGCTTGCACCCAACGCTATAAAGGGGTTTTCAATCCCTTCAAGATTGATTGCAAAGTGAGATCTGAAGGCAGAAAGTGCAATGAAGTAAAAGAGTAAGGCTGAAAATATGGTGTGGAGTAGACCCGGGGGCCATAGTGTTCACTCGATGCTTCTCTCAAAATAGCAACTATTACGGTGGTGAACAAATTACTGTCGAGCAATTGATAGAACCGTGCAAAGTCATGACGATATCTAAGGCAATGATCATACATATAGGCATCACGTCCGAGACAAGTCGACCGATACTTTCTGCATCTACTACTATTACTCCACACATCGACCGCTATCCAGCATGCATCTAGTGTATCGAGTTAATGACGAACAGAGTAATGCCTTAAGCAAGATGACATGATGTAGAGGGATAAACTCAAACCAATGATGAAAACCCCATCTTTTTAACCTTGATGGCAACAACATGATGCGTGCCTCTCTACCCCTTCTGTCACTGGGTGAGGTCACCGCACGGTATGAACCCAAAACCAAGCACTTCTCCCATTGCAAGAATCATAGATCAAGCTGGCCAAACAAAACCCACAACTCGAAGAGAATTACAAGGATATGAAATCATGCGTAAGAGAGATCAGAAGAAACTCAAATAAGGTTCATAGATAATCTGCTCATAAATCCACAATTCATCAGATCTCGACAAACACACCGCAAAAGGAGATTACGTCGGTTCTGGCGCGTTGGCCGCCACCTCGGCCTCCGGTGACTCAGGGATCTCCTCGAGATCCACAGGCGCAGAGGCGTCCGACTCGGACGGCTTGGTCGCCTCGGTCCTCCGGGCGCGCCTCAGGGCCGCCTCGCTAGCTCGATCCTCCACACGAGCACGCGTGGAGGGGTCATGTCTAGCTTTCGTAAGCCTCTCCGCAGGGTTCTCGGCTTGGCTGGGCCGAGACTGGCGCTCGGCCATATTCTCCGCGGCCGCATCCCAGCGGCGGGCGGATTGTTCCTCGAGTTCCTTCTGGGCAGCATCAGCCGCTACCTGATACGTCTCCAACGTATCTATAATTTTTGATGGTTTCATGCTATTATATTGTCAAACTTTGGCTGTTTTGTACGCCTTTTATATATTTCTTGGGACTAACTTATTAACTCAGTGCCAAGTGCTAGTTCCTGTTTTTTCCGTGTTTTTGTCCCTTTTCAGAGGAGAATTTTAAACGGAGTCCAAATGGAATAAAATCCCTGAAAATATTTTTTCCGAAACAAAAGAAGATCGGGAGATGTGAGAACCAAGGCAGGGGGTCCCCACGGACCCCACAAGCCCCCCAGCCCCGGCCAGGGGGGGAGGCCGGGCCTCATGGGCTTGTGGGCCCCCTGGACCTCCTCTGCCCTAGGTTTTGCGCCTGTATATTCCCTAAAATCCTAGAAAACATCAGGAGGTCATCGAAAATACTTTTCCACCGTCGCAAGCTTCTGTCTCCGCAAGATCCCATCTGGGGCGTGTTCTGGTACCCTCCCGGAGGGGGATTCAGATACGGAGGGCTTCTTGATCAACACCATGACCTCTCCGATGATGCGTGAGTAGTTCACCATATACCTACGGGTCCATAGCTAGTAGGTAGATGGCTTCTTCTCTCTCTTGGATCTTCAATACAAAGTTCTCCATGATCTTCATGGAGATATATCCGATATAATCTTCTTTTGCGGTGTGTTTGTTGAGATCCGATGAATTGTGGTTTTATGATCAGATTATCTATGAATTTTATTTAAGTTTCTTCTGATCTCTCTTAAGCATGATTTCATATCCTTCTAATTCTCTTCGAGTTGTGGGTTTTGTTTGGCCAACTAGATCTATGATTCTTACAATGGGAGAAGTGCTTGGTTTTGGGTTCATACCGTGCGGTGACCTCACCCAGTGACAGAAGGGGTAGCAAGGCATGCATCGTGTTGTTGCCATCAAGGGTAAAAAGATGGAGTTTTCATCATTGGTTTGATATTATCCCTCTACATCATGTCATCTTGCTTAAGGCGTTTCTCTGTTCGTCATGAACTCAATACACTAGATGCATGCTGGATAGCTTGAAGAGTGTGCTCTTAATTTGCATCTTGCGGATTCTACTGTCAAGAAACCCATGGGAAGTATCAGTGATGTTGTTATTATTGCAAATAGGAACTATGTACCCGTAGAAGTCATTGTGCTTGACATTGATTGCAATCCTACTTGCCCTATTATTCTTGGTAGACCTTTCCTAAGGACTATCGGTGCTATCATCGATATGAAGGAAGGGAATATTAGATTTGAATTTCCTTTAAAGAAGGGCATGAAACACTTTCCTGGAAAAAAAATAAGTTTGCCTTATGAATCCATGATGAGGGCCACTTATGGTTTGAGCACCAAAGACGACGATACGTGATTCTATCGCCTTATGCCTAGTTAAGGGCTTTAAACAATAGCGCTTATTGGGAGGCAACCCAATGAATTTATATTTTTCTTTTTGTTTTGTTGCGTCCACACCATCATAATTCTGTTGTGATTATGTTTTTGTGTTTGAGTCAAGCAAAACCTTTATGACTAGTCTTTGTGAGGGTCGTTTGATTCTGCTGGAAAATGACAGAAACTTTTCACTCACGAGATGATTTTTCATTTTTATTCAGAAAGAGCTTTGGAGTTGATTCGTTTTGCTGCTGGTTGATATGCCTTTTGCCCAGGCAGTCGGAATTGTTTAGAATTTTTGAGGTACCATAAGTATACGAAGTATACAGATTTCTACACACTGGTCTGTTTTTGACTGATTCTGTTTTTGTTGAGTTGGTTGCTTGTTTTCTTGTGCTAATGTTATCACGAGTTTTTGTTTAAGTTTTGTGTTGTGAAGTTTTCAAGTTTTGGGTGATGCTCTCATGGACAAAGAGATAAGGAGTGGAAAGAGCTCAAGGTTGGGGGTTCCCAAGGCATCCTAGCCAAATTCAAGGACACCAAAAAGCCTAAGCTTGGGGATGCCCCGGGAAGGCATCCCATCTTTCGTCTTCAATCCATCGGTAACATTACTTGGAGATATATTTTTATTCACCACATGATATGTGTTTTGCTTGGAGCGTCTTGTATCTTAGGAGTCTTTTCTTTTTGTTGTGTCACAATCATCCTCGCTGCACACCTTTTGAGAGAGACATGCACTCATCGTGATTTTGCTGAATGCTCATCGTGCTTCACTTATATCTTTTTGAGCTAGATAATTTTGCTCTATGTGCTTCACTTAGATCTTTTAGAGCAGGGCGGTGCGTGACTTGGTAGTTGTCTTATGCTATGGAAGTAGTCCCAAAGGTGATAGGTACCCAAAGAGGATACAAAAACCTCCATCTTCATGTGCATTGAGTAGAAAGAGAAGCCTTGATTCCTCTCAGTTAGTTTTGAGACATGGATTTGGTAATATTAAGAGTTATGTTAGTAGGGTGTTGTGAATCTAGAAATACTTGTGTTGAAGTTATTGATTCCCGTAGCATGCAGGTATGGTGAACCGCTATGTTAGGAAGTCAGAACATAATTGATCTATTGATTGTCATCCTTTGTGTTGAGGTCGGGATCGCGCGATGGTTAACACCTACCAACCCTTCCCCTAGGAGTATGCGTTTAGCTGTTTTTTCGATTACTAATAAAAACTTTCGCAACATGTATGTGAGTTCTTCATGACGAATGTGATTCCATGGTATAGGCGCACTTTCACCTTCCACCATTGCTAGCCTCTCTAGTACCGCACAATTCTCGCCGGTGCACAAACCCACCATATGCCTTCCTCAAAATAGCCACCATACCTACCTACTATGGCATTTTCATAGCCATTCCGAGATATATTGCCATGCAACTCCCACCGTTCCGTCTCATGACTTGTGCCGCCACTCTCATATTGCCATTGCATGATTGTAAGATAGCTAGCAAGATGTTTCCACATCATATGCCAAGCTAGATCATTGCACATCCCTGTACACTGCTGGAGGCATTTCCTATAGAGTCATCATCGTTCTAAGCTTTGAGCTGTGAGTAAATAAAGTGTGATGATCATCATTATTAGAGCATTGTCCCATGTGAGGAAATAAAAAAAGAGGCCAAGAGCCCAAAAAAAGAGAGAAGAGGCCAAAGAGCCCCAAAAAAAGAAAGAGAGAAAAAGAGAGAAGGGACAATGCTACTATCTTTTTTTCACACTTGTGCTTCATAGTAGCACCATGTTCTTCATGATTGAGAGCTTCTTTCTTTGTCACTACCATATGCTAGTGGGAATCTTCATTATATAACTTGGCTTGTATATTCCAATGATGGGCTTCCTCAAATTGCCCTAGGTCTTCGTGAGCAAGCAAGTTGGATGCACACCCACTAGTTCTCCTTTTAAGCTTTCACACACTTACAGCTCTAGTGCATCCCTTGTATGGCAATCCCTACTCATTCACATTGATATCTATTAATGGGCATCTCCATAGCCCTTTGAAACGCCAAGTCAATGTGACCACCTCCTCCTTTTTGTCTCACAACCACCACCACACTCTATTCCACCTATAGTGCTATATCCATGGCTCACGCTCATGTATTGCATGATAGTTATAAAAAATTTGAGAAAGTAAGAGTGCGAAAGCAATTACTAGGCCAATGCCGGGGTTGTGCATGATTTACATTAGTTGTGTGAGGATGATGGAGCATAGCCAGACTATATGCTTTTGTAGGGATAACTTTCTTTGGCCTTGTTATTTCGAAAGTTCATGATTACCTTGCTAGTTTGCTTGAAGTATTATTGTTTTCATGTCAATAGCAAACTATTGTTTTGAATCTTACGGATCTGAAAATTCATGTCACATGAAAGAAGTTGCAAAGGACAACTATGCTAGGTAGCATTCCACATCAAAAATTCAGTCTTTATCACTTCCCTACTCGAGGACGAGCAGGAGTTAAGCTTGGGGATGCTTGATACGTCTCCAACGTATCTATAATTTTTGATGGTTTCATGCTATTATCTTGTCAAACTTTGGATGTTTTGTATGCCTTTTATATATTTTTTGGGACTAACTTATTAACTCAGTGCCAAGTGCCAGTTCCTGTTTTTTCCGTGTTTTGACCCTTTTCAGTGGAGAATTTTAAACGGAGTCCAAACGGAATAAACTCCCCGGAAAGATTTTTTCCGAAACAAAAGAAGATCGGGAGATGTGAGAACCAAGGCAGGGGTCCCCAGGGACCCCACAAGCCTCCCAGCCCTGGCCAGTGGGGAGGCCGGGCCTCACAGGCTTGTGGCCACCTTGGACCTCCTCTACCGTAGGTTTTGCGCCTATATATTCCCTAAAATCCCAGAAAAAATCAGGAGATCATCGAAAATACTTTTCCACCGCCGCAAGCTTCTGTCTCCGCAAGATCCCATCTAGGGCGCGTTCTGGTGCCCTGCCGGAGGGGGGATTTAGATAGAGAGGGCTTCTTCGTCAACACCATGACCTCTCCGATGATGCATGAGTAGTTCACCATAGACCTACGGGTCCATAGCTAGTAGCTAGATGGCTTCTTCTATCTCTTGGCTCTTCAATACAAAGTTCTCCATGATCTTCATGGAGATCTATCCGATGTAATCTTCTTTTGCGGCGTGTTTGTCGAGATCCGAGGAATTCTGGATTTATGATCAGATTATCTATGAATCTTATTTGAGTTTTTTCTAATCTCTCTTATGCATGATTTCATATCCTTGTAATTCTCTTCGAGTTGTGGGTTTTGTTTGGCCAACTAGATCTATGATTCTTGCAATGGTAGACGTGCTTGGTTTTGGGTTCGTACTGTGCGGTGACCTCACGTAGTGCCAGAAGGGGTAGCGAGGCACGCATCGTGTTGTTGCCATCAAGGGTAAAAAGATGGGGTTTTCATCATTGGTTTGAGATTATCCCTCTACATCATGTCATCTTTCTTAAGGCATTACTCTGTTCGTCATGAACTCAATACACTAGATGCATGCTAGATAGCAATCGATGTGTGGAGTAATAGTAGTAGATGCAGAAAGTATCGGTCTACTTGTCTCGGACGTGATGCCTATATGTATGATCATTGCCTTAGATATCGTCATGACTTTAGGCGGTTCTATCAATTGCTCGATAGTAATTTGTTCACCCACCGTAATACTTGCTATTTTGAGAGAAGCCTGTAGTGAACACTATGGCCCCGGGTCCACTCCAGACCATATTTTCAGCCTTACACTTTTACTTCGTTGCACTTTCCGCCTTCAGATCTCACTTTGCAATCAATCTTGAAGGGATTGACAACCCCTTTATAGCGTTGGGTGCAAGCTCTTTGTGTTTGTAAAGGTACTCTGGACATGACGAGATTCTCCTACTCGATTGATACCTTGGTTCTCAAACTGAGGGAAATACTTACTGCTCCTGTGCTGCATCGCCCTTTCCTCTTCAAGGGAAAAACCAACGCAAGCCCAAGATACGACAGAAGGATCTCTGGCACCACAGCCGGGGAAGAACTTTTGTTGCCGTAGCACTGCCGAGCCGGCTCGCTCTGCGGAGGAGGCGGTGTCTTCCTCTACATCCTCCACGTCCCTACCAAGTGAATCTTTGAGGAACAAATCTTCACGCAAGACGAAGTAAAAAGAGTGAAAGGGAACCCTTACCCCGCGACGACGGGCACATGCCTTCTACTGCCACCAGCATGGCGCTTCTTAGCACCGCCAGCTCGTGCTCCGGCTGGAGGACCCGTCGCGGCTCACTTGGGAGCCGGCCTGGAAGCTATGGCACCCTTGCCCTTCCTCTGGGCCATCTCGCCAAGATCGGCCGCCTCGGCCTTATGGCGCCGTCCGTGCGTCAGAGGCGGGCTGGTGACCTCCTCCACACCGTCGGAGTCTTCCTCGAAGGCTGCATTAGATAGGGAGGATGGAGTCTCATCATTATCCGTCCAATCAACAATGGAGGGCTTCAGATGCTCACTAGACGGCTCCGTCCCCTCTGACTCCAGCGCATCCTCCGAACCTTCGGAGGCGGCAGAGCGAGACTCAATCATGCCCTCGTCCTTGATCTCCGAGGCGTCAGACGTCACCACGTCGGGGGCAGGCGGGTTGAGTGCCTGCAGCTTCTCAAACATCTGCGCAATGGAGTCGGCGCCGGCTCAAAAAGAGGACCGACCACAAGAAAAACAACAAGAACAACCGCAATGATAGTGCTGACCATCGGAGGCAGACGAGACCTGCTGTAGGGGGCCATTCCCCACACCTAGTTCCCACAATCGTCCATATGGGCGGTGGAAATCGGGTTCACCCCCCGCGCCACCGCACTGGTGGTGAAGCTCTTGGTGGAGGTCCGACAGGGATCATACCGGCCACTCATCTGGCAGACCAGATGGGCCCGCCTCTCCAAAGGTAGGATCCTGCGAGAGACCATGGTGGTAAGCAGGTCATGACCAAGGAGGCCACAATTCTTCAGGCTATTGAGGTAGGCGCCGATCTGCGCCACCTCAGGAATCGGCTTCGGATACTTTGCCCCCCAGTTCAACTTCTCCATCGAAGGACCGATTTTGAAGGGGGGCATGTTGAGGGCGTCGTGTGCGGGGTTGGCGTTCTTCACATAGAATAAGCCTTTCTGCTACTGCTTGATGGACTCTTGTAGTGGTATCTGGGGGAAACCGGACTTCGACCGGTAATGCACCATCGCAGCTTCGCATGGCGTCATCAGGCGAGGCCCATCGAGCTTCTCCATCTCGGCCTTCTTCATCTTCCTGGACTGCTGCTTGAAGAAGAACAAGCTCTACCAGAGGTCGAGGCGAGGCTCGATTCCTAGAAAGACCTCGCACAGGACGACGAAGGCCGACAGCTGAAGGATGGCGTTCGGCGCCAGGTGGTGCGGCTGCAGGCCAAAGAACATGAGCCAGTTGGAGAAGAAGGTGCTCGCCGGGAGCCCAAAGCTCCTGTAGAAGTGCTCGTCGAATACGATGATCTCTCCTTCCTGCAGCGTCGGGGCTGTCTCAGCGCCAGGGATCCGCACCGACTCGAGAGAGGCCGGGGGCAACACCCGGCGATGGCGGAGCACCTCGATGTGGCCGTCGCAGATCAAACTGCCGAGCCAGGCTTCGGGGGAGGAGGTCTTCTTCGAGGAAGAACCGCTCGCCATGACTACGGGCGACAGGTGCTCGGGAAGGCTGGTGGCGCGACGACGACGGAGAGGAAGAAGACGAAGGTGGACGGACTCTTTCTCTTTGTGCTCGGGGAGGAAGAGGGCGTCGATGCGGGGCGAGAAGGGGGTGAATGGCCTCCTCGGTACCCCCGCATCCCATTTAAACCCCACGAAGGATCATGGGGAGGGGATCCGATGCGCGCGAAGCCGCACTAATCCAGTGTATTACGGGCGGTAGCGTTTCCCGAAACCCAACCGTCGCGGAGCAAATCCGCAGAGGATCCTCCGCACGGCAGCCGAGGGGGTGTCGTGGCGGGACCCATGGCCCAGGCCCGGTCCCGCCACAAGTATAAACCATCATCACGTCAGGCCGGACCTGGCACGTGGCGCGATTTGCGTAGCCTACAACAAAGCCGAGGCGTCGCTTCGAAGCCAGCCGGCTCTCGAGCCGGCGACCCCTGCCGCAGGTGGCAGTAGGAATACAACAAAAAATCAAGCTGGTGAGACCACCCGCGAACAGGCGGTGGGCCTCTCTAGCTTCGGGGACTACTGTCGGGGGGATAATCCTGGGGTAGGCTCAACGAGCCTGCTCCTTTATCTTCGGCCCAAAAGGAATGACCAAGAACAATTTTACAAGGCCCAAGTCCTATGGCTGGCTAAGCAACACCTACCGGCTAGGGGGGCGAGACGGCCAACTCTCTGGCCGGCCAGGCAGCACGTGGCGGCTAGAAGCAAGACAGTTACCTCTTCCTGGCCGCCTAGGCCAAGCGAGCCGGCTAGGGACGAGGCGGCCGTGCCCAAGCCGGCTAGTCAAGCAGGCTAGCCGGCCGAGGATCTCAAGTCACATCAAATCGTAGGTCATGACAAGACCCTACGGTTAAAGGTGGCTAGGCATCAGCAAAGGTACTGGATCGGAGTGCACGGCGGGTACCAGCGTCGGCAGCCACGCCGCTGACCTCCCCCGGCTCTGATCCATCACCCAGAACAGTTTCGGCCGTCAAACTCCCACTCCATTACTGCACTCGGCATGGGAACACTGGAGGCGGCCGTACCGTCTGCCCATGACGAATCTCGCTGGACGACGCTGGACGTACCACGCGTGTCCTGCGTCAACCTTCGCCAGACGGGACCTCGCAACCGGCGGGCCCCTCAAGCGACAAGACAAGACCCCTGTGGGCCCCCTCGCCAGCTGACGAGGCTGCCAGCCGGGTCCCACTCTTGTACCCTTTATCCATATTCTAGGCCGGTGGGTTCATCTATAAAACCTCCCGCCCCCCTCCATGTAGAGGGTCGGTCAACTGATCACACACACACACCAACCACATAGGAGAGGCAGAGACGAGCCAGCTGCTCCTTCTTCCTCCTCCGCAATACAACTCCAGGAGCAACCTTGTAATCCCATCCATACATATCATACACTCCGGCAGGACTAGGGGTATTATCTCTACGGAGAGCCCTGAACCTGGGTACATCATGCGTTCCATGCTATAGTACCAACCTCGCCCCCAGCACCCTCCGTTGCCACTTCGGTTCCTACCTTCTTTAGCCTACCCATGGCTTATGTTGTGATTATTGACCGACAGCGCGCCAGCATGTTGGGGAACGTCGCATGGGAAACAAAAAATTTCTTACGCGCACGAAGACCTATCATGGTGATGTCCATCTGCGAGAGGGGATATTCGATCTATGTACCCTTGTAGATCGCACAGCAGAAGCGTTAGTGAACGCGGTTGATGTAGTGGAACGTCCTCACGAACCTCGATCCGCCCCGCGAACCGTCCCGCGATCAGTCCCACGATCTAGTGCCGAACGGACGACACCTCCGCGTTCAGCACACGTACAACTCGACGATGATCTCGGCCTTCTTGATCCAGCAAGAGAGACGGAGAGGTAGATGAGTTCTCCGGCAGCGTGACGGCACTCCGGAGGTTGGTGATGATCTTATCTCAGCATGGCTCCGCCCGAGCTCTGCAGAAACGCGATCTAGAGGTAAAACTGTGGAGATATGTGGTCGGGCTGCCGTGGCAAAGTTGTCTCAAATCAACCCTAAAACCTCCGTATATATAGGGGGAAGAGGGGGAGCCTTGCCTTGGGGTCCAAGGACCCCCAAGGGGTTCGGCCGAGCCAAAGGGGGGGAGTCCTCCCCTTCCAAACCGAGTCCAACTAGGTTTGGAAGGAGGAGTCCTTCCCCTTTTTCCCACCTCCTCCTTTTTTTTCCTTTTCTCTTTGATTTTCTTCCTATGGCGCATAGGGCCTTCTTGGGCTGTCCCACCAGACCACTAAGGGCTGGTGCGCCACCCCCAAGGCCTATGGGCTTCCCCGGGGTGGGTTGCCCCCCCCCCCCCCCGGTGAACACCCGGAACCCATTCGTCTTTCCCGGTACATTCCCGGTAACTCCGAAAAACTTCCGGTAATCAAATGAGGTCATCCTATATATCAATCTTCGTTTATGGACCATTCCGTAAACCCTCGTGACGTCCGTGATCTCATCTGGGACTCCGAACAACATTCGGTAACCAACCATATAACTCAAATACGCATAAAACAACGTCGAACCTTAAGTGTGCAGACCCTACGGGTTCGAGAACTATGTAGACATGAGCCGAGTGACTCCTCGGTCAATATCCAATAGCGGGACCTGGATGCCCATATTGGATCCCAGATATTCTACGAAGATCTTATCGTTTGAACCTCAGTGCCAAGGATTCATATAATCCCGTATGTCATTCCCTTTGTCCTTCGGTATGTTACTTGCCCGAGATTCGATCGTCAGTATCCGCATACCTATTTCAATCTCGTTTACCGGCAAGTCTCTTTACTCGTTCCGTAATACAAGATCTCGCAACTTACACTAAGTCACATTGCTTGCAAGGCTTGTGTGTGATGTTGTATTATCGAGTGGGCCCTGAGATACCTCTCTGTCACACGAGTGACAAACCCCAGTCTCGATCCATACTAACTCAACGAACACCTTCGGAGATACCTATAGAGCATCTTTATAGTCACCCAGTTACGTTGCGACGTTTGATCCACACAAAGCATTCCTCCGATGTCAGTGAGTTATATGATCTCATGGTCATTGGAACAAATACTTGACACGCAGAAAACAGTAGCAACAAAATGACACGATCAACATGCTACGTCTATTAGTTTGGGTCTAGTCCATCACATGATTCTCCTAATGATGTGATCCCGTTATCAAGTGAAAACACTTGCCTATGGTCAGGAAACCTTGACCATCTTTGATCAACGAGCTTGTCAACTAGAGGCTTACTAGGGACAGTGTTTTGTCTATGTATCCACACATGCACTGTGTTTCCAACCAATACAATTATAGCATGGATAATAAACGATTATCATGAACAAAGAAATATAATAATAATTAATTTATTATTTCCTCTAGGGCATATTTCCAGCAGTCTCCCACTTGCACTAGAGTCAATAATCTAGTTCACATCACCATGTGATTTCAACGAATCCAACACCCCTATAGTTCTGGGGTCTGATCACGTTTTGCTCGTGAGAGAGGTTCTAGTCAACGGTTCTGAAACTTTCAGATCCATGCGTTCTTTACAAATCTTTATGCCATCTTATAGATGTTGCTACTATGTGCTATTCGGAAATGCTCCAAATATCTACTCTACTATACGAATCCGTTTCACTACTCATAGTTATTCGGATTAGTGTCAAAGCTTGCATCGACGTAACCCTTTACGACGAACTCTTTAACCACCTCCATAATCGAGAAAAATTCCTTAGTCTATTTAGTTACTAAGGATAACCTTGACCGCTGATCAGTGATTCAATCCTGGATCTCTGTGTGTACCTCTTAACAGACTTGCTGTAAGGCACACATCAGGTGCGGTACTCAGCATGGCATACTTTAGAGTCTACGGCTAAGGCAAAGAAGACGACCTTCGTCTATTCTCTTTATTCTGCCGGGGTCGGGTTTTGAGTCTTACTCAAATTCACACCTCACAACGCAACCAAGAACTCCTTCTTTGCTGATCTATTCCGGACTTCTTCAAAAACTTGTCAAGGCATGCATCTTGTTGAAACTTCTATTGAGCGCTTTCGATCTATCTCCATAGATCTTTGATGCTCAACGTTCAAGTAGCGCAATCCAGGTATTCCTTTGAAAACTCCTTTCAAACAACCTTGTATGCTTTACAGAAATTCTACATTACTTCTGATCCACAATATGTCAACCACATATACTTATCAGAAATTCTGTAGTGCTCCCACTCACTTTTTTGGAAATACAAGTTTCTCATAAACCTTGTACAAACCCAAAAATCTTTGATCATCTCATCAAAGTGTATATTCCAACTCCGAGATGCTTGCACCAGTCCATTGAAGGATCGCTGGAGCTTGCATACTTGCTAGTATGTTTAGGATCGACAAAACCTCCTGGTTGTATCACATACAATGTTTGCTCAAGGAAACCGTCGAGGAAACAATGTATTGACATCCTACGTGCAATATTTTATAAATAATGCAGCAACTACTAACATAATTCTAACAGACTTTTAGCATCGCTACGAGTGAGAAAGTCTCATCATAGTCAACTGTTTGATCTTGTCGGAAACATCTTTGCGACAAGTCGAGCTTTTCTTAATAGTGACTTATCACCATCATCGTCTGTCTTCCTTTTAAAGATCCATCTTTACTCAATAGTCCTATGACCATCAAGTAGTTCTTCCAAAGTCTACACTTTGTTTTCATACATGGATCCTCTCTCGGATTTCATGGCTTTCAGCCATTTGTCGGAATCCGGGCCCACCATTGCTTTCTCCATAATTCGTAGGTTCACTGTTGCTCAACAACATGACCTCCAAGACAGGGTTACTGTACCACTCTGCAGTAGTACGCGACCTTGTCAACCTACGAGGTTTGTAGTAACTTGATCCGATGCTCGATGATCACCATCATCAGTCTTTCACTTCAATTGGTGTAGGCGCCACAGGAACAACTTCCTGTGCCCTGCTACACACTAGTTGAAGTGATGGTTCAATAACCTCATCAAGTTCTACCACCCTCCCACTCAATTCTTTCGAGAGAAACCTTTCCTCGAGAAAGGATCCGTTTCTAGAAACAAACACTTTGCTTTCGGATCTGACATAGGAGATGTACCCAACTGTTTTGGATATCCTATGAAGATGCATTTATCCGCTTTGGGTTCGAGCTTATCAGACTGAAACTTCTTCACATAAGTGTCGAAGCCCCAAACTTTCAAGAAACGGCAGTTTAGATTTCTCTAAACCTCAGTCTATACCATGTCATCTCAACGGAAATATGCGGTGCCCTATTTAAAGTGAATGCGATTGTCTCTAATGCATAACCCATAAACGATAGTGGTAATTCGATAAGAGACATCATAGCATGCACCATACCAAATAGTGCGTGGCTATGACATTCACACACATAATCACACTATGATGTTCCAGGTGGCACGAACTGCGAAACAATTTCCACATTGTCTTAACTGCGTACCAAAACTCGTAACTCAGATATTCATTTCTATGATCATATCGTAGACAGTTTATCGTCTTGTTACGACGAACTTCACTCCGAAACAGAATTGAACTTTTCAATATTTCAGACTTGTGATTCATTAAGTAAATACTCTAGTATCTACTCAAATCGTCATTGAAGTAAGAACATAATGATATCCACTGCGTGCCTCAGCACCCATTGGACTGCATACATCAAAATGTATCACTTCCAATAAGTTACTATCTTGTTTCATCTCAATGAAAACAAGGCCTTGCTCATGTGGTATGATTTGGATGTCGCTAGTGATTCAAAATCAAGTGAGTATAAAGATCCATCGACATGGAGCCTCTTCATGCAATTTATACCAACATGACTCAAGCGGTAGTGCCACAAGTAAGTGGTACTATCATCATTACCTCGTATCCTTTGGCACCAATATTATGAACATGTGTAACACTACGATCGAGATTCAATAAAGCATTGAAGGTGTTTATTCAAGCAAATAGAGTAACCATTATTCTCTTTAAATGAATAATCGTATTGCAATAAACACGATCCAATCATGTTCATGCTTAACGCAAGCACCAAATAACAATTATTTCGGTTTAACACCAATCCCGATGCTAGAGGGAGCGTGCGATGTTTTGATCATATCAACCTTGGAAACTCTTCCAACACGTATCGTCACCTCGCCTTTAGCTAGTCTCCATTTATGCCGTAGCTATCATTTCGTGTTACTAATCACTTAGCAACCGAACCGGTATCGAATACCCTCATGCTACTAGGAGTACTAGTAAAGTACACATCATGTATATCAAATATACTTCTTTCGACTTTTGCCAGCCTTCTTATCTACCAAGTATCTAGAGTTGCTCCGCCTCAGTGACTGTTCCCCTCATTACAGAAGCACTTAGTCTCAGGTTTGGGTTTAATCTTGGGTCTCTTCATTACTGCAGCAACTGTTTTGCTGTTTCACGAAGTATCCCTTCTAGCCCTTGCCTTTCTTGAAACTTAGTGGTTTTGCAAACCATCAACTATTGATGCTCCTTCTTGATTTCTACTTTCGCAGTGTCAAACATCGCGAATCGCTCAAGGATCATTGTATCTATCCTTGATATGTTATAGTTCATCACGAAGCTCTCACAGCTTGGTGGCAGTGACTTTGGAGAACCATCACTATCTCATCTGGAAGATTAACTCCCACTTGATTCAAGCGATCGTCGCACTCAGACAATCTGAGCACACGCTCAACGATAGAGCTTTTCTCCTTTACTTTGTGGACAAAGAATCTTGTTGGAGGTCTCGTACCTCTTAACAAGGGCACAAGCATGAAATCACAATTTCATCTCTTTAGAACATCACTTATGTTCCGTGACGTTTCAAAATGTCTTCGGCGCCTTGCTTCTAAGCCATTAAGTATTTTGCACTGAACTATCGTGTAGTCATCAGAAACGTGTATGTCGGATGTTCACAGCATCCACAGACGACGCTGGAGGTGCAACACACCGAGTGGTGCATTAAGGACATAAGCCTTTTGCGCAGCAACGAGGACAATCCTCTGCAAAGTTTTCTACTATCAACTTTCAACTAAATTTTCTCTAGGAACATATAAAAACAGTAGAGCTATAGCGCAAGCTACATCGTAATTCGCAAAGACCATTAGACTATGTTCATGACAATTAGTTCAATTAATCATATTACTTAAGAACTCCCACTCAAAAAGTACATCTCTCTAGTCATTTGAGTGGTACATGATCCAAATCCACTATCTCAAGTCCGATCATCACGTGAGTCGAGAATAGTTTCAGTGGTAAGCATCCCTATGCTAATCATATCAACTATACGATTCATGCTCGACCTTTCGGTCTCATGTGTTCCGAGGCCATGTCTGCACATGCTAGGCTCGTCAATCTTAACCCGAGTGTTCCGCGTGTGCAACTGTTTTGCACCCGTTGTATATGAACGTTGAGTCTATCACACCCGATCATCACGTGGTGTCTCGAAACGAAGAACTGTCGCAATGGTGCACAGTCGGGGAGAACACAATTTCATCTTGAAATTTTAGTGAGAGATCACCTCATAATGCTACCGTCGTTCTAAGCAAAATAAGGTGCATAAAAGGATTAACATCACATGCAATTCATAAGTGACATGATATGGCCATCATCACGTGCTCCTTGATCTCCATCACCAAAGCACCGGCACGATCTTATTGTCACCGGCGCCACACCATGATCTCCGTCAACGTGTTGCCATCGGGGTTGTCGTGCTACTCATGCTATTACTACTAAAGCTACATCCTAGCAAAATAGTAAATGCATCTGCAAGCACAAACGTTAGTTTAAAGACAACCCTATGGCTCCTGCCGGTTGTCGTACCATCGACGTGCAAGTCGATATTATCTATTACAGCATGATCATCTCATACATCCAATATATCACATCACATCGTTGTCCATATCACATCAAAAGCATACCCTGCAAAAACAAGTTAGACGTCCTCTAATTTTGTTGTTGCATGTTTTACGTGGTGACCATGGGTATCTAGTAGGATCGCATCTTACTTACACAAACACAACAATGGAGATATATGAATTGCTATTTAACCTCATCCAAGGACCTCCTCGGTCAAATCCGATTCAACTAAAGTTGGAGAAACTGAAACTTGCCAGTCATCTTTGAGCAACGGGGTTACTCGTAGCGATGAAACCAGTCTCTTGTAAGCGTACGAGTAATGTCGGTCCAAGCCGCTTCAATCCAACAATACCGCGGAATCAAGAAAAGACTAAGGAGGGCAGCAAAACGCACATCACCGCCCACAAAAAATTTTGTGTTCTACTCGAGAAGACATCTACGCATGAACCTAGCTCATGATGCCACTGTTGGGGAACGTCGCCTGGGAAACAAAAATTTTCCTACGCGCACGAAGACCTATCATGGTGATGTCCATCTACGAGAGGGGATATTTGATCTACATACCCTTGTAGATCGCATAGCAGAAGCGTTAGTGAACGCCTTTGATGTAGTGGAACATCCTCACGTCCCTCGATCCGCCCCGCGAACCGTCCCGCGATCAGTCCCATGATCTAGTGCCGAACGGACGGCACCTCCGCGTTCAGCACACGTACAGCTCGACGATGATCTCGGCCTTCTTGATCCAGCAAGAGAGACGGAGAGGTAGATGAGTTCTCCAGCAGCGTGACGGTGCTCCGGAGGTTGGTGATGATCTTATCTCAGCAGGGCTCGGCCTGAGCTCCGCAGAAACGCGATCTAGAGGTAAAACTGTGGAGATATGTGGTCGGGCTGCCGTGGCAAAGTTGTCTCAAATCAACCCTAAAACCTCCGTATATATAGGGGGAAGAGGGGGAGCCTTGCCTTGGGGTCCAAGGACCCCCAAGGGGTTCGGCCGAGCCAAAGGGGGGAGTCCTCCCCTTCCAAACCGAGTCCAACTAGGTTTGGAAGGAGGAGTCCTTCCCCTTTTTCCCACCTCCTCCTTTTTTTTCCTTTTCTCTTTGATTTTCTTCCTATGGCGCATAGGGCCTTCTTGGGCTGTCCCACCAGACCACTAAGGGCTGGTGCGCCACCCCCAAGGCCTATGGGCTTCCCCGGGGTGGGTTGCCCCCCCCCCCCCCGGTGAACACCCGGAACCCATTCGTCTTTCCCGGTACATTCCCGGTAACTCCGAAAAACTTCCGGTAATCAAATGAGGTCATCCTATATATCAATCTTCGTTTATGGACCATTCCGTAAACCCTCGTGACGTCCGTGATCTCATCTGGGACTCCGAACAACATTCGGTAACCAACCATATAACTCAAATACGCATAAAACAACGTCGAACCTTAAGTGTGCAGACCCTACGGGTTCGAGAACTATGTAGACATGAGCCGAGTGACTCCTCGGTCAATATCCAATAGCGGGACCTGGATGCCCATATTGGATCCCAGATATTCTACGAAGATCTTATCGTTTGAACCTCAGTGCCAAGGATTCATATAATCCCGTATGTCATTCCCTTTGTCCTTCGGTATGTTACTTGCCCGAGATTCGATCGTCAGTATCCGCATACCTATTTCAATCTCGTTTACCGGCAAGTCTCTTTACTCGTTCCGTAATACAAGATCCCGCAACTTACACTAAGTTACATTGCTTGCAAAGCTTGTGTGTGATGTTGTATTACCGAGTGGGCCCTGAGATACCTCTCCGTCACACGGAGTGACAAATCCCAGTCTCGATCCATACTAACTCAACGAACACCTTCGGAGATACCTATAGAGCATCTTTATAGTCACCCAGTTACGTTGCGACGCTTGATACACACAAAGCATTCCTCCGGTGTCAGTGAGTTATATGATCTCATGGTCATCGGAACAAATACTTGACACGCAGAAAACAGTAGCAACAAAATGACACGATCAACATGCTACGTCTATTAGTTTGGGTCTAGTCCATCACATGATTCTCCTAATGATGTGATCCCGTTATCAAGTGACAACACTTGCCTATGGTCAGGAAACCTTGACCATCTTTGATCAACGAGCTAGTCAACTAGAGGCTTACTAGGGACAGTGTTTTGTCTATGTATCCACACAAGTATTGTGTTTCCAACCAATACAATTATAGCATGGATAATAAACGATTATCATGAACAAAGAAATATAATAATAACCAATTTATTATTGCCTCTAGGGCATATTTCCAACACAACATGCCATGGCCTGCTAAAACTACACTCTGGGCATGCTACAGGGCAAACCCAAAGCAAAGGTGGCCAGCCCCGACCGGTTCAAGCCTCCCCCCGTTGCCCATTCGCGTCCCTGCTACTGCGACAACAGACCTTCCCTGGCAACGGCGCCAGGAATCTTCCTGCTACGGCTATGCCTTTAGGGACTTCCTTGGAAAATATGCAAAGGATTTCCCCTCGGCCTTGGAGCCTTGCGTTGGTGTTCCCTTGAAGAGGAAAGGGTGATGTAGCACAGCGGCGGTAAGTATTTCCCTCAGTTTTGAGAACCAAGGTATCAATCCAGTGGGAGGATCGGGTCAAGTCACAAATACCTGCACAAACACAAAGAGCTTGTACCCAACGCTATGAAGGGGTTGTCAATCCCTTATAGATTGTTTAGAAAGTGAGAACTGAAAGAAAAAAGTAAACAAAGCAAAGTAAAAGTGAAAGTGGAGACGATAGTTGTGAATAGATCCGGGGGCCGTAGTGTTCACTAGTGGCTTCTCTCATGAAAGCATGTAGACAGTGGGTGAACGAATTACTGTCGAGCAATTGATAGAACCGCACAAAGTAGTGACATTATCTATGGCAATGATTGTATCTATAGGCATCACGTCCAAAACAAGTAGACCGATACTTTTTGCATCTACTACTATTACTCCACACGTCGACCGCTATCCAACATGCATCTTGTGTATTAAGTCCAAAAGAACAGAGTAACGCCTTAATCTAGATGACATGATGTAGATGAACAATCTCAAATTTATGATGAAAGCCCATCTTGTTACCCTTGATGGCAACAACATGATGCGTGCCTTGCGGCCCCTTCTGTCACTGGGAAAGGTGACCGCACGGTATGAACCCAAAACCAAGCACTTCTCCCATTGCAAGAATCATAGATCTAGTTGGCCAAACAAAATCCAAGACTCGGAGAGACTTACAAGGATATCAAATCATGCATATATGAAATCAACAAAGACTCAAATATAATTCATAGATAATCTGATCACAAATCCACAATTCATCGGATCTCAACAAACACATCGCCAAAGAGGATTACATCGGATAGATCTCCATGAAGATCATGCAGAACTTTGTATTGAAGATCCAAGAGAGAGAAGAAGCCATCTAGCTACTAACTACGGACCCGTAGGTCTGAAGTGGACTACGCACGAGTCATTGGAGAGGCGATGATGTTGATGTAGAAGCCCTCCAACTCCAAAGTCCCCTCCGGCAGGGCACCATGAAGGGTCTCCAGATGAGATCTCGCGGAAACGGAAGCTTGCGGCGGCGGAAAAGTGTTTTCGTGGATGCCCTGATTTTTTTGCAATTTTAGGGAATTTATAGGCCAAAGAGCTAGGGCAGGGAGCGCCAGGGAGGCCACAAGCCTGGTTGCCGCGGGCCCCCCTGGCCACAGGAACAGGGTTTGTGGGCTCCGTGTGGGCCCCCTGCCTTGGCCCTCAAGCCCCCCGATCTTCTTCTGTTGTGGATAAATTTATTTCGGGGATTTTATTCCGTTTGGACTCCGTTCCAAAATCAGATCTAAAAAGAGTCAAAAACACAGAAAAAACAGGAACTAGCACTTGGCACTGAATTAATAAGTTAGTCCCAAAAAAGATATAAAAGGTATATAAAACATCCAAAGTTGACAAGATAACAACGTGAAACCATCAAAAATTATAGATACGTTTGAGACGTATCAAGCATCCCCAAGCTTAACTCCTGCTCGTCCTCGAGTAGGGAAGTGATAAAGAATGAATTTTTGATGCTTTCATGCTACCTAGCATAGATGTCCTTTGTAACTCCTCTTATGTGACGTGAATGTTCAGATCCATTAGATTCAAAACAATAGTTTGCTATTGACGTGGAGACAATAATAATTCAAGCAAACTAGCAAGGTAATCATGAACTTTCAAAATAACTACGCCAAAAGAAAGTTATCCCTACAAAATCATATAGTCTGGCTATGCTCTATCATCCTTGCACAACGAATTTAAATCATGCACAACCTCGGTATTGGCAAAGTAATTGTTTTCACAACTTTACTTTCTCAAACTTTTTTCAACTCTCACGCAATACATCAGCGCGAGCCATGGTTTTAGCACTATAAGTGGAATGGGGTGTGGTGGAGGTTGCAAGGCAAACAAGGAGAAGATGGTCACATTGACTAGGCATATCAATGAGCTATGCAGATGCTCATCAATAGATATCAGCGTGAATGAGTAGGGATTGCCATACAAATTATGCACTTGAGCTAAGAGTATGTGAAAGCTCTTAAAGAAAACTAGTGGTGTGCATCCAACTTGCTTGCTCATGAAGACCTAAGGCAATTTTGAGGAAGCCTATCATTGGAATATACAAGACAAGTTATATAATGAAAATTTCCCACTAGCTATATGGTGGTGACAAAATGAGAGACTCTCAATCATGAAGATCATGGTGCTTAATATGCACAAGTGTGGAAAGGTAGTAGCATTGTCCCTTCTCTCTTTTTCTCTCATTTTTTGGTGGGCTCTTTGGCCTCTTTTTTTTGGTGGGCATCTTTGGCCTCTTTTATTTCCTCACATGGGACAATGCTCCATCAATGATGATCATCACACTTACAACTCAAAACTTGGAGCAATGATGACTCTATATGGAATGCCTTCGGTAGTGTACCGTGATAATGATCTAGCATGGCATAGACATTAATGGAAACATCATGTTAGCTATCTTATGATCATGCAATGGAAATGTAGAATTGTGGCACATGTCATGGTGGTAGTCGTATGGCAATATATCTCGGAATAGCTTTGAAAAAGCCATAGTAGGTAGGTATGGTGGCTGTTTTGAGGGAGGCTATATGGGTGGTTTTGTGCACCGGCGTAAGTTGCACGACACTAAAGAAGATAGTGATGGTGGTAGGTGAAAGTGCATCTAAACCATGGACTCAAAATTAGTCATGAAGAACTCATATACTTGTTGCAAAAGTTTTAGTAGTAATCAAAACAAAGCATTCAACGCATACTCCTAGGGGAAGGGTTGGTAGGTATAAACCATCGCGCGATCCCGACCGCCACACAAAGGATGACAATCAATAGACTAATCATGCTCAGACTTCATCTCATAGCGGTTCACCATACGTGCATGCTACGGGAATCACTAACTTCAACACAAGTATTTCTAGATCCACAACACCTTACTAGTATAACTTCAATATTACCACAACCACAACTCAAAACTAATTGAGATGAATCAAACTTCTCTAACTATTCAATGCACATGAAGGTTGAAGTTTTCATATCCCTTTGGATAACTACCCCTTTTAAGACTACTTTCATAGCATAGCTCAACTACCATGCCACGCGGTTCCGTGCTCCAAAAGATATAAGTGAAGCACATAGAGCAAAATCAACTAGCTCTAAAGATATAAGTGAAGCACATGTGAGCTGAATTGTCTAACTAAAGGATATAAGTAAAGCTCGACAAAATCACGGTGAGTGCATGTCTCTCTCTAGGTGTGCAGCAAGGACGATTGTGACACAACAAAAATAAAAGACTACTACGATACAAGACGCTCCAAGCAAACCACATAACATGTGGTGAATAAAAATATAGCCCCAAGTAACGTTACCGATGGATTGAAGACGAAAGAGGGGATGCCTTCCCGGGGCATCCCCAAGCTTAGGCTTTTACGGCATCCTTGAATCAACTTGGGGTGCCTTGGGCATCCCCAAGCTTGAGCTCTTGCCACTCTTTATCTTTTTGTCCATAAGAACTTCACCCAAAACTTGAAAACTTCACAACACGAAACTTAAACAGAAACTCGTGATAACATTAGTATAAGAAAGCAAACCACCACTTCCTTAGGTAATGTAGAAAACTTAAATTCTACTTATGTTGATGTTGGGTTACTGTATTTTCAATCTTACATGGCTAGTACCCCCCGATACTATCCATAGTTTCATCAAAATTAGCAACCAACTCAACAAAAACAGAATCTGTTAACAGCAGACCAGTCTATAGCAATCTGTATACTTTGTATACTTCTGGTACTTCAAAAATTCTAAACAATTACAACAGTCTGTAGAATTTGCATAGAAATCAGCAGCAAAAAGAATCAACTCAAAATCTCATACAGAAAGGAAATGAAAATTCCTTTCGTGAGCAGAAAGTTGCTGTCTTTTCCAGCATGACCAAACGATCATCCCCAAGACTAATCATAACGGTTTTGCTTGGCACAAACGCAAAAAGAAACACAAAAAACACAATCATAACAGAATTATGAAAGTGTAGAAAACAGAAAACAGAAAGAAAAAGGATAGATTCGTTGGGTTGCCTCCCAACAAGCGCTATTGTTTAACGCCCTTAGGTAGGCAAAAGGTGATGGAATCATGGATAGTCATCTTTGGTGCTCAAACCATACGTAGTGTGATCATTTTTCATCTTAAGATCTTCATCTTTATTGGATGACTCACCACTAGCTTTAGGAACAAAAACATACTTGACAGTCTTTTTGAGAGTGAGATTTGGAGTATTTTGCACAGCGGCAAAAGCGGAACCCAAGTTGGTTATGGCATCTTCTAGTTTGCCAATTCTAGAGGAATCATTAACTATAGGTTCCTTCTCCCTTAAATTTTTCAAAACCATTCCCACTTTGGATCCGTACTAAGTAATTTGATTGTGGATCTTTCTATCCAATCCCTCAATAAGTTCAACTATAGCAATTTTGTTTTCAATAGCGTCAAGCCTTTGCATCACGTGTTCCAAGGTCAAGGAAGTTCCATTAACCATGAGCGGGGGTGAGCCTACCAAATTCATGATAGCTCCATAGGAGTCAACAGTATGACTCCCCAAAAAATTCCCGCCTATGATGGTATCAAGAATATACCTATTCCAAGGAGAGATTCCAACATAAAAACCGCGAAGAAGAACGGTAGTGGATTGCTTACGAGTAGATCTACTTTGATCATTGCAAATCCTGTACCAAGCGTCCTTTAAATTTTCTTCCTCAATCTGCTTGAAATTGAGAACTTCGTTCTCAGGGGTATCGTTTCGAGTGGTGGGTCTAGCCATTGATGGACTATCCCACACACAAACTAGCAAGAAGTAAGCGAGTGAAACGGGCAAAGGAGAAAGGCAAAAAGGCAAAAGAAAACGGCAAGGCAGAAAGATCAAAAAGGAAAAGGAGAAAGGCAAATGAAAACGGCAAATGTGAAGTGGGGGAGAGGAAAACAAGAGGCAACTGGCAAAAAAGGTAAATGCAAGAGATGAGTTTGTGACACCTACTTGGATAGATCTTGACTTGATCTCTCCTCCCCGGCAATGGCGCCAGAAATCCTTCTGCTACTATGACAACAGACCTTCCCCGACAACGGCGACAGAAATCCTTCTGCTACTGCGACAACAGACCTTCCCTGGCAACGGCGCCAGGAATCCTGCTGCTACGGCTACGCCTTTAGGGACTTCCTTGGCAAATATGCAAAGGATTTCCCCGCGGCCATGGAGCCTTGCGTTGGTGTTCCCTTGAAGAGGAAAGGGTAATGTAGCACAGCGGCGGTAAGTATTTCCCTCAGTTTTGAGAACCAAGGTACCTGCACAAACACAAAGAGCTTGCACCCAACGCTATGAAGGGGTTGTCAATCCATTATAGATTGTTTGCAAAGTGAGAACTGAAAGCAAAAAGTAAACAAAGCAAAGTAAAAGTGAAAGTGGAGACGATAGTTGTGAATAGACCCGGGGGCCATAGTATTCACCAGTGGCTTCTCTCATGAAAGCAAGTAGACGGTGGGTGAATGAATTACTGTCGAGCAATTGATAGAACCGCGCAAAGTCGTGACGTTATCTATGGCAATGATTGTATCTATAGGCATCACGTCCAAAACAAGTAGACCGATACTTTCTGCATCTACTACTATTACTCCACACGTCGACCGCTATCCAGCATGCATCTAGTGTATTAAGTCCAAAAGAACAGAGTAACGCCTTAAGCAAGATGACATGATGTAGATGAGCAATCTCAAATTTATGATGAAAGCCCATCTTGTTACCCTTGATGGCAACAACATGATGCGTGCCTTGCTGCCCCTTCTGTCACTGGGAAAGGTCACCGCACGGTATGAACCCAAAACCAAGCACTTCTCCCATTGCAAGAATCATAGATCTAGTTGGACAAACAAAACCCAAGACCCGGAGAGACTTACAAGGATATCAAATCATGCATATAAGAAATCAGCAAAGACTCAAATATAATTCGTAGATAATCTGATCACAAATCCACAATTCATCAGATCTCGACAAACACACCGCCAAAGAGGATTACATTGGATAGATCTCCATGAAGATCAAGGAGAACTTTGTCTTGAAGATCCAAGAGAGAGAAGAAGCCATCTAGCTACTAACTACGGACCCGTAGGTCTGAAGTGGACTACTCACGAGTCATTGAAGAGGCAATGATGTTGATGTATAAGCCCTCCAACTCCAAAGTCCCCTCCGGCAGGGCACCGGGAAGGGTCTCCAGATGAGATCTCGCGGAAACGGAAGCTTGCCGCGGCGGAAAAGTGTTTTCGTGGATGCCTTGATTTTTTCTGCAATTTTAGGGAATTTATAGGCCAAAGAGCTAGGGCAGGGGAGCGCCAGGGAGGCCACAAGCCTAGTTGCCGCGGCCCCCTGGCCGCGACAACAGGGCTTGTGGGCTCCCTGTGGGCCCCCTGCCTTGGCCCTTAAGCCCCTCGATCTTCTTCTGTTGTGGAAAACTTTATTTCGGGGATTTTATTCCGTTTGGACTCCGTTCCAAAATCAGATCTGAAAAGAGTCAAAAACACAGAAAAAACAGGAACTGACACTTGGCACTGAATTAATAAGTTAGTCCCAAAAAAGATATAAAAGGTATATAAAACATCCAAAGTTGACAAGATAACATCGTGAAACCATCAAAAATTATAGATACGTTTGAGACGTATCAGTCCCCGACAACCCCTCTACATCAGGGCAGCCTCAGGGCCCCTCCCCCTCGCTTTGTTGACCGGAGCGACGCATGACCGCGCGCGCCAGATTTGGCCAAAAGACTGCGGTCACGCCTGAATGCTCCTCCTCGCTCTCTCTCCCTCTCAGTGAGTCCCAGGGGTCCTAAACCACGTCCGCAATACCGTGGTTTCCACCGCAAGGTCTCACTGCCCCTCCCGTGAGTCACGGTGAAACCACCAGCACTTCTAGCTCGGTGCACCATTGGGGGCCTATAAATAGGCCTTCCCTCTCGCTCCAGCACCCTCATCCCACTCCTATAGAGCCTAAATCACACCCCTAGCCATCCCTATCGAGCACAGCGAGCTCCTGTGCTCGAAATCGACCGAGGCACCGTCGCTTGGGAGCTCCGTCGATCTCGGGCTACAGGCCAGCTCCGACGCTCCTCTCTCCTTCTCCGTGACCCTAGTAGCCTCAGGGAGCTTCTCCATCACCTCCCCGAGCTAATCCTTCCTCGTAGCACCTAGTTCATCAACCTCCCAAATTGGCTCTGCCGCAGCCACCTCCTCACCGGTGAACCAAGGCCTCCCCATGGACCCCTCGACCACGAGCAGGTAGGCGATAGTGAGTTGGTTCCATTCCTGCCATCAGTTGGGCTCGAGGGCACTGGTAGCATTGTTGGCATGCCTTCCCTCCCCTCTGTCCAGAGGTGGAAGACGACCCCGACAGGTGGGGTTCACCTGTCGGTGGCTCTTCTCTCTCCCCCTCTCTCCTCTTTGTCGCTGACCGCAGGGGCCCGCGCGTCAAGTTTGAACCTGGCCGCGCGTGCGCCTGGGCTAGCTGGCTGGCTCGCCAGCTGGGCCGAACCAAGGCTCAGGCCGAGCTAGGCCTGATCCATAGCCCCTTTTTCTTTTTCTGTTTAATCCAGTTTTAAAGGACTTTTGTAAAATTTGTTATCCAATATAATTTAATTATTCTTCCACCATAATTCTTCTAAAAATGAGTAGAATTTAATAGAGCTATTGCACAAATTTTTGAGATAACTTTTGTGTATAGTAATAAATAAAAAGGCTAATTTGAATATTTTAGCTTCTATTAAAAATATTTTTAAAATAATCCTTTCAACAAAACCAGAGACAAATATTTTCCAAATGATAATATAGATTTATCAGAATAGAGCAATATTTTTAAAGTGAGTTTGTGCTCTGTTTTTGGGTGAGCTACTTAATATTTTATTATTTACTACGATGATAGATACCACGTTTGACGAAGCAATTGGACTTGAAGACCCCGAAGACCCCGGATACTTAGCTCATCAAGGCAAGCAACCCTTTGGCCATGTTTGAGAAAATATTATATTGCATGCAAGTAGAGTAAGTATTTCCGTTACATATGATCATAAGTATTCGGTAAATCATCGATATGATGTTACTGATGGCTCATCCGGAGCACATGCATTTGAGCATGATCCTACCACCTATGAGGGTCACGCTAATATCATGTTGACAAGTAGAGATAAGCATAGTAGAAGCATGGGCATGATGATGGTAATTATCAAAGGTTTATGAAAACCCCGTCGGGTGCCACTAATGCCCGAGGGTGATGATGAGTTAGGTGGCCACTTGTGAAGCACTGGTGCATCGGGTATATTTTGGTGTGAGTGGTTTCGAAAATTGTAATAGATTTATGATGTGCCGACCGTCCCAACCTTACATGTGCAACCACGTTGCCCCTTTATGGGACGGGGCTTTGTTGATTACTTTGGTCGGTGCTAGCAAAGAGCCACATTACTAGTGGCGGGAGTGATGTGTGGCCACTCTCGTGATGGGGTCGTACCAGGTAGGTCGACTATGCCGTTTTTACGTGTTCCGGGCACACCATTGGTCCCCACATGGATGATACTATCGAGAGTACGTCCTCGTAATACATACATCATGTGGGCGGGGTACCAATCGAGTGGATCTCTTTGTCTAGTATCGTCAGGGGAAAGGCATTGATTGGCTTCTTACCTCGGGTATGTTATATACCGCGAGTCGTGGATGACACGAAGTTTCCCGGATCTCGTGGGTACAACGTACGACCTCTGTAGAGTGTAAAACTATTCGAATTGCCGTGTCCACGGTCAAGGACAATTGGGTGGTGCTGCCTAAACTATGTCCAGTCATTTCTGCATAAACCAAGTGTGTGTGAGTTTACTAGTGATATTTGAGAAAGAGTTGATATGACCAAGTTTGGTGATTTGGCATATCAGGTGAACCCAGAGTGTTCATCCCACAGCAGATATGTTGATATGTGTAACCCGTTCTTCTAAATACCATCTAGCTCAAGTTGCATATCCATCTATGATGATGTTTATTTAACTGTTAAGCTCCTATCCACCAATATTGCATATTACTTGTTATCATACCAAATGCATTATCCATATCATGGGCTGTTTGTGAGTACATTCAAAGTACTCATTGGCTTGTCACTAGTTATGTTTTTGACAAGACATGGAAGGACCGGAGTTTGGAGAAAAGTATGTCATCGGAGACGGACCTCCGATCTAGGACGCTTCCCAGTCAGAATGCGTGTTGGTGTAGGCTGATGGCATGGGCACCCGCTTAGCCCCAATATTTCCGCTAGTACATGTATTGGTGTGAGTTGGCCTTATAAGGGGGGAGGCAGACGACAAAGGGAGGAGGTCTGCCGCTAGTACTCTTTGCCGTCTGCCCCCACATGGCAAAGGGGGGGAGGCAGACGGCAAAGGGAGGAGGCCTGCCGTTAACACTTAACGGGGACGTTGCAATATATGCCGTCCCAGTTAATTTGCCGTCTGCCCCCTCATGGCAAAGTTTCTTTGCCGTCCGCTTTGGGAAAGCAGACGGCAAAGAACCTCTTCACCGGATTTTTTTACCGTCTACTTTGCCGTCTGCTGACCGACGGCAAAGCCTTTGCCGTCCGTGGTTGCACCCTTTGCCGTCCGCTTTAGCAGACGGCAAATTTATGAATTTCAGTAGTGTTATTGGCTCTGCCTATGTGAACTTTACCTTGTTGGTCATTTGTTGTATTATTTCGGTACGTTGGATGCAAGACTCTTAATATTCAATATCTGTGTGTTCGATGAGCATTGATCTCTGGGATGACTAAGCACGTTCGTTCGGCGATCTCGACTCGTAAGTCGGGGTCCCCACAGAGCTGGTATCAGAGCCATCCTGAGTGTAGGAAGCCTTAGGTAGCATGGACGATAGCCGACACGAGTAGTGCACTCAGCCCTTACACTTGAGATTTTCTGCACCCACAAAAGATTTCTAAACCTCTCCAACCACTTTGTAGATGGCCGCCATACCTGAGATGCTCTTGGAGACGGGCTTTCCCATACTCTTGGGAGATAGCCTCGAGAAGTGTCAAGTACGCCACATGCCCATTTTTCTCTACCACGAGAACTGGCTCAATGCCGACACAAAATAATATCACATGGACGTGATAGTGAAGGCTAACGACTCCCCAACTAGTTGGTTCTTTGAAGGACCACAAATGGAGAATCTGATGTTGGCAGTGGAGACAGCCGCACGAGAGGCGCTCGTGTGTCTCCACGATATCCTTCCCGAGATGGCCAACAAGTCGACCACTCGGCACCTACCTTTTATTAAGGACGGGATTGGCAGGAGCTGGACACTCAACCCATCCTCGGAGGACGGGACGCCACTCAGGTTTCCGATGTACTTCAGCCTCTCTGCTGACACCTTGACTCACCTTATGATCAAGGAGTCTGTGACGCTTCGCCAAGAGCTGCACGAAGTCAAGGACCTACTTAGCTTGGAAAAGATGAAGACCCACAAGGTCAAGTAGGAAGGAGCACCCGGAGGGCAATCAGCCATTGCCTTCCGAGGAGGAGTACCACCGCTATAGGCCACTCCTATTGAGAGCCGCCGTTTGAGCTCCTCACCGCTTCGCCAACAAAGAGATGTTGTGATGGACCGCTCCCTTATCCCACACCTCTGAAGGAGGAATGTACCAATGAGGATGAAGATGAAGATCCCGTTGAGCCAACCTACAAGACCGAGCAGTCCACCGCTTAGAAAAACGTCTTCGGCAAATTAGGAGACTCCCCGTGCGTAGTTGAGTCCATGTATCGATTTATGAGAACCATGAGTGTTGTGTGTTCTTGCATGATGCAAGCCGCATTTCTGCCTTAGGCAGCTTGTAAGCGACTACATCACTTGTTTTAATTCAATGCATCAGATTTCCAAAAAACCTTTGCATAACTCGCACACTAGCACAATACCAAACCCCCTTATCTAGGAGCATCCTCCCTTATGATTCCCTGACCAATTCGGCATATTGACCTGTCTGTTCCCATGGCAGGATGGTGATTTCAACATGCACCAGCACCTTCGGCAACCCCAGCTGTGCCACCTCTGGCCAGCAGCAGGGAACTGGTGGGAACGCTCAAGCTGGAGATCACCTCGAGCAGCAGCAAGGCGATATTCCTCCACCACCTCCTCCTCTGGAGAGCCTGACTGTGGCTCAGTTCCTCCAAGCTCTCGGAGAGGAATGTCAAGCCAACAATGCCACCATCCAACTGTGGCTCAGTTCCTCCAAGTCTTGGTGAACAATCCGCCGCAAAATGGAAATGACAATGGTCGCTCTACTCAGTCTGAGTTTATGAGAACTACGCCGCCCATATTCACCGAGACCACTCATCCATTGGATGCCGATGACTGTATCTGCACTATCGAAGACCTCCTCGCACTGGTCAAGTGCACCAACGATCGCGAGAAAGTCCTTTATGCTTCTCACTTTCTCGGACGCACGACCAAAGCTTGGTGGGATGGGTTCCAGATCATGCGAGAAGGGCAAGCTATCACTTGGGCAGTATTCAAGGAAGGATTCCGCGCTGCTCACATTCTCCTTGGAATGATGACCAATAAGAAGTAGGAATTCCAAGCCTTGAGGCAAGGCGGTGGAACCGTCAAGGAGTATCTGCAGAAGTTTAACCTCCTGTCGAGATATGCACCGAAAGATGTCAACACTAAAGCCGCAAACGTGGAACGCTTTATGGAAGGACTGCAATAGTCACTGCAGTATCAGCTGGTTGTCTGTGAATGCCGGACCTTCTCCGATCTGGTGAACAAGGCCCTCATGTTGGAGGCTAAGTGTCGTGCAATGGATGACACCCGCAAGTGCAAGCTGATGGGTAGTGGAGGACCCAGTAACCCGAATGCATGCCCATGGCAGTCAGCCCCAGCAAGACCCAGCTATCAGCAACAATAGTACAAGGCACCAAGGTTCCGCGAGAACTACCAGCCCTAGCAGCAAGTCAACACCAAGCCAGCAATCAACCCGCCCAATAACAGTGGAGTCAAGCCCAACATCCCACGGCAGGTTACCTGCTTTGGATGTGGTCAGACTGGACACTACTCCAGGTAGTGCCCCAACAAGAAGCCCAATGCATCGCTCCCCAATGCACCAAATCAAGGACAAGGTCAAGAGCACCACGCAGGAACCAAGATCCCCGCAATCAACAGTACCACAGCAGGGGACGTATTAATCACATCTCCACAGAAGAAGCACAGGAAGACCCGGAGTACATTCTGGGTACATACCTCGTCAACTCCACCCTGGCAAGAGTATTGTTTGATTGTGGAGCTTCACATTCTTCTGTTACTCAGAAGTTTGCAAAAAAATGTGGTTTGAAGCCTACCCTACTTAATGGGCAAATGGTAGTACATACCCCGGGAGAAGTGCTAAGGACCAACCTAGGATGTAGAGGAGTCCGGATCAATATTAACGGGATAAGCTTCTCAGCAGATCTTATTGTCATTAAGTCGCAATGCTTAGAAGTGATCCTTGGAATGGATTGGTTGGCCAAGCACCACAGCATGTTGGACTGTGCCAACAAGACTATTACCATGACAAGCGACCAAGGGGTCAAAGTCAAGCATGTTCCTGAGCCTACATTCACTCAAGTCCCTCAGGTAAATTGTCTATGGGGAGAAGAGTTGGACCGAGTGCCAATAGTTTGTGAGTACCCGGACGTCTTTCCTGATGAGCTGTGAGGGATGCCTCCTGACCGAGACATCGAGTTCATCATTGAACTCATGCCTGGGTCAAGGCCTATCTAGAAGAAGCCTTATAGGATTGGATCCGAAGAGCTAGCAGAGTTAAAGAAGCAGCTGGATGAGCAACTCAGGAAGGGATTGATCCGTCCGAGTGCATCACGTTGGGGATCAACTGTTCTGTTTGTGTCTAAGAAGTATGGGACTATCATATTCTGCATCGATTACCTTTCTCTCAATGAAGTCACGATCAAGAACAAGTACCCACTCCCCAAGATTGAAGACTTATTTGACTAGATAAATGGAGCCAAGGTATTTTCCAAGATTGATGTCCAATCTGGATATTACCAACTGAAGATCCGACCCGAAGACATACCTAAGACTGCATTCGTGACCCGGTACGGTCTATACGAGTGCATTGTCATGCCGTTTGAGTTGACCAATGCCCCAACATACTTCATGTATCTCATGAACAAGGTCTTCACGGAATACCTGGATAAGTTTGTCGTCGTTTTCATCGATGACATATTAATCTTCTCCAAATCCGAAGAAGAGCATGAGCAACACTTGAGGTTAGTGTTGGAAAAGCTTCGAGAACACCAGCTTCATGCCAAGTTTAGCAAATGCAAATTCTGGCTGCATGAAGTTGGATTCTTGGGTCATACCATGACAACAAATGGATTGGCGGGTCGATCCTTCCAAGATTACCACGTTAACCAATTGGGAATCGCCAATCGATGTGAAGGAAGTTAGAAGCTTCCTCGGACTCGCGGGATACTACCGCAAGTTCGTAGAAGGATTCTCCCACATCGCCTGACCAATGACTCAGCTCTTGAAGAAAGGCAAGAAGTTCGAATGGACGCCGGAGTGTGAAGCAAACTTTCAGGAGTTGAAGAAGAGATTGACTGTTGCCCCGGTATTGGCTACTCCAGATATCAACAAAGAGTTTGTGATATATTGTGGTTCCTAAAGAACCGGACTCGATGGAGTCGTAATGCAAGACGGAAGGGTCGTGGCATACCTGTCACGACAACTGCGCCTGCATGAGGAAACTACGCCACGCATGATCTCGAGCTCGCAACCGTAGTGCATGCCCTGAAGACATGGCGACATTACCTTCTGGGGAAGCGATGTGGAATATACACCGACCACAAGAGTCTAAAGTATATCTTTACTCAAAGGGAATTTAATATGAGGCATCGAAGATGGTTGGAACTAATCAAAGACTATGACCTCAGTACTCAATACCACCACGGTAAGGCCAATGTGGTGGCCGATGCCTTAAGCCGGAAGGCTAGCACCTTGAATGTTATGCTCAAGGAAAGGCTACCCGCCTTATATGAAGAGATGGAAAGTTTCGGGTTGGATCAAGTTGAACCAAGATTCCTAGCTAAACTCGAAGTCAAACCCACGCTGGCAAACAACAACAAGGAGGCCTAGAAGGGGCACAAGAGCATCGACGACATCAAGAAGAAGATCCAATAAGGCAATGCTTCAGAATTCTCAGTGGATGAGCAAGGAGTAGTGTGGTTTGGGAAACGTTTATGCGTATCCGACAATGCTGAACTCAAGGATTTAATCCTGCAAGAAGCTCATGACACAGCCTACTCTATTCACCCCGTGTCACACCTTGTTTTCACTATCACTTTTTCTGTAATTCAAAAATCGGAGTTTATTAAAACTTTTTCAAAACTAATGGTGTGAGTGCCACGATTGTCATTGTATGCTTGTATGCTTGATTATGTGATATCACAAACCACATTTCTGATGACTTAATTATTTTCAAAACCCTTTTTTTCGTAATTCTGGTTAAAGCAAAACCTTGCTTTGGGTTGCACTACAAGTCCTTGATGGCAAGGAGTGTTCTTACCCAAAGTTGGTGATCTGGTTCTAGCACCATTTTAGTGCACCAAAACCATCAATTAATTATTTCATGAACTATTTTCCTAATTTATTTGCATGTCCATTTATGAGGCCAAGAATGGTATTCCTACATGGAAAAATACCTTTCTGCCTTAGAAAAATCTGAGAAAGTTTAGAGATGATCAGAAGGACATATATTTTCCATGCATAAGATTTTCAACCCCTATTTATATTATTATTATTTGAGTAAAACCCAGAAAACCCTTTCTGTCTATTTTGACCTTTTGAAATATTTCCAAAGGAAATATTCTCAATAAATTCCTAAAAAATTGCAGTGGTATCCCTAAGCCATATTTGGTGTCCATATAAAATTTCACCTTGATCCAAGGTGATTAAGGACACCAAATAGCTACAAAACCCCTTCTGTCCAGAATGAAGTTAGAGCAACTCTACATATTAAAGTTTGTCCAATGGATTTGAAACTTTGCAGGAGTGCCTAGTACCTCAAATAAGGGCTCCATGCCAAAACGGGATTTGTGGGACTTAATTTGCCCACACTCTCTTTGGAAGGAACACATCTGGTCATTTGGTGATGTTTTCAAGTTTGCAAAGCTAAACTTGTCCAATGGAGCTCAAACCTGGTGAAACCCCTTGTTTTAGCACCAAACCCAATCCTGTTAAGTTGTAGATCCAGTGGTGGGGTGCAACCACCCCCAAACCACTGTCGAGCACCTTCTGACAGATGGATAAAACCCCTCCTAACCTTAGCTAAACCCAAGCCCTTCCTCCCAAACTCTCATATTAGGTGGCTAGCATCAATACCAAGCCTGAGTCAACTGGCCCCTCTCTAGTTCAAAGTAGAAAAACCAAAAACCCCAATCTAAGCTTCAGCTCAAGGCTGACATCACCTGTTTTCCTTGTCCCCCTTGACCAGCCGAAGCTCCCACGGGTCTCCAATGGCTTGGCATCTCCCAGCCAGTGCCGAGGACACGCTAGACACGTCCAAGGCACCCCAGGGCACGCCAGCATACCGTGGCATGCCAAAGCTGTGCTCTGGGTGCGCTACAGAGAGCCACTAAGGTGGGGGCGACGCTCTGGGCCAGTTCCAGCCTCCCCTGATGTGTCTATCCTCTCCCCCGACAACCCCTCTGCATCAGGCGACCATCAGGGCCCCTTCTCTCCCGCGCTAAGAGCTGGTGCGACGCGTGCCCGCGCGCACCACAACCGACCAGAGAAGCGTGGCCACGGTAGCTCACCTCTTCTCTCTCCCTCTCTCTTGCATTGAGTTCTAGAGGTCCAAAACCACGTCCTGAGACCGTGGTTTCGACCCCAACTTCTATCTGCACCCCCATGAATGCCACGGTGAATCACCGACGCTCTCGAGTTGGCTCACCATCGCAGGCCTATAAATAGCCCCTCCCCTCGCTCCAACACCCCTCATTCCTCTTCACAGCAACCTCAGTCACCTCCCTAGCCTCCTTTTTGAGCAAGAAGAGCCCCGGTACTCGAGATCGACCGAGGCCCCTCCGCCTCGGAGCTCCGCTCGATCTCCGGCAACACGTCGTCTCCCGCGTGTTGGAATTATGCCCTAGAGGCAATAATAAATGTATAGTTATTATTATAATTCCTGTATCAAGATAATAGTTTATTATCCATGCTATAATTGTATTGAATGAAGACTCATTTACATGTGTGGATACATAGACAAAACACCGTCCCTAGCATGCCTCTAGTTGGCTAGCCAGTTGATCGATGATAGTCAGTGTCTTCTGATTATGAGCAAGGTGTTGTTGCTTGATAACTGGATCACGTCATTGGGAGAATCACGTGATGGACTAGACCCAAACTAATAGATGTAGCATGTTGATCGTGTCATTTTGTTGCTACTGTTTTCTGCGTGTCAAGTATTTATTCCTATGACCATGAGATCATATAACTCACTGACACCGGAGGAATGCTTTGTGTGTATCAAACGTCGCAACGTAACTGGGTGACTATAAAGATGCTCTACAGGTATCTCCGAAGGTGTTAGTTGAGTTAGTATGGATCAAGACTGGGATTTGTCACTCCGTGTGACGGAGAGGTATCTCGGGGCCCACTCGGTAATACAACATCACACATAAGCCTTGCAAGCAATGTAACTTAGTGTAAGTTGCGGGATCTTGTATTACGGAACGAGTAAAGAGACTTGCCGGTAAACGAGATTGAAATAGGTATGCGGATACCGACGATCGAATCTCGGGCAAGTAACATACCGAAGGACAAAGGGAATGACGTACGGGATTATACGAATCCTTGGCACTGAGGTTCAAACGATAAGATCTTCGTAGAATATGTAGGATCCAATATGGACATCCAGGTCCCGCTATTGGATATTGACCGAGGAGTCTCTCGGGTCATGTCTACATAGTTCTCGAACCCGCAGGGTCTGCACACTTAAGGTTCGACGTTGTTTTATGCGTATTTGAGTTATATGGTTGGTTACCGAATGTTGTTCGGAGTCCCGGATGAGATCACGAACGTCACGAGGGTTTCCGGAATGGTCCGGAAACGAAGATTGATATATAGGATGACCTCATTTGATTACCGGAAGGTTTTCGGAGTTACCGGGAATGTACCGGGAATGACGAATGGGTTCCGGGAGTTCACCGGGAGGGGGCAACCCACCCCGGGGAAGCCCATAGGCTTTGGGGAGACACACCAGCCCTTAGTGGGCTGGTGGGACAGCCCCAAGGGGGCCTATGCGCCAAGAAAAAGAAATCAAAGGAAAAGAAAAAAAAAAGAGAGGGAGGAAGTGGGAAGGGAGGGGGACTCCTCCCACCAAACCAAGTCTAACTCGGTTTGGGGGGGGAGTCCTCCCCCCCTTGGCTCGGCCGACCCCTTGAGGGTCCCTTGGACCCCAAGGCAAGGTCCCCCTCCCTCCTCCTATATATATGGGGCTTTTAGGGCAGATTTGAGACGACTTTCTCACGGCTGCCCGACCACATACCTCCATAGTTTTTCCTCTAGATCGCGTTTCTGCGGAGCTCGGGCGGAGCCCTGCTGAGACAAGGTCATCACCAACCTCCGGAGCGCCGTCACGCTGCCGGAGAACTCTTCTACCTCTCCGTCTCTCTTGCTGGATCAAGAAGGCCGAGATCATCGTCGAGCTGTACGTGTGCTGAACGCGGAGGTGCCGTCCGTTCGGTACTAGATCGTGGGACTGATCGCGGGATTGTTCGCGGGGCGGATCGAGGGACGTAAGGACGTTCCACTACATCAACCGCGTTCTCTAACGCTTCTGCTGTACGATCTACAAGGGTACGTAGATCACTCATCCCCTCTCGTAGATGGACATCACCATGATAGGTCTTCGTGCGCGTAGGAAAATTTTTGTTTCTCATGCGACGTTTCCCAACACCGCGTTCCTCTGTCCACCAAACCACTCCCCGTGACCTCAGGAATCTTTCCCCTCTCTCCCCCGAGCAAATCCGTGCACCTAGCCACCACCTCCACCTTCACCCGAAACCCCTCCACCGCGGCTACCTTGTCGTCGGTGAACCAGAGCCCCCCCCCCCGACGTTGTCCCGACCATCATCAGGTAGCCGACTATGAGCCGTACCCATTTCTGTCATCGTTAGGGCCCGAGGACGTCGGTAGCCATGCCGGCGTGCTCCTCCTCCTCTGTGGCCAGAGGTAGGAGACGACCCCGACAGGTGTGTCCCACCTGTCGGTGGCCCTTCTCTCTCTCCCTCGCTGCCCACAGCCACTGACCGCAGGGCCCCACGCGTCAGGTTCAAACCTGACGATGCGCGTGCCTGGGCAGGCTGATTGGCTGGCCATTGGGCCGGCCCAGTCCCAAGCCAAGAAGGCCAGGGTCTTTAGCCCTTTTATTTTTGTTTTAAAACCTGAGTTTAAATGATTTTTATAAAAAGATTTAACCAGTGTAAAAATATATTTTTTCTACTGTTATTCTTCTAAAAAGATGTAGTATTTAACACGACCATTGGTTGAATTTTGCAGCAACTATTTTGTTTTACAATAATAAAAAGGATTAAATTGGAATAGTTTTGCTTCTCTTAAGTTGATTTCAAAAATATTCTCCCACTAAAACCGGAAGCAAATATTTTTAAAATAACAACCTGGATTTATCAGAAATAACCAACATTTCAAAAGTGACTTTGTGATCTGTTTTTGGAGTGAGCTACTTATTATTTTTATCTTCATACGACGATAGAAAACCCCTGTGATGAAGAGTTGAAGCGGAAGACCTCGAAGACCTCAGATACCTAGCTGACCAAGGCAAGCATCCCTTTGACCATGTCTGAGCATATGTTATGATGCATGCTAGTGTATCAAGTAGTTCCGTTGCATATGATCATAAGATCCGGTAAATCACTGAAGTGATGTTACCGATGGATCCTCCGGAGCACATGCATTGAGCTTGATCCTACCACCTATGAGGGTCATGCTAATTCATGTTGACAAGTAAAGCTATAATAGCAATATCATCAGCATGTTGTTGGTATAAATCAAAGATTTATGAAAACACCGTCGGGTGCCACTAATGCCCGAGGGTGATGATGAGTTAAGTGGCCACTTTTGGTGAAGTGGTGCACATGGTATTTCTGTGTGTATGGTTTCGGAAATGGGATATAGGGTAAAAGGGAGTTAATATGAAACAATTGATATGACCAAGTTTGGTGACTTAGGCATATAGGGTGAACCCAGAGTGTTCAGCCCTTGGCAGATATATTGATATTTGTAACCTGTTCTTCAAAGTAACATTTGACTTATGTTGCATACCCATGATCATGTTTATTACAACCAAGTTGTTGTCCACAAAAGATGCATATTATTGTTATCCTTCACTTTCATTGTTCATATCATGGGCTGTTTGCGAGTACATTCAAAAGTACTCATTGGCTTGCCACTGGTTATATTATTGACCACACATGGAAGGACCGGAGTTTGGAGAAGAGTACGTCTTCAGAGACGGCCTTGCGAACTAGGATGCTTCCCATTCAGAATGTCTGTTGGTTTAGGCTGATGGCATTGGCATCCGCTTAGCCCTAAGATTCCGCTACTAGTTGTATCTGTGTGATTTGGCCTTGTAGGCCCTACTTGTGAACTTGACCATTCGGTGACGTGATGTAATAATTCGGTATTTGGATGTAAGACTCTTAATATTCAGTATATGTGTGTTCGGTGAGCATTGATCTCTCGGATCACTGAGCACGTTCATTCGGCGATCTCGACTCGTAATTCAGGGTCCCCACACCCCGGTAGCACAAGATGTATCAGGGAGTCCTGGAAAGATTCTGGTGGCATGACATGAAGAGGGAAATATCGTCCTATATCGCAAAGTGCGACGTGTGCGAGCGAGTCAAGGTTGAGAACCAATGGCCTGCTAGATTGCTACAACCTCTCCAAGTGCCCGAATGGAAGTGGGACAGAATCGTCATGGACTTCATCACCGGTCTGCCCAAATCAAGCAAAGGGCACAATTTCATATGGGTCATTGTCCACCACCTAACCAAGGTGTCGCATTTCATTCTAGTCAACACCACTTATGATGGTAGCCAGTTGGCTAGCTTGTATATCCATCGTATTGTGGGCCTCCATGGAGTCCCCAAAGAGATAGTATCTGACCGAGGCACGCAGTTCACCTCAAGGTTCTGGAAGAAGTTCCAAGAAGGTCTCGAAACCAAGCTCTCTTTTAGCACCGCCTTCCACCCGCAGATGGGCGAATAGACGAAGAGAGTGAATCGAATACTTGAAGATATGCTCCACGCTTGTGTCTTGGCACATGGGACCAAATGGGAAGACTGTCTGCCATTTGCTGAGTTCTCCTACAACAACAGCTACCAGCCCAGTCTCCAGATGGCCCCATTTGAAGTGCTATACGGACAGAAGTGCTGCACCCCGCTCAACTGGTTCGAGGCTGGTGAAGGATTGATTTTCGAACCGGAAATTCTTCGTGAAGCAGAAGACAAGGTGCAACTTGTCCGGGAGACCTTGAACGCGGCCAAGTCACGACAAAAGAGCTATGCGGACTCTCGCCGCAGGGAATTGGAGTTCAATCTCGAAGACCAGGCGTACCTCCACGTCACACCTCTCAAGGGAAGCAAGCGTTTCCACATCAAAGGGAAACTTGCTCCAAGGTTCATTGGACCTTTTAAGATGACGGCAAGGTGCGGAGAAGTTGTTTACCAGCTGGAGCCACCTCCGGAACTTTCGGGTGTGCACAACGTCTTCCACGTGTCACAACACCGTTAGTGTGTGCAAGCACCGAACCGTACAGACCTTTATAAGGACATTGGCCATCAAGCCATCGACCTCCAACTAGACCTCACCTATCGTGAGAGGTCGATCCACATCCTGGATGAAGCAGAGCGTTGCACCAGAAGCCGCACCATCAAGTACTTCAAGGTTCAGTGGAGCAATCACACCGAAGCCGAAGCAACATGGGAACGTGAAGACTATCTCCGATCCGAATTTCCACATCTTTTTAGCACCTAGCTTAGGAATCTCGGGGACGAGATTCTTGTAAGGGGGATAGGTCTGTCACACCCTGTTTTTAGCTCACTTCAATTGTTGTTTCAAAATATGAGTTTATTAAAAAATTCAAAAAAACCAATGTTGTGAGTGCCATGATTGTCATTGTGTGTTTGTATGCTTGAATGAGTAGATTCAAAAACATATTTTCTGACATGATTATTTCCAAAGATTATTTTTCTTATTTTTCGACTATTTCATAACCTTGCTTTGGGTTGCACTACAAGTCCGTGATGACAAGGGAGTGCCTCACCCAAAGATGGTAATATGGTTTTAAAAACTATTTTAACTCTCTAGTATCTTAAAATAATTAATTTCAAATTATTTTCCTATTTTATATGCATGTCCATTTCTGAGGCCAGAAATGATATTTCTATATGAAAAATTACATTTCTGCCTTACAAAGTTTTTAGAAAATTTGGAGATACTCACAGGACATATATTTTCCATACATAAGATTTTCAACCCCTATTTATGTTCAAAATAGTTGAGCAAATCCTTGAAAACCTATTTTGTTTGTTTTGATCTTTTGAAATATTTCACTAAATTCCTAGAAAATTTCAGTAACCTTCCCAAGCTATATTTGGTGGCCACACAAAGTTTCACCTCATTCCAAGGTGGTTTGGTTCACTAAATAATCCTAAAACCCTCTTTGTCCATAACCAACTTGAAATAGCTCTACATTGCAATGTTTATCCAAATGGTTTGAAACTTTGAAAGAGTGTTGAATACACCAAATTAGGAGTCTTTGCCAAAAATGGGATTTGCAGGGGGTAATCTACCCACATTCCCTTTGGAAGGGATAGAAGTGCCCATTTGGGGATGATTTCAAGTTTGCATTGCCAAACTTGTCCAATGAAGCTCAAATTTGGTGGAGCATTCTATTTTTGCATCAAACTCAATCCTGTTAACTTTCATCACTAGTGGTAAGGTGTAGCTACCCCAAACACCTGTCGAACACCTTCTGCTAGATTAGTAAATTAGCTCCTACCTCACTCCACACCCATACACTTTCCTCCAAACTCTTTGACCGAGCAGCCAACACCACTCCCCAACTGCAGCAGAGTGGCCCCTCTTTGAATCCAAGAAGAATAGCCAAAAAACCCATTCTAATTTCTGGTTCAAAGCGGGCGTCACTCCTTTAATCACTTCCCATGGCCATTAGAGAGTCTCTCGACTCTCAAATTGCTAAGTATCTTCAGACCCAGCACCAGGACACTCCAGACATGGCCAAGGCACCCCAGAGCGTGCCAACATGCCGTGGCATGCCAAACTATGCTCTGGGCACGCTATAGGGCGCACTCGAAGCAAAGATGGCCAGCCCCAGCCGGTTCAAGCCTCCCCCCGTTGCTCATTCGCATCCCTGACAACCCCTATGCATCAGCGAAGCCTCAGGACCTCTCCTCCCTCGCTCTGTTGACCGGAGCGACGTGCGCCCTTGCGCGCCAGATTCGGCCAGAAGACCGCGACCACGCATGCATGCTCCTCCTCGCTATCTCTCCCTCTCAGTGCGTCCGAGGGGTCCTAAACAACGTCCGCAATACCGTAGTTTCGACCCCAAGCTCTCACTGCCCCTCCTGCGAGCCACGGTGAAACCACCGGCGCTTCCAGCTCGGTGCATGATACGTCTCCGTCGTATCTACTTTTCCAAACTCTTTTGCCCTTGTTTTGGACTCTAATATGCATGATTTGAATGGCACAAACCCGGACTGACGCTGTTTTCAGCAGAATTGCCATGGTGTTGTTTTTGCGCAGAAATAAAAGTTCTCGGCATGACCTAGAAATATACGTGGAATTTTTCAGGAATATATAAAAATACTGGCGCAAGAATCAACTGGAGGAACGGAGCTAGGAGCCCACAAGCCCACCAGGCCCGGCCACCCCCCTGCCCGGGGCAGGCAGGCTTGTGAGCTCCTCGGAACTCTGCTGCCCCCATTCCAGCTCTATATAACCTCTTTCGTCCGAAAAAAATTAGGGAGAAGAGTTCATCGCGTTCTACGATACGGAGGCGCCACCACCTCCTATTCTTCCTTTGAAGGGCAGATCCAGAGTCCGTTCTGGGCTCCGAAGAGGGGAAAGCATCGCCATCGTCATCATCAACCTTCCTCCATCGCCAATTCCATGATGCTCTTCACCGTTCGTGAGTAATCTATTCGTAGGCTTGCTGGACGGTGATGAGTTGGATGAGATCTATGATGTAATCGAGTTAGTTTTTACGGGGATTGATCCCTAGTATCCACTATGTTCTGAGATTGATGTTGCTACTACTTTGCCATGCTTAATGCTTGTCACTAGGGCCCGAGTGCCATGATTTCAGATCTGAACCTATTATGTTGTTGCCAATATATGTGTGTTTTAGATCCTATCTTACAAGTTGTAGTCACCTACTATGTGTTATGACCCGGCAACCCCGGAGTGACAATAGCCGGGACCACTCCCGGAGATGACCATAGTATGAGTTCATGTATTCACCAAGTGTTAATGCGTTGGTCCGGTTCTTTATTAAAAGGAGAACCTTAATATCCCGTAGTTTCCATTAGGACCCCTGAAAGGGTGTGGATGTCGCCTAGAGGGGGGGGGTGTGAATAGGCGATTTAAAATAATTAAGGTTTAGGCTTGAACAAATGCTGAATAAAACTAACGTTTAATATGTCAAGCACAAAACCTATAAACAACTAGGCTCACCTATGTGCACCAACAACTTATGCTAAGCAAGATAAACAACTAAGTGATAGCAAGATATATTACAATAAACAATATGTCTATCACAAAGTAAAGTGCATAAGTAAAGGGTTCGGGTAAGAGATAACCGAGGCACGGGGAGACGATGATGTATCCCGTAGTTCACACCCTTGTGGATGCTAATCTCCGTTAGAGCAGTGTGGAGGCACAATGCTCCCCAAGATGCCACTAAGGCCACCGTAATATCCTCACGCCCTCGCACAATGCAAGATGTCGTGATTCCACTAAGGGACCCTTGAGGGCGGTCACTGAACCCGTACAAGTGGCAAACCTTGGGGGCGGTCACCGAACCCGTACACGTGGCAACCCTTGGGGGCGGTTACCGGTACCCGTACAAATTGCTCGGGCTATCTCCACAACCTAATTGGAGACCCCCGAGGCTTGCCCAGAGCTTCACACCACAATGATTGAGGTCCGAGACACCACCAAGCTTCTAGGATGCCAAAGCATCCACGAAGAACAATATCTAGGGTACTAAGTACCAAAGGTAGTAAGCTTCTCAACTTCTCACTTCCACGTATCACCGTGGAGAACTCAAACCGATGCAACTAATGCAATGGCAAGAACACACGAAGTGGTCAAGTCCCTCACACTCAAATCCCTCCACAACAACAAAAGCTATGGAGAAATATGAGAGGAAGAACAAGGAGCTCACAAAGAACTCCAAGATCAAGATCCAAGGGATTTCCCTCACATAGAGGAGAAAGTGATTGGTGGAGATGTGGATCTAGATCTCCTCTCTCTTTTCCCTCAAGAACAAGCAAGAATCATTGGAGGGATTGAGAGTAAGCAAGTTCTAAGAATGTCAATAATGGAGGTAGAACAAGAGCTCAACGGATAGATAAGGCCAAGGGGGAAGAAGACCCCCTTTATATAGTGGGGGAAGGAATCAGACCGTTACCCCCACTTACAGCCCGAGCTCCAGCGTTACTACCGCTGGCTGCAGCGGTACTACCGCTGGCATTCCAGCGGTACTACCGCTGACCAGGGGCGGTACTACCGCCGGCTAGCGGTACTACCGCTGGGCCCCTGGTAGTGCAAAGGCACTACCACTGCCAAAAAGTGTTCGCAAAAATGTTCGATGCAGTACAACCGCAAAGATGACGGTACTAAAAACTTGGAGCGGTATTACCGCTGGCCAGGGGCGGTACTACCGCTGGACAGCGGTACTACCGCTAGGGCCAACGGTACTACCGCCAACTCTAGCGGTACTACCGCTAGGTCCAGCGGTACTACCGCTCGCCACTGAAACAGCCATAACTTTCGCATACGAGCTCCGAATCGAGCAAACCCAAGCTTGTTGGAAATCTTAAGACCATGCAGATATGAAAATGCCAATGATATAGAGATGTGAGTCCTCTATGAGTGAAGAACCGGCAAATACTCCAACATCGAAAACATCATAGTAGATGCATATGGACTCCGTTTTCGATGAACTCGAGCTTGTCACGAAGATGACCATAAGATCTAAAACTCACAAAGAGAAACACCAAACAAGAACCAAGAAATATGATGCAAGGATGCAAATGGTTTGAGCTCTCAACAAATGATACGATCAAGCTACTCACTTGAGAGCCCCCCTTGATAGTACAACAATCTATCCTAAACAGAAAACCTATCAAGGGCAAACCTATACCTTGCACCTCGTCCTCTTGAGCTAGATCATGATGATCTTGGCTTCCTCAAGATGGACCACCTTTCTTGATTGTGTTGGCTTGATGAAGACTAGTTGATTGCTCCCCCATACTCACTATGGGTGAGCCACTCTTCAGCATATCTTCACAAGTCCATTGCCACCACAATGGACGGCAAGCTTCAAGCATGATATCTTCGTGCTGATCCACTTGAACTTGCACATTGCAATCTTGATGACGATCACAACTTGACGTCATACTTCATGGGTTGTATGAGATCTTCCCTTTGACGCAAGCCCATGGAAACACACCTAACCCCCACATAGAACTCTCACAAAGACCATGGGTTAGTACACAAACACGTAATGGACAACGCTAAACATACCATGGGATCACTTGATCCCTCTCGGTACATCTTGTACGCTTTGTGTGTTGATCATCTTGATTTACTCTTTGTCTGAGATCTTGATCAACCATGTGTCTCTATGACCATTCTTTGGATAATACCTTGAATACCATCTTGGTCATCATATAAACTCCTTGAACCCAACAGATGGAGTTCAAGAAGTGCCTATGGACAAATCCATACCATGGGATCACTTGATCCCTCTCGGTACATCTTGTACGCTTTGTGTGTTGATCATCTTGATTTACTCTTTCTCTGAGATCTTGATCAACCATGTGTCTCTATGACCATTCTTTGCATAATACCTTGAATACCATCTTGGTCATCATATAAACTCCTTGAACCCAACAGATGGAGTTCAAGAAGTGCCTATGGACAAATCCATACCATGGGATCACTTGATCCCTCTCGGTACATCTTGTACGCTTTGTGTGTTGATCATCTTGATTTACTCTTTGTCTGAGATCTTGATCAACCATGTGTCTCTATGATCAACCATGTATCTCTATGACCATTCTTTGGATAATACCTTGAATACCATCTTGGTCATCATATAAACTCCTTGAACCCAACAGATGGACTTCAAGAAGTGCCTATGGACAAATCCTATAAATGTAACTTAAGGCAACCATTATTCCATAGGAATTGCCATTAATTACCAAAACCACACATGGAGATATATGCTCTAACAACCCCGCTGCCACGGGAGGGATGGATAATAGATGTCATGCAAGTTCTTTTCCCTAAGCATGTATGACTACATACGGAATACATGCCTACATTAGATTGACGAATGGGAGCTAGTTACTTATCTCTCCGTGTTATAGCTGTTACATGATGAATCACATCCGGCATAATCATCCATCACCGATCTAATGCCTACGAGTTTTTCCTACTAGTCCTTGCTTCGTTACTTTGCCGCTACTGCTGTCACTGCTGCTGCTGTTACTCTATTGCTACTAATGTTACTTTGCTGCAGACACTAAATCTTTTAGGTGTGGTTGAATTGACAACTCAACTGCTAATACTTGAGAATATTCTTTCGCTTCCCCTTGAGTCAAATCATTAAATTTGGGTTGAATACTCTACCCTCGAAAATTGTTGTGATCCCCTATACTTGTGGCTTATCAAGACCTTTTTCTGGCGCCGTTGCCGGGGAAGCACAACTATAATCTCTGAGTCACTTGGGATTTACGTCTGCGGGTCACTATGAGGAATTCGATAGATCCAAGAACTAAAGTGTTGGCCTCAACTACGAGGATAGGTAAGGAACTGCCATCTAGCTCTGCACTTGATTCACCTTCAGTTATGAGTAAGTTTGCGACATCACCTCGTGCTAGAAATCTTGATATGTCGCCTGTGCTTGATGATGCTACTTCTGCTGCCCATGATGCTTATGATGATGCTATGCCTGATACTGCTTTGCCTGATGATGCTATGCTTGATACTGCTTTGCCTGATGATACTACGCCTGATACTGCTTTGCCTAATGATGCTATGCTTGATACTGCTTTGCCACTATGTGCAATCCTTGATGCACAAATTGCTAGAGTTGCTGCTAGATGTGATGATACTTCTGAAACTGCTGATACTATTGAATTAGAACCTGCTATTTTGCCTGCTAGAACTAGCTCTCCTAGACATGAATTGCCTGATGTTCCTAAACGTTATGTTATGGAGGGAGAGATAGCTGAGGATTTTCTTGCGTGTAAGGATAGTTGTGATGTTGAGAAACTACTACTCAAGTGGAAAGAAAAATCTCTAAACGCTAGGATGAAATATGACTTGAAGTTTGCTACTTCGCCTATCTTTGTGACCGATAAGGATTATGAATTCTTTGTCGACCCTGAGTTAATCACTCTGGTCGAATCTGATCCATTTCACGGTTATGAGTCTGAAACGGTTGTAGCCCATCTTACCAAACTGCACGATATAGCCATCCTATTCATGAATGAGGAAAAGATCCGCCACTACTATATCCTCAAGTTGTTGCCTTTCTCGCTAAAGGATGATACTAAGACCTGGTTCACTTCTCTTGCTCCTGGTTGTGTGCGTAGCCCCCAGGACATGGTCTGCTACTTCTCTGAAAAATATTTCCCTGCCCATAAGAAGCAAGCTGCCTTGCAGGAAATATACAACTTTGCTCAAGCTAAAGAAGAGAGTCTCCCACAAGCTTGGGGGAGGCCCGTCCAGCTACTGAATGCTTTGCCTGATCACCCTCTTGAGAAGAATGAAATACTTGATATCTTCTATAATGGACTTACCGATGCTTCTAAAGACCACCTAGATAGTTGTGCTGGTTGTGTTTTTAGGGAACGAGCTATAGAACAAGCTGAGATTCTATTGAATATCATCTTGTGCAATGAGAATGCTTGGACTATTCCCCAACCACCTCCTAAGCCAACTCCAAAGAAAAGAGGTATTCTATTCCTCAGTCCCCGAAGATATGCAAGAAGCTAAGAAATCTATGAAAGAGAAAGGCATTAAATCTGAAGATGTCAAAAATCTACCACCTATCGAAGAGATCCAAGGTCTCGATAACCCGATACAGGTAGTAGAAGTAAATTCTCTGCGTAGGTTTGATGAGAGTGATATTCCTTTTGATAAACCTGCTAGCCTATGCCTGGATGAATTTTATAACTTTGTTGCCAAACAACAGAGTTTCAACGATTATGTTAGCACACAATTGGAACAGAATGCTCGTATGCTTAGTCATTTAAGTGCTTGTGTAGACAGAAATGTCAATGATCTTAAGCTTCTGAATAAACATGCCTCTATGGTTATTACTCAAGTAGAACAAGTACTTAAAGCTCAGAATGACTTGATCAATGAGTTGAATGACAATTCCGTCAAAGTCATTACTAGAGGCGGTAGAATGACCCAGGAACCTTTGTATCCTGAGGGTCATCCGAAGAGAGTTGAACAAGATTCTCAAGGAGTTAGCACTGACGCACCTAGTCATCCTAGAAAGAAGAAGAAAGTTGATAGGAACCTGCATGCTAGCAACTCTGTTGCTGCTACACGTGAGAGTCCAAACGATGCCTCTGTTTCTGATGCTGAGACACAATCTGGTGATGAACATGAGCCTAATGATGATATCAATAGTGATTTTCATGTTGATGCTCAACCTAGCACTGATAAGGATGTGGAGATTGAACCTGTTGATCTTGATAACCCACAACCTAAGAATAGAAGACATGATAAGAATGACTTCGCTGCTAGGAAGCATGGTAAAGAAAGGGAACCATGGGTTCAGAAACTTATGCCCTTTCCTCCCAAACCATCCAAGAAAAAGGATGATGAGGATTTTGAGCGATTTATTGAAATGATTAGACCTGTCTTTCTGCAAATGCGTTGGACAGATATGTTCAAAATGTCTCCGTATGCTAAGTACATGAAGGATATTGTGACTAATAAGAGGAGGATGCCTGAGGTTGATATTTCCACCATGCTTGCTAACTATACCTTCAAGGGTGGAACTCCTAAGAAACTAGGTGATCCTGGTGTGCCCACTATACCTTGCTCCATTAAAGGTAACTACGTTAGAACTGCTTTATGCGACCTTGAAGTCGGTGTTAGTGTTATGCCTCTATCTCTTTATCGTAGACTTGAACTGGATAAGTGGACACCCACTGAAATCTCTCTGCTAATGGCGACAAATCAACTACTTTCCCTATCTGCATTTGTGAGGATGTGCCTGTGGTGGTTGCCAATGTCACTATCTTGACAAACTTTGTTATCTTGGATATTCCCGAGGACGATGCCATGGCGGTCATCCTTGGAAGACCCTTTTTAAACACTGCAGGGGTTGTTATAGATTGCAACAAAGGCAATGCCACTTTCCATGTCAATGGTAATGAGCATACGGTGCACTTTCTGAAGAAACAATATCGAGTACATTGCATCAATGCTATAAAAAAACTTCATCGATTCTTATTGGGAGCTTTGAATGTCCTATACCTCTTGTCAAGATGAAGTATGATTTGCTTGTTGGGGAGATACACATCCCCATTGAGGTGACCTAGTGAATATTCGAAAATTCTCCGTTCTCTTTTGCGATTCGAAAAGGTTTGTCGAGGAGACTTGATCAACCTAATTGACGGATTTCTTTCGATGACCATGAGAAGGATGAATCGAGGAGTCACAAAACCTCTGTTCCAAGCTTTCACCTTGGGTTGCTTAGAAGAAAAATGATAGATTTAGTTTAGTTTTCCCTGTTTTCTATTTTAGCGTCCCATAGAAAAGTACCCCGAAAATAAAAGCTCTCCGAACATCCTGAAAATTAAGTATGATCTTTTCTGGAATTTTTGAAAAATACTGAGACGAATAGCTAGTCTGGGATATGCGCGAGTGGGTCACAAGCCCACCAGGCCCGACCACCCCCCTGGCCGGGGCTGGCAAGCTTGTGGGGCCCACAGGCACCCCCTCCACTCATTCTAGCTCTCATCCACTTCTCCTACCTCCAGAAAAAATCTTTTCACAGCTCAACCCCGTGTTCTTGCTCCTCTTGCTGGGATTTGCGATCTCCTTGCTCAAAGAACCATTCTCCAAACTGTTTTGGGGAAATTACTCCTTGGTAAGTGACTCCTCCATTGTTCCAATTAGTTTTTGCTCTAGTGCCTTATACTCCGCGTATTTTTGCTGCGTTGGTGACCATGTTCTTCTGCTTTGCATGCTAATTTTAGCTGGTCCCAAGTAGTTTTGATGCGTAATATGGCCTCTAGGCACTTGTGGGTGTAGTTGCTACGAGTTTAGTTGAGTCTTGTTCACTTTTCCTTTGGGTCACTGAAAATTTCAGAAAAGGAAGATGTTCACGAGAAACTATCATGGTGGTTCCCCAAGCAAGGGAGGTCCCCGTCTTGCGATTCGGGAACCTGATCCTTACCAACCGAGGAATGCACTGGTACAACCATGTCAATGGCCTTCTGATGAATTCATGATTGAGGCAGGTTTCAAACACGAGTTTGATACACTTGTTCACCACGTCGGACTAGAAGAATTCATCTCCGATAAATGTGAACAGTATGTTACGCTCACTACCTCTTTTGTTCGTAGATTCAAACTTTTAGTTGGTCGTAATACATCTGTACTGTTTCATATCTATGACAAATCGTATACCATGGATTTAGAGGATTTCAATAGAATTTGCAAGATACCTATTTGGGGTAGTCTCAGTGATCCTCCTAAATCTTCGGTTAGAGATTTTTTCTCTAGTATAACTGTGGGAGAAACTAGAGATATTTCGCAGGCTACCATGGGGAGCATTCATTTTCCTGCCTTGCATTACTTTGCCCTCTTCATAGGCAGATGCATTAATGGCAAGATTGATCATTGTCATCTCTACGCACCAGACCTTAGTATTCTTAAGAGCGCAGTAACGAGTGATAAAAGCTTCAACATGGGAGCTATAATAGCAAGGAGGCTAAATAATAATGCTAATGAAGGGGATTTCTTTGGTGGGATTTATTCCACTCGCATAGCGAATTTCCTTGGAGTACCCATCCGTGAAGGAGATCCCCCGCTCCATACAACTTTCCTTGACCGTGTCGCTTTGACACGCTACCAGTTCCTTGAGAGGGATGATGAATCATTCCTATACCGTTTAGGATTTGACCGGCAGCATGTTTTCCATATTACTCTTCCTGCTCCTGCCTTCTTTGACTTTCAGGTAAAACAGAGATATTACATAACGAAAGGAGAGGCAGAGGAGTATGAGAGGGAGGGAAAGGATGCTCGTCTCCGAGAGGCAGTTAATCAGGCAGTGGCTGCAGCACTCCCGTACAACCCCCATTATGATTTCGGATATCGCCCGGACCATCCATGGGAGTAGAGCAACTTAGTCCAAAAGCCTAAGCTTGGGGGAGTACATGTTTCTCACCGACTTTACATTCTTGCTTATGCTTTCACTTTGTTCGTCGGCGTTCACACTTTGCCACTGTATCATCCATCTTAGTTTATTTATTTTTCTTGTTTTCTTTTCGTGTGGCTATCTAGTTTTAGAAAACCCAAAAAGATTTTCTTGTTCTTCTTTTGCTTGTTGGGAGCTTTCCCGTGTAAATAGTTTTCTTTTTCTTTGGGTCAAGGTAGAAGATCATGCTTACAATGCTTAGTGGCTCTCGCATGCATATCTGCTTATCTGTTAAAGAGCCATACTACTTTGTCTTCTCCTTTGTGTTTGCCTGCAGATTCCAGCTTTAGTCCAATGCACGAGCACTCTTATTATTGTTCACATCATTCGGTCGTGCAAGTGAAAGGCAATAATGACGATATATGATGAAGTGACTGAGCCTGGAAAAGCTGGTATGAACTCGATCTATTTTGTTTTTGTAAATATGTGTCACATCCGTGACACCTTAAGCAAGTTAGTCTTGTGCTCATGTCTTCTTTGCATTTGCATCTAAGAATTTTCCAACAAGAACAAGAAAGTGGTAAAGGAAAAACCCAAACCCTAGCTACTTCTTTAAACAAAGGAAATCTCAAACTAGTTAAAATCAATGAACCCAAAATGGCCTCAAGAAATGTTCAAACTTTCTGATAAATCATGAAAGTAAATGAGCATTGGAGAAAACTATTTTCTTGACACTTTAAGCATTTTAAATAAATGCAAAAGCTACTGGTTTCAAGTTTTAAATTTGAAATCAGAAACTTTAAATTTTCAAAAATGTTGAAAACTTTGGAAATAGTTGGAAATATTCCAACAAATATTCTAGGGTGCTTAACATAGCTTTTATAATTTATTTGGGAGTTGAAATAAATAGAAAATCAGTGAAATAGCAAAACAAAAACAAAAACAGAAAAAAAAGGAAAAGAAGTTACCTGTCGCTCACTTGGCCCGGCCCATCTCAACTCCTCTCGTCTTCCTTCCCCCGCTAGTGGGCAGAAGGAGGTGGCCGCCGCGTTCTCCGGCGCAGCCACGCACCGGTGCGCCTGCCTGGCCGCCGCCTCGCGCTGGCAAGGCCGGGGATAAGCTCCCCGAGCCCGTGGCTATCCATTCCCAGCGTCTGTTCTCCCCCTCCTCTCGGATCTCTCCTCCCTCCTTCTGCCGCCATTGGAGCCTGAGCAGAGCTCGAGCTCGTCGTCGTTCTAGCCGACCTCCCTTCCTTCTGAGCCGCGCATTAGCTCCGCCGCAACCCCCTGAAGCTTCCTAGCCACGAGCCCGACGCGCAGATGCAGTGAATCGACGCGCAGCAGTCGTCTTCTTCCTCGGGTCACCGAAGATCGCCGCCGACGTTCTCCCTCTCCAGGCCGTCCCCGAGCAAGCTAGCGCCACCACTGCACTCCCCGTGAGCATGCGGTCATTTCCCCTAAGATCTCCCCGTCGACCCCCTCCTCTAGACCTAGTTTCACCGGAGCCCGACAAGATCCGCCGCTGCAGCTCGTCGCCGGTAGCCCTCCGGTGATCAGCTCGTCCTTCTGAGGGCACCAGCAGTTTCAGGTCGTCGCGTAGATGCTCTAGGAGCTAAGAACCGTGCGTAGTTCCCTTTGTATCGATGACCTTGATGACACTCGAACCTTGGCCGCTGCCAAGCTCGTCGCTGGCGTCATCTCCGGCCAGATCAGCCCCGGCTAAGTGCAGAAATGGAGCCGCGGGAGATGTGTCGTTCTTCTGGTGCTCTCCGTGCAACGTTTGGCCCCCTGTGCGCCGTTTCCGAGCCCCTCCGCCGTTCTGGTGGTCGCCGGAGGCTCCCCGCCGGCGAGCACGACCTCGTCGCCGGTGGATCTCGGCTGGCCTGAGCCACTGACTGGTGGGGCCAGCCTCTGGCAAGATTAGAGATAAGAAATAAATTTAATTAATCTGCTAAGACACTGACATGTGGGTCCAGTGAGTTTAATTAACTAAAATAGGATTAATCCTAATCTAAAAATTGCCAGAGACACTGACCAGTGGGTCCCACTGGTCAGGTTTGACTTTCAACGGCCAGATGGACCTGCTGATGTCATGCTGATGCAGTAAAAGTATTTCCAGTATAAAAATAATTCCAGAAATGTTTAAAACTTCAAAAAATTCATAGAAATTAATCTGTAACTCCAATGAAAATAATTTATATATGAAAAAGTATCAGAAAAATTCAAGGAATCTGAATATGCTATTTTCAATCATGTTTGAAAAAGTTACAGAACCCAAACATGTAGATTAATGAATAAGACAATTCTTATAAATACCTTATAAATGGAATTTGGAAAATATTTAGATTTCATTATGAATGATATGATCACACACTGTCCTAATTACAAAACAGTACCTTAACATGACATCTCATGCATGTTAACATCAAGTTGATCTGAGCATCAGGTCGAATCAATTAAATCGGTATCCGAGAATACCTGGTTTGAATTGATATCCGAATATGATTCAAATCAATTTCAAACCTAATACATGTTGATCATAATAGTTTATCACCATTGCATTCTCATGCCATGCTCATGCATCATCTTGTTTGCATATGATTGTTATTGATTGTTGCCATTCATTTCGGTAGGCTCCGCACCCCCGGATTCCACCGAACATCCGTCTGACGGATATTGTCCCTCCTCTCAGCAACAAGGCAAGCAACCATTTTGATCATCCCGATAAATCCCATGTTCTTGCTCCTGCACTTATTTATTGCATTAGGATCAAATGCTTCAACTGCTTTTGCCACGTTAGTTGAACCCACTTCCTTTGCATGACCTATCCTTGTCACAGTATATAGACGAACCTTGCAACCTAGCATACCTGGTAGTTGCTTGAACCATGATGTGTCTTATCCTGCTATGCATGCTATGCTTAGAGTTGTGTATGGTCTGTCATCTGGGAGATGAACAGAATTGTGAGAATGTGTTCAGTAAGCAAAAGGTTGTGTGTTGAACTTGATTTGGTAAAGGTACCGGTGAAAGGCTGTGTAGGAGTACATGGCGGGTTGTTTCATTGGAACCGTCCTTAGGAACTGAGTTCCGTGTATGTAATCCAAGACTAGATACTACCACATGCTGGGCCCTGAAATATGACCCCGCTCGGCCTATTAATCGCTTAGTACTCGGTCCAGGAATTGCAAGTAGTTTCTGGTGTTTATAGTAATGCTGGAGGCCGTGCATGGTGCTGACCTGAGAGGTGGGCCGTGATGCGGTAGGCAGTGGCACGGTGTACCAAGTGGCACCCGGATGGTGGGCTTGGGAACCCTGCGCACATCGTTTGAGACCGTGGCGGAAACCTCGGCCGGACTTCCGTACGGGTTACTCTCAGATAGGCGATAAACCTCGACTAGGTACTAGTGTGGTTAACGGTCGTGGCCGACTCCCTCGCTGGGCTTCCGCTTGAAGGTTGCCGAGGTGCATGACGTGCACATGGCGATAAGAGGCGAGAGCGTGTGTGACGAAGTACACCCCTGCAGGGTTATGATCTATTCGAATAGCCGCATCCGCGGATATGGACTACTTGGAGACATATGTTGTTCATAGATAACTTCAAATGCTACTCATAAAATTGCCAAGAAAAGTGTGAGTGTCGTGGAAGGCATTTCTGTATGGAGACGGAATGATTCCACGATGGTGTATTGTTGTGGTGTTAGTGGACTCGTGTGCGATAAATCAAGTTGTCAAAATTATTTAAAAATGGAAGTTGTCTAGCCACGAGTGAGATGCTGGCTTTCCGCATGAAACCCCACAATACCTTTTTGATACCTTGCATGAGTAGTTAGTTATCCTAAAGTCTTGCTGAGTACCTTCGTACTCATGTTTGCTTAATAAATGTTGCAGAGGTTGCTAATGACCCTAATGGAGGGTTCTTCGTAGACATCGACGACGACGAGTAGCTGGTGTCCCAGCTACGATCTGGTCCTACGTTGGGTCTGTAGTATAGTCAGGCCATGTGCTTTCTAGTTGCCCTGTCTGTACTCAGACAGTTTAAACTCTTCCGCTGGCTTGTAACTGAATGACTGCTATTATGGGTCGTGAGACCCTTAATGTGTAATATTATGTGTGTGGCTCTTCCGAGCCTCTTAAATAAAGCTTGTATGTTTATGGTTATGTTGTGATTCCATCGATGTATCTATACATATCGGTATGCCATGCGTACGTGTGTCGCACTTGATATGTATGGGGTTCAATTACCTAGTCGTGAACTTTAGTAGCATTCCTTACAAGGAAATGCCCCTTTGTGATCCAACGAGCCTTGGTAGCTCGCTACTGCTCCGGACACATTGGTTGACCGGCATGTGTCCTTCTTAGTTGCTGTGTTTGTCCTCTTTGGGGAAATGTCATGCGATGTAATGGAGTCCTTGTAGCTTGCTACGACTCGTCTACACTCGCTGGTGACCGACACCTGCTTTGTTGGGTCATGTATGCCTGTCCTTGTGCGGTACTGCCACTTTGGTTTATGACTAGACATGTCGATCCGGGTTCTTTGACATTGGAATGCTAGCGACACTATTGCATATGTGAGTCAAAAGACATAAACGGTCCCGGCTAAGGTAAGGCTGCAGCCGTGGAGTTAACCGTGCGTGAGACCGCAAAGGGATGCGATGTGTTACAGGCTGGATTCCTATGGCATAGGATCGGGGTCCCGACAATATAACTAGCTCATCGTTCCTGATTCAGCTTTGTTGTGAGAGAAACATGTTTGCAATTATAACTTAGAGATCATAGTTTCTTATGCCATGCTTACTTAGCTAGGAGCTTATAATGGTTTGTCTTGGATGCCCACATGAATGTTGAGATGACTATGATGTAGTATGATAGGATGGTATCCTCCTTTGAATGATTCAAGTGGCTTGACTTGGCGCATGTTCACGCATGTAGTTGAAACCAAATCATCATAGCCTCTATGATATTCATGTTCATGGTGATTTATGTCCTACTCATGCTTGCACTCAATGTTAGTTAATCTCAATGCATTTTGATGACCGTTGTTGCTCTCTAGTTGGTCGCTTCGCAGTCTTTTGCTAGCCTTCACTTGTACTAAGCGGGAATACTGCTTGTGCATCCACTTCCATAAACCCAAGGTTGATCCATATGAGTCCACCATACCTACCTATATGCGGTATCTACCTGCCGTTCCAAGTAAATTTGCATGTGCCATTCTCTAAACCTTCAAGAAATAATCTGTTTTGCATGCCCGAACCGCTCATGTGGTGACAGGGGGCTATCGGTATCTTCCATGCTAGGCGTGTTATCCTCGACATGTGTTTATTCACTATCATTCACGAGAAAGGGGCCGGTAATTGGAATGCCCAGTTCCATGCTCAAATCGAAAAGATAATTGTAAACAAAACTCCCCTGGATTGATGTTGGTATGGACGGCACCCGAGTATTCGGCTAGTCGTGGAGTGTGATTGATTGGTTGTGGGGGAGTCAAAACTTTACTTTTCTGTTTGGGAACCGCCTATAGCATGTGTAGCGTGGAAGATGGTGAGAACTCTTAGCCATTGCGTTGACTATGGAAGCATGCCACCCAAAATTATTATCTCTATTTGCAAAGCTTGAGCTCCGGCACCTGTGCAAATCAATGCTTCCCTCTGTGAAGGGCCTGTCTATTTATTTTCCTGTTGAGTCATCCTCCTCTTATAAAAGCACCAATTAGAGAGCACCTCTGTCATTTTTATGCTTTGCTTTTAACTGTGTTGAGTATGATTCTGACTGGATCTTCTTTCCCATGAATTACAATGTTTAGTCAGCCCTTGGTCTTTGAAGGTGCTACGCATTTTATGTTTTGCGGTCCCAGAAAGAGCTAGCGAGATACCATCTATTCGTGCTGCTTCATGATTATTTTGATTGAAGTCTTGACGTTTGAGACTTATTATTATTTTCTTGCTAGTTGATTATGCCATTGATATGAGTTTACCATGAGACCTAGATGTCATTTGCTTATGTGGTTTACTTGCGATCTTGCTGAAATTCTGGATATGATTTAGAAATAGTTGCAACAACAAGATCAAACAGAGTTCGTCAAAGTTCTTCTTTTCTCTCTTTCAGTTTGTCAACTGAATTGCTTGAGGACAAGAAAGGCTTTAAGCTTGGGGGAGTTGATACGTCTCCGTCGTATCTACTTTTCCGAACTCTTTTGCCCTTGTTTTGGACTCTAATTTGCTTGAATTGAATGGAACTAACCCGGACTGACGTTGTTTTTAGCAGATTTGCCATGGTGTTGTTTTTGCGTAGAAATAAAAGTTCTCGGAATGACCTGGAAATCTACGTGGAATTTTTCTGGAATATATAAAAATACTGGCGCAAGAATCAACTGGAGGGACGGAGCCAGGAGCCCACAAGCCCACCATGCCCGGCCACCCCCTGGCCGGGGCTGGCAGGCTTGTGAGCTCCTCGGAGCTCCACCGCCCCCAATTCCAGCTCTATATAACCTCTTTCATCCGGAAAAAAATCAGGGAGAAGAGTTCATCGCGTTTTACGATATGAAGGCGCCGCCACCTCCTGTTCTTCCTATGGAGGGTAGATATGGAGTCCGTTTTGGGCTCTAGAGAGGGGAAATCATCGCCATCGTCATCATCCACCTTCCTTCATCGCCAATTCCATGATGCTCTTCACCGTTCGTTAGTAATCTATTCGTAGGCTTGATGGACGGTGATGAGTTGGATGAGATCTATCATGTAATCGAGTTAGTTTTGACGGGGATTGATCCCTAGTATCCACTATGTTCTGAGATTGATGTTGCTACTACTTTGCCATGCTTAATGCTTGTCACTAGGGCCCGAGTGCCATAATTTCAGATCTGAACCTATTATGTTGTCGCCAATATATGTGTGTTTTAGATCCTATCTTGCAAGTTGTAGTCACCTACTATGTGTTATGACCCGGCAACCCCGGAGTGACAATAGTCGGAACCACTCCCGGAGATGACCATAGTATGAGGAGTTCATGTATTCACCAAGTGTTAATGCGTTGGTCCGGTTCTTTATTAAACGAAGAACCTTAATATCCCGTAGTTTCCATTAGGCCCCGCTGCCACGGGAGGGATGGACAATAGATGTCATGCAAGTTCTTTTCCCTAAGCACGTATGACTACATACAGAATACATGCCTATATTAGATTGAAGAACGGGAGCTAGTTACTTATCTCTCCGTGTTATAGCTGTTACATGATGAATCACATCCGGCATAATCATCCATCACCGTTCAATTGCCTACGAGTTTTTCCTATTGGTCCTTGCTACGTTACTTTGCCGCTACTACTGTCACTACTGCTGCTATTACTCTGTTGCTACTGCTGTTACTTTGCTGCAAACACTAAATCTTTAAGGTGTGGTTGAATTGACAACTCAACTGCTAATACTAGAGAATATTCTTTCGCTTCCCCTTCAGTCGAATCAATAAATTTGGGTTGAATACTCTACCCTCGAAAAATGTTGCGATCCCCTATACTTGTGGGTCATCAGTGCACCGTCGAGGGCCTATAAATAGGCCTTCCCCCTCACTCCAGCACACTCATCCCACTCCTCTAGAGCCTAAATCGCACCCCTAGCCACCCCATTCGAGCAGAGCGAGATCCTGTGCTCGAGATCGACCGACGCCCCGCCGCTTTGGAGCTCCACTGATCTCGGGCTACAGGCCAGCTACGATGCTCCTCTCTCCTTCTCAGTGACCCTAGCAGCCTCAGGGAGCTTCCCCATCACATCCTCGAGCTAATCCGTGCCCGTAGCACCTAGTTCATCAACCTCCCAAACCGTCTCCACCGCAAGCACCTCGTCGCCGGTGAACTAGGGCCTCCCCATCGACTCCTCGACCACCAGCAGGTAAGCGACAGTGAGCTAGTTCCATTCCTGCCATCAGTTGGACTCGAGGGCACCGGTACTGTCACCGGCGTGCCTCCCCCCTTTGTCCAGAAGTGGAAGACGACCCCGACAGGTGGGGCACACCTGTTGGTGGCTCTTCTCTCTCCCCCTCTCTCCTCTCTGCCGCTGTCAGCACGAGCCCGCGCGTCAGGATTAAACCTGGCCGCGCGCACGCCTGGGCTAGCTGGATGGCTGGCCAGCTGGGCCGGCCCAAGCCTCAGGCCGAGCAAGGCCTGAGCCATAGCCCCTTTTTATTCTTCTGTTTAATCCAGTTTTAATGTATTTTTGTAAATTTTGTTATCCAATATAATTTAATTATTTTTCCACCATAACTCTTCTAAAATGAGTAGTATTTAATAGAGCTATTACACAAATTTTTTAGATAACTTTTCTATATAGCAATAAATAAAAAGGCTAATTTGAATATTTTAGCTTGTGTTAAAATGATTTTTAAAATAATACTTTCACCAAGACCAGAAACAAATATTTTCAAAATGATAATATAGATTTATCGGAATAGAGCAACATTTTTAAAGTGAGTTTGTGCTCTGTTTTTGAGTAACCAACTTATTATTTTATTATTTACTACAACGATAGATAGCACATTTGACGAAGGAATTGGACTTGAAGATCCCGAAGACCCCAGATACTTTGTTGATCAAGGCAAGCAGCCCTTTGACCATGTTTGAGAAAATATTATATTGCATGCAAGTAGAGCAATTATTTCCATTACATATGATCATAAGTATCCGCTAAATCATCGATATGATGTTACTGATGTTTCCTCCGGAGAACTTGCATTTGAGCATGATCCTACCACCTATGAGGGTCACGCTCATATCATGTTGACAAGTAGAGCTAAGCATAGTAGAAGCATGGGCATGATGATGGTAATTATCAAAGGTTTATGAAAACCCCGTCGGGTGCCACTAATGCCCGAGGGTGATGATGAGTTAGGTGGCCACTTGTGAAGTAGTGGTGCACCGGGTATAGTTTGGTGTGAGTGGTTTCGGAAATGGGAATAGATTTCTCATGTGTCGACAGTCCCAAACTTACATGTGCAACCATACTACCCCTTTATGGGACGTGGCTTTGTTGATTACTCTGGTCGGTGCTAGCAAAGAGCCACATAACTAGTGGTGGGAGTGATGTGTGGTCACTCCCGTGACGGGGTCGTACCAGGTAGGTCGATTATGTCGTTTTTACGTGTTCCGGGCACACCGTTGGTCCCCGCATGGATGATACTATCCAGAGTCGGTGCTCGTAAGATGTACATCATGTGGGCTGGGTACCAATCGAGTGGATCTCGTTGTCTAGTATCGTCAGGGGAAAGGCATTGATCGGGTACTTACCTCGGATATGTTATATACCGTGAGTCATGGATGACACGGAAGTTTCCCGGATCTCGTGGGTACAGCGTACAACCTCTGCAGAGTGTAAGAATATTCGAATAGCCGTGTCCACGGTCAAGGACAGTTGGGTGGTGCTGCTTAAACTACGTCCAGTCGTTTCCGCATAAACCAAGTGTGTGTGAGTTTAATGGTGATATCTGAGAAAGAGTTGATATGACCAAGTTTGGTGACTTGGCATATCGGGTGAACCCGGAGTGTTCAACCCACAACAGATATGTTCATATCTGTAAGCTGTTCTTCTAAATACCAAGTAGCTCAAGTTGATATCCATCTATGATAATGTTTATTTAAATGTTAAGCTGCTATCCACCAATATTGCATATTACTTGTTATCATACCAAATGCATTATCCATATCATGGGATGTTTGTGAGTACATTCAAAGTACTCACTGGCTTGCCACTGGTTATGTTATTGACCAGACTTGGAAGGACCGGAGTTTGGAGATTAGTACATCATCGGAGACGAACCTGCGATCTAGGACGCTTCCCTGTCAGAATGCCTGTTGGTGTAGGTTGATGGCATTGGCACTCGCTTAGCCCCAAGATTTCCGCTAGTAGATGTATCGGTCACCCGACGATCCACAATTAACCGTTGGACGCTCTAGACCATGCCGCCTAATCGTCTCGAGGATGCACAGTCCTCAAAGGTAACAAGCGTCGGTTCCACATAGGAACAATCTCTTCAGTGATGCTCAATCACTTTGGGGTTTTGGGTTTTGATTTGGGTGTTTGTGGTTTTTCCTCACCGATGATTTTCTCTCAAAGTCTTCGAGGAATGGTTTGCTCTCAAATGACAAGTGTGAGTTTCTCTCGCGGAGTAGCCAACTAGCTAGTGGTTATGGGGGTGGCTATTTATAGCCTGGTAGCAATCCTGACATGATTTGACATAAATGCCCCAAAGATATAACCGTTATGTAGATAAGGTTAGGGACAATTGGCGTGCAGTGCAATAAAAGTCGAAATCTTTCAACTCTGAAAGTCCTCATGTCTCTCATATTCCACACTGATAGGTAATTCACACTGGTGAAAAGCTAACTCCTCAGTTAGAGCAAATTCCTGAGAGACGAAATGATCTTCATCTGTGTCACTGAAGAATTTGACACAACTGTAAAATATTTCCAAAGGCTTCACTTGAAGGATTGGATATGTGTAGGCTTTCATATGAGCATCACTTGGAAACATTTCCTTAATTTTACCACGACCCCCTTTAACTGTATGGTGGTCCTATTACTTAAAAGAAAGGAAATAAAACTACGAAAGCAAAAGTCTTCACGCTTCAAAGTGCTCGCATCGATTTGTTCATGGACCCACCAATTTCCTCACTTTCAAATTCTTCAGCCGAAGTCATTTATTTTTAGGGCTCGATATTCTTCGAATAACTCAAACTCCTAAGCAACTTATAGAGCTTGTGGACACTCACAAACACATTAGTCTCTTAACCTATAAGTCTTCAATACACCAAAATCACTAAGGGGCACTAGATGCACTTACATTCTCCCCCTTTTTGTTGATTGATGAAAAATAGGTTAAGTTTTCAACGGGGATAATAATACGAAATGCAAGTATAGAGTTTGAGGAATTTGATTGCAAGATATAGAAAGACTGCACTAAAGATGTGCATATTTGCAGAATTTGCTTTGGAGTGCAAATGCACATTGCATGTTTATACCATGGAGATCTCCCCCTACATCTTGTAATCCATGCAAGAATTTAACATATATTATGAGGAAATTGAAATGCATGACGGAAAGTGGTGTCTAAAAAATTTCAGTATGCGTGCATTAATCAACATGAGGAATAAACATGCGAAGAAAACAATTCAAAAGTGTCAGGCCACCAACGGGCATAAGTTTACAACTTATACAACCAAACACTTCATAAGAACGAGAGTTGCAACTTGAAAAATATAGTTCTAAGCCCATAAGGTAGACCCGCTTGAAGACTAACTCAGATTTATCCCAATTTATCATCAAGTGACGAAAAGGGACGAACCTGAAGAATATCAACATGTTGATGGAGGAGGAGCGCCAATGTTATTGGGGTCAATCGTCGTGATTGGGCCGATAGCAGTGTCATCAAGATCCCCATCTTCATCAGTTGTGCGCGATGAAGAAAATGAAATAGAAACCAGGTGAGGAACTTGAACTTTCTTGAATTTCTCCTTGGGCGGCCGGTAGCAATCAAAATCTTGCTGAAATTCCATTTTAGTGAGTTCCTCAGGAGTTTTGAGGTGAGACAGAACGATCCATGTGTCGTCGAAGATTTCATGAAGATAATAGTTGTTTTTCTTCACTATGTTTTGTGTCGCATTTATATCTCACATAATGGCACCAAACTAACGATTTACCCATTTGTGATTATGATCAACCTTTCAATCAAGACTAAGTAGAAGCTCATGGCTAGTCATCAGGTGTGGGGCATACTTACTATGAGCTTTAGCCGAGGCTTTTGCAGCCTAGTCTTTTGATGTAGTGTCATCATTTGTTGAGTAGGATGCAGCCTTGCGAGATTGTCCATCAAGTGGACGAGATACCTCATCAATCACTGTTTTGCCCTTGCCTTCAATCAGCTCGAAGGATTTGTTGATGAATTCAAGTGGGTGCAAATAGCTGAAGTGATTCTCAAAGTGAGCATGTAAGGAATTGAGGATCTGTATGTGATGAATTTCATAATCCACGATGCATAAGGCTTCATCTCAAAAGGTGACATTGCATAATTGGCCAAAGTCCTCGTGAAGAAATCGTATTGATTTATTGGAATCCCATGATTGATGTTGAATAGCAAATTATTCATGATTCCCACAACGTCTTCTTCTTCAAAGATGTGGCCTTTGATGGGACTAAGGGTTTTGGTCAAGATGCGGTATACCGTCCTGGGCACATAGAGAAAATCTTTGACGAGGAATGTGGTCCTTGGTGGCTTGCCATGAGCCAAAGGCTTCATCAGTACTTGCATTAGGTGATCGGGCAGCTCAGATTCATCATAGATGCATCTGGCTCATTCTCTGGGAATTGTAAGTGGGACCGCACGAAGCCATTCCGTTGCAGGAGCTGTGTAGTGAGTGCCTTCAGTCATCCAGTCAATAACCCAAGTGTTTACATCTTGTGCTTCACCTGAGAGTTGCAAAGTAGCATAGAATTGAAGAACGAGTTATTCATTCCAGTCGCACATGTCCATGAAGAATAGTAATAGACTGGCATCATACAAAACGGTGAGGATTGGGCCAAAGCAGGGGATGAGTGCCAAGTGTGCAAGAGGAATTTTTTGATGCTAAAAAAGCTTATTCTTGTTAAAGGGCACATCACCATAGAAATTCATTTGTGCACCATTCCATGACCATATAACTTCTACATGAATGTAAACTACCATAATCATTATCTTGTGAGTTAATAAAGCTTATTCCTCTTCCTACCTATTAACTCTGTAGTGGCAAGCACCATGTGTTGAGGAAAGATCCAGACTTATATATCCAAGTGGATGTAGATGATCATGATTTATTAGTGTTGACATTATCCTTGAGGTAAATAAGTTGGGTGGCAAATCATTTAAGCCCCTATCTTCCTATGTGTCCTATGGAAACATGAGCTGCAAAAATATGTCCTGAGTGTGAGAAATTATAGAAGACTAAAAGATTGTTGAGTACGCGAACTTTCCGAAAATAAAGCTCTTACATAGACTCTCCTCTGAAATATGATGAATTATGATTATCCCAATGACTGAGAACATAGTTTGTTGATTGTCAATAAAGTTTATGCTTCTTGCTCCAATAGTTGTGAATGGATTGTTACTTGTTTATGAGGAGCTATATGATAAAATACTTGCTTCTATGGTACTATTCATGATGCTCTCATGTTCCTATTCTGTTTTTATCGACACCTCTCTCTCAAATCATGTGTCATTAATTTTTAGCTCGGCTTTCGCTTGATGACAAGCAAGGTCTAAGCTTGGGGGAGTTGGTACGTCCATTTTGCATCATGAGTTACTATTGATATTTTGTTATTCTTGGTCGTTATTCCTTATTATCATACAATTCATATGCCCTTTCTCTCTGAAGATGCAAGGTACATCACTAAGAGGGAAATATTGGGAAACTGGAATTCTGGACAGAGAAACACAGAAAAAGGCAAAAACATCAACTTGCTCCAAATGACCTAAAACTTCATGGAGAATTTTTTCGTAATATTTGAGAATTATTGGGGCAGAAATATACCAGAGGGGGGCCACCTACTGTCCACAAGGAAATAGGGCACGACCACCCCCTGGTCACGTCCTGATGCCTTGTGGGCACCCTGCTAGCCCTCTAACATCCATCTTCTCCAATATGGCGTGCTTTAACCTATAAAAGATCATAAGGAACCTTTCAGGATGAAGCGCCGCCGTCTCAAGGTGAAATCCTCGACAGAGGCACTTTTGCTCTCCGGTAGAGAGATTATGTCGGGGAAACTTTCCTTCGGGAGGGAGAAATCGAAGCCATCGTCATCACCAATGCTTCATCCTTTGTGGGAGGACCAATCTTCATCAACACCTTCACCAACACCGTCTCTTCTCCAACCCTAGTTCATCTCTTGTATTCAATCTTTGTCTCAAAACCTCAGGTTGGTACCCGTGGGTGACTAGTTGCATTTATTACATTTTGTAGTTGATGCTTGTTGTATTACTTGGTGGAAGATATTACGTTCAGATCCTTAATTGTCATTATTACACCTCTGATCTTGAACATGTTGATGAGGTGTGAGTAGTAACTATTGTTCCTGAGGACATGGGAGAAGTCTTGTTATAAGTAATCATATAAAGTTGGTATTTGTTCGATATTTTGATGATATGTATGTTGTGACTTCTCTTAGTGGTGTCATGTGTACGTTGACTACATGACACTTCACCAAGTCATGGGCCTAAGGGAACTCATTGTAGAGTGACAAGTAGATGATGGGTTGCGAGAGTTATAGAATCTTAAACCAAAGTTTATGCGTTGCTTCATAAGGGGATGATTTGGATCCACACATTTAATGCTATGGTTAAATTTATCTTAGTCTTTTTTCGTAGTTGTGGATGCTTGTGAGAGAGGTTAATCATAAGTTGGTTGTTTGTTCACGTGAGAACGGAACTTAGAACCGGTCCACCCACATATCAAATTATCAAAGTAGCAAACGCAAATCGACTCAATATGATGAATATGACTAGATAGAAATTCACATGTGTCCTCGGCAGCATTTTATTTATATAAGAGTACTTTCAGGCTCATCCTTTGCTATAAAAAGGATTGGGCTACCTTGTTGCACCTTTGCTACTATTGTTTCTTGTCACCTGTTACGAATTATCTTGCTACTAAACTATATATCACTATTACTTATAGTAATTGTAGAGAATACCTTGCTAAAAACCGCTTGTCATTTCCCCTATACTTGTGGATCATCAGTGGGCAAGAGGTTTGTGAATCCCCTTGAACTCATTACTTGCAAGTGATAAGTAGTGATAGATAGTTGAAATATATTAATTATATCAAATATAATACAAATAATAAATTGCAGCGAGGTATTTAGTATTTTTGTAAATATATTTGTGAATAGACACGGGGGCGAGAGTTTTCTCTATAGGCTTCTCTCTCCTAGAAGGCATACAATGGGTAGACAAATTTTTGTTGGGAAATTGATATAAAAGCGCATAGTTATGCAATATTTATTCATGGAAATGATCATTACATATAGGCATCACGTCCATAAGAAAGTTGACCAACCGCTGCAACCATCTACTACTATTACTTCACCCATGGACTGTTATCGAGCATGCATCTAGAGTATTTAGTGAAACGGATTAATGCTTCACTATAGGAATCAGGAACTTTGTTGTCTGCCATGGCAGACGGCAAAGGGGAGGACCCCGGACGGCAAAGGCCTTTGCCGTACGTCTGCAGAAGGAAAAATTTACGGCAAAGAAAAATCCGGTAGAGAGGTTCTTTGTCATCGGCCTTGGGCCTGCGGACGGCAAAGCAACTTTGCTGGGGGGGCAGACGGCAAAAAACATGGACGACAAATCCGAGGGCTAGGGCCATCAAGTGGTAACGGAAGCCTTTGTCATCTGCTGGGCCCACCATCCCTTTACCGTCTGCCATGGTCCCCTTTGCCATGTGTGGGCGGACGACAAATATTGCAAATAGTCGAGGCCTTCAGGGCCTTTGCCGTATGTTGGGCTCCCTTTGCCGTCGGTGGGCGGATGACAAAGAAACCAAAATACCCCTGTTTATTTTATTTTTAATTATATCCAACAATTTTCACAGGAATATATGATATATATATATATATATATATATATATATATATTTCACAGAAATAATGTTGTTCCCATACTGATAACCATATTGAAATAAGTTTCATCCATACATACATACATATTATGCAAGTTTCATCTGTACCAAACCATATATTACAATAGTTTCATCCATACATACAAAGTTTCATATCCATACATTACAATAGTTTCATCCATACATATTATCCAAAACGAAATACAAGTAACCCAAGCACTCCATCAATCCAAGCTTCCGTGAAGTGAATGTAATCTGCAAAATGGGAAATAAGAAAGTTAGAAGATGTAGACTAGATGAAGAAGAGAAGCAAGCTAAGTATAGGTCATTTTTATTAAATAGGCCATTTTGGAGCTAATTTAGCTTACTACATCATCTAGGAGGAAACTAAGCTAAGTATATGTCATTTTGGAGCTATTTAGGTAAAAATAGGTCATTTAGGAGCTAACTATGCTTATTAAGCCATTTTGGAGCTAACTAAGATAATTATAGGCCATTTAATAGCTAAGTTAGGTACAATAGATCATTTTGTAGCTAAGTAAACTTATTATGTCATTTAGGAGAGAACTTAGCTAAGTATAGGTCATTTTTGATTAAATAGGCCATGTTGGAGCTAATTTAGCTTACTACGTCATCTTGGAGGAAACTAAGCTAAGTATATGTCATTTTGGAGCTAGTTAGGTAAAAATAGGTCATTTAGGAGCTAACTATGCTTATTAAGCCATTTGGAGCTAACTAAGCTAATAATAGGCCATTTAATAGCTAAATTAGGTACAATAGGTCATTTTGTAGCTAAGTAAGATTAATATGTAATTTAGGAGATAACTTAGCTAAGTATAGGTCATTTGTTATTAAATATGCCATTTTGGAGCTAATTTAGCTTACTACGTCATCTAGGAGGAAACTAAGCTAACTATATGTCATTTTTGAGCTACTTAGGTAAAAATAGGTCATTTAGGAGCTAACTATGCTTATTATGCCATTTTGGAGCTAACTAAGCTAATTATGTCATTTAGGAGGAAACTAAGCTAAGTATAGGTCATTCTAGAGCTAACATGGGTAGAATATGTCATTTTGGAGCTAAGGTAAGGTAAGTAAACATCATTATGCGGTTGTTAAGCAAAACCTTAGAAAAAACATACCATTCTCGTCAGCATGGCGGTGAAGCACAGTGGCTCTGTCTTGTTTCACCTGGATAAGGCTACACTGGAGAAGGCTCCACTATAGAAGGGTCGTGCAATGCGTTTCGGGAGATATTCTAAACCAAACATCATTTGCAATGTGTCGTTAGCATGATGACACTCAAAAGATCACTGCATTGAAATGAAACTCACCGTCCCCGCCATCTTAATGACTGGCATCGCCGGAGGGACGTGGCCGGTCTTCTCGCACATAGACTGTATATTTGGTTTCGACAAGTCACACTTTTTAGTTATTAATGAAACGAACATTAAAATGCAAGATTTGACAAATATGAAGAAGAACCTTACCACTAAGAGCTCATACATGGCCCTTTAGACACATCAATCTATGCCCTCTCCGCCTCGAACAACACAACCGTCCTCTCCTCCATCTCCTTCATCTCCTTATCCTTCGCCGCCAAAAGCGCCTGCGTTGCCTCTCTCTTTTAGAAAGCATCCTGCAACACAACTCATTGTTAGCTCTTTAATCATATTGGTTCACACACACAATGTAATGTAGAAAGATAGTTGAGTCCATTAAACTAATCTCGATGGCGAGATCGACTGGCTGTGGACGAGGTGTTATCTCAAGACAGTAGCTCGTTTAGCGTGCCTTTATCTGTCGGAGAGTGCTAGGACAATGTATAAGGCGTTCTCCCATGGCGATCGAGCCATGGGGCCTCCCGTTGCCAGCTATCATCACCAGCTCTTGATCAATAGGCCCCTGGCTCGGGTTAAAGTCATCGCCTTCCCGTGATCTCTATACTTCACAAGCTTGTGGTGGGAGGAGATGTTGGTGAAGTTTTCAGGATGATCGAGGTCAGACTCAGAGAATGCCTTGAGCTTCTTGTACGAGGTAGTATGGGCAATTGCATAGAGGTCGTACATCTTTGGCACCTCCATCTTATTGTGACGCCCCTAAAAGAGAGAGAGAGAGAGGAAAAATGTATCAGTAAAGGGCTCAAGCTAGCATTAAGAATGAATTGCATGAGTCATGAAGCAAACCACGTACCCAGTTCTCACCAAACCCATTTAAGTTGACACTCCCTTGATGGTGTGGCACACCAACCATTTTGCCACGTCTCTCCTTGGCATTGTTACGGCTGGCATCCCACTTTTCGGCGCACCACTGATCCACCAAGGCTTCCCAAGAATCCATCTTATCCACACATCATCTCGGGGGCACCTAAGTTAATAAAGAGAAATTTGAGAACTACGCGTAAGAATCAAATCAAGGAAAGTAACTACAAGGCCTTAATAATAGGTAATTACCTTCATGTAATGCTCCTTCTCCATCTTAGAATCGCGGCACTTCACCTTATCCTTCCTAATATGCCGCGGGGCATAGTAGTCTCGAACAGCATGCACCCGAGCCTCGTGCCGAAAGTTTTGAAGTAGGCGGCGACATTCGGTTTTGATAACCTTTGCCGCGTCCTCCTCGTATCCCTCCTCACACCTGTAGAAGGTCTGCAAACAAGACATCATTGATTAGTACAATAACTAGATATTGTTGATTTTTGACTATGTAAAGGAGAAATTACCCAAAACTGTCTGATCACCATGTCGACCCTCGTGTGGCACAAAACACCATCGATATCCACCTCCGGCGCGGCCGGGGCACCGAAGTAGTGCTCCCACGTCATTCCTACCTCTTGACCCCGATCGGGCAACGTAACAAACCCCGGGAAGTTTTGTCGGCAAAGCACACCAAGGACATTGTTGGGCTTGCGGACACCCTTTGCAACAATCCAACCCCTGCAGTATGACAAATTAAAGCCAAAACATTAGATATTTGAAAAAACGTGAAGGCAAAAGATTAAATAAGAGTAAATTAACCTACTTGTCACCATTTGGCTTAATTGGCCACCTCTGCTCGCGGGTCGCCGACACGAGCGGGAGCCCCGTACTACCACGCTGGTAGACAGTGGCCCCCTCACCCAGCTCCTCGTCGCTATCAACAAGGCCACTTGGCTTCGGCTGACCCAGATCAGTCCACGTATCCCACTGGGTCTCTTGGGATGTACCCTCATCCCTGCTTTTCTCTGGAGTCTACTGGAATGAAGCCTCTGGGACACGAGTCTCATGGGTCAAAGGCTCGTCGACCTGAGGCTGGTGAACCGGAGACCATGTAGCCTCCACCTCAGACGGGTCCACCCTAGCAGTCATGTGCTCACGTGAATCAGCTTGGGGTGGCGGCGAGAAAGGCATGGAAGCCACCCTACCTCTCTCATATCCACGTGTACCTTTAGTAGCTCTCGGCTTCGCGGGGGGTCGACCTCCTCTCACGGGGGCCGCGAGAGTCGAAGAAGCGGCCACTCCATGCAGAGTAGAGACCAAAACTCTTCGGAGAGGCGAGGCACGAATGGAAGTACCCATCCCACCACCCGCCGACAAAGAAGGAGTCGCGGAGTGCTTTAGACCCTTTCACACCATCTTTCAACACCTACCATGACAATCTTGATCGTCTATATATGCTTCGGGGTCATAAAACTCTGACCCCGTCGGCCTTTGAAAATATCTGACCTAACAACTACGCGGAGTTTTGTGCCGGGGTGTCGTCGGGATGTCATGTCGGGTTGTCGGGGCATCGTGTAGGGGTGTTGGGGCATCGTGTTGGGGTGTCGGGGCATCGTGTCGGGGTGTCAGGGTGTCATTTTCTTCTTCTTCCTCTTCTTTTTTCCTCTTCTTCCTTTTCTTCTTCTTCTTCTTCTTCTTCTTCTTCTTCCTTTTCTTCCTTTTCTTATTCTTCTTCTTCTTCTTCTTCCTTTTCTTCCTTTTCTTATTCTTCTTCTTCCTCTTCTTCTTCTTCTCATTCTTCTTCTCCTTCGTCTTTTTTACTTCTTCTCTTCTTATTTTCTTCCTCTTCCTCTTCGGCCACTTCATCTTCTTCTTCTCCTCCCCCTTCTCCTTCTTCTTCTCCTTCTTCTTTTTTTCTTCTCTTCTTCTTCTTCTTCTTCTTCTTCTTCTTCTTCTTCTTTTTCTTCTCCTTTTCCTTTTTCCTCTTATTCTTCTCCTCCTCTCGTATTTCTTCTTCTTCTTCTTCTTCTTCTTCTTCTTCTTCTTCTTTCTTCTCCTCCTCTTCTTTTCCTTCTTCTTTTCGTTCTTCTTCTTATTATTTTTTCTTTTCCTTTCTCCTTCTTCTTCTTATTATTCTTTTCTAATTTTCCTTTTCCCTTTTCCTTTTTTCCTTCTTATTTTCCTTCTTCTTCTTCTTCTTATTCTTCTTCTTCTTCTCCTCCTCCTCTCTTCTTCTTCTTCTTTTCCTTTTTTTCTTCTTCTACTTTTTCTTCTTTTCTTCTACTAAACAGGAAACTAACCAAGTCGTCGATGCCATAGTCAGCCCTCTAGGGCTTTTGCAAGTAGACACGTGGCCGAATGTGGAATTGTAGAGAAATGAACAATGTACAAGTCTCCTATCCGGAAGCCTTTGAAGACTTTCAATTTGTCAGATTCCATGATGACTATGCATCTATATTTGCCAAAGATGACAATCATGTCAAGATCACAAAGTAATTTGACATACATGAGGTTAATCCCAATGGATTCGACAAGCATAACTTTGTCCATGTACTGGTCCTTGGATATAGCCACCTTACCTAGGCCCAATACCTTGCTTTTTTCCTTTGTTTTTCTACGTGATATGCTTAAGTGGTGATGGAGTCAGTGGGAATTTCATCAATAGACTCTTGTCACCGGTCATGTGATTTGTACATCCACTGTCAAGAACCCACTCAGTGGTTTTAGGGTTGTCATCTTGAATATGAATTAGTACTTCTTACCATCTCATATGCTTCAGAGTGAACAATATGATATCAAATTCGTTAGACTTGAATTCCATCACATAGAGTAGAGTTAAGACAATATAAGGATGTGTGAAATGTTAATAATTTCATCATGATTAGCTTGCATCCTTTCAAGCGTTTCTTCGGATCTCAAGCAAATTCTTCAGATGATGATGTTCATATGGAGACCTCACGTACAAAAGTTATTAAATGAATTTCTTCACCACCCGCATCTGAAGGGGTGGCAAAGAGTTTATCATCCTGCGAGCACCATAAGGGAATTTTGCCATTGAAGATAATGCACTTCATTTCATAGGAGGGGGTTAGTGTACTCAAATGAATATGCAGATAAATTCTTCAAGGACTTATGAACATAGTGACTTGATGAATAGTGCACATATTCATGTCCCTTGTAGTTTCCCTGCATATCAGAAGCATTAGCACGAGTACGAGTAGAATTTTGACCATATGAGGAATTCGATCATCGTGAAAACTTTGGTCCACCTTGAGGAATTTAATCTAGGGTTCCTGTTCTTCACGGGTGGTGTCATGAGGACATTCTCCTAAAGACTTTCCAAACTACTTTTGGGAACCCATATTTTCCTCAAGGGTGGTCATTCCTGCAGTTATTTCCAACATATCTAGCCAATACTTCACCATTCTTATTTGTGAACAGTTTATAGTTGGAGTCAAATGACTCATCACAGGAATATGAAGTTTTACATGCAAAGCCTAATAGTGTAGATGGATCAACAAGGGCCCTTTTGTAGCAACCCATGAGGTTTTGGGACACTGCTCAGGTTTCCAGTATGATCCATCAACATTCTATTTTCTCTCAAGTGCAATACCCTCTTTCCTATAGTTTCTGTTTAGAATCCGCTTTTTGAGCACATTTCAAAGGGTTTGATGCCCTTTGAGGCTTTTGTATATGCCTGTCACATACAATTCCTTCAACCCTGCATTTTTGTCAGTGGCATTTGTCGTTTCCTCAAGTGAGGAATTTTTAACCACAAATACAATTGAAGAATTTGTAGCAATAGAAGCATTTGAACTTCCAGGTGAAGAATTAGCATAATCACGTTTGATTCTTTTCAAGTATGGTGGAATGAATTCTTCCTGAGCGGTACTAATCTGTTTAGCAAGCAAAGAATCATTTTCACTCCAAAGATCATTATTTGAAGATATTGCTTTGAAGAATCAGTTTCTCAAGATCTTGCTTTATTTGAAGATATTCATAAGAAAGCTTCTCATGATCATCCAAGAGAGTGCCATGACATTACTGAAGACTATCTAACTTCGTTTGAAGACTTTAAACATCAACAGTTAGGGTTTGAGTTTGATTCATTTCCTCATTCAACATGTATTCGCTTTTGTCTAGGAGTTTCTGAAGCTTTTCAAGAGCACTTTGTTGCTTAGTGGAAATATTAGCAAGCTTGTAGTAACTAGGTTATTGATAGTCATCAGGTTCATAGTCACTTGAGTCAGAAGAGGAAGTGTGTTTGAGTACCTTGGAACCTTTTGCCATGAAGCAATAGGTGGGAGAAAAGTCGTCATCGCAGTCATCAGTTTTGTTGACATTTTCATTTTCTTCGAGGTTGAAGATGGACTTGCTGACTAATGTGGTGGAAAGGGCTAGGCTTGCCACACCAGACTCTGACTCCACCTCAGATCCTTCCTCTTCATCACATTCTTCATATTCTTCCTCAGAATCCATTTGCTTGCCAATAAGAGCCCGACTCTTTCTGAAACTGTTCTTCTTGTGTGATGAGGACTTTGATGATGAGGATTTTGAAGATTTCTTCTTTTTCTTTGAGTCATCAGAACTGTCATCCTTGTATTTATTTTATTTCATTCCTTCACCCAGTGAGGACAATCAAAAATATAATGACCACACTAATTGCATTTATGACATGTTCTTTTCTTGTAGTCCTCAGATGAAGATTTTGATTTCTTCATATCTCTTCTTAAAGATTGTTCGAACTCACCTCGTTCAGAGAACTTATGGAATTTCCTCACGAGCATTGCAATTTCCTGACCAAGTTCTTCCGGGTCACCAAGACGGCAATCATACTCTTCTTCTTTAGATGAGCAACTAGCATTTTCCTTCAGCGCACAAGGTCTACCATAGCTTGGTCCATACAAGTCTCTCTTCTCAGCTTGTTGGAATTCATGAGTATCGAGTCTCTCAAGAATATTAGCTGGATCTAGTAACTTGTAGTATCTTTGTTCTTGAATCATCAGAACTAGTGTATCGAATGAAGAATCAAGAGATCTCAACAGTTTCTTCACCACCTCATGGTCAGTGATGTCTCTGGCTCCAAGAGCCTGTAGCTCATTGGAGATATCAGTGAGGCGATCGATGGGCTGCTGACAGGTCTAATTTTTGAGTCTTTTGAAGCGGTTGAAGAGATTGAGAAGAACATCAACCCGGGAGTCACGTTAAGTGGACACTCCTTCATTGACCTTGGACAGCCTATCCTAGATAAGCTTTGCAGAACCCAAAGCACTCACTCTGCCATACTGACCTTTGTTCAGATGGCCATAGATGATATTCTTCGCTTGAGAGTCGAGTTGCTTGAATCTCTTCACATCAGCAGCGTTGATAGTTGGGGTGACAGAGAGACCACTATTTTGCACAACATAACAGAGATCATTGTCAATTTCTTCAAGGTGCATGCACAACTTGTTCTTCCGGTAGGGGTTGTGTGTCCCTTCAAAGGTACGACAGCCCGTAGTGACCTTGATCATACCTACTGTCGACATAACTAAAACTCTAGGTGGTTAAACCAAAATCACACAGAACAAGAGAGTACCTTGCTCTTATACCTTTGAAAGTGCGTTATATCGACTAGAGCGGGATGAATAGGAGATTTTTCCGAATTCATCACTGAGGAAATTGCTCAGTCCAAACGACGAGCTATGTATTAACTACTCAGGCAAGCGTGCAACACAGTAACAACATAGCCGTATTGATGAAATGAAATAGACAATTCGCACAAGTAGCATGTTCAGGATATGCAGGTGAAGAACAAGTGAAGTGAAGTATTAGGGGTGAGGAAATTGTGAAAGTGTTTAGTCAAATTCTTCAAACAGTAATGATCAATTTCATCAACACATAAATTTGGAAATGGGAGAGTTGAGGAAATAGAAGATTTGATGATCTAGTTCCAATTGTTGTGACACTCGTACGTCTGGTTTGGAGCGGCTTGGTATTTTAACCAAAGGACACACAGTCCCAGGACACACAGTGCTTACCGTATTCTCTTGAGCTAAGAGACACATCCTTGCCCAACACTCATGGTAAGTCTTGTGGGCATACTTCCAAACCCTCACAAACTCGGTCACCCGGCGATCCACAATTGACTGTTAGATGCTCTAGACCATGACATATAACCATCTGGAGGATGCACAATCCTCAAAGGTAACAAACGTTGGTTCCACACATGAACAATCTCTTCAGTGATGCTCAATCACTTTGGGGTTTTGTGTTTTGGTTTTGGTGTTTGGGGTTTTTCCTCACTCGTGGTTTTCTCTCAAAGTCTTCGAGGAATGGTTGCTCTAAATGATAAGTGTCAATTTCTCTTGCGGAGCAGTCAACCAGCTAGTGGTTATGGGGGAAGCTATTTATAGCCTGGGAGCAATCCCGATATGATTTCACACAAATGTCCCAATGATGTGACCGTTCTGTGGATAAGGTTAGGGATAGCTTGCGCGTGGCGCAGCAATGGTCAAAATCTTTCAACTCTGAAAGTCCTCGTGTCTCTCATATTCCTCACTGATAGGTAATTCACACTAGAGAAAATCTAACTCCTCAGTTAGAGAAAATTCCTCAAAGACCAGAAGGTCTTCGTTTCTTTCACTGAAGAATTTGACACAACTGTAAAATATTTCCAAAGGCATCACTCGAAGGATTGGATATGTGTAGGCTTTGAGATGAGCATCAATTGTAAACTTTTACTTCATTTTACCTCAACCCCCTTTCACGGTACGGTGGTCCTATGACACGAAATAAAGGAAATGAAACTACGAAAACAAAAGTCTTCACACTTCAAAGTCCTGGCATCACAGACGTTCCAATTTCCTCACCTTCAAAGTCTTTGAGGAATTACCAAAGTCTTCAGCCGAAGACATTGATTTTTAGGGGTCCATGTTCTTCGAATAACTTAAACTCCTTAGCGACTTATAGAGCCTCCGTACACTCACAAATACATTAGTCTTTTAAGCTATACGACTTCAATACACCAAAATCACTAAGGGGCACTTACAGGCAACAATACAATATGTGTCGTGTGATACGTCTCCGTCGTATCTATAATTTTTTAGTGTTTCATGCCAATATTATACAATTTTCATATACTTTTGGCAACATTTTATATTATTCTTGGGACTAACGTACTTATCCAGTGCCCGGTGTGAGTTCCTTTTTTTTGTGTGTGTTTTTTGTTTTCCAGAAAATCCATATATATCAAGCAAAGTCCAAATGCGATAAAATTTTATGGAGATTTTTTTGGAATATATGTGAATTTTAGGAAGAAGAATCAACACAACACGGTGCTCGAGGGGCCCACAAGCCAACAGGGTGGGACCAAGGGGGTTGGTCGCGCCCTGATAGCTTGTGGACACCCTTTAAGTCGGTTGAATCCCCTCTTTCGCCACGAGAAATATAATTTCACGATTAAAATCCCCTCAGAACTTCATCCCAATCGGCATTGCGGGTCTCTGTATATTTCATAAATGATGAAGGGCGAGAAAACAGAAGAGAAACAGGGAGAGAGATCCAATCTCGGAGGGGTTGCTGCCCTCTGGGGGCCATGGATGCCACGGACCAGAGGCTAAACTCTCCTCCCATCTAGGATGGAGACCAAGGAAGAAGAAGAAGGAGGGATGCTCTCTCCCCCTCTCTCCCGGTGGCATTGGAGCACCACCGAGGCAACCATCATGACGACGATCTACACCAACAACTTAGGTGCTATCACCGCCAACTCTCCCCCCTATGAAGCGTTGTAGAACCTCTCTTTCCTGCCGTAATATCTACTTAAACATGGTGCTTAATGCTATACATATTATCCAATGATGTGTGGCTATCCTATGATGTTTGAGTAGATTTCTTTTGACGCATAGGTTGATTGACAATTCAGATTGGTTTGAGTTGTATGTTTTATTTTGGTGCTGTCCTATGGTGCCTTCCGTGCCGGGCCAACATGGGGCATTCCCACTATAGGGTGTTACAATATGTTTATCATTCGCTTATAGTGGGTTGCGTGAGTGACTGAAACATAAAGTCAAGTAACAGGGTTGCTTATGTACGAGAGTAAATAGGACTTGACGTGTTAATGTTATGGTTGGGTTTACCTAATGATTTCTAGTAGTCACAAATGCTCCTAGAGGTCCAATCTTAAGTTCGTATGATCCAAGTACGGAGAGTATGTTAGTGTATGCCTCTCCCTCATATAAAACTGCAATAATGATTTGTTACAAATATGCTCTAGAGGCTAATGTGGTTATCATCATATTTCCTTGTTCATGATAATCGTTTGTTATCCATGCTAGAATTGTATTGGTCGGAAACTTAAGTACATGTGTGGATACATAAACAACATTGTGTCCCTAGTGAGCCTCTACTTGACTAGCTTGTTGATCAAACATGGTTAAGTTTTCCTAACCATAGGCATGATTTTTCATTTGATAACGGGATCACATCATTAGGAGAATGATGTGATGGACAAGACCCAATCGTAAGCATAGGATATGATCACATCACTTAGTTTGTTCGTACTACTTTCTGCATGTAAAGTATCTGTTCTGAAGACCATTAGATCATGCAAATACCTGACGCTGGAGGAATACCTTGTGAGTATCAAACATCACTTCATAACTGGGAGACCATAAAGGTGCTCCATAGGTATCTAAGAGAGTGTTTATTGGGTAGGCATGGATCGAGAGTGGGATTTCTCACCCCTATGACAGATATGTATCTCTAGGCCCTCTCGATAATACAACATCACAAGAAGCTTGCAAGCAATGTGACTAAGGAGTTAGTCACGGGATCTTGTATTACGGAATGAGTAAAGAGACTTGCCGGTAACGAGATTTAACTAGGTATGAAGACACCGTCGATTGAATATCGGGCAAGTAACATACCGCTGGACAAAGGGAACTACATACGAGATTAATTGAATCCTTGGCATCGTGGTTCACCCAACACAGATTTCCATGGAATATGTGGGAACCAATATGGGCATCCGGTCCTCGTATTGGTTATTGACCGAAGAGGTGTGTTGGTCATGTCCACATGATTCTCAAACCCGTAGGGTCCACACGCTTAACATTCAGTGACGATATAATATTATTGGGTTATGTATGTTGGTGACCGAATGTTGTTTGGAGCCCTGGTTGTCACACCTTGTGTTTGATTCTCCTGACTAAATTAACTTATTTTAGAAATTAGGACCAATTAAAATTTTTATGACTCATTGTGATGCTTGATGTGATTGCTGCTTGCTTGCTTGTTTGCTTATGTTTAAATCCCAATGTTCCTTCTACTCTCTAGACTCACCTCCTTGACCAAAAACCCTTGCCTAATGGTCGTGCCATGTGTATAGGACCAGAAACTATTTTTACCAAGCATTATTTTGACAAAAAACATTTCCTTGATTTAAGCTTTCAAAACCCTTGAGTTGGGATTTGTACTACAAGTCGTCAACTTAGGGAAGTTATTTTGCACCAAATATTTTATTTAGATCCCATTTTCAAAATGGCTTCCCAAAACCACAATATTATTATTTTAAAAGTTATTTTACTATTTCATTTAAATGCCTTTCTTTGAGGCCGGAAATGGTCCCTTATGAAGGAAAGTTATTTTTATTGCTTTCAAAAGATTTGAGAAAATTTAGGGAAACTCACTCGACATATGTATTCTATATATAAGGGTTTCAACACATGCTCATGTTCAAAATATTAGGCAGAACCCTTCAAAACCCTTCTTGCCTATTTCAAGCTTTGGGATATTTCTCTAATAAATATTCTCAATAAATTCCAGTAAAATTCTAGCCTGTCATGCATGTTATATTTGACGATCTTGCCAATTTTTATCTCAATCCAAGTTGATTGGTTCAACAGAATATTCCAAAACCCTATCTGTCCATATTTAAATTTGAGCAACTCTACATTGCCAAATGCCTCCAATTGTGCTCAAATTTGGTGGACATGTTCTAATACTCCAATAATGCTTCCACACCAAGTCATGCATCAAGGAGAATAGAAGAACAAACCCCTCAAAATCTTATCTGTTGATTTCTAACCTTGGGAAACTTTACATTAAAAAGTTTCTCCAATTGATCCCATACTTTTTGGGCATGCTCTAATGCTTAAATATTGCCGCCACACCAAGTGTGCATTTGTGGGAATTGATTTGCATAGTTTTATATGAAGAAAGACATTTCTGCCCATTTCATGGGTTTTTCATGTCTACATTGGAAACTTTCTCCACAAAATCCCAAATTTGGTTTCCAAGCCTATTTTCACCTATTATGTGATCCTGTTAAGTTTCATAGCAAATGGAGTCCCTTTGCTAGCCCTTGCATCCATCAAACACCTTGTCTCCAATTTCCAAAATAGCTACTTTGGCCCCTTCCACTAATCTCCTTGAGCTTAAATTTTTACCAAAGCTTTACCTAGTCCTCCTTTACCTCCAGTAACATTGCCATGGCCTCTGGTCAATTATTGGAGGATGGCTCTACCTCTCCACCTCTCATTTTTACCTTGGCAACACTATTTTACCCCTCTTGTTATACTTCTGCTCAAGCCAATGCACCCTCCTCTTTCCAGAGAATCTCTAGCATGCAAATGCATCATTCCAAACCAAAAATATGGCATGCTCATGTGGGAAATATGAGCAGCCCATCTGAAACTTGAATTCTAGCAGAAATGTAGCCTTAAACTACAACTTCTAGCTAATCGCATCCCCCTGAGCTGAAAATTGGCAGTCTTGTAGTCCTTCCATGAATAAGAATGCTAGACAAGGTCTTATCTCAATTTCCTCTCAGTGCAAACACTTTTTGCTAGCCCCAAGTTTTATGTTGCAAACTTAACCAGCACTAAAACCATGCCTAATCTGCTCCATTCAAGTTCAAACTTCATGAGTGCTCTCTCACATGCCTGCCTTGCATTCTTGACACCTTGGTCTGGCCAAGGAGTGGCCATGGACACGTAGTGGGGTGGTGACCACGTCCCTGGCCTGCAAAACTGGGGCTCTGTGCCTTGTTCTTGTCCTGCAACCTGTTTCCCGCAGTTGTAGGGTGCCCCAGCGTGCCAGATAATTCCCTCCTCGACCTTTGACACCCTCCACGATGCTAGCAAGGCTCCAAGCTGCTCAGGCCGTATGTGTTGGCCGTGCTAGAGTGCACCAGATGCGGACCCGAGCTTTCACTCGTTTCCCCCTCACTTATCTCTCCTCCCCGTGGCCTTGCTGCTACCCAATCCACCCCCTATCTCAGATATCTCCCCGGTCTCTACTAGCTCTCCCAACGCTCTTCTCCCCTCCGTTCATGGCCTGCATTGCCACTTCCGGCCTTTCCCAAATTAGAGCCCCCCATCGCCGCTCCTCTCTTTCTGGCAGCAACGGAAGCACCCCATGAGCTCCACCAACCTTCCCTCATCCACGTTTCTTCTCTCCTCTACCGTGCCGCCATGCCCGCGCCCACCCTCGTCGGCCCCGCCGCGGTCACGACCTCACGCACCCTGCAGCCTTCTAGCAGGGGCTAACCGCACCTGGCGGGTGCAGGCCTTCGTCCCGAGCTCCCCCGGGGACCGCCTGGGCTGCTGGATCGGTGTCGGTGCCCGGCATTGTCCCCCCTCCCCGTTACTCCCTGCTCGAGCGGGAGGTTGGAGACGAATCAGACAGGCGGGGCCCGCCAGTGAGCGGCACAACGGTCGGACCCAGTGAATAAGTGGAGGCGCCCAGCGGGGTTCCTGTCTCCGTGTCGACAAAGCGCCCCCGAGCAGGGCATTTTTGGCGTGGCCTCTACTAGCACGCGCATGCAGCTGGGCCAGCCGAGTTCCCTCCGGTGCCCTGTGCGCTAAATAGCCACTAGGTAACCCTTTTCTTTCCCATTTTCTATTTTTACAGAAATTGTAAAATCCTTATCTAATTCATTTTTGCTCCAAAATTGATGATCCAAATTCCTACAGGTTCCTAAAATCAAGATCTATCCAAGGAGGTGCCTTGCACATTTTTCCAAATAACTTTTAGATAGTATTAACATTCAAATGCAGATTTGAATATTTCTAGCCCCACCTTGTAAAAATCCTAGAAGACTCAAATCAGCTCCAAATGGAGTGATTCCGATTTCCAAAGACATATTAAATCATTCTATAATTTCCTAGCCTAGGTGAACATTTTTATCTACAATGTTTCTATTACATCAAATAAATAGCCTTTTTCTATTTATTCCATATTATAAAATCCATAGGAAATTCATACCAACTCCAATTCCAGTGAAACCCTTCCTAAATGTTTCTAAATTCATGCTTCGATAAATGAGTGCCTCAACTCATTTTTAGCAGAATGTTTTTTGTAGACTTCTTATAGGATCACACATTCCTCCTTTACTCCATTCAAAAATCCCTGATGATCCAGATCTCCTAGAACAAGCTTCAAGTATTTTTCTTATGACCAGAGAGGTCCAAGAAAAATAAAATTCCTATTTTTAGAGTACTCTTGTTTCTGCTTGTTGTGTGGCTTACTGTGGTTGTTTCCGACGATAGTTGATTGTATAGACGGGGTACTCGGAGTTGGACCGGAAGATCTGGAAGACCCAGGAGACCTATATTATAGAAAGGCAAGCAGCCCTTTGACCATGTCTGAGACAAATATTTTATGAATGCTATGTTGAATACTTTATTCCGATGCATATGATCGTGATTAATCGGTACACCCTCGTATGGTGTTACCGATGGCTCCACTGGAGCACTTGCATTTGAGCATGACCTTACCACCTATGAAGGTCATGCTGATAAAAGTTGACAAGTAGATAGTAGTGCTACTCATAGGATGAGCATATGCATGGTATTGGTAACACTAAGGTGGTTACAAAAGTTTTACGAAAACCCCGTCGGGTGCTACTAATACCCGAGGGTGATGGTGTTAAGCTGGATGACCACTTGAGAAAGAAGTGGTGTACCAGAAGGGTTTTGTGTGAGTGGTATCGGAAATGGGATTAGATTTAAGCTTTGCTGACCATCCCAACCTTACATGTGCGACCACGATACCCCTTTATGGGACGGGGCGGTGTTAATTACTATGGTCGTGCTAGCAAGGAGCCTGCATTACTAGTGGCGGGAGTGATATGGATACTCTCGTAATGGGGTCGTGCCAGGTAGGACGACTATGCCGTTTTTTACGTGTTTCGGGCACGCCATTGGTCCCTACATGGATGATACGGTCTAGATTTGGTGCTCGTAAGCCGTACATCATGTGGTATGGGTACCAATCGAGTGGCTCTTTGTCTAGTGTCGTCGGGGGAAAGGCATTGATCAGGTACTTACCTCGTGTATGTTATATACCACGAGTCATGGATGACATGGAAGTTTCCTGGATCTTGTGGGTATAGTGTACAACCTGTGCAGAGTGTCAAACTATTCGAATAGACGTGTCCAGGGTCAAGGATAGTTGGGTAATCCTTCTTAAACTACGTCTAGTCTTTTACGCATAAAACAAGTGTGTGTGTGTGTATAAAGGTGTTACATGAGAAAGTGATTACTTGGTCAAGTTTGGTGACTTGGCATGAAGGATGAACATGAGGTGTCAATCCTCGGATTATTTATGTTGATATGTGTAACCTGTTCTTACGGTTACTATTTACCTAGTGATGCATGACCATCTAAATACTTGGTCATGTTTATGCATTAATAAAACCTGCTTTCTGTAAAGGCTGCATGCTTGTGATATATCATGTTTTATTATTGCCTTGTTCCACATCATGGGTTGCTTGTGAGTACATTCAAAGTACTCATTGGATTGCCACTTATTATTTCATTGAACATGTAAGAGAGAGCAGGAGATGGCGAAGAGTATCTTGGTGACGTTCCTGTGAGCTAGGACGCTTCCCAGTCAGAATACGTGTAGGTTAAGGCTGATGGCAAGGGTTCACGCTTTCGACCAGTAATTGCGTTACTGGTCAAGCTTGGTGTGTTGGCCTTCAAGGCCCTATATATGTAAGACTTGACCGCAATGGTCATTATTTCTATCAAACGGTATGTATGGATGTAAGACTCTCGTTATTCAATTTTTGTGTGTTCAGTGAGCATTGATCTCTGGGATCAATGAGCACGTTCATTCGGTGATCACGACTCATAAGTCGGGGTCCCCACAGAGCAGGTATCAGAGCCATCCTGACTGTAGGAAGCCCTTAGTTAGCATGCCCGATAGGTAGGACAAAGTTGTTTTCCAGACCCTTCAAAAGAACTTGTAAACCTCTATATTTGTCACCTCTCTTAAATCTTCAAATAAAGTGAGGGTTCTTCCTTAGCACTTCCATCATTATTCTCTTGACACTCCTCCTCTACTTTTTCAAAACTTGCAAATGGTCGCTAGCACCCTTGTGCCCTCTGATCACCAGATTACTTAAAATCCTCGTGTGTAACTTGGAAGGAAGCAACAATCCCTAGAAATCACCCATGTTCTTGGAAGACAAGGATGGCAACGCTACGACTAGACGACACCAACAGAGGTACCTCCATGAGGAACAAGGACATCGAGACCCAGAAGACGATGACACCCTCGACACTGTTCCGGAGAGGTGCCACCTTCACCTACGATGATCAGGACGTAATATATGCAAGATCGTGATCTACATCGCTAATAGGGCGACCCTGTCAATATCAAGGTTGTGTCAACCACCACCGGTGGATGAGAACCTCTCCATTTGGTCTGCCTCACCTTAGTGAGCAGGAAAATGGTTCTCTTCATCCCCCGCTCTAGGTGTCGATATTGTGATCAACGTGACTGACAGGTCGAAACTCTATCATGCCTTGGTAATATCGTTGCATAAATGTTGTCCACTTGGAGCTCTTGACGCCTTGGAAGACAAGAAGACAACGACAAGATTGCAAAGATAACAGAAGACCTTCTCAATGACAGCCATGTGGAATCACATTCATCGGCAGCCCCCCAGATGAGAAGGCGTCATGGACTCTTTTCAGCCCAACCCGAGTCATTTCGGCAAACAACAACAAGGGACACAGCGACACCATGAGAAGTCAAGAAGACTGAGCGGACTCCTCTCCGAAGCACGAAGCAAGCACGACTTTCGAGTCCGAGATCCCTAGGGTAGGATGAGTCATGAGTCCCTTATGCGAAGTCGAATCCATGAAATGGTTTGGATGGAACCATGTTATGTGTTTCATATTTTTGTTTGTTTGTGTTTTGATATAAGTCGCGCTTTCGCTCTAGAAAACAGGCACGCGGTTATATCACGTGCCTCATCCTGATGTTTGAGTTAACTTTTCAACACTTGTTTGATTGCACTTGCACAATACCACCCTATGGTGCACTCCCATCAATGCTACTTTCTCTCTCTCCCATCTTCCTCGAGAACGGAAGACCAGCAAGACAAGATGCACCAGGGATCCACTTTCACGGACGGCCAACACTGAAGACTCCGACCGCAACATATTCCACCGAACGCAACACCATAGCATTATGTTTCTCCCTCAAGATTGGAAGACCGTCCCTAGACTAACCTAAACCTCACAAGCTTCCCTAGCTCAATTTCTGGTCATGTGTCTAATACACGGATTTGTGAGAGCACCTGTTGAGCACCAGTAACCCCTGCTTAGCACTGGGTTCTTTATGGAACATGTGATTATAGTGAACAAGAATGCTTCATTCTTAAAGCTAGCACCAAAACCCGGGTGACATAATAAGGATTATTCTGGATTCATGATATGTAGGCTATCAGTTGTTGTGATGATAATAGGTGACTCAAGGATATAGCTAGACTATCTTGGTGGATCGTAAGGCCCATGTGAAGGTAGGTGAACTTGGTGGAACAAGTTGATAAAGTAGCATAACCTACATGTTCCTGGAGTAATTTTGGATTTGGTAGGACAATTATGATTTCGAGATACAAATTCTTGGTGGTATAATAAACTAACCTTGTCAAGTAGTAGACATGGTTTGATGATGTTACCATGATGACTTGGAGTAACGAGTAAGAATTCTTATCGGACTTGGATTTTGGATTAAATAGGTAATCTCAATAGAGTATCGATGATGAGAGAGACCGCATGGTCCAGGGTAAATTGGATTAGTCTAACGATCTCAATCATGATACTATGTTTCTCGGTGGATGACTAGTACAAGTAATTGGAGTTGTCGAAATGATTTACGAACCTATATAAGCTTAGCCTTGGAGATTAGTTGGCCATCATTTTGGAAGTTGGTGGACACACTATGGCGTAGTCCTTGCAACAATATGTGAACTATGAGGACTCTAAGTGATTGGGTAGAACCCCATCGATATCGGACTGTAGGAGTGATGGGTCCAATGGTGATCAATAGGATTGGTGGACCACCTGATTGGATTCGTAGGAAGGAAACCAGACCTTGGATTGGTATACTACGTGTTTCCTTAATATAGGAATGCAGTACCCTGTCCATTGGATGATCTAGTTGAGCACTTGGATTGTGGTGTCGTAATTCAAGATTAGAAGCTTGTATGCTCTCCCCGGGATTTTTACATAGGGATGCATGTGTAACTTAGTTATAGTATACCTATGAGATTTCGGTTAAGGTCTTACCTCAGACCCCAGAGATTACTAGCATCACTATGTGGAGTTAACTCATGTGAGATGATATTTTCGATGATATAGGGTGGTACTGCCCGGAGATAGAGGTGAGACTGTTGGCCCCTAAGGAATGTGCTTAGAGATAAGATGATAAATGTTCACTCACATCCTAAGTTCCTTGAAACACCAAAGCTTCAGCGAGCCATAAGATGGTCGGATTAAGACCATAGGAAACGACTCGAAGTCGTTGGAAAATGGCCAATACTCCGCCCCGACCACCAGCCATCATGTCTATGACGAACATGGGCATGAAGAACTAGATCATGTTGGACCACAAACCCCTCGGCCCGTGACCGCCTATAGCGAGTTCCCGCTCTCCTCACCAGTCTCATGAGCACTGTGCTTATGTGATGTTTGGGAAAGTATGTTGTTATCCTCAGGGATGACATACTTATTCACCTAACAGGAGGAAGATCACCTTAGTCCTGTTTGGACGAGCCCCAGGAACGCCGATCGCTATGCCCCTCGAGAGCAAGGTGTTATCTCGAGAAGGTGGCTTCTCAAAGTAATCCCCAAGCAACAAAAGTCAATCCTATTCGAGCGAGGCAAAGAACCGTAATGGTTGGGACACCATGACGACGAAGAAGAAGCAGTAGAAGCCAACCACCGCTCCTGTGTCGACTACATAAACTACGTCAACAAGCATCGACAACCAAGCCGATGAAGACTTTGGACAGCGAGAGAAATCGGAGAGCCTCTTCTTGGTCCAAATCAAGGACGAGAGTCCTAATTGGATCATGGTGAAAACCAGCTAAAGGTGATTCACCCGCTTGCCGTGCCCCGGAACCCCTCATGAACATTCCCAGATGGTCGAACCCATTGTGAACACTGAGTCTCCAAGCTTAGACTCATGGGAGAGACCCAACCTAGACCCTTACACGAGAAGCCTTCGAAGATCCACTGTAACACCCTCAAGGATGAAGACCACCTATGACATAACTCGCGTGCCTTAAGGGAGTCAAGGACTTCCACGTCAACAGGGAGCTATGCAAAAGACCTTGACCCTTATGTTCTAACACGAGACATCTAGATGTCACTAACCAACATGAGCAGCCCATGGACCAGCACCCAGACACGCTACCCTGCCACATATTCCGACCTCGGAATACACGTGCAAGTAAGAACCTTGCACGAACTTAGTCCACCAAGCCCTTAACCCTCGGTCAAGCATAACTTATTGCCAGAACCCCACTCATGGTCAGGCAAGGACGTGCGGAGCTTTCTAAGCTGTATCATCAAGCACCTCAAGACCCACAACAGAAACATGGGGACGTGAAGACTGCCTCCAACTTAAAATTCAGTATCTCTCGAACGCCTAGCCAAGAAATCTCGAGGACGAGATTTTCTTAAGGGGGTCAGTTCTATCATACCCTGCGTTTGACTCTCGTGACTGAATTAACTTATTTTAAGAATTATGACCAATTAAATTTTTTATGACCGATTGTGATGCTTGATGTGATTGCTGCTTGCTTGTTTGTTTGCTTATGTTTAAATCCCAATGTTACTTCTACTCTCTAGACTCACCTCCTTAACCCAAAACCCTTTCCTAATGGTCATGCCATGTGTATATGACCAGAAACTATTTTTACCAAGCATTATTGTGACCAAAAAGCATTTCCTTGATTTTAGCTTTCAAAACCCCTAATTTGGGATTTGTACTACAAGTCCTCAAATTAGGGAAGTTATTTTGCACCAAATATTTTTATTTAGATCCCATTATCAAAATGGCTTCCCAAAACCACAATATTATTATTTTAAAAGTTATTTTACTATTTTATTTAAATGCCTTCCTCTGAGGCCAGAAATGGTCCCTTATGAAGGAAAGTTATTTTATTGCTTTCAAAAGATTTGAGAAAAATTAGGAAACTCACTGGACATATATATTCTATATATAAGAGTTTCAACGCATGGTCATGTTCAAAATATTAGGCAGAACCCTTTAAAACCCTTCCTACCTATTTCAAACTTTTGTGATATTTCTCTAAGAAATATTCTCAATGAATTCGTGTAAAATTCTAGCATGTCACACATGTCATATGTGATGATCTTGCCAAGTTTCATCCCAATCCAAGTTGATTTGGTTCAACAGAATATTCCAAAACCCTATTTGTCCATATCCAAATTTGAGAAACCCCACATTGCCAAGTGCCTCCAATTGTGCTGATATTTGGTGAACATGTTTTGATACTCCAATAATGCTTCCACACCAAGTGGTGCATCAGGGAGAATATTATAACTTGTCCCAAACCCCTCAAAACCTTCTTTGTTGATTTCTATCCTTGGGAAACTTTACATTATAAGGTTTCTTCAATTGAACCCAAATTTTTTGGGCATGCTCTAATGCTTAAATAATACTACCACACCAAGTTGTGGATTTGTGGGAATTGATTTGCATAGTTTTATATGCAGAAAGCCATTTCTGTCCATTTCATGGGGTTTTCAAGTCTACATTGGAAACTTTCTCCACCAAATCCCAAATATGGTGTCCAATCCTATTTTCACCTATTATGTGATCCTGTTAAGTTTCATAGCAAATGCAGTCCCTTTGCTAGCCCTAGAATCCATCAAACACCTTGTCTCCAATTTCCAAAACAACTGCTTTGGCCCCTTCCACTAATCTCCATGAGCTTAAATTTTTACCACAGCTTTACCTAGTCCCCCTTTAGCTCCAGTAACATAGCCATGGCCTCTCGTCAATTATTGGAGGATGACTCCACCTCTCCACCTCTCATTTTTTACCTTGGCAACACTATTTTACCCCTGCTGTTCTACTTATGCTCAAGCCAATGCACCCTCCTCTTTCCAGAGAGTCTCTAGCATGCAAATGCATCATTCCAAACCAAAAATATGGCATGCTCATGTGGGAAATATGAGCAGCCCATCTGAAACTTCAATTCTGTGAGAAATGTAGCCTTGAACTACAACTGCTAGCTAATCGCATCCCCCTGAGGTGAAATTTGGCAGTCTTGTAGTCTTTCCATGAATAAGACTGTTAGACAAGGTCTTATCTCAATTTCATTTCAGTGCAAACACTTTTTGCTAGCCCCAAGTTTGTAGTTGCGAACTTAAGCAGAGCTCAAACCGTGCCTAATATGCTCCATTCAAGTTCAAACTTCACCAGTGCTCTCTCACACGCCTGCCTTGGATGCTTGACACCTTGGTCTGGCCAAGGAGTGGCCATGGACATGTAGTGGGGTGGTGACCACATCCCTGGCCTGCAAAATTGGGGCTCTGTGCCTTGTTCTTGTCCTGCAGCCCGTGTCCCGCAGTTGTAGGGTGCCCCAGCGTGCCAGAGCATTCCCTCCTCGACCTTTGACCCCCTCCATGACGCTAGCAAGGCTCCAAGTTGCTCGGGCCGCATGTGCTGGCCGTGCTACGGTGCACCAGATGCGGACCCGGGCTTCGACTCGTTTCCCCCCTCACTTATCTCTCCTCCCCAAGGCCCTGCTGCTCCCCAGTCCACCCCTATCTCAAATATCTCCTCGGCCTCACCTAGCTCTCCCAGCGCTCTTCTCCCCTACGTTCATGGCCTGCATTGCCACTTCGGGCCTTCCCCAAATTAGAGGCCCCCATCACCACCCCTATCTTTCTGGCTGCAACGGGAGCACCCCAGGACCTCCACCAGCCTCCTCCTCATCTCCGTTACTTCTCTCCTCTGCCGTGTCGCCATGCCCGCGCCCACCCTCGTCGTCCCATCGTGGTCACGACCGCGCGCTCCCTGCGGCCTTCCAGCATAATCGTGATTAATCGGTACACCCCCGTATGGTGTTACTGATGGCTCCACTGGAGCACTTGCATTTGAGAATGACCTTACCACCTATGAAGGTCACGCTCATAAAAGTTGACAAGTAGATAGTAGTGTTACGCATAGGATGAGCATATGCATGGTAATGGTAACACTAAGGTGGTTACAAAAGTTTTACGAAAACCCCGTCGGGTGCCACTAACGCCCGAGGGTGATGGTGTTAAGTTGGAAGACCACTTGAGAAAGAAGTGGTGTACCGGAAGGGTTTTGGGTGAGTGGTTTCGAAAATGGGATTAGATTTAAGATTTGTTGACCATCTCAACCTTACATGTGCGACCACGATACCCCTTTATGGGATGGGAGGTGTTAATTACTCTGGTCGTGCTAGCAAGGAGCCCACATTACTAGTGGAAGGAGTGATATGGTCACACTCGTGATGGGGTCGTGCCAGGTAGGACGACTATGCCGTTTTTACGTGTTCCGGGCACACCATTGGTCCCTACATGGATGATACGGTCTAGAGTTGGTGCTCGTAAGCCGTACATCATGTGGGCTGGGTACCAATCCAGTGGACTCTTTGTCTAGTGTCGTCAGGGGAAAGGCATTGATCGGGTACTTACCCCGGGTATGTTATATACCGCGAGTCATGCATGACACGGAAGTTTCCGGATCTCGTGGGTAAAGCATACAACCTCTACAGAGTGTCAAACTATTCGAATAGCCGTGTCCACGGTCAATGATAGTTGGGTAATCCTGCTTAAACTACGTCTGGTCGTTTCCGCATAAACCAAGTGTGCATGTGTATCAAGGTGTTACATGAGAAAGTGATTACTTGGTAAAGTTTGGTGACTTGATATGAAGGATGAACATGAGGTCTCAGTCCTCAGATTATTTATGTTGATATGTGTAACCTGTTCTTACGGTTACTATTTACCTAGTGATGCATGACCATCTAAACACTTGATCATGTTTATGCATTAATAAAACCTGCTTTCAGCAAAGGCTGCATACTTGTGATATATCATGTTCCATTATTGCCTTGTTCCACATCATGGGTTGCTTGCGAGTACATTCAAAGTACTCATTGGCTTACCACTTGTGATTTCATTGACCAGGTAAGATAGAGCAGGACATGGTGAAGAGTACCTTGGTGACGTTCCTGTGAGCTAGGTCACTTTCCAATCAGAATGCCTGTAGGTTAAGGCTCATGGCATGGGTTCATGCTTTCGACCAGTAATTCCGCTACTGTCAAGCTTGGTGTGTTGGCCTTCAAGGCCCTATATATGTAAGACTTGACCGCAATAGTAATTATTTGTATCAAACCGCAATGGTCCCCACACTGGATGTGATCTCGGATGTCACGAGGAGCTCAAAAATGGTGTGGAGGTAAAGATTTATATATAGAAAGTCATATTTTGGCTACCAGAAAAGTTTAAAGTTTTGACGGTATTGTACCAACACGCTTCTAGAAGGTTCCGAAAGTCCACCAAGGGTTCCACCACGTCCAAAGGTTTGCATGGGCTGAGGGAGTCACCCTGGCCTTATTGGGAAAGGTGCGCAAGTCCCTCAAGGCCCATGTGGCTTGGGAGAGGTTGAAATTACTCCATGTGTGTACGGAAAGAGAGGGAGTTAGACTAGGATTCAAACTCCTCCCCCTTCTCTGCAGCCCTAGGGCTTGGAGGGCTCACCACCACGCCCCTCCACCTATATATTGGGAGGAGGGGACGCCCCCAAGAGGACAAACAAGCTCTTGGCGCCCCTCTCTCTTCCATTACTCTGTGGCTCTTTTTCCTCTTTCTAGTAGTGCTTGGCGAAGACCTGCTGGACTAGCTCCACCATCACCTCCACTATGCCGTCGTGCTATAGGAGAAACCATCTACTACTCCGTCCTCGCTTGCTGGATTGAGGAGGCGGAGATGCCATCAAGCCGCGCATGTGCTGAACATGGATGTGCCATCCGTTCGGCGCTAGATCAGATCGGGTCATGGTTGGACCGTGAAGAGTAAGACTATATCAACCGTGTTATATATGCTTCCACTTAGAGCTCTACAAGGGTAGGTAGACACACTCCCCCTCTCCTAGCTATGCATCTCCATGGATAGGTCTTGTGTGTGCATAGTAAATTATTTGTTTCCCATACAATGTTCCCCAACATGATTACCGATCTAGTTATCAATTAGGGACAAATCTTTCTGTTGTGTTACAAAAGTTTTCTCCTAAACAACTAACTTAAATAATCTTTTTATAAACAGTCCCTAACTTTTATTTCTTTATTTTCTTGCAAAACTATCTATTACTCCTACTAAATACTTCTAGTTTCCTTCTTGCAAAATAGTTGCATACTTGTTCTAGGCAAAGTAAGTGTGAGCGTGCATAGAGTTGTACCGGTGGTCGATAGAACTTGAGAGAATATTAATTCTAAATTTAGCTCCTCATTGCGTTCGACACTCTTACTTACAAAAAAGGCTACAAACTATCCCCTGCACTTGTGGTTATCATCATGTCCCTTTCTGTCACTAGTATTAAGCACCGCAAGATTGAACCCACTACAACACACGTGTATTATCGAAGATAGATCAATATGGTTGGCTGCTACAGCAGCAAAAGACCTTCCAATGGCGCCAACAATAGGCACGTCGACGAGAGAATACTTGGCTTGATCCTTCTGCTGCGACTACGCCTTAAGGCACTTCCTAGGAAAGTATGCAAAGGATTTCCCCCGTGGCCTTGGAGCCTTGCGTTGGTGTTCCCTAGAAGCAGAAAGGGTGATGTAGCATAGCGGTGGTAAGTATTTCCCTCAGTTTGAGAACCAAGGTATCAATCCAGTGGAGGAGTATCTCAAGATCCTGCACAAACACAAAAGCTTCCTCCCAACGCTATGAAGGGGTTGTCAATCCCTTATAGATTGTTTGCCAAGTGAGAACTGAAAGCAACAAAGTAACAAAGCAAAGTAAAAGCGGAGGTGTAAACGATGGATGTGAATAGACCCGGGGGCTGTAGTGTTTACTAGTGGCTTCTCTCATGAAAGCAAGTAGACGGTGGGTGAACAAATTACTGTCGAGCAATTGATAGAACCACGCAAAGTCGTGACGATATCTATGCAATGATTATATCTATATGCATCACGTCCAAAACAAGTAGACCGATACTTTCTGCATCTACTACTATTACTGCACACGTCGACCGCTATCCAGCATGCATCTAGTGTATTAAGTCCATAAGAACAGAGTAACACCTTAAGCAAGATGACATGATGTAGATGGATAATCTCAAACCAATGATGAAAACCCCATCTTGTTACCCTTGATGGCAACTACTTGATGTGTGCCTTGCTGCCCCAACTGTCACTGGGAAAGGTCACCACATGGTAGAACCCAAAACCAAGCATTTCTCCCATTGCAAGAATCATAGATCTAGTTGGCCAAACAAAACCCAAGACTCGGAGAGACTTACAAGGATATCAAATCATGCATATAAGACATCAACAAAGACTCAGATATATATCATAGATAATCTGATCACAAATCCACAATTCATCGGATCTCGAAAAACACACCGCCAAAGAAGATTACATTGGATAGATCTCCATGAGGATCATCGAGAACTTTGTATTGAAGATCCAAGAGGGAGAAGAAGCCATCTAGCTACTAACTACGGACCCGTAGGTCTGAAGTGAACTACTCACGAGTCATTGGAGGGGAGATGATGATGATGAAGAAGCCCTCCAACTCCAAAGTCCCCTTAGGCAAGGCGCCGGGAAGGGTCTCCAGATAAGATCTCGCGGAAACGGAAGCTTGCGGCGGCGGAAAAGTATTTTCGAGGTTCCCCCGATTTTGGCTGAATATTTGGGAATATATAGGCCAAGGATCTAGGTCAGGGGGCAGCCAGGGAGGCCACAAGCCCTGACACCGCCGCCTCCCCCCTGGTGGCGGAGTGGGAGCTTGTGGGCTCCCTGGAGCCCACCTAGCTTGGCCCAGAGGCCCCCTGATCTTTTCCATTCAGGAAAAAATCATTTCGGGTTTTTTATTCCGTTTGGACTCCGTTCCATAATCAGATCTGAAAAGAGTCAAAAACACAGAAAAACAGGAACTGGCACTTGGCACTGAATTAATAAGTTAGTCCCAAAAAGATATAAAAGGGTACATAAAACATCCAAAGAAGACAAGATAACAACATGAAACCATCAAAAATTATAGATACGTTTGAGACGTATCAAGCATCCCCAATCTTAACTCCTGCTCGTCCTCGAGTAGGGAAGTGATAAAGAATGATTTTTTATGCTTTCATGCTACCTAGCATAGATTTCCTTTGTAATTCCTCTTATGTGACGTGAATGTTCAGATCCATTAGATTCAAAACAATAGTATGCTATTGACGTGGAAACAATAATAATTCAAGCAAACTAGCAAGGTAATCATGAACTTTCAAAATAACAAGGCCAAGAGAAAGTTATCCCTACAAAAGCATATAGTCTGGCTATGCTCTATCATCATTGCACAACAAATTTAAATCATGCACAACCCCGGTATTAGCCAAGTAATTGTTTCACACCTTTACTTTCTCAAACCTTTTCAACTCTCACGCAATACATGAGCGTGAGCCACGGTTATATCACTATAGATGGTGTGGAATGTGGAAGAGGTTGCAAGACAAAAAAAAGAGAAGATAGTCACATTAACTAGGCATATCAATGAGCTGTGGAGATGCTCATCAATAGATATCAATGTGAATGAGTAGGGATTGCCATACAAATGATGCACTAGAGCTACGAGTATGTGAAAGCTCTTAAAGAAAACTAGTGGGTGTGCATCCAACTTGCTTGCTCACGAAGACCTAAGGCAATTTTGAGGAAGCCTATCATTGGAATATACAAGCCAAGTTATATAATGAAAATTTCCCACTAGCTATATGGTGGTGACAAAACGAGAGACTCTCAATCATGAAGATCATGGTGCTTAATATGCACAAGTGTGGAAAAAGTGGTAGCATTGTCCCTTCTCTCTTTTTCTCTCATTTTTTTTATTTTTTTGGTGGGCTCTTTGGCCTCTCTTTTTTTGGTGGGCTTCTTTGGCCTCTTTTATTTCCTCACATGGGACAATGCTCCATTAATGATGATCATCAGACTTTCAACTCAAAACTTAGAGTAACTATGACTCTATATGGAATGCCTTCGGTAGTGTACCGTGGCAATTATCTAGCATGGCATAGAAATTAATGGAAACATCATGCTAGCTATCTTACGATCATGCAATGGCAATGTAGACGTGGTGGCACATGTCATGGTGGTGGTTGCATGGCAATATATCTCGAAATGACTTTGGAAAAGCCATAGTAGGTAGGTATGGTGGCTGTTTTGAGGGAGGCTACTGGTGGGTTTTGTGCACCGGCGAAAGTTGCACGACACTAAGAAGATAGTGATGGTGGTAGGTGAAAGTGCATCTAAAACATGGACTCAACATTAGTCAAGAAGAACTCATAGACTTGTTGCAGAAGTTTTATTAGTAATCGAAACAAAGCATTCAACGCATACTCCTAGGGGAAGGGTTGGTAGGTATAAACCATCGCGCGATCCCGACCGCCACACAAAGGATGACAATCAATATACTAATCATGCTCAGATTTCATCACATAGCGGTTCACCATACATGCATGCTACGGGAATTACTAACTTCAACACAAGTATTTCTAGATCCACAACACCTTACTAGCATGACTTCAATATTACCATAACCACAACTCAAAACTAATTGAGATGAGTCAAACTTCTCTAACTATTCAATGCACATGAAGGTGGAAGTTTTCGTATACCTTTGGATAACTACCCCTTTTGAGACTACTTTCAAAGCATAGATCAACTACCAAGCCACGCACTGCTGTGCTCTAAAAGATATAAGTGAAGCACACAGAGCAAAAGTATCTAGCTCAAAAGATATAAGTGAAGCACATGTGAGCTGAATTGTGTACCAAAAGATATAAGTGAAGCTCGACAAAATCATGGTGTGTGCATGTCTGTCTCTCTAGGTGTGCAGCAAGGATGATTGTGACACAACAAAAATAAAAGACTTCTACGATACAAGACGCTCCAAGCAAAAACACATAACATGTGGTGAATAAAAATATAGCCCCAAGTAACGTTACCGATGGATTGAAGACGAGAGAGGGGATGCCTTCCCGGGGAATCCCCAAGCTTAGGCTTTTATGGCATCCTTGAATCTCTTGGGGTGCATTGGGCATCCTCAAGCTTGAGCTCTTGCCACTCTTTATCTTTTTGTCCATAAGAACTTCACCGAAAACATGAAAACTTCACAACACGAAACTTAAACAGAAACTCGTGATAGCATTAGTACAAGAAAGCAAACCACCACTTCCTTAGGTACTGTAGCAAACTTTAATTCTACTTGTGATGATGTTGGCTTATTGTACTTTCAATCTTCCATGGATAATACCCCCCGATACTACCATAGTTTCATCAAAATAAGCAACCAACACAACAAAAACAAAATCTGTTAACAGCACACCAGTCTGTAGCAATCTGTATATTTTGTATACCTCTGGTACCTCAAAAATTCTGAAACATTGTGACAGTCTGAAGAATTTGCGTAGAAATGAGCAGCAAAAAGAATCAACTCAAAATCTCATACAGAAAAAAAATGAAAATTCTTTTCATGAGCAGAAAGTTTCTGTATTTTCCAGCATGACCAAACGATCATCCCCAAGACTAATCATAACGGTTTTGCTTGGCACAAACGCAAAAAGAAACACAAAAAACACAATCATAACAGAATTATGAAAGTGTGGAAAACACAAAACAGAAAGAAAAAGGATAGGTTCGTTGGGTTGCCTCCCAACAAGCGCTTTTGTTTAACGCCCTTAGCTAGGCATTCAATGATGCTCTCACAAAAGAGAAGAATTGAAGCACAACGAGAGCATCCTAAAGCATGTGAAAATCACATCTAAGTCTAACATACTTCCTATGCATAGGCATTGTTATAGGAAAACAAATTGTCAAGACAACCAATAGTTGCCATATGCAAGGAAGAAGAAAGAGACAATAGCAATCTCAACATAACGAGAGGTAATTTGGTAACATGAAAGTTTCTACCAAAGTATTTTCCTCTCTCATAGCAATTACATGTGGGATCATATTCAAATTCAACAATATAGCTATCCCATAGGATATTATTTTCATGATCCACATGCATGCAAAGTTGACGCTCTTCAAAAATAGTGGGATTATCATCAAATAATGTCATGACTTCTCCAAACCCACTTTCAATAGTATTGCAAAAATCATATTCATCATGGGGTTTGAACAATTTTTCAAGATCATAAGAAAGATAATCACCCCAGTCATGATTATTGCAACAAGTAGTGGACAAAGCAAAACTAGCATCCCCAAGCTTAGGGTTTTGCAAATTTTTAGCATGATTGTCACTAATAGGATTTATAGTGAAACCATTGCAATCATGCTTTTCATTCAAAGAGTCCTCGTGAATCACTTCATAAGTTTCTTCATCACGATTTTTAGATTCACGCCTAGTCAAGTGTCCTCAACTCACTAGCAATTCGTTCAACAATAGTGGGTCTCTTAAAGAGACTAGCTAGTGGATGAGGATCCATATCTATGGATTTTTAGCAAGCAAAGATGCAAGCTAAAAGAAGGCACATGGTAACACAAGCAAACAGAAAGTAAGCGGAAGAAGGGCGAACGGAAAAAGGAAAAAGAAAACGGCGAAGGACAAAGGCAAAAGTGAAGTGGGGGAGAGGAAAACGAGAGCAACTGGCCACAAAAGTAAATGCAGGAGACGAGTTTGTGAGACCTACTTGGATAGATCTTGATTTCTCCTCCCCGGCAACGGCGCTAGAAATACTTCTGCTACTGAAACAAAAGACCTTCCAATGGCGCCAGCAATAGGAACGTCGACGGGAGAATACTTGGCTTGATCCTTCTGCCGCGGCTACGCCTTAAGGGACTTCCTAGGCAAGTATGCAAAGAACTTACCCCGTGGCCTTGGAGCCTTGCTTTGGTGTTCCCTCGAAGCGGAAAGGGTGATGTAGCATAGCGGTGGTAAGTATTTCCCTCAGTTTGAGAACCAAGGTATCAATCCAGTGGAGGAGTATCTCAAGATCCTGCACAAACACAAAAGCTTGCTCCCAACACTATGAAGGGGTTGTCAATCCCTTATAGATTGTTTGCCAAGTGAGAACTGAAAGCAACAAAGCAACAAAGCAAAGTAAAAGCGGAGGTGTAAACGCTGGATGTGAATAGACCCGGGGGCCGTAGTGTTCACTAGTGGCGTCTCTCATGAAAGCAAGTAGACGGTGGGTGAACAAATTACTGTCGATCAATTGATAGAACCGCGCAAAGTCGTGACAATATCTATGCAATGATTATATCTATAGGCATCATGTCCAAAACAAGTAGATCGATACATTCTGCATCTACAACTATTACTCCACACGTCGACCGCTATCCAGCATGCATCTAGTGTATTAAGTCCATAAGAACAGAGTAACGCCTTAAGCAAGATGACATGATGTAGAGGGATAATCTCAAACCAATGATGAAAACCCAATGTTACCATTGATGGCAACTACTTGATGTGTGCCTTGCTGCCCCTACTGTCACTGGGAAAGGTCACCACATGGTAGAACCCAAAACCAAGCACTTTTCCCATTGCAAGAATCATAGATCTAGTTGGCCAAACAAAACCCAAGACTCGGAGAGACTTACAAGGATATCAAATCATGCATATAAGAAATCAGCAAAGACTCAAATATATATCATAGATAATCTGATCACAAATGCACAATTCATCGGATCTCGACAAACACACCACCAAAGAAGACTACATCGGATAGATCTCCATGAAGATCATGGAGAACTTTGTATTGAAGATCCAAGAGAGAGAAGAAGCCATCTAGCTACTAACTACGGACCTGTAGGTCTGAAGTGAACTACTCATGAGTCATTGGAGGGGCGATGATGAAGATGAAGAAGCCTTCCAACTCCAAAGTCCCCTCCGGCAAGGCACCGGGAAGGGTCTCCAGATGTGATCTCGCGGAAACGGAAGCTTGCGGCGGCGGAAAAGTATTTTCGAGGCTCCCCCGATGTTATTCTGAATATTTGGTAATATATAGGCCAAGGATCTAGGTCAGGGGGCGGCCAGGGAGGCCACAAGCCCTGACACCATCGCCTCCTCCCTGGTGGCAGAGTGGGAGCTTGTGGGCTCCCTAGAGCCCACCTGGCTTGGCCCAGAGGCCCCCTGATCTTCTTCCGTTCGGGAAAAAATCATTTCGGGGTTTTTATTCCGTTTGGACTCCGTTCCAAAATCAGATCTGGAAAGAGTCAAAAACACAGAAAAAACAGGAACTGGCACTTGGCACTGAATTAATAAGTTAGTCCCAAAAATGATATAAAAGGGTACATAAAACATCCAATGAAGACAAGATAACAACATGAAACCATCAAAAATTATAGATACGTTTGAGACGTATCATTGGCCAAACCAAATCAATATATCAAAGAGAATTACGAATCTATCATAATCATGCATATAACAATTCAGAGACCACTCAAATATATTTCATCAATAATCTGTACTTAAATCCACTGTTCATCGGATCCTAACAAACACACCGCACAAAGTGATTACATAAGATAGATCACCGTGAGAACCACGCTGATCATGGCAACGAAGAACATAGAGAGAAAGAGAGCTATCTAGGTGATAACTAGCTACGAATCCGTAGGTCTATAGTGAACTACTCATACATCACCATGTGAGCAATAAGGTTAATGTAGATGCCCTTTGTGATCAACACCCCTCCGACAGGCACCAGAACAGAGTTGTAGATGGGCACACGACAAAATAGAGACTTGTGGCAGCGGAGAAAGTGTTATGGATAGCTCCTTGGAGGTTTTTGGAGAATATGTGAATTCATAGGACAAACAGGAGGGAAGTGGCCAAGGGAGGTGGCCCCAATCCATCAAGGCATGGTCGCGCCCCTAGGTGTGCCCTGTTGGCTTGGCGCCATCCCGTGGAGCCTCTGGTCTCCTTCTGAAGCTTCTAGGTCCTTATTTTGTCCAGAAAAAATTGTCCAACAGTTTCTAGGTTTTGGACTTCGTTTGGTACTATATTCTTGAAAAGCCATGGTAGGTAATATGATGTCCCTCTACATTGGGGTATTTGGATAATCTCAAACCAATGATGTCCATCTAGTGTATTTGGACTTCGTTTGGTACTATATTCCTGAAAAGCCATGAATACCCCGTTTTGTCCAGAAAAAATTGTCCAACAGTTTCTAGATATAAGTGAAGCACTAGAGCAACTCCTTAGATCAAAAGATATAAGTGAAGCACATTAAGTATTCTAACAAACCATGGTGAACATGGGTCTCTCCAAGTGCGTGTGTATAACAAACAATCATTGTGGAAAAATAAAGGAAAAGAAAACTATAATACACGGCCCTCCAACACAAGTGGAGAAATGGCTAGCCACAACTCTTGTTGGTGGTGCACCATTTTCACACAAGGCCAACACTATTTTTTCAAATACTTCTAACGTCGGCTAAATTGGTACGCGAGGTGTAAATAGTTAGTGTGACTGTGACTATTTTTGGAACCGTAGAAAATATGTTGGCCCACCTATATTCATCGTTTGGAAAATAGTGGTGGCTTGAATTTGTGTGCACGTGGTAGCTAATTAAGTAGTGCTGATGTGCCAAGTTATTTAATTATGTTAAGTCTTTCTTTAATATTAGTTAGTCTTTTTATTTGGACTATTATTAGCTGTGGCGTTGCATTTTAGGCCCACGCCACCAACGGCCCATCTGAGCCAACTCCCACACCTTAGTAAATGACCTAAGTCGCCACCCTTTCATTTCAACTCCCCTCGACTAGCCGCCACCCGTCGCCTCCTGTCGTTGCCCCATCGCCGCCATCTCGCCGCCCAGCAAGGTTCAATCCTCTCCTTCCCCTCCCATTGCATACCCTTCCTCTACACTCACACTACCTCTATCCATGCATAACCCATACATGAGATTTATATATAAGTTGATTTAGGATTGCTTTGTGTAGAAATTTTAGTACATATATATAATTGATTGCTTTGTGTGATGTAGAAATCTGAATCCCTTGATTGCTTTTGTGTGGAAAACCAATTTTAATAATGCATTTTGAGTAGAAATCCGGTGTAGAGTTGGTTTATTTTTGTCTCCCTCATTGGATTTTGTTTATTTGTGTATACAGTTATTAGTGCAGAATTATATTTAGCACTGTAGTATTCGATTATACTTAGTGTGAGTTCACTAGTCTAGAATACGATTATATACTTAGTTTTCAATATGTGTTTTATAGAATGGCGCAACCACCACCATGTCAAGTGTGCAAATCAAGGTGTGCAACCAACCTTGAAACTCATACATTGTTCGGCATTTACTTCCGGCCATGTTTTGTTCCTGCATCGGTAACAAATTACATGGATCTTCTAAAAGTTTGTTCTTTTGTTTTTGTTGCTATTTCCAGTAATGCAATGTTAGATTGGATTTCAATGAGATCATTACTGGAGACATTTTCATCTTCGACGCTCCTGGGGGGCCTAGGCTATGGAGGTCAATAAGCGACGGAATATAACCCACATTGGAGGAGATGCATGGGATCGTTTTATCTCCCGCATGCATCTCACTCGGGGTGAATTGATCAGCTTCTCCCATAGAAGACAAACTCCAAGGCTGGCTGTTATCCATCTCAACTCGGATAATAAGATGAGGACCTATTGATAAAGCACTCTATGCTCTAAAAATGACCAGGTGAGCAAGGATGAAACACACAAGCTGTAGGATCTAAAGTATGTCTAGAGGGGGGTGGTCAGACTACTTGACCAAATAAAAACTTAGCCTTTTCCCAATTTTAGTTGTGGGCAATTTTTAGCAATTGTAGCAAGTCAAGCACACCCTACACATGCAAGTCTAGGAGTAAAACAACGGGAAATAAAGACATGCACATGCAAATAGAGGGTAGGGATAGGATGATCAAACGCAAAGATTGACACAAAGATTTTTGGCGTGGTTCCGATAGGTGGTGCTATCGTACTTCCACGTTGATGGAGACTTCAACCCATGGAGGATAATGGCCACGCAAGTCCACTGAGGGCTCAACCCACAAAGGGTCCATGGATAAGCAACCTTGTCTATTCCACCATGGCTTACGTCCACGAAGGACTACACTCACTCGGGGTAGATCTTCATGAAGTACGCGATCTCATTGCGCTTGCAAACTTCTTGCTTCAACTCCACAACACAAAGTAGGAGGCTCCCAAGCGACACCTAACCAATCTAGGATACAACACTCTTCAAAAGGTAATAGATGTGGTAGTATGATGTACTCCTTGCTATTGTGCTTCAAAAGATAGTCTCCTCAACACTTAATCACTCTCTCACAGATTTGGCTTGGGTAGAAGAGATTGGTTGGGTGAAAAGCAAATTGGGGAGGCTAGAAATCAAGATTCATATGGTAAGAATGGAATATATTGATCTCAACACATGAGGAGGTGGCTCTCTCTCAGAAAAATGAATTGGGAAGTGTGTGTATGCTTTGAGTGATTCCTCAACGAACGAGAGGAGGTGGAGGGGTATATATATGCATCTCCAAAAATCCAGCCGTTCTAACATTATTGCCCAACTTCGTGAAACCGAAGTAAAACTCGGTTGTACCAACTAGTGCAAACTGTTGAAACTTTTGGCGTTTCGGTGAGACAGTTATATGAATCTCGATGGGTCCGATTTTGGCTGGCCTAGGCAGTTACCAAACTCGGTGGCATCGGTTCCTAAACTTGGAAATTCCGATTCTTAGAAACAGGTAGATAGAGAGTTGGTCAGTGATTCTCGGTCTAACTGAAAGATGACTTGGTGTCACCAAGAAGCTAGGGTTTGGCATAGAATCTGTTTGAGGCAAAACTCGGCAGGGCCGAATGGAAAGTTGGTGGCGCCAAATTTTGGATATTCAGGATTTTGGACAGAATACTTGTGGGAGAATTTCTTGACTACTTTTGGTGGATAACTCTAAGCACTTGAGCAACCAGATCATCATAGTAATCTCACCCGCTTTTAATAGTATTGGCTTTCCTATGGACTCAAAAGTGATTTATCCCAAAGTACAAAATGTAGAGTCCTGAAGCTTGTTGCCAATAGATGTTCCTTGCATCTAGGGGTTCTCCTCACAATCCTTAGTGTGGGAATCCCGACTCGTAAGTCATGATCACGGATTGCACGTGTGAAGTGACCCCAGAGATCAATGCTTAGTGAACACATAGATGCTGAATAACAAGAGTCTTACATCCATACATAAACCGTTTGATACAAATACACACCATCAAGATCAAGTCTTACATAGATAGGGCATCGAAGGCCAACACACCAAACATATCTAGGAGTGGAAATCTTGAACGAAAGTATGAATCCATGCTAGCTGCCTTAACCCTACAGCCATTCTAACTGGGAAGCGTCCTAGCTCGCATGTTCTTCACCAACAAACTCTATGCTATACTCCTATTCTTTCATGCTTGGCCAATTAAATAACAACTGGCAAGCCAATGAGTACTTTGAATGTACTCTCAAGCAACCCATGTATTGGAACAAGGTAATAACAATACATGGTATATCACTAGATAGCGGAAAGCTAATTTTGAGTGCAATCCATGGTAAATTACTTGTAAAAGCATGCATCATGAGGTTGCAGATATCCATAAAATAATTACAGATATCAATATAAATCATGGTTGAAAATCTCATGTTCTATCATCTTGTTATGTCATCTGACTTAACTCAAGTATCACCTTTCACACACACACACACACACACATGAAGATTTTGTGAAAACATATGGACATAGTCTAAGAAGGACCACCAACTTTCCATGACCATGGACACGGCTATTCGGAAAATTTTACACTCTGTAGAGGTTGCATGCTTTACCCACAAGACTCAGGGTACTTCCGTGTCATCCACGACTTGCGGTATATTACATACCCGAGGTAAGCACAGGAACAATGTCTTTCCCTTGATGACACTAAACAAAGAGTACACTTGTTGGCCCACTTCCTCAGGTTGTACATCATACTAGACTCGCTCAAGATCATACCATCCCGAAAGGGAGATAACGGTGTGCCCGGTGTTTGGAAAAACAACCCATGCTCGTCTTACCTGGCACGACCCCATATCGAGAGAGTGAGTCGGCTCTTCCACTACTAGTAATGTGGGCTCCCTGCTAGCATCGACCAAGGTAATCAACAAAGCCCTACCCCATAAAGGGGTATCATGGTCGCACATGTAAGGTTGGGACGGTCAGCACATCTTAAATCTAATACATTTTCAAATACTCCCACACAACTTGCTCCGATACACCACTTATTTCTCAAGCGTCTACCTAGCTCATCATCATTTACCCTAGGCATTAGTGGCACCCAACAGGGTTTTTCATCAGTCTTTAAATCATTTCCTTCCTGACACCGTGCGTTTCACCATCCCACTTGTGTAGCAACTACTTAACATCATAACCACTTCACACCCCCATAAACCTCATAGGAAGGTAGGGTCATGCTCGGTGCAAGTGTCAACAAGGAGTTATCAAAGACAACCCACCAAGGTGGTTACCGATTCAACATGATTCAATGCAACAAAGTAAAGTGCTATATGACACGCATAAAAATGGTTTCACACTCATGGTCAAAGGGCTGCTTGTCTAGATAAACAAAATCTTCAAAGTCTTCAAAATCTTCTAGTCCCACACCTTCATCAACAAGGAAATCTATGGTCGCAATAACAATTGGAAAAAATAAGACCACGACAAAAACAGGAAAAATGCAACACACAGAAAATTTCAACTCAATTTTGTAAAATACTAGGGTCCATATTTGTGTTGCAAAAATTACTAGTCTCTCATTTTGAACTATAAAAAGTGGTGAAAAGTATTTTAACAGACGACAAAAATGTTTAAAACAAGGTTTTAAATAAAAACTGTGTACAAAACTTTCTTCAAAAATTGCACAAGTGGCACCAATAAATAGTTTGGAATATTGCAATTTTTAAAAAAGTGAAATTATTAAATTTGGATAATTATTTTACCCACAGGAATTTTTGGAAATAATATCATAAAAAGATAAAGAAAAATAAAAAGGGCCACTCTGCCCTAGGCCAGATCTCGTCGCAGCTGGGCCGGCCAAAGGCTAACCAGCCCACGGCTAGCTGAGGCGCACGCCTATCTAGGTTTTAAACCCAACATGTGGGGTCCAACATCAGCCACATAGAGATGGGAGGAGGGAGGTGTGAGGACGATAGGTGCATCCCACCTGTCATCTTCCACCTCAGGATAGAGGGAGCGACAAGCTCACCGCCAGCGATCCAGGCCATGGTGAGGTGTTGTGGTAGCTGGAGTGGGTTCATGGCGTCGCCAGAGTTTAGGAGGAGATGGAGTTGGTCGAAGAGGATGGCCGGTTCGCCAGCAACGAGGTCCCGCAGCGGAGGTACTTCAGGAGGTGTTCGCTGGGGCCGCTTGGAGCTTCAAATTGAGTGAGGAGGATAGGGAATCGAGTCAGAGTGGCAAGGGGGGGGTCAATGGGACAAGAATGAGGCCAGAGAGGCTCTTTACCTTGAGATCGATGGCGGCCCAAACCAGCTGTCGAGCTCGATCCCGAGCACATCAGCTCTAAGAGGTTGAATGGGTAGCATAGGGGGCGACTAGGAGGAAGAGAGGGCTAGAAGATGGGAGAAATGGTCTCGGGGAGGACATTTATAGACGGGGCAATGGTGCAGCATGGGCAGGTGCACCGGCAAGGACATGGCTATTGCCAGAGGCCACTCGCGCTTGCTGGATTATGTCCAGGGCACTCCTAGACTTGGCTTTGAGACTGAGAAAGGGAATGAGAGGGAGAGGATGGACTCTAGTGCTTGTACGTGCGAAGCCATGCTTTGGCTAAGCGGGGTGGCGTCGGGCGCGCACTTTAGAGGCCAACAAAGGGGAAGAGAGGAGGGGGCGAGGGCTTGGCGCGACATAGATGTTGAGACGCTAGTGCTCGCGCGTGAGGAGGTCCCGAGGCGGACGGTTGCATGAGATCAACTGTCTGGTGCATGGCTGTGGGCTCCAGAGATGGCATTTGGCCGGCATGGCCATGACTTAGCATGCTCTGGTGCGCCTGGTCATGTCCTTTAGTGTCTGGAGGCTGCAGGGAGAGTAAACAAAGAGGATGCAGCCTTGTATGCCCTTAGATTGACCATAAAGTGGGAGAGGATGGAGAGAGGAGTGGGGCAAGGATTGTCCAGAGGGTGAAATTGGGTTTTATCCCCATTAATAATTGAGTTGCTACCTTATGGTTCCTGGTGTAGGTGCAAGGGGCATATGAGGTGGTGTGGTAGAAAGTTGGGGCCAAGGAGGATGGAGGAAGAGGTTAAAACAGGGGTTTTATTCTTCTGTCCAAAGAAGTTTGATGGTATTTGTGCAAGATATAAGTTCTTACTATCCATGATACTTACGAGGGTCAAATGGTGGGTAGAAACAAGGTTGATCACATAGTTTGAGCTAGTTTCAAGGAAGTTGACAATGTAGACTAAGTAAACCCTTGAAATCAACAGAATCAGGTTTCTGTAGATCTAGTCATACAAAACTATTTCCCCCTAATGCACTAGTTGGTGTAACAACATTTTCGGGTATTAGATCACTCGTACAAAGTTTGAGAGAAATTGGAGAAAGTTGACAATGTAAACATGCTCAAGTTTGGATCTAGACAAAGAGGGTTCTGAATATTTTGGTGAACCAAATCAATTTGGATTGATATGAAACTTGCCAAGATCATCACGTATATCATGTGTGAATTTTTAGAATTTTCCTAAAATTATTTGAGAATATTTCGTATAGAAATATTTCAAAAGCTTGGAATAGGCAGAAACGGTTTTGTCCAATATTTTGAACATGGCCATGTGTTTAAACTGTTATATATGGAAAACATATGTCTGGTGAGTTTCCATAAATTTTATCAAGTTTTTTGAAAGCATTGAAATAAATTTTCCCTATAAAAGAGCATTTTTGTCCTCAGAAAAAAGTATTTAAATAAAATAGTAAAATAACTTTTAGAATAAATATTTTGTGGTTTTGGGGAGTCCTTTTGATAATAGGATCGAAATAAAATATTTGGGAAAAACAACTTCCCTAATATGATGACTTCTATTACAAACCTCAATTTAGGGGGTTTTGAAAGCTTAAATGAAATAAATGCTTTTTGGTTAAAATAAAAAATTTTAAAAATAGTTTTGGTCCTATACACATGGTATGGTCATTGGGTAAGGATTTGGAGCAAGAAAATGAGATCTTGAGAGAAGGAGAATTTTTGTGATTTAAAACACAATCAAGCACTCAAGCAAATAGAACCAAGTCAAACATCAGAAGCACACAAAAAGTTTTAATTGGTAGAAATTTTTATAACTCAAGCCATAGCAAGTGATAAAACACAAGGTGTCACACTTAGCCAATTCACCATTGATATTTTCCTGAAATATACTAGATAGAATCATTAGTCCAATGACATATATGTGTTATTTATTACCAAAACCACCTTAGGGAGAAGTTGTGCTTTCAATCTCCCCCTTTTTGGTAATTGATGACAACATATAGATCAAAGCTTCGACAAAAGATATAATCAATGAAGAGCATTGTCTCTTTGAGAAGTATGTGATAAGTAGGAACTCCCCCTAAATTTGTGCATTATTTTAAATTTGCATTTGAATTCAAGTCCACAATTGATTAGGATCATGCGTCACTATTCCATGTAGCATACATCTTGGTGGTGCACATAAATGATATGAATGAATTGCAATGCACATAACACCAATAATGAGTGAATGATCATCACAGATATGTCTCAAACATAGGAAAAAGTAGCACCAAACATAGAGCGTATGATCAAACATGACAAAGTTTAATACACCCAAAAGGTGAACCAAATGTTTTAGAAACAAAAGAGAGCAAATAAAACAACACACTCTCTCTCTCTTGAAGCCCTATTGATCTATACACGTCCCCCTTTGGCAACAAGTTATCGATAAGTTCAAAGATCTATAACTATGCTTCGCCCTGGGCTTGGTCTCCTCCAGTAGAAGTTGATGGAGTCAACAGAAGTGCGTTGGAGAATGCTTCAGTTGATGTCCTATGAGGTGCTGGAGTAGACATTAGAGGTGTAGGAGCTGGTGAAGCTGAAGGAGCTGATGCTTGGGCTGATGAAGACGGTCTAGACTCTGGAACTGTCACAGCTGCAGATCTGGCCTAGGTCCTTAACTCAGTGGAAGTATGAAGAGAAGGACCCTCATCATCATCACTGTTGGAGCTGGGAGTGGGCACTACATCAACCTCCTGCTTCAACTGGTTGACTATTGTAGTCAGCTCAGTTACCATAATGTCTAGGTCATCAAATTTGTTTCCACGATCCTCTCGAGACTCTTCTCTTCAATAGAATATATTTAATGTTCTTATCCATCCCTTGTATGGTGCTAATAAGAAACGCCATTTGATCTGCCTTGGATCTCATGCTGGAGCACTAGCGGCTCTCGTTACCTCTACCTGGGCCTCAGCGTGTACCTTAGCATGTGCAGTTACTGAAGTTGGATGATTTGGATCCATCACCACAACATTATCTTCAAATTCTGGCTTGAGTGGCAGGTGTTGATGATCAAGCAGATACACATTCTTCCAAATCTTGTAGTTGATCAGCATTTGTATGTAGGGTGCGCATCCGCAACACATCTTGTGGTCAGCAACAGTCCTTCTGATTGTCTGTACAGTTAGGTCCATCACCCAGATCATGGTGTGAGTGTCTACATGGTGCAGCATGTTGATGGAATACCCCCCGGTCTTCTTATCATCACCTAATTTGGGAATCAAGGTGTACCTCATTATAGTGTTGGTGGTGAGGAGTCCTGCTTGCAGAAACTAGACTGAGCCTAGCTTGTGGGTCTTTAGGTATTGCTTAGGCACCAGGTTATATATGTTGGCCATTGAGTTGTCGTTCATCTTGGCCTCGGTATAAACATACATATCTCTCTCTTGTACCTCCGCGCTCCTAAGATGGTAGCCCATTCTTCAACTGTGAACTGGTACCTCGTGCCTTTTATCGTCCAAACAATTCTACCATCAGGATAGAAGTGAGATGTGGACTAGAATTGCATGATCATCTCATCGTTCCATGCTGTCATTTTTGTGCCAACAAAATCTTCAATGTCTATGGCCCTGAATTTTTTTTGCACATGGGGGAAGCCGTCTTTATTTTGCTTGATGTAGTCCCAATCTACATACCTCATATCACTCATAGCTGGACTCTTATCCAACAGAACAGACTCATAAAAGTCTTGCTTCTCCTTAGTAGGGAAGCGAGCATCAATGACACTCCTACTCCTGGTGGCATATGGAGCAGCTACACTCCACTTACTGAGCCCTTGATCCTTTCTTTCCTTCATGTTCTCTGCAATTGTTGTTCATCATTGTGTTCAGGTAGGTGAGGTCTCATCTTCCTCAAAACGGAAATTCCTTATTCCTCTGTAGGAGCATGCCTTGATGCAGAACCCTTGTTCTTCTCAGCTGCTGGTATGTCTCTTGTAGTCCTATTAGGCTTAGAGGCTACAGGCTTCTTAGCCTTAGAAGTAGTTTTGGAATTATGCCCTAGAGGCAATAATAAATATAGTTATTATTATAATTCCTGTATCAAGATAATAGTTTATTATCCATGCTATAATTGTATTGAATGAAGACTCATTTACATGTGTGGATACATAGACAAAACACCGTCCCTAGCATGCCTCTAGTTGGCTAGCCAGTTGATCAATGATAGTCAGTGTCTTCTGATTATGAACAAGGTGTTGTTGCTTGATAACTAGATCACGTCATTAGGAGAATCATGTGATGGACTAGACCCAAACTAATAGACGTAGCATGTTGATCGTGTCATTTTGTTGCTACTGTTTTCTGCGTGTCAAGTATTTGTTCCTATGACCATGAGATCATATAACTCACGGACACCGGAGGGATGCTTTGTGTGTATCAAACGTCGCAACGTAACTGGGTGACTATAAAGATGCTCTACAGGTATCTCCGAAGGTGTTCGTTGAGTTAGTATGGATCAAGACTGGGATTTGTCACTCCGTGTGACGGAGAGGTATCTCGGGGCCCACTCAGTAATACAACATCACACACAAGCCTTGCAAGCAATGTAACTTAGTGTAAGTTGTGGGATCTTGTATTACGGAACGAGTAAAGAGACTTGCCGGTAAACGAGATTGAAATAGGTATGCGGATACTGACGATCGAATCTCGGGCAAGTAACATACCCAAGGACAAAGGGAATGACATACGGGATTATACGAATCCTTGGCACTGAGGTTCAAACGATAAGATCTTCGTAGAATATGTAGGATCCAATATGGGCATCCAGGTCCCGCTATTGGATATTGACCGAGGAGTCTCTCGGGTCATGTCTACATAGTTCTCGAACCCGCAGGGTCTGCACACTTAAGGTTCGAAGTTGTTTTATGTGTATTTGAGTTATATGGTTAGTTACCGAATGTTGTTCGGAGTCCCGGATGAGATCACGGACGTCACGAGGGTTTCCGGAATTGTCCGGAAACGAAGATTGATATATAGGATGACCTCATTTGATTACCGGAAGGTTTTCGGAGTTACCGGGAATGTACCGGGAATGACGAATGGGTTCCGGGAGTTCACCGGGGGGGGGGGGCAACCCACCCCGGGGAAGCCCATAGGCATTGAGGGAGCCACACCAGCCCTTAGTGGGCTGGTGGGACAGCCCACAAGTGCTCAATGCGCCAAGAGAAGAAAAATCAAGAGGAAAGAAAAAAAAAGGAAGGAGGTGGGAAGGAAGGGGGACTCCTCCCACCAAACCAAGTCCAACTCGGTTTGGGGGGGGAGTCCTCCCCCCGTTTGGCTCGGTCGACTCCTTGGGGGTCCTTGGACCCCAAGTAAAGGCCCCCCTCCCTCCCACCTATATATACGGAGGTTTTAGGGCAGATTTGAGACGACTTTCTCACGGCTGCCCGACCACATACCTCCACGGTTTTTCCTCTAGATCGCGTTTCTGCGGAGCTCGGGCGGAGCCCTGCTGAGACAAGGTCATCACCAACCTCCGGAGCGCCGTCACGCTGCCGGAGAACTCTTCTACCTCTCCGTCTCTCTTGCTGGATCAAGAAGGCCGAGATCATCGTCGAGCTGTACGTGTGCTGAACTCGGAGGTGCCGTCCGTTCGGTACTAGATCGTGGGACTGATCGCGGGATTGTTCGCGGGGTGGATCGAGGGACGTGAGGACGTTCCACTACATCAACCGTGTTCTCTAACGCTTTTGCTGTACGATCTACAAGGGTACGTAGATCACTCATCCCCTCTCGTAGATGGACATCACCATGATAGGTCTTCGTGCGCGTAGGAAATTTTTTGTTTCCCATGCGACGTTCCCCAACAGTGGCATCATGAGCAAGGTTCATGCGTAGATGTCTTCTCGAGTAGAACACAAAAGTTTTTGTGGGCGGTGATGTGCGTTTTGCTGCCCTCCTTAGTCTTTTCTTGATTCCGCAGTATTGTTGGATTGAAGCGGCTTGGACCGACATTACTCGTACGCTTACGAGAGACTGGTTTCATCGTTACGAGTAACCCCCTTTGCTCAAAGATGATTGGCAAGTGACGGTTTCTCCAACTTTAGTTGAATCGGATTTGACCGAGGAGGTCCTTGGATGAGGTTAAATAGCAACTCATATATCTCCGTTGTGGTGTTTGCGTAAGTAAGATGCGATCCTACTACATACCCTTGGTCACCACGTAAAACATGCAACAACAAAATTAGAGGACGTCTAACTTGTTTTTGCAGGGTATGAATGTGATGTGATATGGCCAATGATGTGATGTGATATATTGGATGTATGAGATGATCATGTTGTAATAGAAATATCGACTTGCACGTCGATGGTACGGCAACCGGCAGGAGCCATAGGGTTGTCTTTATACTAACGTTTGTGCTTGCAGATGCGTTTACTATTTTGCTAGGATGTAGCTTTAGTAGTAATAGCATAAGTAGCACGACAACCCCGATGGCAACACGTTGATGGATGATCATGGTGTAGCGCCGGTGACAAGAAGATCGTGCCGGTGCTTTGGTGATGGAGATCAAGAAGCACGTAATGATGGCCATATCATGTCACTTATGAATTGCATGTGATGTTAATCCTTTTATGCACCTTATTTTGCTTAGAACGACGGTAGCATTATGAGGTGATCTCTCACTAAAATTTCAAGACGAAATTGTGTTCTCCCCGACTGTGCACCGTTGCTACAGTTCGTCGTTTCGAGACACCACGTGATGATGGGGTGTGATAGACTCAACGTTCACATACAACGGGTGCAAAACAGTTGCGCACGCGGAACACTCGGGTTAAGCTTGACGAGCCTAGCATGTGCAGACATGGCCTCGGAACACATGAGACCGAAAGGTCGATCATGAATCATATAGTTGATATGATTAGCATAGGGATGCTTACCACTGAAACTATACTCAACTCACGTGATGATCGGACTTGAGCTGGTGTAAGTGGATCATGAACCACTCAACTAACTAGAGAGATGTACTTTTTGAGTGGGAGTTTAGCAAATAATTTGATTAAGTTAAACTCTAATTATCTTGAACATAGTCTAAGTCCACTTTGAATATATTTGTGTTGTAGATCATGGCTCACGCGACTGTCATCCTAAATTTTAATACGTTCCTAGAGAAAGCTAAGTTGAAAGATGATGGAAGCAACTTTGTAGACTGGGCTCGTAATCTTAAGCTAATCTTACAAGCTGGGAAGAAGGATTATGTCCTTAATGCTGCGCTAGGAGATGAACCACCCGCTACGGCTGATCAGGATGTTAAGAACGCTTGGTTAGCACGTAAGGAGGACTACTCAATAGTTCAATGTGCAGTCTTGTATGGCTTAGAACCGGGACTTCAACGTCGCTTTGTGCGTCATGGAGCATTTGAGATGTTCCAGGAGTTGAAGTTTATCTTTCAGAAGAACGCCCGGATCGAGAGGTATGAGACCTCCGATAAATTCTATGCTTGCAAGATGGAGGAAAACTCGTCTGTCAGTGAACATGTGCTCAAAATGTCTCGGTACTCAAACCGTCTAGCTGAACTGGGGATTGAACTCCCGCAAGAAGCTATCACTAACAGAATCCTTCAATCACTGCCGCCAAGCTTTAAAGGCTTTGTGTTGAACTACAACATGCAAGGGATGAACAAGTCTCCCGGCGAGTTGTTTGCGATGCTGAAAGTCGCAGAGTCTGAACTCCGTAAAGAGCATCAAGTGTTGATGGTGAGAAAGACCACTAGTTTCAAGAGAAACGGCAAAGGCAAGAAGGGCAATTCGAAGAAGAGCGGCAAGCCTGTTGTCAATCCGCCGAAGAAACCCAAGGCTGGACCTAAGCCTGAAACAGAGTGCTTCTATTGCAAGGGTATGGGTCACTGGAAGCGCAATTGCCCCAAGTATCTGGCAGATAAGAAGGCGGGCAAAGAAAAATCAGGTATATTTGATATACATGTTATTGATGTGTACTTAACCGGCTCTCGTAGTAGTGCCTGGGTATTCGATACCGGTTCTGTTGCTCACATTTGCAACTCGAAACAGGAACTGCGGAATAGACGAAGGTTGGCGAAAGACGAAGTGACGATGCGCGTAGGAAATGGTTCCAAGGTTGATGCAATCGCCATCGGCACAGTGTCACTTCAGCTACCATCGGGATTAGTGATGAACTTAAATCATTGTTACTTAGTGCCTGCGTTGAGCATGAACATTATATCTGGATCTTGTTTATTGCGAGACGGTTACTCTTTTAAGTCTGAGAATAATGGTTGTTCTATTTCTATGAGTAACATCTTCTATGGTCATGCACCGAATGTGAGAGGATTGTTCATATTGAATCTTGATAGCGATACACATATACATAACATTGAGACCAAAAGAGTTAGAGTAAACAATGATAGCGCCATATTTTTGTGGCACTGCCGCTTGGGTCATATTGGTGTAAAACGCATGAAGAAACTCCATGCTGATGGACTTTTGGAGTCACTTGACTTCGATTCACTTGACACGTGCGAACCATGCCTCATGGGCAAGATGACTAAGACTCCGTTCTCCGGAACAATGGAGCGTGCAAGTGACTTATTGGAAATCATACATACCGATGTGTGTGGTCCAATGAGCGTGGAGGCACGCGGCGGATATCGTTATTTTCTCACCTTCACTGACGATTTAAGTAGATATGGTTAAGTCTATTTGATGAAGCACAAGTCTGAAACTTTTGAAAAGTTCAAGCAATTTCAGAGTGAAGTGGAAAATCATCGTAACAAGAAGATCAAGTTCCTACAGTCTGATCGTGGGGGTGAATATCTGAGTTTCGAGTTTGGTACTCACTTAAGACAATGTGGAATTGTTTCGCAGTTAACACCGCCTGGAACACCACAGCGTAATGGTGTGTCCGAATGTCGTAATCGTACTTTGTTAGAGATGGTGCGATCTATGATGTCTCTTACTGATTTGCCGTTATCATTTTGGGGTTATGCATTAGAAACAGCTGCATTCACTTTAAATAGGGCACCATCAAAATCCGTTGAGACGACACCATACGAATTGTGGTATGGCAAGAGGCCAAAGTTGTCGTTTCTTAAAGTTTGGGGATGTGATGCTTATGTCAAAAAGCTTCAGCCTGAAAAGCTGGAACCCAAAGCGGAAAAGTGCGTCTTCATAGGTTACCCATAAGAGACAGTTGGATACACCTTCTATCTCAAATCCGAGGGCAAAGTGTTTGTTGCTAAAAATAGAGCTTTTCTCGAGAAGGAGTTTCTCTCGAGAGAATTGAGTGGGAGGAAGATAGAACTTGACGAGGTTGTCGAACCTCTCATCCCTCTGGATGGTGGCGCAGGGCAGGGGAAACCTCTGTCGTTGCGACGCCGGTTGAGGAGGAAGTTAATGATGATGATCATGAAACTCCAGTTCAAGTTTCTGTTGAACCACGCAGGTCAACGAGATCACGCGCTGCTCCAGAGTGGTATGGTAATCCCGTCTTATCAATCATGTTGTTAGACAACAATGAACCTGCAAGTTATGAAGAAGCAATGGTGGGCCCAGATTCCAACAAATGGCTAGAAGCCATGAAATCCGAGATAGGATCCATGTATGATAACAAAGTGTGGACTTTGGAGATACTACCTGAGGGCCGCAAGGCTATTCAGAACAAATGGATCTTTAAGAAGAAGACGGACGCTGACGGTAATGTGACCGTTTATAAAGCTCGACTTGTGGCAAAGGGTTTTTCACAAGTTCCAGGAGTTGACTACGATGAGACTTTCTCACCCGTAGCGATGCTTAAGTCCGTCAAAATCATGTTAGCAATAGCTGCATTTTTCGATTATGAAATCTGGCAGATGGATGTCAAAACGGCGTTCCTTAACGGTTTCCTTAAGGAAGAGTTGTATATGATGCAACCCGAAGGTTTTGTCGATCCTAAAAATGCTGACAAGGTGTGCAAGCTCCAGCGATCCATTTATGAACTGGTGCAAGCATCTCGGAGTTGGAACAAACGCTTTGATGAGGTGATCAAAGCATTTGGGTTTATACAAGTGGTTGGAGAATCTTGTATTTACAAGAAAGTGAGTGGGAGCTCTATGGCGTTTCTAATATTATATGTGGATGACATATTACTGATTGGAAACAACATAGAGCTTTTGGAGAGCATAAAAGGTTACTTGAATAAAAGTTTCTCTATGAAGGACCTAGGAGAAGCTGCTTACATTCTAGGCATTAAGATCTATAGGGATAGATCAAAACGCTTGATAGGACTTTCACAAAGCACATACCTTGATAAAGTTTTGAAGAGGTTCAAAATGGAACAGTCCAAGAAAGGGTTCTTGCCAGTTCTACAAGGTACGAGATTGAGTAAGACTCAGTGCCCAGCAACTGATGAAGATAGAGAGCATATGCACTCCGTCCCCTATACTTCAGCCATAGGTTCTATCATGTATGCGATGCTGTGCACTAGACCGGATGTTAGCCTGGCCATAAGCATGGCAGGTAGATTCCAGAGTAATCCAGGAGTGGATCACTGGACAGCGGTCAAGAATATCCTGAAGTACCTGAAAAGGACTAAGGAGATGTTTCTCGTGTATGGAGGTGACGAAGAGCTCGCCGTAAAAGGTTACGTCGATGCAAGCTTTGACACAGATCCGGACGACTCTAAGTCACAAACCGGATACGTATTTATTCTTAATGGGGGTGCAGTAAGCTGGTGCAGTTCCAAGCAAAGCGTCGTAGCAGATTCTACATGTGAAGCGGAGTACATGGCTGCCTCGGAGGCAGCTAAGGAGGGTGTCTGGATGAAGCAGTTCATGACGGATCTTGGAGTGGTGCCAAGCGCACTGAATCCAATAACCTTGTTCTGTGACAACACTGGTGCCATTGCCTTAGCAAAGGAACCACGGTTTCACAAGAAGACCAGACACATCAAACGACGCTTCAACCTCATCCGCGACTACGTCGAGGGAGAGGACGTGAATATATGCAAAGTGCACACGGATCTGAATGTAGCAGACCCGCTGACTAAACCTCTTCCACGGCCAAAGCATGATCAACACCAGAACTGTATGGGTGTTAGATTTATTACAATGTAATTCATATGGTGATGTGAGGGCTAGATTATTGACTCTAGTGCAAGTGGGAGACTGTTGGAATTATGCCCTAGAGGCAATAATAAATATAGTTATTATTATAATTCCTGTATCAAGATAATAGTTTATTATCCATGCTATAATTGTATTGAATGAAGACTCATTTACATGTGTGGATACATAGACAAAACACCGTCCCTAGCATGCCTCTAGTTGGCTAGCCAGTTGATCAATGATAGTCAGTGTCTTCTGATTATGAACAAGGTGTTGTTGCTTGATAACTAGATCACGTCATTAGGAGAATCACGTGATGGACTAGACCCAAACTAATAGACGTAGCATGTTGATCGTGTCATTTTGTTGCTACTGTTTTCTGCGTGTCAAGTATTTGTTCCTATGACCATGAGATCATATAACTCACGGACACCGGAGGGATGCTTTGTGTGTATCAAACGTCGCAACGTAACTGGGTGACTATAAAGATGCTCTACAGGTATCTCCGAAGGTGTTCGTTGAGTTAGTATGGATCAAGACTGGGATTTGTCACTCCGTGTGACGGAGAGGTATCGCGGGGCCCACTCGGTAATACAACATCACACACAAGCCTTGCAAGCAATGTAACTTAGTGTAAGTTGTGGGATCTTGTATTACGGAACGAGTAAAGAGACTTGCCGGTAAACGAGATTGAAATAGGTATGCGGATACTGACGATCGAATCTCGGGCAAGTAACATACCCAAGGACAAAGGGAATGACATACGGGATTATACGAATCCTTGGCACTGAGGTTCAAACGATAAGATCTTCGTAGAATATGTAGGATCCAATATGGGCATCCAGGTCCCGCTATTGGATATTGACCGAGGAGTCTCTCGGGTCATGTCTACATAGTTCTCGAACCCGCAGGGTCTGCACACTTAAGGTTCGAAGTTGTTTTATGTGTATTTGAGTTATATGGTTGGTTACCAAATGTTGTTCGGAGTCCCGGATGAGATCACGGACGTCACGAGGGTTTCCGGAATTGTCCGGAAACGAAGATTGATATATAGGATGACCTCATTTGATTACCGGAAGGTTTTCGGAGTTACCGGGAATGTACCGGGAATGATGAATGGGTTCCGGGAGTTCACCGGGGGGGGGGGGGGCAACCCACCCCGGGGAAGCCCATAGGCATTGAGGGAGCCACACCAGCCCTTAGTGGGCTGGTGGGACAGCCCACAAGTGCTCAATGCGCCAAGAGAAGAAAAATCAAGAGGAAAGAAAAAAAAGGAAGGAGGTGGGAAGGAAGGGGGACTCCTCCCACCAAACCAAGTCCAACTCGGTTTGGGGGGGGAGTCCTCCCCCCCTTTGGCTCGGCCGACTCCTTGGGGGTCCTTGGACCCCAAGGCAAGGCCCCCCTCCCTCCCACCTATATATACGGAGGTTTTTGGGCAGATTTGAGACGACTTTCTCACGGCTGCCCGACCACATACCTCCACGGTTTTTCCTCTAGATCGCGTTTCTGCGGAGCTTGGGCGGAGCCCTGCTGAGACAAGGTCATCACCAACCTCCGGAGCGCCGTCGCGCTGCCGGAGAACTCTTCTACCTCTCCGTCTCTCTTGCTGGATCAAGAAGGCCGAGATCATCGTCGAGCTGTACGTGTGCTGAACGCGGAGGTGCCGTCCGTTCGGTACTAGATCATGGGACTGATCGCGGGATTGTTCGCGGGGTGGATCGAGGGACGTGAGGACGTTCCACTACATCAACCGTGTTCTCTAACGCTTCTGCTGTACGATCTACAGGGGTACGTAGATCACTCATCCCCTCTCGTAGATGGACATCACCATGATAGGTCTTCGTGCGCGTAGGAAATTTTTTGTTTCCCATGCGACGTTCCCCAACAAGTAGATGGCTTGTCCTTGGTTGCTGGCTTGCTGGCATAACATCTCCCATCAATTTCTTCTTCTTGGAAGGAGGTGGGTTAGCTGGTTCCTCTTCCTCTTCTTCCTCATCATCTAGATACTCACGTGTAGATGGTTAAACAACTACCTTGACAAAACCTGGTCCTTTGCCTCTTTCGCCCCGATTTCTTGGCTAGAGATTTAGTCCTTACAGCCCCACTAGGTTGCTCTAAAGATTGAGACAACCCTCTCTTGGCTGCAACTGACTCTGGAACCTTCCTGACAATTGCTCTCTCCTTTTTCTTGTGAGATGTGCTTTCCTAAGGGATAAAATTAACATCTTCATCATCAGAGTTCAGCCTCTTGTGAGACGTGCTCTAGCTGTTGCCTTGGGAAGGTCATGGAAACTGAGGGTGTCTGGGTTTGAATCACTCCTCTCAGGATAGTGCCTGAATCGACTTCCACACTCCGCTCTATGTATGCATTCTGGCTATGCTCAGAGCCTGACATACTGACAAGATGACTCTGTGAATAGATATAGAGGAGTAGGAAAATATGAGCATCACAAAACACAGACCTTTTGCAAAAATTTCAACTCAAAATCTTAGTTTCAAGTTTGTGCTAAGTGGGTTTCGGTTCCACCGAGTTGAAAAGTTTGGAGTCTCCGAGACTGGCTATGTTTTAAACAGAGACTCGGACACTCTTTTAGGTTGCACCAAAAAGGGAAACTCGGTCTCACCGAGACATTTCTCACAAACCCTAAACAATGAATCGATGACACCTATTCTACCAACTTTGTGACTCTGAGACACATAGAGCAGACCTAAACCGAAAAATTCTCGTTCAACTAATCTACTGGACTTTTACTATGGATAGATGTATTGCAAACCATGATAAGATGATGAACTGATCCTATTGTGCAAGAATTGAATTTGGGGGTGCAAATCAGGGTCGAAACCATAACCTAACTCGATGTTGGTTTCGCGACGGCGGTGATGGTGGGTGAGATTGCGGTCTACGGTGAAGGAATCATGCGACGAAGGCGCATGGGAGAGAAGGGCGACGTCCCGAGACTCGAGAGTGGAAGTAGAATAGTTCGGGAGGCCGAAGAGTTGAAGTAATTGTCAATCTTGGGTCCGTAGGATTATAAACCCTCCTACTATCGGTGACACTGATTCTAGAATTCTGGTACCACCGAGTTTCTTAAGTTCCACGGGGAAGAGAAACTCGGTGAGTCCGAGGTTCAAAAATTGGTCGTACCAAGGTTCAAAAACTAGATTAACCCTAGTGCTTCGGTGCGACCGAGTTTGTGGAGTTGGTCACATAGAGTGGCAAATGGGAGGTTTTGGAAATTAGCTCTTGTCGAGATGGAACTCTGAGTGCTCCTCACAGAGAGGGTCTAAAAAGTGCTTGCTCAAATTTTGTGATGAAGCATGAATAGAATTTGAGACGAGAAAGCATAGATAGATAGAGCGGGGTACTTAGGCATTCTTGTATATCCAATTGTCGAGAGAAAATGAAATGCCAAATAACAACAATTGGATATCCTCGGATGAGAAAAAATATACATACCAACATGCTGACACAATAAGATGTTAAATGAAACATGGAAAACATGCACAACCACTCTAGTATCTACCAAGCACTTTGGTGATGACGAAGTCATCTATATATGAGTATATTAACTTAGAGGCCAAGCAAGAATACTTGATCATACGCCATACTCATCGTTTAAACACAAGTGGGGTTGCCACTTTTACATAAAGCTTTCAATGTGTTCACATCTTTAAGAGATTCTTTGTCTCAAGTCTTAGAGTAAATCTCCCCCTTGATGTGATATCCCCTCTAAGAGAGATAAAATAACCTTTGGTTTTGTCGTGGAAGACTTCATGTAGGTGTAGTAGTGGTGGATGCTCATTGTTGATGAAGATCATCTTTAGTTGGGACCAATCCTTGTTTTTTCATACTGTTCTCACCTACATGGGTTAGTACCACATAAGGAACAAATACAAGGATATCTATAGACATGGAGTGAAGTGCATATGAGATGATGTCCATGGATACGTTAATTACCTTGTCCTTGCTTACCTTTGAGGGAATATGTGACTCCTTGAACTAATGCATAAGGTTGGAATTGATTGCAAAAAGTTCTTGCCAAAATGAATAAGAGTGAGTTTTGTTGGTGGAGTCACACCTCAAGAACTTCTCTAGTTCTTGTTCTTAGGGACCCACATCAACTTGATGGGGAACGTTGGTGTTGAGGTAGCGCTTGATGAAGTAAAGCTAGTGGTGGCCTTGGGAATCCATGTGATCATGGCTTGTGATTCTTCTTCAAATGAGTAAATCTCCTCTTGAAGCTTGTCCTTGCCCTTGAGCTTGTGGTCTTGTGGTGAAAGGTCATCCTGAGCATTTGTTCCCCTGGGGAGAGTAAGATAATACTTCTCCTTTTGGGGAATACACTTCGGGTTGGGGTATTGACATTCTTCCCATTCAACTCTATTGCCATTGAAGTAGATAATGCCTTGTTACTTACGATGTCCTCCTTGCTTGCATAAAATCTCCTCGAATTGCTTACTTATGGAAAGACTCTTGAAGACACCTCTCTCTATAATTCCTTTCAATAAATATTTTTCTTGCTCAAGTGTAACTTGGCCAAGAGAATCATTAGTGGAATCAATAGAGATACTAGCAACAACATCATTTGATTTAGCATTAGTGTTGTTGTTACTAGATGAAGAAACTTTCTTGCCTTTGATACTACCTTGCTTAGATTTAACTTATGGAACAAATGTAGACAAGAGTAATCGTTTGGCTAGATAAGAAGAACTCTTCTTTCGAAGATCATCATTGATCACTTTAAGAAACTCATGCTCTTGCTCTAAATTTAGCTTCTCAAAGCGTAGCTTCTCATGAGTTCTTGCAAGATATTTATGATCTTGTAGAGTAGATTAATAGGCTAACTTAAGAGTATTTAATTATTTATTTAGCCGCTCAATATCCTTCTTATCATCATCACACGACTTATCATGACTAGCATGATTATCATCAAGTTCATTTTCATTGATATAACTAGTTTAATAAAAGAGCAAGTCGTCATCTCCTAGTAAATCATCCTCATTATTATTAAAGTCAATGAGACGCGGGGTATGATACCTTGGGGCCATTAGCCATGAAGCAGCTTACAATCCCTTCATTTGGTGAATCAAATATGTCATAGGATTTGGAGGATACGAGTGCTAGACCGGCAACACCTTCATCTTGACTACAGTCAGTGTTGGAGTGGTAGCTTCTCTTGGACTAGTTGTCGGATTCGGAGTCGGATACCCATTCACGAACATGAGCTTGATGTCTTCTTCTTGAGAGCCTCTTTGTGTACTTGTCCTTCTTTTTTGATTCCTTGCTTCTCGAGGAGGGTCTTCATTCATAACGGTCTTACCTACTACTTCTCTCTCTTTGAGATGACTCATCTCATAAGCTTCATCTCCTAGGTGACTCTTCTCTTCTCTTGTGTGGGGGGGGGGGGGGCAAGCGCTCATTGGAGTAGTGTCCGAGATTAGCACAATTGTAGCAATTTCGATCACGACTAGATGAACACTTCTCTTCATATCTTGTGTTGGAGGTTCTCTCTTTGCCTCTACTCTTATAGAACTTGTTTAATTTATTGACCATGAGGCTTATATATTCATTGGTAACAAGGTTGCCATTTTAACAATTGAAGCTTTGTATGCACAGCTTGACTTCTTGTGAAGCTCTTCTTTGTCCTCGAGTGACATTTCGTGAGCAAGAATCCTTCCAATGACTTACGTTTGCTTGAGATCTTTGTAGTTTGGCATCACTTGGATCAATGTGCACATGGTGTCGTCCTTTCCATCCAAGGCTCTAAGGGTCTTCTTGATGATAAATTTGTCGGTCATCTCTTAGCTTCCTAAGCCAGCAATCTCATTTGTGAAGAGAGCAATCCTATACTACATTTCAACGACTCCTTCACCATCTTTCATCTTGAACATATCAAGTTGACTTTGTAGCACATTCAACTTAGATTCTCTGATAGATTCAGTACCTTCGTGCATATCAACCAAAGTATCCCAAATTTCCTTTGCATTCTCAAGGGGGCTAATCTTGTTGAACTCTTTGGGGGCATATGTAGTTGAATTAAGGGATTTTTATTTTTCTGCCCCTGGTGTTGGGGAACGTTGCATGGGAAACAAAATTTTCTTACACACACGAAGACCTATCATGGTGATGTTCATCTATGAGAGGGAGATCGGATCCACATACCCTTGTAGATCACTAAGCAGAAAGCGTTAAGAAACATGGTTGATGTAGTGGTACAGCTTCGTGATTCAAATCACCGTCGTCCCATGATCCGTCCCACGATCCATCCCGATCTAGCACCGAACGGACGACACCTCCGCGTTCAGCACACGTACAGCTCAATGACGATCTCCGTCTTCTTGATCCAGCAAGAGAGATAGGGAAGTAGATGAGTTCTCCGGCAGCGTGATGGCGCGCCAGTGATGGTGATGATCTATTCCTGCAGGGCTCCGCCCGAGCAATGCAGAAATCCGATCTAGAGCAAGAACTACATGGTATAGGTTTGAGTTGCATGTGGCAAAGTTGTGTCTCAAAAGCCCTAAAACCACCAATATATATAGGAGGAGGGGAAGGGCTAGCCTTGGGTCTCAAGGGAGCCCCAAGGGTGCTGGCCGAGAGGAGGAGTTGGACTTCCACCCCAATTCGGTTTGGGGAAGGAGGAGTCCACTCCTTCCTTCCCACCTCCCTCTTTCCTTTTTTATTTCCTTTGGTTTTTTCTCCTTGTGGCCCCATAGCCCACTTGGGATGGCCTCACCATCCCACTAAGGGCTGGTGCGCCACCATGTTGCTATTGGGCTCACTCCCGGGTGTGTTGGCCCCTCCCGGTGAAAACCCGGTACCCATTCGTCACTCCCGGTACACTGCCGGCAATGCCTGAAATCTTTTTGGTGACCAAATGAAACCATCCTATATATTAATCTTTGTTTCCGGACCATGCCGGAAACCCTTGTGACGTCCATGATCTCATCCGGTACTCCGAACAACCTTCGGTCACCAACACATATAACTCAATTGTACTAAAACGTCACCGAACCTTAAGTGTGCACACCCTGCGGGTTCGAGAACTATGCAGACATGACCCGAGACACTCCTCGGTAAATATCCAATAGCGGGACCTGGATGTCCATATTGGATCCTACATATTCTACGAAGATCTTATCGGTTGAACCTCTGTGCCAAGGATTCATATAATCCCGTATAACATTCCCTTTGTCCTTCGGTATGTTACTTGCCCGAGATTTGATCGTCGGCATCTCTATACCTATTTCAATCTCGTTACCGGCAAGTCTCTTTTACTCGTTCCGTAATACAATATCCCGTGACTTACGCTTGAGTCACATTGCTTGCAAGGCTTATATGTGATGTTGCATTACCGAGTGGGCCCCAATATACCTCTCCGTCACACGGAGTGACAAATCGCAGTCTTGATCCATGCTAACTCAACGGACACCTTCGGAGATACCTGTAGAGCACCTTTATAGTCACCCAGTAACGTTGTGACGTTTCATACACACAAGGTATTCCTCCGGTGTCAGTGAGTTACATGATCTCATGGTCATAGGAATGAATACTTGACACGCAAAAAACAATAGCAACAAAATGACACGATCACATGATAGGTTTATAACTTGGGTCTTGTCCATCACATCATTCTCCTAATGATGTGATCTAGTTATCAAGTGACAACACTTGCATATGGTCACAAAACCTTAACCATCCTTGATCATCTGGCTAGCCAACTAGAGGCTTACTAGGGACATTGTTTTGTCTATATATCCACACATGTATCTATGCTTTCATTCAATACAATTATAGCATCGATAATAAATGATTATCTTAAAACAGGAAATATAATAATAACTATTTTATCATTGCCTCTAGGGCATATTTCCAACTGTCTCCCACTTGCACTAGAGTCAATAATCTAGTCTCACATCGCTATGCGATTTACATTGGAATGAATCTAAAACGCATACAGTTCTGGTGTTGATCGTGCTTCGCTCGTAGAAGAGGTTTAGTCAGCGGATCTGCTACATTCAGATCCGTGTGCACTTTGCAAATATTTACGTCCTCTCCTTCGACATAGTCGCGGATGAGGTTGAAGCGTCGTTTGATGTGTCTGGTCTTCTTGTGAAACCTTGGTTCCTTTGCTAAAGCAATAGCACCAGTGATGTCACAGAACAGAGTTAATGGATTTAGTGCGCTCGGCACCACTCCAAGATCCATCATGAATTGCTTCATCCAGACACCCTCCTTAACTGCCTCCAAGGCAGCCATGTACTCCGCTTCACATGTAGAATCTGCTACGACGCTTTGCTTGGAACTGCACCAGCTTACCGCAGCCCCATTAAGAATAAATACATATCCGATTTGAGACTTAGAGTCATCCGGATCAGTGTAAAAGCTTGCATAGACGTAACCATTTACGACGAGCTCTTCGTCACCTCCATAAAGGAGAAACATTTCCTTAGTCCTTTTCAGGTACTTCGGAATATTCTTGACTGCCGTCCAGTGATCCACTCCTAGATTACTTTGAAACCAGCCTGCCATACTTATGGCCAGGCTGACATCCGGTCTAGTGCACAACATTGCATACATGATAGACCCTATGGTTGAAGCATAGGGGACAGTACTCATCTTTTCTCTATCTTCCGCAGTTACTGGACACTGAGTCTTACTCAACTTTATACCTAGTAATACTGGCAAAAACCCCTTCTTGGATTGCTCCATTTTCAACTTCTTCAAAACTTTATCAAGGTATGTGCTTTGTGAAAGTCCTATTAGGCGCCTCGATCTATATCTATAGATCTTAATGACCAATATGTAAGCAGCTTCTCCTAGGTCTTTCATTGAAAACCATTTGTTCAAGTAATCTTTTACTCTCTCTAAAAACTCCACATTGTTTCCAATCAGCAGTATGTCATCCACATATAATATTAGAAACGCCACAGAGCTCCCACTCACTTTCTTGTAAATACAAGATTCTCCAACAACTTGTATAAACCCAAATGATTTGATCACCTCATCAAAGCGCTTATTCCAACTCCGAGATGCTTGCACGAGTCCATAAATGCATAACTGGAGCTAGTACACTTTGTTAGCATTCTTCCGATCGACAAAACCTTAGGGTTGCATCATATACAACTCTTCCTTAAGAAAATCGTTAAGGAACGCCGTTTTGACATCCATCTACCAGATTTCATAATAAAAAAATGCTGCTATTGCAAACATGATTCGGACGGACTTAAGCATCGCTACCGGTGAGAACATCTCATCGTAGTCAACTCCTTGAACTTGTGAAAAACCCTTTGCCACAAGTCGAGCTTTATTAACGGTCACATTACCGTTCGCGTTCGTCTTCTTCTTAAAGATCCATTTGTTATGAATAGCCTTGCGACCTTCAGGTAATACTTCCAAAGTCCACACTTTGTTTTCATACATAGATCCTATCTCGGACTTGATGGCCTCCATCCATTGCTTCTTCATAATTCGCAGGTTCATTGTTGTCTAACAACATGATAGATAAGACAGGATTACCATACTACTCAGGAGTAGTATGTGATCTTGTCGACCTGCGAGGTCCGATAGTAACTTGATCCGAAGCTTCATGATCATCATCATTAGCTTCCTCCTCAATTGGTGTTGCCTCAACAGAGGTTTCCCCCTTCCCTGCGCCACCATCTAGAGGGAGTAGAGGTTCTACAACCTCATCAAGTTATATCTTCCTCCCACTCAATTCTTCCGAGAGAAACTCCTTCTCAAGAAAAGCTCTGTTCTTAGCAACAAACACTTTGCCCTCAGACATGATATAGAAGGTATACCCAACTGTCTCCTTTGAGTAACCTATGAAGACGCACTTTTCTGCTTTGGGTTCCATCGTTTCATGCTGAAGCTTTTTGACATAAGCATCACGTCCCCAAACTTCAAGAAACGACAACTTTGGCCTCTTGCCATACCATAGCTCATATGGTGTCGTCTCAACGGATTTTGACGGTGCCCTATTTAAAGTGAATGCAGTTGTCTCTAATGCATAACCCCAAAACGATAATGGCAAATCAGTAAGAGACATCATAGATCGCATCGTATCTAACGAAGTACGATTACGACGTTCGGACACACCATTACGTTGTGGTGTTCCAAGCGGTGTTCACTATGAAACGATTCCACATTGTCTTAAGTGAGCACCAAACTCAAAACTCAGATATTCACCCCCTCGATCAGAACGCAGGAACTTGATCTTCTTGTTACAGATGATTTTCAACTTCACTCTGAAATTGCTTGAACTTCTCAAACGTTTCAGACTTGTGCTTCATCAAGTAGATATATCCATACCTACTCAAATCATCAGTGAAGGTGAGAAAATAACGATATCCGCCGTGCGCCTCCACACTCATTGGACCATACTCCAATAAGTCACTTGCACGCTCCATTGTTCCGCAGAATGGAGTCTTAGTTATCTTGCCCAAGAGGCATGGTTCGCACGTGTCAAGTGATTCAAAATCAAGTGACTCCAAAAGCCCATCGGTATGCAGTTTCTTCATGCGCTTTGATACGTCTCTGTCGTATCTACTTTTCCGAACTCTTTTGCCCTTGTTTTGGACTCTAATTTGCATGATTTGAATGGAACTAACCCGGAGTAACGCTATTTTCAGCAGAATTGCCATGGTGTTGTTTTGTGCAGAAATAGAAGTTCTCGGAATGACCTGAAATTTTACAGAGATTTTTTCTGGAATTAATGAAAAATACCTGGGCGAAGATCCACCGGAGGGGGTGAGCTAGTGGGCCACAAGCCCAGACGGCGCGGCCACCCCCCAGGTCGCACCAACCAGGCTTGTGGGGCCCATGAGGCTCCACCGCCTCCAAACTCAGCTCTATATATTCCGTTTCGCTCGGAAAAATATCAGAGAGAAGGATTCATCGTGTTTTACGATACGGAGGCGCCGCCACCCCCTGTTCTTCATCTGGAGGGAAGATCTAGAGTCCGTTCTGGGCTCCGGAGAGGGGAGATCGTCGCCATTGTCATCATCAACCTTCCTCCAATGCCAATTCCATGATGCTCTTCACCGTTCGTGAGTAATCTCATCGTAAGCTTGCTGGACGGTGATGAGTTGGATGAGATCTATCATGTAATCGAGTTAGTTTTGACGGGGATTGATCCCTAGTATCCACTATGTTTTGAGATTGATGTTGCTACTACTTTGCCAATGCTTAGTTCTTGTCACTAGGGCACGAGTGCCATGATTTCAGATGTGAACCTATTATGTTGTGGCCAATATATGTGTGTTTTAGATCCTATCTTGCAAGTTGTAGTCACCTACTATGTGTTATGACCCGGCAACCGCGGAGTGACAATAGCCGGAACCACTCCCGGAGATGACCATAGTATGAGGAGTTCATGTATTCACCAAGTGTTAATGCGTTGGTCCGGTTCTTTATTAAAAGGAGAACCTTAATATCCCGTAGTTTCCATTAGGACCCCGCTGCCACAGGAGGGATGGACAATAGATGTCATGCAAGTTCTTTTGCCTAAGCACGTATGACTACATACGGAATACATGCCTACATTTGATTGACGAACGTGAGCTAGTTACTTACCTCTCCATGTTATAGCTGTTACATGATGAATCACATCTGGCATAATCATCCATTACCGATCCACTGCCTACGAGTCTTTTACTACTGGTCCTTGCTACGTTACTTTGCTGCTACTGCTCTCACTACTGTTGTTACTTGCTGCTGCTGTCACTACTACTGTTACTTGTTACTTTGTTGTTACCTGTTGCAAGACTTTTCTAGAGCCGTTGTCGGGGAAGCATAACATTATTCTCAAGAATAATCCCCCGTCAACGTGCTATTTTCTGGCGACATTGATACAACAAGTTAGGAATAGTCCGCCATAAACAGATCTTTTCTCGCACTGTTGCTATCATACCACTTTGCTACTGATACTTTGCTTGCAGACACTAATCTTTCAGGTGTGGTTGAAATTGACAAACTCAGCTGCTAATACTTGAGAATATTCTTTCGCTTCCCCTTGTGTCGAATCAATAAATTTGGGTTGAATACTCTACCCTCGAAAACTGTTGCGATCCCCTACACTTGTGGGTTATCAAGACTATTTTCTGGCGCCGTTGCCGGGGAAGCACAACTATATTCTAAGTCACTTGGGATTTACGTCTGCTGATCACTATGAGGAATCCGATAGATCCAAGAACTAAAGTCTTACCTTCCCCTATGTGGACAGGTAAGGAATTGCCATCTAGCTCTGCACTTGATTCACCTTCAGTTATGAGTAAGTTTGCGACATCACCTCCTGCTAGAAATCTTGAAATGTCCCTTGTGCTTGATGATGCTACTTCTGCTGCCCATGATGCTTATGATGATGCTATGCTTGATACTATGCCTGATGATGCTATGCTTGATACTATGCCTGATGATGCTATGCTTGATACTATGCCTGATGATGCCATGCTTGATACTATGTCTGATGATGCTATGCTTGATACTGCTTTGCCACTAGGTGCATTCCTTGATGCACAAATTGCTAGAGTTGCTCCTAGATGTGATGATACTTCTGAAACTGCTGATACTATTGAAGTAGAACCTGCTATATTCCCTGCTAGAACTAGCTCTCCTGATATGCCTAAATTGCCTGTTATGCCTGAACGCTATGTTATGGAGGCACAGATAGCTGAGGACATTCTTGCATGTAAGGATAGCTATGATGTTGAGAAATTACTGCGCCAATGGAAAGATAAATCTCTGAATGCTAGGATGAAATACGACCCGAAGTTTGCTACTTCGTCTATCTTTGTGACCGATAAGGATTATGAATTATCTGTTGATCCTGAGTTAATCACTCTAGTTGAATCTGATCCTTTTCACGGTTAAGAGTCTGAAACGGTTGTAGCCCATCTTACCAAACTGCACGATATAGCCACCCTATTCACTTGTGAGGAAAAGATCCGCCACTACTATATCCTAAAGTTGTTTCCTTTCTCGCTAAAGGATGATGCTAAGACCTGGTTCACTTCTCTTGTTCCTGGTTGTGTGCGTAGCCCCCAGGATATGGTCTACTACTTCTCTAAAAATTATTTCCCTGCCCATAAGAAGCAAGCTGCCTTGCAGGAAATATACAACTTTGCTCAAGCTGAAGAAGAGAGTCTCCCAGAAGCTTGGGGGAGGCTCATCCAGCTACTGAATGCTTTGCCTGATCACCCTCTTGAGAAGAATGAAATACTTGATATCTTCTATAATGGACTTACCGATGCTTCTAAAGACCACCTAGATAGTTGTGTCGGTTGTGTTTTTAGGGAACAAACTATAGAACAAGCTGAGATTCTATTGAATAACATCTTGTGCAATAACAGGAATCGATTTCTTTGTCGTCTGCCATCACAGACGGCAAAGACTAAATCCCGGACGTCAAAGAGAATACCACAGACGGCAAAGAATCTCACGGCCGGCAAAATTTTTGCGTCAGCCTACGATGACATCGTACCTTCTTTGCCATCTGTCCCCCCAAAGCGGACGACAAAGCTCTTTGTCGTTAGCTTTCCATAGGAGCAGCCGACAAAGTGCTCGAGACGGCAGCTGACAGGCGTTGCCTCCGTTAGGCGTTAACGGAGGCTTTGCCGTCTGCCTCCCCCTTATTCTTTGCCACCTGCCTCCCCCTTATTCTTTGTCGTCTGCCTCCCCCTTATACTTTGTCGTCTGCCTCCTCCTCCTCCCCCCTCCACTCTTTGTCGTATGCCTCCTCCTCCCCCCTCCTTCGTGCCCTCTTCTTTTTTGTCTGCCCACCCTGGAGGCAGACCGCAAAGAGCCTATATTGACACCCCAGGATGCACAGCTGGGTGCCATGTGGCACCTTTGCCATCTGCCAGCTGATGGCACAGGTCTTTGCCATCAGCTGGCAGACGGCAAAGAGCCCATATAATAACTGTTTTTTTGTTTTATATTATTTCACAGCACATATATATATATATTTGACAGCACATTTATATAATTCAACACACATATATGATATATAGTTCACCACACATATACTTGCCAACACATATATATAATTCACCACACATATATGATATACATATAAATCAATGTACATCGCCATATATCGAAAGAACCAACTTACAAAGTATTGCACTATTTATCCATATATACATATACATATAGTTCGACATTGTTCATCAACTCAAATGAAAACTAGATGATATACATATAAAGTTCATCCATCGACATTGTTCAACTCCATGAATGCCAGATTCCATGCATGTAGTATATCCAATCTGCAAAAATGTGAATAAGAAAGTCAGAAGAAGAACAAAATATGATGTTTTTGAGTTAATTATGTCATTTTAGCGGAAAACAAGCTAAGAATATAATATTTTTGAGCTAACCAAGGTTCTTATGCCATTTTTAGCTTATTATGGCATTTTGGAGTTAAATGGGTTAATTATGTCATTGTTGGGGAAATTAAAGCAAGGATAATATGAAAGAGGAGAAGAAAGAGGAGGAGGAGGAGAAGAAGAAGAAATCAAGAAGGAGGAGAAGGAGGAGAAGGAGGAGGAGGAGAAGGACTAGAAGGTCCTTGGCCTTATCCTCCTCCTCCTCCTCCTTCTCCTTCTTCTCTTCTTCTTCTTCTTTCTTTTCATTTTTCCTCTTTATTCTCCTCTTCTCCTCTTGTTGGAGCTAGATTACCTAATTATGTCTTTTTGGAGCTATATGGGCTAATTATCCCATTCTAGAGGAAAACAAGCTAAGAATATAATATTCATCAGCTAACCAAGGTTCTTATGCCATTTTGAGCTTATTATGGTATTTTGGAGCTAAATGCGCTAATTATGTCATTGTTGGGGAAACTAAAGCAAGGATAATATGAAAGAGGAGAATAAAGAGGAGGAGGAGAAGAAGAAGAAATCAAGAAGGAGGATAAGGAGGACAAGGAGGAGGAGGAGAAGGACTAGAAGGTCCTTGGCCTTCTCCTCCTCCTCCTCCTTCTCCTTCTTCTCTTCTTCTTCTTCTTCTTCTTCTTCTTTCTTTTCATTTTGCCTGTTTCTTCTCCTCTTCTCCTCTTGTTGGAGATAAATTACCTAATTATGTCTTTTTGGCCCTAAATGGGTTAATTATCCCATTTTAGAGGAAAACAAGCTATGTATATAATATTCATGAGCTAACCAAGGTTCTTATGCCATTTTGAGGTTATTATGGTATTTTGGAGCTAAATGGGCTAATTATGTCATTGTTGGGGAAATTAAATCAAGGATAATATGAAATAGGAGAAGAAATAGGAGGAGGAGGAGAAGAAGAAGAAATCAAGAAGAAGGAGGAGAAGGAGGAGAAGGAGGAGGACGATAAGGACTAGAAGGTCCTTGGCCTTCTCCTTCTCCTCCTCCTTCTCCTTCTTCTCTTCTTCTTCTTCTTCTTCTTCTTCTTCTTCTTCTTCTTCTTTCTTTTAATTTTTCCTATTTCTTCTCCTCTTCTCCTCTTTTTGGAGCTAAATTACCTAATTATGTCTTTTTGGAGCTAAATGGGCTAATTATCCCATTTTAGAGGAAAACAAGCTAAGTATATAATATTCATGAGCTAACCAAGGTTCTTATGCCATTTTGAGCTTATTCTGGTATTTTGGAGCTAAATGGGCTAATTATGTCATTGTTGGGGAAATTATAGCAAGGACAATATGAAAGAGGTGAAGAAGGACGAGGGGGAGGAGATGAAGAATAAATCAAGAAGAAGGAGGAGAAGGAGGAGAAGGACTAGAAGGTCCTTGGCCTTCTCCTCCTCCTCCTCCTCCTTCTCCTTCTTCTCTTCTTCTTCTTCTTTCTTTTCATTTTTCCTATTTCTTCTCCTCTTCTCCTCTTGTTGGAGCTAAATTAGCTAACTATGTCTTTTTGGAGCTAGATGGGCTAATTATCTCATTTTAGAGGAAAACAAGCTAAGTATATAATATTAATGAGCTAACCAAGGTTCTTATGCTATTTTGAGGTTATTATGGCATTTTGGAGCTCAATGGGCTAATTAGTTCTTTTTGGAGCTAAATGGTCTAACTATGTCATTGTTGGGGAAATTAAGGCAAGGAGAATATGAAAGAGGAGAAGAGGAACTTACCGTAGTGGTCATCAAGGAGGAGAAACACCTGGAGAAGGGTCGTGCGATGCCGCTTGGGAGTTATTCTGCAGAATAGATATTTTGCAATGTCTCAGTTAGCATGATGACAATCAATTATTAATAGTTTATAATGAAACTCACCGTGCCAATCGAAGAGAAGACGGGCATCGGCGGAGGGACTTGACCGCTCTTCTCGCACAGACCGTGAAGAGTGGGTAGTATTAGTTAGTAATGAAACAGACATTACACACATGATTTGGCTAATGTGAAAAAAACTTACCACAAAAGGCTCGTACAGGGCCCGTTGACCCGCCTCATTCCGGAACCTCTCCTCCTTAATCAATCGTGCCGTGGTCTGGTCCCTCTCAGCAAGAGCAGCCTGACTTGCCAATCTCTCTTTCTCAAGAGCAGCCTCAAGAGCAGCCTGGCTTGCCAATCTCTCTTTCTCAAGAGCAGCCTGGTTTGTCAATCTCTCTTTCTGAAGAGCAGCTTGAAACAGCATTCCTCGTTACCACAGTAATGATCTATGGTGACACACATAATGAAATGGATGAAAGTGTTCTTAGTCCGTACAACTAACCTCGATGGCAAGTTCGACTAGCTGTGGACGACGCATTATCTCAGGACAGCTGCTCGAATGGCGCGCCTTGATCTCCAGGAGAGTGAGTGGACAACGTATTGTCCCATCTCCAATCGCTATCGAACAATGGGGCCTCCCGCCACCAGATATCATCACCAGCTCTGGATCCAAAGGTTCCTGGCTAGGGTTAAAGTCATCCCCTTTCGTTGCCTTCCCCGCGTCCCTGTATGCCACGAGCTTCTGGTGGGATGATATGTTGGTGAAGTTATTGGGATCATCGAGGTCAGACTGAGATAATGCCTTCGCCTTCTTGTACGAGGCAGTATTGGCCATGCCATAAAGGTCGTACAAGTGTGGCATCTCCATCTTATTATGATGCGCCTAAAAGAGAGGAACAAAATATTAGCATCAAGAATGAATTGCATGAATCATGAAGCAAATCACATACCCAGTTTCGTCCAAACTGAAGTAAGTTGGCGCTGCCTTGATGGTGTGGCACACCAACCATTTGGCTACGCCGATCCTTCGCGTTCTCGTGGACGGCTCGCCAGCTGCCTATGCACCACTCATCAACCAACGCCTCCCAAAAATCCATCTTATCCGCACACCATCTTGGGGGCACTTGTAAGTTATTAGAAAGAATTTTCAGCGCTACGCCTATGAATGAAATCAAGAAAACTACGTAGAAGGACTTAAGAATAAGTAATTACCTTCATGTATTGCTCCTTCTTCAGAAACTTTCCGCGGCAATCCTGCTTCTGCTTTTTCATACCATGTGTGGCGTAGTAATCTCGAATAGCCTGTGGCCGAGCCTCGTGGCGCAAGTTCTGTAGTAACCGCCTACACCCGCTCTAGCCATATGTGCCAATCATGACTCTTGCGACCAAAGATTTTTAATTTTTCAAGACTCGCTCCCGTCTTTAGATTCGCTGCATACCCTTCGGGGAACATCAAGTGCATTTTAACCAACAAGATAATTTCCCTCATAGTTGGCCTTCCTAGATTGAACCAGGCCTTTGGCTTCGACCACTTCTGCTTTCCTTTGCCTTCTCACATGTTTTGTAACGGTCTATGACATAGTGTCTCTTGATCGACTCTAGCCTTAATATTATCCTTTGTCTTCCCATCTATGTCGAACAATGTACCAAAAATAGCCTCTCCGATATTATTTTCAGTGTGCATCATGTTGATATTATGTGGAAGAAGGAGGTCTTTTAAGTAAGGCAGATCCCAGAAGCATGGCTTGTGAGTCCAGGCGTGTTTTGAATTATACCCCTTGAAATACCCTGGACGCTCTGGATCAGGCTCGAGGGCGTTTAACTGATACAGGATCTGTTGGCCTATGAACGCAGGTGGTGCCAAGTTTTTGACAACTTTACCTTTGGTAAAGTTCTTCTTGTCTTTTCTGAACTGATGGTCAGGATCCAGGAACTGTCTATGCAAGTCAAAGCAAGAATACTTCTGACCCTCCTGCAACCAATGAAACTGAAGAGTTGCCTTGCATTGGGGGCACGGGAACCTTCCATGCACACACCATCCAGAGAATAGCGCATACGCTGGCAAGTCATGCATAGAGTACATGTACCACACATGCATTTTGAATTTTTCTTCTTTAGCGGCATCGTATGTCTTGACTCCATTATCCCAAGCTTCTTCCAATTCATCCTTAAGCGGTTGCAGGTACACATTCATATTCTTCCCCGGATAATTGGGCCCTGGAATTATCAACGTCAGAAATATGTTCTTTCTTTGCATAATCTGCCTAGGGGGGAGATTGAGTGGAATGACAAATACAGGCCAACAACTGTATTGGGTTGCCGTCATGCCGAAGGGATTAAAACCATCAGTGGCGGCGCAGACTCGAGGATTCCTTGGATCTGCCGCTTTATCCTGATGCAATCCATCGAAATGTTCCCACGCTTGCCCATCCGATGTGTGTACCATCATCTTATTCCCATCCGCATCTAGTTCGGTTCTTTTGCCCAATTTGTGCCATGTCATATGTCTGGCTGTCTCTTCGACCATGAAAAGACGTTGAAGTATTGGTATGATTGGCATATACCGAAGAACACTAACTGCGATTTTGGTCTGCCTCTTCTCACCCATACCGTTGTCTACCACAAGATACCTGCAAGACTCGCAATTGGGACAATAGTCCAAGTGTGCATACTCCTTCCTAAATAAGACACATCCTTCCTCACATGCATCTATCTTCTCATAGGGCATCTTAAGTACACGAAGTATTTTGTCCGACTCGTACAGGTTTGCAGGCATGACATGGCCTTTGGGTAGGAAGCGTCCAAATAGTGTCATCATCGCATCGTAGCTTCTCTTCCCAAGTTGAACTGAGCCTTCAGAGCCATTAGTTGTGCAATTGCATCCAGCTGACAGAGCTCAGTGTGCTCATGGAGAGGACGTTTTGAAGACTCCAACATTTCATAAAAGGCCTTTGCAGATTCCTCCATCTCATCTTCCGAATCCCGAGCATCATCAAAGTCTTGCACCATGTCTTCGATCCCGGTACCATGCTCGTCCGTGCGACGACGGACCACCTCAGCTCTTGTGCGTTGTATAGACTCACCATGACATGTCCACACCGTATAATAAGGCTTAAAACCCCTCCTCTGCAGGTGTTTAATCATTACAGCCTCTGTCGTCTTTTTATAGTTGTCGCATCCAGGACAAGGGCAATAGTTTCTTTCCTGGCCATTTGCGATTGCGGCTTTCACAAATTCCTTTGTTTTTACAAACCATTCTTTCGTCATCTCTTTCTGACTACGGTGACCGGTATACATCCACGCACGATCACTCATCTTGCGTAGCTACTAAAGACAGAAGAAATATATTCATATATAATTTAGCATTTATATTCATCGGTTAATCAGGTTCACCATTTTTATTACGTCGAGGCAACCTACACGCTAATAGGTAAAGATAGTTCCTAATCCCACCCGAGTATGTGTAGATTGGGTTCGTTTTCCCATGCTCTCCTCCGGATCCAACGCAAAATTTCGGCAACACCTCGCCGCTGTTCTCCTGATACACGTCTCCGCAATAAACAGAGAGGATGTGCATCCGGAGAACAACAGGGAGGCACTGACAAAATTCCGCATCGGATCCAGAGCACAGCATACGGGAAAACGAACCCAATCTACACATTCTCGGGCTGTCCATGGATAATGTTGGACAATTCGAAAGGATGGCGGTTATAAATATGCAAAGACATGCATATTGATAGATGTCGCCCTTTCAAACAGGAGACGCATACTGGTCACGCATACTCATGATTGAAGAAACCTATATATAGCTAGCAAGTTTCATCGGCACGAAGACCGGGACAGAGCAAATTAAGGGGGTAGGAGGAGAAGTCATTTGTCCTCACCAACAAACGTAGGGGCGGAGCTCGTCCAACGCACGTGGAGGTCGTCGAACAACTGCACATTGAAATTCACCCGATCAACACAAATATGATGTTTTTATAAGATAATCAAAAAATATGTGACCTAACTCTTATTTTCTTTTTTATTTTTTCCTCTTATTATTCTTCTTCTTCTTATTCTTCTTCTTATTTTTTATTTTTTCCTCTTATTCTTCTCCTCCTTCTTCTTCTTCTTCTTTTCTTCTCTTCTTCTTCTTCTTATTCTTCTTCTTCTTCTTCTTCTTCTTCTTATTCTTAGTTTCTTTTTTCTTTTTTCCTCTTATTCTTCTTCTCCTTTTTCTTCTTTTCTTCTTCTCTTCTTCTTCTTCTTCTTCTTCTTCTTCTTCTTCTTATTCTTCTTATTCTTATTCTTATTTTCTTTTTTCCTCTTATTCTTCTTCTCCTTCTTCTTGTTTTCTTCTTCTCTTCTTCTTCTTCTTCTTCTTCTTCTTATTATTATTATTATTATTTTCTTTTTTCCTCTTATTCTTCTCTTCCTCTCCTATTTTTCTTCTTCTTCTTCTTCTTTCTTCTCCTTCCCTGCCTTTTCCTTCTTCTTCTTATTTTTTTCTTCTCCTTTCTCCTTCTTCTTCTTCTCCTTTCTCCTTCTTCTTCTTTTCCTTTCTCCTTCTTCTTCTTCTCCTTCTTCTTCTTCTCCTTTCTCCTTCTTCTTCTTCTCCTTTTCTCCTTTACTAAACAGGAAACTAACCTAACTAAACCTAAACTAAAACTGAACATAAACTAAACTAAAACTAAGCCAAAACCTCACTAAAACTTATAACTAATTAAACAAAAACTATTAAAAAATAAGAAAAAAACTAACCGAAAGGGGGAGGAGGGCCGCATGGGGTGGAGGGTCGCAGGGGGAGGAGAGGCCGCAGAGGGAGGAGGGCAGCAGGGGGAGGAGGGGCACGGTGAGAGGTGCGAGGAGGGCGACGGCGGTGGGGTGGGGCACTAGGGTGGGGGTGGCATCGGTGGCGGAGGAGGTGGGGCAGGGAGGCCGGAGGAGGGCGTAGCGGCGGTGGTGGTGTCAGGGGTGAGAGAGAGGGGTGTCGGGGTGGAGGAGGGGGCGCAGGGCTGCGGTGGAGGTGGGTGCAGGGCGGCCGGGGAGGAGGAGGGGGCGCAGGGCGGCGGTGGAGGAGGGTGTAGGGCGGCCGGGGTGGAGGAGGGGGCGCAGGGCGGCGGTGGAGGAGGGTGCAGGGCGGCCGGGGAGGAGGAGGGTGCAGGGCGGCCGAGGAGGAGGAGGGCGCAGGGCGGCTGGGGAGGAGGAGGGCGCAGGGCGGCGCAGGGAGGCCGGAGGAGGGCGCGGCGATGGTGGTGGTGTCGGGGGTGAGAGAGAGGGGTGTCAGGTTGGTCGTTAGGGGGAGAGAGAGGCGCGTGGGGGTGGGGCTAACGGTCATTAGGGGGCACCCAACGCTTCAAAGGGGTTGTCAATCCCTTCAAGATTGTTTGCAAAGTGAGATCTGAAGGCGTAAAGTGCAACAAAGTAAAAAGTGTAAGGCTGAAAATATGGTGTGGAGTAGACCCTAGGCGCCATAGTGTTCACTAGAGGCTTCTCTCATAATAGCAAATATCACGGTGGGTGAACAAATTACTGTCGAGAAATTGATAGAACCACGCAAAGTCATGACGATATCTAAGGCGATGATCATACATAGAGGCATCACGTCCGAGACAAGTAGACCGATACTTTCTGCATCTACTACTATTACTCCACACATCGACCGCTATCCAGCATGCATCTAGTGTATTGAGTTCATGACGAACAGAGTAATGCCTTAAGCAAGATCACATGATGTAGAGGGATAATCTCAAACCAATGATGAAAACCCCATCTTTTTACCCTTCATGGCAACAACATGATGCATGCCTCGCTACCCCTTCTGTCATTGGGTGAGGTCACCGCACGGTATGAACCCAAAACCAAGCATTTCTCCCATTGCAAGAATCGTAGATCTAGTTGGCCAGACAAAACCCACAACTCGAAGAGAATTTCAAGGATATGAAATCATGCATAAGAGAGATCACAAGTGACTCAAATAAGATTCATAGATAATCTGATCATAAATCCACAATTCATCGGATCTCGACAAACACACCGCAAAAGAAGATTACATCGGATAGATCTCCGTGAAGATCATGGAGAACTTTGTATTGAAGATCCATGAGAGAGAAGAAGCCATCTAGTTACTAGCTATGGACCCGTAGGTCTATGGTGAACTACTCACGCATCATTGGAGACGTCATGGTGTTGATGAAGAAGCCCTATGTATCTAAATCTCCCCTCCGGCAGGGCACCAGGATGTGCCCTAGATGGGATCTTGCGAAGACAGAAGCTTGCGGCGGCGGAAAAGTACTTTCGATGATCTCCTGATTTTTTTGGGATTTTTAGGGAATTTTTAGGCGCAACCCCTAGGTTAGGGGCGCTCAGGGGGCCCACAAGCCTGTGGGTCATGGCCTACCCCCCTAGCCATGGGGTGGGGGCTTGTGGGGCCCCTGAGGCTCCCCTGCCTTGGCTCTCAAGCTTCCCGATCTTCTTCCATTCCAGAAAAAATCTTTTCGAGGATTTTCTTTTGTTTGGAGTCCGTTTCAAAATCTCCTCTGAAAGGGGTTAAAAACAAGGAAAAAAAACAGGAACTGGCACTTGGCGCTGAGTTAATAAGTTAGTCCCAGAAAATATATAAAAGGCATGCAAAACATTCAAAGTTTGACAAGATAATAGGATGAAACCATCAAAAATTATAGATACATTGGAGACGTATCAAGCATTCCCAAACTTAAATCCTGCTCGTCCTCGAGTAGGGAAGTGATAAAGAATGAATTTTTGATGTGGAATGCTACCTAGCATAATTGTCCTTTGCAACTTCTTTCACGTGGCATGAATGTTCAGATCCGTAAGATTCAAAACAATAGTTTGCTATTGACATGAAAACAATAATACTTCAAGCAAACTAGCAAAGTAATCATGAACTTTCAAAATAACAAGGCCAAAGAAAGTTATCCCTACAAAATCATATAGTCTAGCTATGCTCCATCATCCTCACACAACTAATGTAAATCATGCACAACCCCGGTATTGGCCAAGTAATTGTTTTCGCACTCTTACTTTCTCAAACTTTTTATAACTATCACGTAATACATGAGCGCGAGCCATGGATATAGCACTATAGGTGGAATAGAGTGTGGTGGTGGATGTGAGACAAAAAGGAGGAGATGGTCACACTGAATCGGCGTATCAAAAGGCTATGGAGATGCCCATTAATAGATATCAATCTGAATGAGTAGGGATTGCCATACAAAGGATGCACTAGAGCTATAAGTATGTGAAAGCTCAAAAGGAAACTAGTGGGTGTGCATCCAACTTGCTTGCTCACGAAGTCCTAGGGAAATTTTGAGGAAGCCCATCATTGGAATATACAAGCCAAGTTATATAATGAAGATTCCCACTAGCATATGGTAGTGACAAAGCAAGAAGCTCTCAATCATGAAGAACATGGTGCCATCATGAAGCACAAGTGTGGAAAAATATAGTAGCATTGTCCCTTCTCTCTTTTTTTTATTTGGCCTCTTAGGCCTCTCTCTTTTTTTCTCCTTTTTTTGGGCCCTTTGGCCTCTTTTTTTATTTTATTTCCTCACATGCGACAATGCTCTAATAATGATGATCATCACACTTTTACTTACTAACAGCTCAGAGATCACAATGATGATGACTCCATAGGAAATGCCTCCGCGAGTGTACCGGGATGTGCAACGATCTGGCATGGAGTATGACATTGAAACATCTCGCTAGCTATCTTACGATCATGCAATGGCAATATGAGAGTGACGGTACAAGTCATGAGATGGAACGGTGGGAGTTGCATGGCAATATATCTCGGAATGGCTATGAAAATGCCATAGTAGGTAGATATGGTGGTTGTTTTGAGGAAGGAATTTGGTGGGTTTGTGCACCGGCGAGAATTGCACGGCACTAGAGTGGCTAGCAATGGTGGAAGGTGTAGGTGCATCTATACTATGGACTCACATTAGTCATGAAGAACTCACATACTTGTTGCGAAAGTTTTTACTAGTAATCGAAACAAAGTGCTAAACGCATACTCCGAGAGGAAGGGTTGGTAGGTGTAAACCATCGCGTGATCCCGACCTCAACACAAAGGATGACAATCAATAGATCAACTATGCTCCGACTTCCTAACATAGCGGTTCACCATACGTGCATGCTACGGGAATCACTAACTTCAACACAAGTATTTCTAGATTCACAACACCCTACTAACATAACTCTTAATATTACCAAATCCATGTCTCAAAACTATTTGAGAGGAATCAAAACTTGTCTTTCTACTCAATGCACATGAAGATGGAGGTTTTTGCATCCTCTTTGGGTATCTATCACTTTTGGGACTACTTTCATAGCATAAGCCAACTACCAAATCACGCACCGCCGTACTCTAAAAGATATAAGTGAAGCACATAGAGCAAAAGTATCTAGCTCAAAAGATATAAGTGAACCACTGTGAGCATTCTAGCAAAAATCACGATGAGTGCATGTCTCTCTCTCTCTCAAAAAGGTGTGCATCAAGGATGATTGTGACACAACAAAAGGAAAAGACTCCTACGATACAAGACGCTCCAAGCAAAAACACATATCATGTGGTGAATAAAAATATAGCTCCAAGTAATGTTACCGATGGATTGAAGACGAAAGAGGGGATGCCTTCCCGGGGCATCCCCAAGCTTAGGCTTTTTGGTGTCCTTGAATTTGGCTTGGGATGCCTTGGGCATCCCCAAGATTGATCTCTTTCCACTCCTTATCTCTTTGTCCATGAGAACATCACCCAAAACTTGAAAACTTCACAACACAAAACTTAAACAGAAACGCGTGATAACATTAGCACAAGAAAATAAACTACCTCTTCTTTTGGTACTGTATCAAACTTGAATTCTATCTATATTGATGATGGGCTACTGTATTCTCACTTTTCCATATCTAGTACCCCCGATACTAACCATAGTTTCATCAAAACAAGCAACCAACTCAACAAAAACACAATCTGTCAAAAACAGACCAGTCTATAGAAATTTGTATACTTCGTATACTTATGGTATCTCACAAAATCTGAAAAACTACGAAGGCCTGGGAAAAAGCATACCAATCAGCAGCAAAAAGAATCAACTCAAAATCTCTCTCTGAATAAAAACTAAAAATCATCTCGTGAGCGAAAAGTTCTGTCTTTTTTCAGAAGGATCAAACAACCATCACCAAGACTAGTCATAAAGGTTTTGCTTGGCTCAAACACAAAAAAACACAAAAAAACACAATCATAACAGAATTATGATGGTGTGGACCCAACAAAACAGAAAGAAAAGGGTAAATTCATTGGGTTGCCTCCCAACAAGCGCTATTGTTTAACGCCCTTAGCTAGGCTTTGATAATTGAATGATGCTCACATAAAAGATAGCAATTGAAGCACAACGAGAGCATCATGAAACATGTGAAAATCACATCTAAGTCTAACATACTTCCTATGCATAGGCATTTTATAGGAAAACAGATTGTCAAGAGTTGCCATATGCAAGGAAGATGAAAGAGACAATAGCAATCTCAACATAACGAGAGGTAATTTGGTAACATGAAAGTTTCTACCACAATATTTTCCTCTCTCATATCAATTACATGTAGGATTATAATCAAATTCAACAATATAGCTGTTACAAAGTATATTCTTTTCATGATCCTCATGCACGCAAAGTTGACGCTCTTTAAAAATAGTGGGATTATCATCAACTGAAGTCATGAATTCTCCAAACCCACTTTCAATCTTATTGCAAACATCATATTCATCATGAGGCTTAAACAAATTTTCAAGATCATAAGAAAAATCATCGCCCCAATCATGATTATTGCAACAAGTAGTGGACATAGCAAAACTAGCATCCCCAAGCTTAGGGTTTTGCATATTTTTAGCATGATTGACACTAATAGGATTTATAGTGAAACCATTTCAATCATGCTTTTCATTCAAGGAGCCCTCGTGAATCACTTCATAAGTTTCTTAATCACGATTTTCAGATTCACACATGTCAAGCAAAACTCCATAAAGAAAGTCAAGTGCACTCAACTCACTAGCAATTGGATCAACATAATTGGATCTCTTAAAGAGATTAGCAAGTGGATGAGGATCCATATCAATAGATTTTCAGCAAGCGAAGATGCAAGCATATTGAAGGCACATTGCGACACAAGCAAACAGAAAGCAAGCGAGAGAAAAGGGTGAACGAAAGAGGCAAATGGAAAAGGCAAACGAAAAAGGCAAATTGGTGAAGTGGGGGAGAGGAAAATGAGAGGCAACTGGCAAACAAAGCAAATGCAAGAGATGAGTTTGCGACACCTACTTGGATGAGTTCTTGACTTGATCTTCCTCCCTGGCAACGGCGCCAGAAATTCTTCTGCTGCGGCAGCAAAAGTCCTTCCTTGGCGCTAGGAATTCTTCTTGTTACTTCTCTGGTTTGCATCGGTTTTTCCCTTATAGAGGAAAGGGTGATGCAGCTCAGGAGCAGTAAGTATTTCCCTCAGTTTGAGAACCAAGGTATCGATCCAGAAGGAGGGCCTCGTCAAGTCCAGAGTACCTGCACAAATACAAACAAGCTTGCACCCAACGCTTCAAAGGGGTTGTCAATCCCTTCAAGATTGTTTGCAAAGTGAGATCTGAATGTGGAAAGTGCAACGAAGTAAAAAGTGTAAGGCTGAAAATATGGTGTGGAGTAGACCCTGGGGGCCATAGTGTTCACTAGAGGCTTCTCTCATAATAGCAAATATCACGTTGGGTGAACAAATTACTGTCGAGCAATTGATAGAACTGCGCAAAGTCATGACGATATCTAAGGCAATGATCATACATATAGGCATCACGTCCGAGACAAGTAGACCGATACTTTCTACATCTACTACTATTACTCCACACATCGACCGCTATCCAGCATGCATCTAGTGTATTGAGTTCATGACGAACAGAGTAACACCTTAAGCAAGATGACATGATGTAGAGGGATACTCTCAAACCAATGATGAAAACCCCTTCTTTTTACCCTTGATGGTAACAACACGATGCGTGCCTCGCTACCCCTTCTATCACTGGGTGAGGTCACCGCACGGTATGAACCCAAAACCAAGCACTTCTCCCATTGCAAGAATCATAGATCTAGTTGGCCATGCAAAACCCACAACTCGAAGAGAATTACAAGGATATGAAATCATGCATAAGAGAGACCAGAAGAGACTCAAATAAGATTCATAGATAATCTGATCATAAATCCACAATTCATCGGATCTCGACAAACACATCGCAAAAGAAGATCCAAGAGAGAGAAGAAGCCATCTAGTTACTAGCTATGGACCCGTAGGTCTATGGGGAACTACTCACGCATCATCGGAGAGGTCATGGTGTTGATGAAGAAGCCCTCCGTATTCGAATCTCCCCTCCGGTATGGCACCAGGACGTGCCCCAGATGGGATCTTGCGGAGACAGAAGCTTACGGCGGCGGAAAAGTACTTTCGATGATCTCCTGATTTTTTTGGGATTTTTAGGGAATTTATAGGCGCAAGCCCTAGGTCAGGGGGCGCTCGGGGGGCCCACAAGCCTATGGGGCGCGGCCTACCCCCTGGCCATGGGGTGGGGGCTTGTGGGCCCCCTGAGGCTCCCTTGCCTTGGCTCTCAAGCTTCCTGATCTTCTTCTGTTCCAGAAATAATCTTTTCGGGGATTTCTTCCGTTTGGACTCTGTTTCAAAATCTCCTCTGAAAGGGGTCAAAAACATGGAAAAACAGGAACTGGCACTTGGCACTGAGTTAATAAGTTAGTCCCAAAAAATATATAAGTGGCATGCAAAACATCCAAAGTTTGACAAGATAATAGCATGAAACCATAAAAAATTATAGATATGTTGGAGACGTATCAAGCCTTCACTTGTACAAAGCGGGAATACTGCTTGTGCATCCACTCCCATAAACCCAAAGTTGTTCCATATGAGTCCACCATAACTACCTATGTGCAGTATCTACCTGCCGTTCCAAGTAAATTTGCATGTGCCACTGTCTAAATCTTCAAGAAATAATCTATTTTGCATGCCCGAACCGCTCATGTGGTGACAGGGGGCTATTAGTATCTTCCATGCTAGGCATGTTATCCTTGATATGTGTTTATTCACTATCATTCACGAGAAAGGGGCCGGTAATTGGAATTCCCAGTTCCATGCTCAAATCAAAAAGATAATTGCAAACAAAACTCCCCCAGGATTGAAGTTGGTATGGACGGTACCCGAGGATTCGGCTAGCCGTGGAGTGTGATTGATTGGTGGTGGGGGAGTCAAAACTTTACTTTTGTGTTTGGGAACCGCCTATAGCATGTGTAGCATGCAAGATGTTGAGAACTCTTAGTCATTGCATTGACAATGAAAGCATGCCACCCAAAATTATTATCTCTGTTTTCAAAGCTTGAGCTTTGGCACCTCTGCAAATCAATGCTTCCCTTTGCGAAGGGCCTGTCTATTTATGTTCCTATTGAGTCATCCTCCTCTTACAAAAGCACCAATTAGGGAGCACCTCTGTCATTTTTATGCTTGCTTTCAACTGTGTTGAGTATGACTGTGACTGGATCTTCTTTGCCATGAATTACAATGTTTAGTCAGCCCTTGGTCTTTGAAGGTGCTCTGCATTTATGTTTTGCGGTCTCAGAAAGAGCTAGAGAGATACCATCTATTCACACTGCTTCATGTTGTTTTGATTGAAGTGTTGACATTTGAGGATTATTATTATTTTCTCGCTAGTTGATTATGCCATTGATATGAGTTTACCGTGAGACCTGGATGTCATTTGCTTATGTGGTTTGCTTGTGATCTTGCTGAAATTCTAGTTATGAGTTAGACATAGTTGCAACAACAAGATCAAGCAGAGTTCGTCAAAGTTTTTCTTTTGTCTCTTTCAGTTTGTCAACTGAATTGCTTGAGGACAAGCAAGGCTTTAAACTTGGGGGAGTTGATACGTCTTTGTCGTATATAATTTTCTAAACTCTTTTGCCCTTGTTTTGGACTCTAATTTGCATGATTTGAATGGAACTAACCCGGACTAACGATGTTTTCAGCTGAATTGCCATGGTGTTGTTTTTGTGCATAAATAAAAATTCTCGGAATGACCTGAAAATTTACGGAGAATTTTTCTGGAATTAATGAAAAATACGTGCGCAAAGATCCACCGGAGGGGGTGAGCCAGTGGGCTACAAGCCCAGACGGCGCGGCCACCCCCCAGGCCGCACCAACTAGGCTTGTGGGGCCCACGAGGCTCCATCGCCTCCAAACTCAGCTCTATATATTCCGTTTCGCCCGGAAAAATCAGAGAGAAGGATTCATCGCATTTTACGATACGGAGGCGCCTCCACCCCCTGTTCTTCATCTGGAGGGCAGATCTGGAGTCCGTTCTGGGCTCCGGAGAGGGGAGATCGTCGCTATCGTCATCATCAACCTTCCTCCATCGCCAATTCCATGATGCTCTTCACCATTCGTGAGTAATATCATCGTAGGCTTCCTGGACGGTGATGAGTTGGATGAGATCTATCATGTAATCGAGTTAGTTTTGACAGGGATTGATCCCTAGTATCCACTATGTTTTGAGATTGATGTTGCTACTACTTTGCCATGCTTAATGCTTGTCACTAGGGCCCGAGTGCCATGATTTCAGATCTGAACCTATTATGTTGTCGCCAATATATGTGTGTTTTAGATCCTATCTTGCAAGTTGTAGTCACCTACTATGTGTTATGACCCGGCAACCCCGGAGTGACAATAGACGGAAGCACTCCCGTAGATGACCATTGTATGAGGAGTTCATGTATTCACCAAGTGTTAATGCGTTGGTCCGGTTCTTTATCAAAAGGAGAACCTTAATATCCCGTAGTTTCCATTAGGACCCCGCTGCCACGGGAGGGATGGACAATAGATGGCATGCAAGTTCTTTTCCCTAAGCACGTATGACTACACACGGAATACATGCCTACATTAGATTGACGAATGGGAGCTAGTTACTTATCTCTCTGTGTTATAGCTGTTACATGATGAATCACATCCGGCATAATCATCTATCACCGATCCACTTCCTATGAGTCTTTTACTACTGGTCCTTGCTACATTACTTTGCTGCTACTGATGTCACTACTGCTGTTACTTGTTGCTGCTGTCACTACTGTTGTTACTTGTTACTTTGTTGTTACCTGTTGCAAGACTTTTCTGGAGCCGTTTCCGGGGAAGCATAACATTATTCTCAAGAGTAATCCCCCGTCAACGTGCTATTTTCTGGCGCCATTGATACAACAAGTTAGGAATAGTCTGCCATCAACAGATCTTTTCTGGCATCGTTGCTATAATACCACTTTGCTACTGATACTTTGCTTGCACACACTAATCTTTCAGGTGTGGTTGAAATTGACAAACTCAGCTGCTAATACTTGAGAATATTCTTTCGCTTCCCCTTGTGTCGAATCAATAAATTTGGGTTGAATACTCTACCCTTGAAAATTGTTGTGATCCCCTACACTTGTGGGTTATCACGCTTTACTCCAATATGACCTAAGCTGCAGTGCCACAAAAACGTGGCGCTATCATTGTTAACTCTACATATTTTGGTGTCGATTTGTGTCATCACAATCAAGATTCAGTATGAACAAACTTCTCACATTGGGTGCATGACCATAAAATATATTACTCATAAAAATAGAACAACCATTATTCTCTGACTTAAATGAGTAACCGTCTCGCAATAAAGAAGATCCAGATATAATGTTCATGCTTAACGCAGGCACTAAATAACAATTATTTAAGTTCATAACTAATCCTGATGGTAAGTGAAGTGAGACTGTGCCGACGGCGATTGCATCAACCTTGGAACCATTTCCCACGCGCATCGTCACTTCATCCTTCGCCAACCTTCGTTTATTCCGCAGTTCCTGCTTCGAGTTGCAAATATGAGCAACAGAACCGGTATCAAATACCCAGGCACTACTATGAGAGTTGGTTAAGTACACATCAATAACATGTATATCACATATACCTGATTTTTCTTTGGCCGCCTTCTTATCAGCCAAATACTTGGGGCAGTTGCGCTTCCAGTGACCCATCCGCTTGCAATAATAGCACTTTGTTTCCGGCTTAGGTCCAGCCTTGGGTTTCTTCGTCGGATTAGCAACAATTTTGCCGCTCTTCTTGGAGTTACCCTTCTTGCCTTTGTCGTTTCTCTTGAAACCAGTGGTCTTATTGACCATCAACACTTTCAGCATTGCGAATAACTCGCCGGGTGACTTGTTCATCCCTTGCATGTTATAGTTCAATACAAAGATCTTATAGCTAGATGGCAGTGATTGAAGAATTCTGTCAGTGATAGCCTCTTGCGGGAGTTCAATCCCCAGCTCAGCTAAACGGATTGAGTACCCAAACAATTTGAGCTCATGTTCGCTGACAGACGAATTCTCTTCCATCTTGCAAGCATAGAATTTATCGGAGGTCTCATACCTCTTGATCCGAGCTTTCTTCTGATAGATAAACTTCAACTCGTGGAACATCTCATATGCTCCATGACGCTCAAAACGTCGTTGAAGTCCCGGTTCTAAGCCATACAAGACTGCACATTGAACTACTGTGTAGTCCTCCTTACATGATTGCCAAGCGTTCAAAACATCTTGGTCAGACGTAGCGGGTGGTTCATCTCCTAGCGCAGCATCAAGGACATAATTCTTTTCCCAGCTTGTAGGATGATCCTAAGATTACGTGCCTAGTCTACAAAGTTTCTTCCATCATCTTTCAACTTAGCTTTCTCTAGGAACATATTGAAATTCAGGGTTGCTACTACGTGAGCCATTGATATACAACATAAAATATTGCAAAGTGGACTTAGACTATGTTCAAGACAATTAGAGTTTAACTAATCAAATTACTAATGAACTCCCACTCAAATAGACATCCCTCTAGTTACTTGAGTGTGGCATGATCCAAATTCACTAACTCAACTCCGATCATCACGTGAGTTGAGTATAGTTTCAGTGGTAAACATCTCTATGCTAATCATACCAACTACACGATTCATGCTTGACCTTTCGTTCTCTTGTGTTCCAAGGCCATGTCTGCACATGCTAGGCTCGTCAAGTTTAACCTGAGTGTTCTGCGTGTGCAACTGTTTTGCACCCGTTGTATGTGAACGTTGAGTCTATCATACCCGATCATCATGTGGTGTCTCGAAACGACGAACTGCTGCAACGGTGCATAGTCGGGGAGAACACAATTTTATCTTGAAAATTTAGTGAGGGATCACCTTATAATGCTACCGTCGTTCTAAGCAAGATAAGGTGCGTAAAATGATTAACATCACATGGAATTCATAAGTGACATGATATGGCCATGATCTTGTGCTTCTTGATCTCCATGACCAAAGCACCGGCATGATCTTCTTGTCACCGGCGCCACACCATGATCTCCATCATCGTGCCACTATCGAGGTTGTCATGCTATCTTTGCTATTACTACTAAAGCTACAACCTAGCAATATAGTAAACGCATCTGCAAACACAAACGTTAGTTTAAAGACAACCCTATGGCTCCTGCCCGTTGCCGTAGCATCGACGTGCAAGTCGATATTAACTATTAAAACATGATCATCTCATACATCCAATATATCACATCATGTCTTCAGCCATATCACATCACAAGCATACCCTGCAAAAACAAGTTAGACGTCCTCTAATTTGTTATTGCATGTTTTACGTGACTGCTATGGGTATCTACTATGATCACATCTTACTTATGCAAAAACCACAACGAAAATGTGCAAATTTTTATTTAACCTCTCTCCAAGGACCGCCTCGATCAAATCCAATTCAACTAAAGTTGAAGAAACCAACACCCGCCAATCATCTTTACGCAACGAGTTGCATGTTGGTCGATGAAACCAGTCTCTCATAAGCATACGAGTAATGTCGGTCCGGGCCGCTTCAATCGAACAATACCGCCGAATCGAGAAAAGACTAAGGAGGGCACCAAATCAAACGTCAACGCCCACAAAAACTTTTGTGTTCTACTTGAGATTACATATATGCATGAACCTAGCTCATGATGCCACTGTTGGGGAACGTTGCATGGGAAACAAAAATTTCCTACGCACACGAAGACCTATCATGGTGATGTTCATCTATGAGAGGGAGATCGGATCCACATACCCTTGTAGATCGCTAAGTGAGAAGCGTTAAGAAACGCAGTTGATGTAGTGATACAGCTTCGTGATTCAAATCACCGTCATCCCATGATCCGCCCCATGATCCGTCCTGATCTAGCACCGAACGCACGACACCTCCGTGTTCAGCACATGTACAGCTCGATGACGATCTCCGCCTTCTTGATCCAGCAAGAGATACGGGGAAGTAGATGAGTTCTCCGGCAGCGTGACGATACGCGGGTGATGGTGATGATCTATTCCTGCAGCGGTCCGCCCAAGCTCCGCAGAAATCCGATCTAGAGGAAGAACTAGGTGGTATAGGTTTGAGTTGCACTTGGCAAAGTTGTGTCTCAAAAGCCTGAAAACCACCAATATATATAGGACGAGAGGAGGAGATAACCTTGGGGCTCAAGAGAGCCCCAAGCGCATCGGCCAAGAGCAGGAGGTGGACTCCCACCCCAATTCGGTTTGGGGAAGAAGGAGTCCACTCCTTCCTTCCCACCTCCCTCTTTCCTTCTTTTTTCCTTCCTTTGGTTTTTTCTCCTTGTGGCGCCATAGCCCACTTGGGCTGGACTCACCAGCCCATTAAGGGCTGGTGCGCCACCATAGTGCTATTGGGCTCACTCCCGGGTGGGTGGGCCCCTCCCGGTGAAAATTGGAACCCATTCGTCACTCCCGGTACACTAACGACAATGCCCGAAATCTTTTCGGTGACCAAATGAAACCATCCTATATATCAATCTTTGTTTCCGGACCTTTCCGGAAACCCTCGTGACGTTCGTGATCTCATCCCGGGCTCCGAATAACCTTCGGTCACCAACACATATAACTCAACTATACTAAAACGTCACCGAACCTTAAGTGTGTAGACCCTGCGGGTTACAGAACTATGCAGACATGACCCGAGACACTCCTCGGTCAATATCCAATAGCGGGACCTGGATGTCCATATTGGATACTACATATTATACGAAGATCTTATTGGTTGAAATTTAGTGTCAAGGATTCATATAATCCCATATAACATTCCCTTTGTCCTTCGGTATGTTACTTGCCCGAGATTCGATCGTCGGCATCTCTATACCTATTTCAATCTTGTTAGAGGCAAGTCTCTTTTACTCGTTCCAAAATACAAGATCCCGTGACTTGCACTTGAGTCACATTGCTTGCAAGGCTTATATGTGATGTTTTATTACCGAGTAGGCCCCGAGATACCTCTCCGTCACACGGAGTGACAAATCCTAGTCTTGATTCATGCTAACTCCACTAACACCTTCGGAGATACCTATAGAGCACCTTTATAGTCGCCCAGTAATGTTGTGACGTTTGATACACACAAGGTATTCCTCCGGTGTCAGTGAGTTACATCATCTCATGGTCATAGTAATGAATACTTGACACGCAGAAAACAATAGCAACAAAATGACATGATCACATGCTACGTTTATAATTTGGGTCTTGTCCATCACATCATTCTCCTAATGATGTGATCCAGTTATCAAGTGACAACACTCGCATATGATCAGAAAACCTTAACCATCCTTGATCAACTGGCTAGCCAACTAGAGGCTTACTAGGGACATTGTTTTGTCTATATATCCACACATGTATCTATGCTTTCATTCAATACAATTATAGCATGGATAATAAGCGAATATCTTGAAACAGGAAATATAATAATAACTTATTTATCATTGCCTCTAGGGCATATTTACAACACCCGGTTCCTTAGTTCTACTCATTCACCCCCACACTCTTAACTTTTGCTCACTTTTCCCGACTCCCTTGCCCGAAACCCTCAGAACTGGTCATAGCGGACGTTGCCGTCGGGTCAATGGCTTGACTGTTAACTATGATGAGTGGGGCCGCGTAGAGCCGAGTCCACATTTTTACTGTTACATGCTACCGAGTGGGGCCGCAAAACTAACACTCATTCTAACCTGAATCGAATCAAGTCGCTTCCATGACACCCCATCCACCGCTGTCGTGCCCCCTCTGCCACTGTCGTGCCACCTCCACCGCCGTTGTGTCGTCTCCGCCGCATCTACCCACTCTCCCCTTCTAGGATTAGGAAGAGATGTCGGGGGAGCACCCCGTCCGGCCCATCGACCATGGAGATGATTGGGTCGAATCAGAGTCGGATATTTCATGGATTCCACCTGGGTAAGCATCATTTTCATCTCAAATTGATCAGGAGATCCGTAAATTAGGCTGTATTTGACCACCGTTGGCATGAATCAGTGCAATTTTTCTGAAAAGTTTTGGCATAACTACGCCCTTTATTTCATTCGAACAGGGTTGATCCTGCACTTGCTTTTCGGTTGGCGGTTAGAATGGAAACTAACGAGTTGCGTGGAACTAATGCGTATCTGATTTCTGGATTTTTCTATCCGAAAGTGGTAGAAACGAGCGTTTCGTTCACAGATTTCCATGAGGCACTCTATTGTGAGTATCCGTGTAGCCCTGCCAATGTTGTTGAACTTAGATATTTCGATAGTACCGAGTAGAGATTTGTCCCATTAATTTGTGATGAGCATCTGGGATTGCTATTTAGTTCGAATGCTCACAGTCGTTTCAGTAAAATCCATATCAATGTGCTTCAGGCACGCAAACAACATATCCCGAAGGGGAAGGGTGTTCAGACATCATCCGTCTCTGCTAATAGCGAGCATCCTCGCACTCCTTGTAGGTAGAGACCAAGTAAACCTAGTGGTTCTGAAAGCCAAAACATATCAGTTACCGCTAATTCTGCCACTTCTCCTGTCCCTTGTGCACCTGATGTATAAGTAGATGCAGAGCATGATGAGGAAGTGCCTCGACATGATGATGAGGATGAGATTCTATTCCCTGAACTGGTAGATAGAGTCAGTCAACGGGCAATGGAAGATGAATATCCAGAGGAGCCTAGCAGTCGTGCTATATTTGATGACACTGATGATGAAGAGAGGGAGGAGTACATGGAGTCCTTAGTTTTACAAGAATATGATGGTGAGGACATGCCAACAATTGAGTTGAACAGGGGAAATCCTCGGCTTACTCCAGGAACCATATTTGAATCGATGGTGGACTGTCGTAATGCAGTGACTACATATTGCATTCTCACAGAAAACTCCTATGATTGTACTCTTAATTGTATTTGACATCATTTTTCATTTTGTTTCAGATAAAAAACAACGCACACAGGCACACTTTCTCACCTGGAGGGGGAGGTGGAAAGGACAGATCAAAGCTTGCAAAGACTAGGTGGGTGGTAGATGCAATCTTAGATTGGGTGAGGGAAACACCAAGAATAGTCCAATAACACTCCATGGGAAGCTATTTGAGAAGTACAAGATTAATATATCTTACATGAAGATTTTCTATGATAAGGAAAGGGCTCTTGATAGGATTAATGGTCCATGGAATAAGAGTTTTTAGTTGCTTTACACCTTCAAAGCTGAAGTGGAGATGGCTAGTCCAGGGAGTGTTGTATATATTGACAAGCATATAGTTCAATACAAATTAAAAGGGAAGACAGTGGAGAAGGAGTGCTTCAGGAGGGTTTTTGTTTGTTTCAAGGCTTGGAGACAGGGGTTTCTGAATGGTTGTAGGCCCTATTTGGCTATCGATGCAACTGCTTTGAATGGAAGATGGAGAGGCCAGCTAGCAGCAGCTTTTGCAGTTTATGGACAGAACTGGCTATTCCCGGTTGCATTTGGTGTGTTGGAGGCAGAGTCCGCGGAGAGTTGGGTCTGGTTTCTGCAGCAATTGCGCAACATTATAGGTACACCCTCAGGTTTGGTTATACACACAGATGCTTGCAAGGGTTTAGAGAGTGTAGTAGAAATTGTGTTCCCTGGAGTGGAACATAGGGAATGTATGCGACAGCTAGCACAAAGTTTTAAAAATAAATTCAAAGGCAAAATTTATGATGAAAACCTATGGCCAGCATCATACACATGCAGCTTGAGGAAGTATGAGCATCATTTGAGAGTGTTGAATGCTCACAATCCTTTGTTGAAGGAGTAGATGGATGAACATCATGGAAAGGTGTGGTCAAGAAGCAAATTCAATGAAATCTGCAAAGTAGACTATGTGACCAATAACATTGCCGAGTGTTTCAATGCAAAGTTCAAGTTAGTGAAAGGGCTTTTGTTGTGGCAAGCATTTGATAAGATCAGGCACGTGATCATGATAAAGATGGCTCTTTGTAAGAGAATTGCAGAAACAACATATGTTGGCCATCTTATGCTCCCATCTCTGATGAAGGCATTGCATGCCAAGGCAAGAGGACTAAGAATGAAATGCATTCGACCATCGATATACGAGGCTGAGGTGATATACACTGACAGTAATAATAGGGAATGGAGATATCCAGTGAACCTTGCAACTAAGGAATGCAGTTGTAGGCAATGGCAGATCCGCAGGAAGCCATGCAAACATGCCCTACATCTCATGATTGTTATTGGAGGTGAAGATGGTGAAGTCGATCAGTATTGTTCTGAATATTTCTCTGTTGCCAAATCTAGGGCTCCTTATGCTGAAAATGTGCGTGCACTCTTGGGAAAAGACCAATGGAACATAGTAGACCCAGGGCTCAAACTCTATTCTCATGTACTGACTAGACCACCAGGAAGACCAAGGAAAAAACATGATAAGAGTTGGTGAAGAGAGTCGTGTAAAAAACGACCTAAGTGCAAAAGATGTGGTATTCTAGGGCATATTGCTAGGCTTTGTACCAATCGAGTTGACGCATAATTTGGAGAAGAGGAACAATGGGCACAAGCAAATGCAGAGGAGAATGCAACAGTAGAGGAGAATGCAACAAGTTTAGAGGAGAATGCAGCAACAGAGGAGAATGCAGCAAGTTTAGAGGAGAATTAAGCAACTGAAGTGGCAGCTTGGTATGTGTGCAACCATTCCCTTTTTGCATTTGTTCTCTGTTTTATTGATGGCTAAGCTTATTTCTGTTTGACCCAGCTCTAGGATAATTAGAGGCACAGGACAGAAAATACCTAGAGAGAAAGAAACTTCGGTTGAACAATCATCTGATGCAGAATTTGGAACCATGGTGAAAAGGACGTGGATGTCGCCTAGAGGGGGGGTGAATAGGCGCTTTAAAATAATTAAGGTTTAGGCTTGAACAAATGAGGAATAAAACTAACGTTTAATATGTCAAGCACACAACCTCAAACAACTATGCTCACCTATGTGCACCAACAACTTATGCTAAGCAAGATAAACAACTAAGTGATAGCAAGATATTTGACAAGAGACAATATGGCTATCACAAAGTAAAGTGCATAAGTAAAGGGTTCGGGTAAGAGATAACCGGGGTACGTGGAGATGATGATGTATCCCGAAGTTCACACCCTTGCGGATGCTAATCTCCGTTGGAGCAGTGTGGAGGCACAATGCTCCCCAAGATGCCACTAAGGCCACCGTAATCTCCTCACGCCCTCGCACAATGCAAGATGATGTGATTCCACTAAGGGACCCTTGAGGGCGGTCACCGAACCCGTACAAATGGCAAACCTTGGGGGCGGTCACCGAACCCGTACAAATGGCAAACCTTGGGGGCGGTCACCGAATCCGTACACGTGGCAACCCTTGGGGGCGGTTACCGGTACCCGTACAAATAGCTCGGGGCAATCTCCACAACCTAATTGGAGACCCCGACGCTTGCCCGGAGCTTCACACCACAATGATTGAGCTCCGAGACACCACCAAGCTTCTAGGACGCCAAAGCATCCACGAAGAACAATATCTAGGGTACTAAGTACCAAAGGTAGTAAGCTTCTCAACTTCTCACCTCCACGTATCACCGTGGAGAACTCAAACCGATGCAACTAATGCAATGGCAAGAACACACGAAGTGGTCAAGTCCCTCACACTCAAATCCCTCCACAACAACGAAAGCTATGGAGAAATATGAGAGGAAGAACAAGGAGCTCACAAAGAACTCCAAGATCAAGATCCAAGGGGTTCCCCTCACATAGAGGGGAAAGTGATTGGTGGAGATGTGGATCTAGATCTCCTCTCTCTTTTCCCTCAAGAACAAGCAAGAATCATTGGAGGGATTGAGAGTAAGCAAGCTCTAAGAATGTCAACAATGGAGGTAGAACAAGAGCTCAGCAGATAGATAAGGCCAACGGGGAAGAAGACCCCCTTTATATAGTGGGGGAAGGAATCAGACCGTTACCCCCACTTACAGCCCGAGCTCGAGCGGTACTACCGCTGGCTGCAGCAGTACTACCGCTAGCATTCCAGCGGTACTACCGCTGACCAGGGGCGGTACTACCGCCGGCTAGCGGTATTACCGCTGGTTGCAGCGGTACTACCGCTGGCACTCCAGCGGTACTACCGCTGGGCCCCTGGTAGTGCAAAGGCACTACCACCGCTAAGAAAGTCTTCGCAAAAATGTCCGACGCAGTACAACCGCAAAGATGACGGTACTAAAAACTTGGAGCGGTACTACCGCTGGCCAGGGGCGGTACTACCGCTGGACTCAGGACGACCAGAGCTATCCAAACAACGACTAGAAATCTTAAGACCATGCAGATATGAAAATGCCAATGATATAGAGATGTGAGTCCTCTATGAGTGAAGAACCGGCAAATACTCCAACATCGAAAACATCATAGTAGATGCATATGGACTCCGTTTTCGATGAACTCGAGCTTGTCACGAAGATGACCATAAGCTCTAAAACTCACAAAGAGAAACACCAAACAAGAACCAAGAAGTATGATGCAAGGATGCAAATGGTTTGAGCTCTCAACGGACGATACGATCAAGCTACTCACTTGATAGCCCCCCTTGATAGTACAGCAATCTATCCTAAACAGAAAATCTATCAAGGGCAAACCTATACCTTGCACCTCGTCCTCTTGAGCTAGATGATGATGATCTTGGCTTCCTCAAGATGGACCACCTTTCTTGATTGCGTTCTCTTGATGAAGACTAGTTGATTGCTCCCCCATACTCACTATGGGTGAGCCACTCTTCAGCATATCTTCACAAGTCCATTGCCACCACAATGGACGGCAAGCTTCAAGCATGATATCTTCGTGCTGATCCACTTGAACTTGGACATCGCAATCTTGATGACGATCACAACTTGACATCATACTTCATGGGTTGTATGAGATCTTTCCTTTGACGCAAGCCCATGGAAACACACCTAACCCCCACATACAACTCTCACGAAGACCATGGGTTAGTACACAAACACGTAATGGACAATGCTTACCATACCATGGGATCACTTGATCCCTCTCAGTACATCTTGTACGGTTTGTGTGTTGATCATCTTGATTTACTCTTTGTCTGAGATCTTGATCAACCATGTGTCTCTACGACCATTCTTTGGATAATACCTTGAATACCATCTTGGTCATCATATAAACTCCTTGAACCCAACAGATGGACTTCAAGAAGTGCCTATGGACAAATCCATATCATGGGATCACTTGATCCCTCTCGGTACATCTTGTACGCTTTGTGTGTTGATCATCTTGATTTACTATTTGTCTGAGATCTTGATCAACCATGTGTCTCTATGATCAACCATGTGTCTCTATGACCATTCTTTGGATAATACCTTGAATACCATCTTGGTCATCATATAAACTCCTTGAACCCAACAGATGGACTTCAAGAAGTGCCTATGGACAAATCCTATAAATTGTAACTTAAGGCAACCATTAGTCCATAGGAATTGTCATTAATTACCAAAACCACATATGGAGATATATGCTCTAACAATCTCCCCCATTTTGGTAATTGATGACAACTACTTCAAGAGAGTTTATATAAGGAAATAAGCATATCCAACCACACACATACAAAACAATAATGCATGCGTGCAAGATGTAAATGCTTACGCTATAAAAGCAAACCCCTCTAAACATATCCAAAGTAAACTCTCTAAACTTCTCCCCCATTGGCATCGGTTGCCAAAATGGACGAAAAGTTTAGAAAGCCAATATATTTGGTGGTCCTCCAAAAAGTGTGTACTTCTCAGCAAATGAGTGCAAAGAAATACACAAATACAATGATAAGTAGTTGGAGGAAAACAAACTATATTGAGGACCCAAAGATTGCAAATAAAAGAATCGTATGCCACAAGGACATACCAAAATAGAGGCAAGCAATCAAAAGTTACCGGATGGAACAAACAATCATATGTTCCTTCGAACCACATGAATAAAAGATATTATGATAAAAGCAACGGAGTGTTTTATCAAAACTTAGAGAAGCTCCACATGATTTGTGCACTAATAAGAGATTTTTGTATATGATACAAGTGCACAAAATAGGATCGTTGCTCCCCCAAAATTAATAAAAACACACAACGGGTGCAAGAAGAAAGATGAGACAATAAGCAAATCTCTTGCACAAAACAAGTGATTGAGCAACATGTACAAGAAGCAACTTAAGATTAGGCTCAACCAAAATAATTTGTGTGAGTCATGGCAAGGCACTTGAGAATACTAAGATAAGGATGAACATTACTCATCAACATAGTCTTGATGAAATGAGACACAAAGTGCAAGACATATCATTCCCACACACACATACTAGAAAATGGGTTCACAAGCTTACTAATAAACAAAATAGGAACCAACGCGTGTGACAACCCATGGTGAAGATAGGAAATAAGAACCTTGTCAAGAGAGGAGGGATACCAATCGAAATGGCAAAACCCTCATCAAGACAAGCATGAGGAAAAATAATCTTCACGGCCAAAGAGTGCATCAAGATGTAGGAAAATAAGATACACACTCAAGACAAATCCTTTCACGAAGCCACAAAAAACTGAAAAAGGAAATGCAACGGTGGACGTAAAAGAAAAGAGGATATCAATTAGAGATGTAACTTCTCTCATGTGTAAAAGATTCTAAGCAGAAGACAATCATGATGATATATATCCACAAAGAAGAATATACACACGAAATGGTTACAAGAAGGAACAAACTAGATATCCAAAAGGAAGTCATAAATATATCAATAAGATCTTTTGCTTGGAAGCATAGCACATGGCCTAATATTTTCTTATTGTACAATATGAACTTCCAACATACGAACATCAAAGACATCCCAACTAGTAATAAGACATCATCGTTAGGATGCTTTGAGAAAGGAAACAAGTACTACAAGAACGAATCAAGAGATTCATGCCATGATGCAACCTACAAAGAAAAGACAGGGGCCTTTGCAAGAAAAGAATGCATGAAGTAGATACTTGTTACCAAGACAACATTGGATTGATGTAGTAGATAGTTGTTCTTTGATCATCCTAACTTGGCTCCAATAATCACATGGTCTCAACACCTTCCTTATAGGTGAGCCGAGCATCCAATGCATCTCCAATTGTTCCTGGAACAACAAAACAAACAAAATGGTGCCCAAACTCATTGGGACCAAAGATTAAGAAAACAAACAATACATAGGACAAACTCCACATACATATGTGCATATAGATATGAATTTGAATTTCATGCACACGTTAGCCATTTTATGACAAGGTGGAGTTTCCCCTATATATTGGGTCAAAGAAAGAAAGCATGCCAAAGGAAATACATATAGTAAATATGCATGCTCAAGGCTTTCAAGAATCCAATCAACATATAGTTGATAAGATACCAAAAGACAAGGTATCAAGTGATAATAAGATAGCAAATGAAAAACTATCACTTGAGGGATATCAGTTAAAATATACAACAAGGCATGAGATATCCATTGACACATGCCAACTAAAAAGGAAACAAGATACCAATTGAAGGAAAACAGACACGAGGTATCTAGTTTCCAAAAGAGAGCTAGGTTCCAACAAACCAAACCCTCGACAAATTTTCATGATGGCACAAATCATCATAAAGAGCAAGACTTTCCTCCCATCAACATACACTTGATGGGGATCAAAAGATTTTATGATGGGCGAATAAAGAGAGTGTTCTAAAGAAAATAGGATAGCTCCCCCAAGGGTTGTGCATTATATAGAATTTACATTTAAATACAAAATGCACAATATGGGATCATCACTTTCTCTATATCTATAAAAATACTAGGCAAGTTAAAATAGATCCACAAGAGGCAAGGAGGACAAAAGGAACACAAAATCCAATGTAAAGACGATTAACAATTCCTACCACATGATGGGAATACCAATTGTCAAGGACCAGAAGTATTTTGGAAATGATACTCATTGGTAGATCGCAAATATATCCAAGATCATCTTTACCCATAAAACGCAAGCAAATGACACTTGTAGAGCAAACATGCCACCTAGGAACAAGATAAGTTACAATATCAACACTAAGTGGCAATACATCAAATGTACACATTCTCTAGGCTTGTAATATGCACATAGCATATTACTCCCCCATAATGTGATAACCCAACAATATTAACAAGTGGCAAACGAAAAACCAACAAGAGATAATTAATGGACCATTTAGAATTTGAATTTCTCATGAGTAATACATACCACATAGAAACTAGATAATCTTGAAATAGCAATACTAAGTGGTATTCCCCATGTATACACATTTATAGGATCGTGAGGTGTGCAAAGCACATCACTCCCCCATAATGAAATAATCCATTAATCTCTCACAAGAGCCAATCAAAGATACAAACAAGATGCAATAAGGCTCAATACAAGAGTCACATGTACATGATATGCGAACCAACATACACATATTCGCTTACTCAAGATAAGCAAGTTGGAAGCACAACATATAGAAACACATCCAAGGTACAAAACCACAACATGCAAAGGGGCAAGCAACTAACAATGTAAATAGTTTAAGTACAAGTTACCGTGAGGAGGCACATTGGATATAAGATAGAAACTCGATAATCCTAATGACTTGGCTTGAGAAAATATGAATGATGAAGACCCCTTAATTCTTCATTATGTATCCAAGTCTCTAATGTCCTCCATATTCACCTATTGATCAAGTTTGAGCTTGTTGGTCCCCAACCACGTTGGGTCCTAAGAGGTTAGTCACAATAGGCTTGGCAACCCAAATGGTACTTTTCTTGACACCACTTTGAGTACCAACAAACTTGGCAAACACATTGCCAACCTTATCCTTCCCAAGAGAATAGATATCATCAATAATGATTGGGTTGGATAAATTACCTCTCATGCAAGAAGAAGCAAAGTGACCCTTCTCACGACATAGGTAGCAACATCTACCCTTTAATTTCTTCCCTATTGATTTCTCAACATGAGGAGTGTTGGCTTGGGTCTTCTTGGGAAGGGGCCTATCTTCAACTTGTAGTTGAGTATGTGAGTGCACTTGTGGCCTCTTCCCTTGTTGCTTGTGACTTTGGGGCTTCTTCTTTAGTGGGCAAGATCTAACATGGTGCCCTTCAATTTTGCACTTGAAGCAAATAATCTTGGCCAAATTCTTGACTTGTTCTTGGCCCTTCTTCTTGAAGCTTTTGGACTTCTTCTTCTTGTTGGAGTTGAATCCAAGTCCATTCTTATCATTCGGGGATTTTTGTCCACACAAGACATTGTTGAGTGTGGACATCCCTTCATGCCTCTTTTCCAAGTCTTTCTTCAAGGAAGTGACTCGAGCCTTGAGCTCTTTGGTTTCCTCTACATGGTTAGTATCAACACAAGTACTAGAGGAAGTATAAGCTTCATTGTTAGAGCACCAAGGCATGGAAAGTAATTCATCACAAGATGTAGCAACATTATGAGTAGATGAATTACAAGGACTAGCACATGGCAATATAGCTTTTTGACTAGAAGTAGTGCTAATGTCCACATGAGGCTCACTCGATGTTACCTTGGTAGTAATAGCCTCATGAGCTAATTTTAGCACATTATGGGATGCTAGAAGATCATCATGAGAGTTTGTGAGCATTACATGACTTTATTCCAATTTCCCATAATTGCTAGATAGCAACTCAAGTTGAGCCCTTAGCTCACCATTCTCCTTTAAAATGGATGCTTCACAAGAAGTAGAGTTAGTAGCACAAGCATCATCATTAGCAATAAGAGGAGAAGGCACCTTGGCAAGCTCGTTAGCATATGAAGCTTCAAGTTGAGCATGAGACTCGGTGAGTTCGATGAGCGAGCTCTTAATAGCCCTTGAGCCATTTTCGAGGTGCTCATAGTCCTCAAGGAGTTTAGCATGTGCAACTTCAAGATTATCATTTTTAGTTCTAAAATCATGACCCACCTCAAGAGCTCTATCATAGGATCCCTTTAATCTAGATAATTCTAGAGCAAAGGTTTCCTCAAGAGATTCCTTGGTGGTTTGTTCATTATCAAGAGCTTGAGATAGGTATGCGATCTCATTAGCGTAATCACGCTCATGACCTTCCATTGTATTAATGGTGGCCTCATGCTCCTCAAGATGAGCTTCCAACTCCTCAATGTATTTCTTGCCCTCAGTGGCAATAGACATGATTTCCAAGAAGTTGGAACGAGCAAGTTTATTCTTATAAAGAGATTTAAAAATCATTTCACCCTTAATTTTTAAGGATGCAATATTATCACTCTCTTTATCATTATCCTCATCCCCATTATCATCAACATCATCATCATGAGATATATATTGGAATTCAAAGTATGAGATACCTTTGAAGCCTTAGCCATAAGGCAAAAGTGAGTCATAATAGATGATGATGTAGGATCCCTTGAAGCATCATTCAAGGCCACATCTTGTTCCATGGAGTGATGAATTTCCTCTACATTGTTAGCACAACAACTCGAGGAAATATATACATTTTTATCATGGCAACAGGATATAGGAGGCATATCATCATGAGATTTAGACACGCAGTTTTTACATGATATGCACGGACTAGCAACACAAGCATGTGACACATTTAGAGTGCTCGAAGTGTTAACGCACAAAGATGAAGCATTGCAATAATATAGTGATGAAGGATCATCAACAATAAACCCACTTTCATTATTGCAATGGTCACCACTACTCACCATATCATTACCTTGTGGCAATACACATGTAGGTGAAGTAGATGAAGTTGAGAAGACCACACACCGGAGGTGGAGGGAGAACAATCATCCCTACAAATCTTGGACACACCATATTTATCTTGAAGCTTTGTCCACAACTCATGAGCATCCCGGAATGGCATGGGTTGAAATATAACTACATTGCTCAAAGCATCAAAAAACACATTAGAAGCTTGAGCATTGAGATAAGAGTTTTTCTCATCCTCTAAGGATATATTTTGAGAATCCTTTGGAGGAGAAAAACCCATAACTACAATTCGCTCTAAATTTGGGTCCAAGACCCGAAAGTGATTAAGCATGCGAATTACCCAAACATCAAAATTTGTGCCATCGAAACTAAGAGTGTCAGTGGATCCTAAACCCCTAGTCGACATCCTTACTCTCTAGGTGGTTAAACCTAATAAAGAGAGACCTAGCTCTGATACCAATTGAAAAGGACGTGGATGTCGCCTAGAGGGGGGGGGTGAATAGGCGCTTTAAAATAATTAAGGTTTAGGCTTCAACAAATGTGGAATAAAACTAACGTTTAATATGTCAAGTACACAACCTCAAACAACTAGGCTCACCTATGTGCACCAACAACTTATGCTAAGCAAGATAAACAACTAAGTGATAGCAAGATATATGACAAGAGACAATATGGCTATCACAAAGTAAAGTGCATAAGTAAAGGGTTCGGGTAAGAGATAACCGGGGTACGTGGAGACGATGATGTATCCCGAAGTCCACACCCTTGCGGATGCTAATATCCGTTGGAGCGGTGTGGAGGCACAATGCTCCCCAAGATGCCACTAAGGCCACCGTAATCTCCTCACGCCCTCGCACAATGCAAGATTCGTGATTCCACTAAGGGACCCTTGAGGGCGGTCACCGAACCCGTACAAATGGCAAACCTTGGGGCGGTCACCGAACCCGTACACGTGGCAACCCTTGGGGGCGGTTACCGTTACGTGTACAAATAGCTCGGGGCAATCTCCACAACCTAATTGGAGACCCCGACGCTTGCCCGGAGCTTCACACCACAATGATTGAGCTCCGAGACACCACCAAGCTTTTAGGACGCCAAAGCATCCACGAAGAACAATATCTAGGGTACTAAGTACCAAAGGTAGTAAGCTTCTCAACTTCTCACCTCCACATATCACCGTGGAGAACTCAAACCGATGCAACTAATGCAATGGCAAGAACACACGAAGTGGTCAAGTCCCTCACACTCAAATCCCTCCACAACAACGAAAGCTACGGAGAAATATGAGAGGAAGAACAAGGAGCTCACAAAGAACTCCAAGATCAAGATCCAAGGGGTTCCCCTCACATAGAGGGGAACATGATTGGTGGAGATGTGGATCTAGATCTCCTCTCTCTTTTCCCTCAAGAACAAGCAAGAATCATTGGAGGGATTGAGAGTAAGCAAGCTCTAAGAATGTCAACAATGGAGGTAGAACAAGAGCTCAACAGATAGATAAGGCCAAGGGGGAAGAAGACCCCCTTTATATAGTGGGGGAAGGAATCAGACCGTTATCCCCACTTACAGCCCGAGCTCCAGCGATACTACCACTGGCTGCAGCGGTACTACCGCTGGCATTCCAGCGGTACTACCGCTGACCAGGGGCGGTACTACCGCCGGCTAGCGGTACTACCGCTGGTTGCAGCGGTACTACCGCTGGCACTCCAGCGGTACTACCGCGGGGCCCCTGGTAATGCAAAGGCACTACCACCGCCAAGAAAGTCTTCGCAAAAATGTCCGACGCAGTACAACCGCAAAGATGACGGTACTAAAAACTTGGAGCGGTACTACCGCTGGCCAGGGGCGGTACTACCGCTGGACTCAGGACGACAAGAGCTATCGAAACATCGACTGGAAATCTTAAGACCATGCAGATATGAAAATGCCAATGATATAGAGATGTGAGTCCTCTATGAGTGAAGAACCGGCAAATACTCCAACATCGAAAACATCATAGTAGATGCATATGGACTCCGTTTTCGATGAACTCGAGCTTGTCATGAAGATGACCATAAGCTCTAAAACTCACAAAGAGAAACACCAAACAAGAACCAAGAAGTATGATACAAGGAGGCAAATGGTTTGAGCTCTCAACGAACGATACGATTAAGCTACTCACTTGAGAGCCCCCCTTGATAGTACAGCAATCTATCCTAAACAGAAAACCTATCAAGGGCAAACCTATACCTTGCACCTCGTCCTCTTGAGCTAGATGATGATGATCTTCGCTTCCTCAAGATGGACCACCTTTCTTGATTGCATTGGCTTGATGAAGACTAGTTGATTGCTCCCCCATACTCACTATGGGTGAGCCACTCTTCAACATATCTTCACAAGTCCATTGCCACCACAATGGACGGCAAGCTTCAAGCATGATATCTTCGTGCTGATCCACTTGAACTTGCACATCGCAATCTTGATGACGATCACAACTTGACGTCATACTTCATGGGTTGTATGAGATCTTCCCTTTCATGCAAGCCCATGGAAACACACCTAACCCCCACATAGAACTCTCACGAAGACCATGGGTTAGTACACAAACACGTAATGGACAATGCTTACCATACCATTGGATCACTTGATCCCTCTCGGTACATCTTGTAAGCTTTGTGTGTTGATCATCTTGATTTGCTCTTTGTCTGAGATCTTGATCAACCATGTGTCTCTATGACCATTCTTTGGATAAAACCTTGAATACCATCTTGGTCATCATATAAACTCCTTGAACCCAACAGATGGACTTCAAGAAGTGCCTATGGAGAAATCCATACCATGGGATCACTTGATCCCTCTCGGTACATCTTGTACGCTTTGTGTGTTGATCATCTTGATTTACTCTTTGTCTGAGATCTTGATCAACCATGTGTCTCTATGATCAACCATGTGTCTCTATGACCATTCTTTGGATAATACCTTGAATACCATCTTGGTCATCATATAAACTCCTTGAACCCAACAGATGGACTTCAAGAAGTGCCTATGGACAAATCCTATAAATGTAACTTAAGGCAACCATTAGTCCATAGGAATTGTCACTAATTACGAAAACCACATATGGAGATATATGCTCTAATACATGGCTTATGAAGATTTCGAAGCTATAAGAGAGGAGGAAGTTATTTTGGATTATTGAACCCACAGATGACCGTCAACTGGTCATCACTTGCTCAGCTAGTCAAAGCTCAACAAAACCGCCACCACCAGAAGTGAAAATCAGAAGCAACAAGACAAAGCTTTCAAAAGCACAAAATATCCAAGCTAGGGAAACCAGGAGCAAGAGGGTTAACCCATCCCGGAACACAAGGAGCAAGGCAAAGATTTGAATTTGAACTTGAATGCAAGTCATAAACTTTGAACTCGAAGGATTTGTAATAAGGATTCCATCGTCAATTTGAATTACTGTGAAAACTTGTAAGGTGTAACAATTCTATTTGTATTTTGATGTGAAATTTGAGGTAGAATACAAAACCAAGCCAAAATTTGAATTTTAAGCAAACTTTGAATTTGAACCAACACATGAACTCCATTGCCGTGTGATGTGAGTTGCAAAGTTTGTTGAACTATTATAAACGTTAGGTGATCAATCCGATCTCTTTTGCATGGTAAAACTTCTAGTCATGAGAAATGTGCTCCAAATGAGCTCCCAAGCTAGGGTAAACAACCACATTTGTAATCAAGTTTTTTTGGACCTACTCTAAATGAGCCAAATATTTTTTATTAACACCTATTCAATCTATATAGTGTAGATTCAAAGTATCACTATTTATTGAATTAATCTTCATATTTTTACATTTTTTTGAAAAAAATATACTTTAATAGAAAACCATTAGAAACACGTTTAAAATATGAAAATGGAAAACTAAGTTCACATCCTTCTTTTTCACTTTGAAATCAAGCTCTCGTGATTTTTTGATTGTTTTTTAATTTTCAAAAACCGAAGGGAACCCTACCTCCTCTCCTTGGACTCTATGAAATGTTGTACGTGATAGCTAATATGTGTGAAGGTTTTTTCATGAAAATGTCCATAGACAAAGTTTATGATTTTTGGTTGGTAACATGTCACACAAGACAACATTGTGCGCAGGTTTTACATTATTTTTTTTCTTAAATTAATGGTGCTCATTTGACCTCGATCGTGCTAGCTAGGTTTTTTTTAGATGTCCGTATACCAAGTTTAGTATTTTTTCCTCGTTAGTGTGTCTTATAAAACGACGAACGATGAAGGTTTCATATTTTTCGATTTTTTAAAATTATTTCTGCTCACTCAAAGCCATGGAAACCCCGTTGACCAGCTCAATGTTGGAAATATGCCTTAGAGGCAATAATAAATTAGTTATTATTATATTTCTTTGTTTATGATAATCGTTTATTATCCATGTTATAATTGTATTGAATGAAAACATAGATACATGTGTGGATACATAGACAAAACAATGTCCCTAGCATGCCTCTAGTTGGATAGCCAGTTGATCAAAGATAGTCAAGGTTTTCTGGCTATGTGCAAGTTTTGTCACTTGATAACTGGATCATATCATTAGGAGAATCATGTAATGGACTAGATCCAAACTATGAACGTAGCATATTGATCGTGTAGTTTTATTGCTATTGTTTTTTGCGTGTAAAGTATTTATTCCTATGACCATGAGATCATATAACTCACTGGCACCGGAGGAATACCTTGTGTGCGTCAAACGTCGCAACGTAACTGGGTGACTATTAAGGTGCTCTACAGGTATCTCCGACGGTGTCAGTTGAGTTAGTATGGATCAAGACTGGGATTTGTCACTCCGTGTGACGAAGAGGTATCTCGGGGCCCAGTCGGTAATACAACATCACACACAAGCCTTGCAAGCAATATGACTAAGTGTAAGTCACGGATCTTGTATTACGAAATGAGTAAAGAGACTTGCCGGTAACGAGATTGAAATAGCTATGCGGATACCGACGATCGAATCTCGGGCAAGTAACATACCGAAGGACAAAGGGAATGACATACGGGATTATATGAATCCTTGACACTAAGGTTCAACCAATAAGATATTCGGAGAATATGTAGGATCCAATATGGTCATCTAGGTCCCTCTATTGTATATTGACCGAGGAGTGCCTCGGGGCATGTCTACATAGTTCTCGAACCCGCAGGGTCTGCACACTTAAGGTTCGATGATGTTTTAGTATAGTTGAGTTATATGTGTGGTTACCGAATGTTTTTAGGAGTCCTGGATGAGATCACGGGCATCACGAGGGTTTCCAGAATGGTCCGGAAACGAAGATTGATATATAGGATGGTTTCATTTGGTCACCGGAAAGTTTCGGGCAATTCAGGTAGTGTACAGAGAGTGACGAATGGGTTCTGGGAGTTCACCGGGAGGGGCCCACTACTGGAAAAACATAATTTGCCGACAGCTCTCAGCTTTGCCATCAGCAATTTCACGGGGCTGATGGCAAAGAGACTTTGCCCTCAGCCAAAATAAGTACTGACGGCATAGGAGACGCTGACGGCATAGATAATCTATGCCGTCCGCTTTGTCTAAGACATCAGCCAGCTGACGGCAAAGGCGAAAAACACTGACGGCATAGGGAGGCTCACGGCATTGGGAGCTCCCCGGTCCCACGTCTGACCACGGCTTAACGGGGCACCGCTTTGCCGACAGCCAGCTGACGGCAAAGCCTAACGGTTGTCTTTGCCGACAGCTAGCTGACGGCATAGCTCGGTTGTTACCCCCGTGCACACGACCTAACTGGATGCCCTAATGGTTCTCTCTCCCTGCTCTCCCTACTCTCCCTGCTCTCCCGACCCACCGCCGTCGTCCCGCACCAGCCCCACCCCGCACCGCCCCGCCGCGCCGCCCCGCACCAGCCCCACCCCGCGCCAGCCCCACCCCGCGCCGCCCCACCCCGCCGCGCCATCCCGCACCAGCCCCACCCCGCGCCGCCCCGCCGTGCCGCCCTGCACCAGCCCCACCCCATGATGCCATGCGCCAGCCCCGCACCAGCCCGCCCCGCGCTAGCCCAGCCCAGCCCCACCCTGCGCCAACCCCGCCCCGCCGCTGCCCCGCGCCATCCCGGCCCGATTCGCTGGTGAGCTTCTCCTCCCCTTTTTTCTTTTTTTAGTTTATTTTTCTATGTTAGTTAGATCTGTTAGTAGTAGATTTTTAGTTAAATTTAGTTAGCAATTACTTAATGGTAGATTTTTAGTGGTATATTTTTAGTTAAATTTAGTTAGCAATTAGAAGGAGATACTTAGCGTGTTTGGTAGTTTATGGGAAAGGGACTGGGAATTTGTGAGAGGGAGTTGGCCGAGGGATTTACATGGGTATTGGACTATTTAGTCCCAATCCAGCGTTTGGTATTGGTTGGGAATTATCTGTGGGAATAATTCTCATGAACAAAGAAAGGAAGGGTTGGTTACGAGAGATGGGCTCCTATTTGACGTAGATTAGGAAGTAGTTAGCGTTGGTCGGTTTTTTTAGAGGAGAAATTATGCTGCCGCATGCATTTAGCTAGTTTGTTCGTAGTTTTTTCTTTCTTTTGCTTCTGGAGGTGGGCCACAAAATCAGTAACAATATGTTTTCAGACGTCAACTCCCATTCCTTCGCTGAATTACCAGGGCTCCCCAGGGTAGAGATCGATGGGAGTTGGCCCTAGTAATTCCCCTTCCCTTTCCCTGGTTAAATCCCAAGTCCCTGAACCAATCAACAGATTTTTAGTCTCGTTAATCTTAAACTCCCATTCCCTACCTCCAACTCCCCCCAACCAAACACGTTGTAAGAGAAGAAGAAGAAGAAGAAGAAAAAGGAAAAATAGAAAGAAGAAGGGGGAGAATTATTTAGTTAGCAATTATTTAATTACCGCGAGTAGAAAAAGAGAAAGAAGAAGAAGAAAAGGAAAAAGAGAAAGTAGAAGGGGGAGAAAAGTTAAATTTAGTTAGCAATTATTTAATTATCGCAAGTAGAAAAAGAGAAAGAAGAAGAAGAAAAGGAAAAAGAGAAAGTAGAAGGGGGAGAAAAGTTAAATTTAGTTAGCAATTATTTAATCACCGCGAGTGCGTATTTGTATTGATTGAGTGCATTTAAATGTGCAGTAGCTTCTCCGCGAGGGATTGGTTTTCGACGACCTCCCCTGCATTCGAAAGTGAGCACATTTGTTAACTCCTCCTCCACCCACTACTGGAATTGAGAATTTTGCCGTCTGCCTTGCCTTTGCCGTCTGTTGACGCATGGCAAATGTACTCTTTGCCGTCAGTTGGCACAGTGCTGACGGCAAAGAGGTGGCTGATGGCAAAGGTTTTATTTGTCGTCGGCCACCTCTTTGCCGTCTGCTGGCGGACGGCAAAAGAGTCCTATGCGGACGGCAAAGGGTGGGCAGACGGCAAAGCCCCCCCCCCCCCAACGGCCGAAACCCCACCCCGCCCCTTTGCCGTCCGCCACCCTCCCTTTGGAGACGGCAAAGGGGACATGGCCCTAACGGCTTGGGCGCCTCCCCTAACGGCTCCCACCCCCACCCACGCCTTGCCCGCCTAGCCCCTCTCTCTCTCTCTCTCTCGCGCGTGTGCACGCGCTGTCGTCTCCCCACCCGCCGTCGCAGTAGCTCCCCTCCCCAGCCACCTGCGCCGTCGCCGCCCTCCTGACCGCCCCCCCTCCCACCTCCCTCCCATCCGCCGCCCCCTCCCACCTCCTTCCCGGTCGCCGCCCCCCTCCCACCTCCCTCCCGGCCGCCGCGCCCCCCTCCCACATCCCTCCCGGCCGCCGCGGCCCCCTCCCACCTCCCTCCCGGCGCCCCCCCCATCCTACCTCCCTCCCGACCGCCGCCCCCTCCCGCCTCCCTCCCGTCCGCCGCCGGCCCCTCCCACCTCCCTCCCGGTCGCCGCCCCAGCCACACCTCCCCTGTGCCGGCGACCCCGACGCCCTCCCCTCCGGTTAGTGTTTTTCTTTTTTGGTTGGTTTTTGTTCCTGTTGTTTCTTCTTCTTTTTTGCTAGAAAGTCCGAATAATAAAAAGAAAACATAGAAAAAGTAGAAGAAGAATATGTAGTTTAGTGCTAGGTTTAGTTTTTTCTGTTTTTATGTTAAATTAGATAGTTAGTTTATTAGGTAGAAAAAGTAGATAGAAAATAAAAAATAGATAGAATAAAAACTTAGAAGAAAATAAGAGAATAATAAACTAGAAGAAAAAATAAGAAGAAGAAGAAGAAGAAGAAAGAGGAGAGGAGGAGAAAGATAAAAGAAAGAAGAAGAAGAAGAAGAAGAAGAACAGGAGGAGGAGGAGGAGGAGAAAAAAGATGAGTGAGGTCACAAGGGATATACAAGAAGAAGAAGAAGAAGAAAAAGAGGAGAGAGGAGAAGAAAGAAACGGACTCCGACCACCGACCCCCCGCCCACGACCCCCGACGCCCGACGCCACCAACCCCCGAGGCCCGATGCCACCAACCCCCGACCCTCAACCCCCGACCCCCGACGCCACTGACACCCGACTCCCGACCCCCGTCACCCGACACCACTGACCCCCGACACCCGACTCTGGACACCCGACGCCCGACGCCACCAACCCTCGACGCCCGACGCCACCAACCCCCAACCCTCGACCCCCGACCCCCGGCGCCACTGACACCCGACTGCGGACCCCCGACCCCCGACGCCCGACACCACTTACCCCCGACCCCCAACTCCCGACGCCCGACACCACTGACCCCCGACCCCCGACCTCCGACCCCCGACTCCCGACCCCCGACCCCCGACGCCACTGACCCTCGACCCCCGACCCCCTACCCCCGACCCCCGACGCCACTAACCCCCAACCCCGGGCCCCCTACACCTCTTTGGCCTCTTGTTGATCGAAAAGACCCCAACCCCCGACGCTAGTGACCCTCGACCCCCGATGACACTGACCCCCGACCATGGACGCATTTAACCCGACTCCCGACCACCGACACCCGACATCACCGACCCTCGACGGCACTGACTTCCGACGCCACTAAGCCCCGACCCCCGACACCTCTTCTGCCTTCTGTTGAACGAGAAGGTGCTTTTCGGCCTTCTAGAGGCCCATGGGGGTCATAATTTTGTAAATTATGAGTTAGGTCACATATTTTCCGATTATGATAACTACAAAAACATCGTATTTGTGTTGATCGTGTGAATTTCAATGTGCAATTGTTCGACGACCTCCACATGCGTTGGACGAGCTCCGCCCTTGCGTTTGTTGGTGAGCACAAATGACTTCTCCTCCTACCCCCTTAATTTGCTTTGTCCCGGTCTTCGTGCCGATGAAACTTGCTAGCTATAGGTTTCTTCAATCATGAGTATGCGTGACCAGTATGCGTCTCCCGTTCGAAAGGGCGACATCTATAAATATGCATTTCTTTGCATATTTATAACCGCCATCCTTTCGAATTGTCCAACATTATCCATGGACAGCCCGAGTATGTGTAGATTGGGTTTATTTTCCCATATGCTGTGCTCCGGATCCGATGCGGAATTTCGTCAGTGCCTCCCCTGTTGTTCTCTGAGTACACATCCTCTCTGCTTATTGCCGAGACGTGTATCAGGAGAACAGCGGGGAGGTGCTGCCGAAATTCTGCGTCGCATCTGGAGTAGAGCATGGGAAAACGAACCCAGTATATACATACTCGGGTGGGATTAGGACCTATCTTTACCTATTAGCGTGTAGGTTGCATGGACGTAATAAAACTGACAAACTTGATTAGCGTATGAATATAGATGATGAATTATATATTTATTTCTTCTGCCCCCATAGGTAGCTAGGCAACATGAGTGATCGTGCTTGGATGTACACTGGTCATCCTAGTCAGAAAGACATGACCCATGAATGGTTAACAAAAACCAGGGGGTTTGTGAGAGCCGCATTTGCAAATGGCCAGCATAAAACATGGTGCCCCTGTCCCAACTGCGACAACTGGAAAAAGCAGACAGAGTTTGAAATGTGTAAACACCTGCAGAAGTGGGGTTTTACGCCTAATTATACGGTGTGGACTTTTCATGGTGAGTCTGACCAACGTGCCAGAGCTGAGGTGATTCGTCGTCGCACCGACGAGCATGGTACCGGGATTGAAGACATGGTGCAAGACTTTGATGATGCTCGTGATTCGGACGATGAGATGGAGGAATCTGCAAAGGCCTTCTATGAAATGCTGGAGTCTTCAAAACGTCATCTCCACGAGCAGACTGAGCTTTGTCAGCTGGATGCCATCACGCAAGTAATGGCTCTGAAGGCTCAATTCAACCTAGGCAGAGAATGCTACGACGTGATGATGACGATATTTGGACGCTTTCTACCCAAAGTCCATGTACTGCCTGCAAACCTGTACCATTCAGAGAAAATCCTCCGTGTACTTAAGATGCCCTATGAGAAGATACATGCCTGTGAGAATGGATGTGCCTTATTTAGGCTTGAGTATGCGGCCTTGAACTATTGCCCCATTTGCAATTCTTCCAGGTATATTGTGGTAGACAACGGCATGGGTGAGAAGAATCAGACCAAAATCCCCATTAGTGTTCTTCGATATCTGCCAATCGTACCAAGACTTCAACGTCTTTTCATGGTCGAAGAGACGGCCAGACAGATGACATGGAACAAATTGGGCAAAAGAACCGAACTAGATGCGGATGGGAACAAGATGATGGTACACACTTCAGATGGTTTTGCGTGGAGGCACTTCGATGCATTACATAAGGATAAATCGGAAGATCCAAGGCAACCTAGAGTTGCCATCAGCACGGATGGGTTCAATGTGTATGGTATGACGGTAGCACAATACAGTTGTTGGCCTGTATTTGTCATTCCACTAAATTTGCCACCCGGAGAGATTATGAAAAGAAAAACATTTTCCTGACGTTGATAATTCCAGGGCCCAACTATTCGGGGAAGAATATGAATGTGTACATGCAGCCGCTTAAGGATGAGTTGCAAGAAGCCTGGGATAATGGGATCAAGACCTACGACGCGGCTACCAAAACAAATTTCAAAATGCATGTGTGGTACATGTACTCGACGCATGATTATCCGGCGTTTGTGCTATTCATTGGCTGGTGTGTGCATGGAAGGTTACCGTGCACCACATGCAAGGCAGCTCTTCAGTTCTGTTGGCTGCAGGCTGGTCGCAAGTATTCTTGCTTCGACATGCATAGACAATTCCTGGATCCTGACCATAAGTTCAGAAAAGACAAGAAGAATTTCATCAAAGGTAGAGTTGTCAAAAACACTGCATCAGCTGCATTGACAGGCCAACAGACCCTTGATCAGTTAAACGCTCTCGAGTCTGATCCTTTGCGTCCAGGATACTTCAAAGGGTATAATACGGAACACGCATGGACTCACAAGTCATGCTTATGGGATCTCCCTTACTTCAAAGACCTCCTTTGCCCACACAACATTGACATGATGCACACTGAAAAAAATATTGCGGAGGCCATTTTTGGTACATTGTTCGGCATAGAGGGGAAGTCAAAAGATAATCCTAAGGCTAGAATCGACCTGGAGGCTCTATGTCATAGACCGTTGCAAAACTTGCAACAACGGAAAGGAAAGCAAAGCATAGCGAAGCCAAAGGCATGGTTCAATCTTGAAAGGCCAGCTATGAGGGAAATGCTATTGTGGGTGAAAATGCGGTTGATGTTCCCCGATGGGTATGCTGCGAATCTAAAGAGGGGAGCGAGTCTTGAGAAATTGAAAATATTTGGGCTCAAGAGTCATGATTGGCACATATGGATTGAGCGGGTAATGCCGGTGATGTTGTGTGGCTTTATCCTTGAGGATGAATGGCTAGTACTGGCAGAGCTGAGCTATTTCTTCCGTTCTCTTTGTGCGAAAGAACTATCGCCTGGCGTGCTAGATGAAATGGAAGAGTTGGTGCCGGAGTTGATCTGCAAATTAGAAAAGATCTTTCCACCGGGCTTCTTGAATCCAATGCAACATTTGATTTTGCATCTCCAGACCAAGGCAAGAATGGGGGGGCCCGTTCAAAATCGATGGTGCTACTCAACCGAGAGGATGCAGAAGACGCTCAAATTTCTCTTTATTAACTTAGGTGCCCCCGAGATGGTGTGTGGATAAGATGGATTGTTGGGAGGCCTTGGTGGATCAGTGGTGCTCCGAAACGTGGGAGGCCAGCCACAACAACGCCAAGGAGAAGCGTGGCAAAATGGTTGGCGTGCCACACCATCAACGGAGCGTCAACTTAATCCAATTTGGCGAGAACTGGGTATGTGGTTTGCTTCATACCTCATGCAATTCATTCTTAATGCTATCTTGAGCCCTTTACCAATACAATTTTCCTCTCTCTCTCTTTTAGGCGCGTCACAATAAGACGGAGGCGCCACAGATGTACAACCTGTATGAGATGGCCCATACTGCCTCGTACAAGAAGGTCAAGGCATTCTCTGAGTCTGACCTCGAGCATCCAGAAAACTTCACCAACATCTCCTCCCACGACAAGCTCGTGAAGTACAGAGATCACGGGAAGGCGAGGAAAGGGGAGGACTTTAACCCGAGCGAGGGGCCTATTGATCCAGAGCTGGTGATGATAGCTGGCAACGGGAGGCCCCATGGCTCGATCGCCATTGGAGGCGTCCTTATACGTTGTCCTAGCACTATCCGGAAGATAAAGGCACGACAAACGAGCTCTTGTCCGGAGATAACACGTCGTCCACGGCCAGTCGAGCTCGCCATCGAGGTTAGTTTAATGGACTCAACTATCTTTCCGCATTATGTTGTGCGTTGGAACCAATATGATTACATTGCTAACAATGAGTTGTGTTGTAGGCTGCTATTCAGAAAGAGAGAGAGAGGCAATGCAAGCGGCTATGGAGGAGAAGGATAAGGAAATTAGGGAACTGGAGGAGAGGACGACTGCATTAGTGGAAGCGCAAAGGGCACGGAATGATGCGTCTACCAGGGCCATATACGAGCTCTTCGTGGTAAGTTTCTTCTTCATGTTATTTCAAATCTTGCATTTGAATGTCCGTTTCATTAATAAATAAAAATTTTGACTTGTCGAAACCAAATGTACAGTCTATGTGCGAGAAGAACGGCCAAGTCCCTCTGCCGATGCGAGTCATTAACGTGGCGGGGACGGTGAGTTTCATTTCAGTGGAGTGATCTTAAGAGTGTACTCATGCTAACTACACATTGAAAATGATGTTTGGTGCAGAATATCTCCCGAAACGCATCGCACGACCCTTCTACAGTCGAGCCTTCTCCAGGGCAGCCTTCTCCAGGTGAAACAAGCCAGAGCCACCGTGCTTGACACTAACTTAGGTATGTTATTTCTAGTGTTTTATTAAAAGATAGCTAGATGACATAATTAGCTTAGTTAGCTCCAAAATGACCTATTTAATAAAAAATGACCTATACTTAGCTAATTATCCTCAAAATGACATAATTAGCTCCAAAAAGGCAGTCTTAGCCAATTTAGCCCGAAGAAGGGGACAAGAGGAGAAGAAAGAGGAAAAATGAAAGGAAGGAAGAAGAAGAAGAGGAGAAGAAGAAGAAGGAGAGGGAGGAGGATAAGAAGAAGGAGAAGGAGGAGAAGAAGGAGAAGGAGCTCCTCCTTCTCCTTCTTCTTCCTCCTTCTTCCTCCTTCTCCTTCTCCTTCTTCTTTTCTTCTTCTTCTTCTTCTTCTTCTCCTCTCCTTCTCCTTCTCCTCCTCCTCCTCATCGTCCTCCTTCTTTTACTTCTTCTTCTCTTTCTCTTCTTCTACGTAGCTTAGACTCATCCAAGAAAAGCTAAATTGGCTAATTATCCATCTAAATGACATAATTAGCTTAGTTAGCTCCAAAATGACATATTTAATAAAAAATGACCTATACTTAGCTAATTATCCTCGAAATGACATAATTAGCTCCAAGAAGGGATTCTTAGCCAATTTAGCCCAAAGAAGGGGACAAGAGGAGAAGAAAGAGGGAAAATGAAAGGAAGGAAGAAGAAGAAGAGGAGAAGAAGAAGAGGAGAAGAAGAAGAAGGAGAGGGAGGAGGATAAGAAGATGGAGAAGAAGGATGATAAGAAGGAGAAGGAGCTATTCCTTCTCCTTCTTCTTCCTCCTTCCTCCTTCTCCTTCTCCTTCTTCTTTTCTTCTTCTTCTCCTCTTCCTTCTCCTTCTCCTCCTCCTCCTCCTCCTCCTCCTTCTTTTACTTCTTCTTCTCTTTCTCTTCTTCTACGTAGCTTAGAGTCATCCAAGAAAGGCTAAATTGGCTAATTATCCATCTAAATGACATAATTAGCTTAGTTAGCTCCAAAATGACCTATTTAATAAAAAATGACCTATACTTAGCTCATTATCCTCGAAATGACATAATTAGCTCCAAAAAGGCATTCTTAGCCAATTTAGCCCGAAGAAGGGGACAAGAGGAGAAGAAAGAGGAAAAATGAAAGGAAGGAAGAAGAAGAAGAGGAGAAGAAGAAGAAGGAGAAGCAGGAGGATAAGAAGAAGGAGAAGGAGGAGAAGAAGGAGAAGGAGCTCCTCCTTCTCCTTCTTCTTCCTCCTTCTTCCTCCTTCTCCTTCTCCTTCTTATTTTCTTCTTCTTCTCCTCTTCCTTCTCCTTCTCCTCCTCCTCCTCCTCCTTCTTTTACTTCTTCTTCTCTTTCTCTTCTTCTACGTAGCATAGGCTCATACAAGAAAGGCTAAATTGGCTAATTATCCATCTAAATGACATAATTAGCTTAGTTAGCTCCAAAATGACCTATTTAATAAAAAATGACCTATACTTAGCTAATTATCCTCGAAATGACATAATTAGCTCCAAAAAAGCATTCTTGGCCAATTTAGCCCGAAGAGGGGGACAAGACGAGAAGAAAGAGGAAAAATGAAAGGAAGGAAGAAGAAGAAGAGGAGAAGAAGAAGAAGGAGAGGGAGGAGGATAAGAAGAAGGAGAAGAAGGAGGATAAGAAGGAGAAGGAGATCCTCCTTCTCCTTCTTCTTCCTCCTTGTTCCTCCTTCTCCTTCTCCTTCTTCTTTTCTTCTTCTTCTCCTCTTCCTTCTCCTTCTCCTCCTCCTCCTCCTCCTCCTCCTTCTTTTACATCTTCTTCTCTTTCTCTTCTTCTACGTTGCTTAGACTCATCCAAGAAAGGCTAAATTGGCTAATTATCCATCTAAATGACATAATTAGCTTAGTTAGCTCCAAAATGACCTATTTAATAAAAAATGACCTATACTTAGCTAATTATCCTTGAAATGACATAATTAGCTCCAAAAAGGCATTCTTAGCCAATTTAGCCCGAAGAAGGGGACAAGACGAGAAGAAAGAGGAAAAATTAAAGGAAGGAAGAAGAAGAAGAGGAGGAGAAGAAGGAGAGGGAGGAGGACAAGAAGAAGGAGAAGAAGGAGGAGAAGAAGGAGAAGGAGCTCCTCCTTCTCCTTCTTCTTCCTCCTTATTCCTCCTTCTCCTTCTCCTTCTTCTTCCTCCTTCTTCCTCCTTCTCCTTCTCCTTCTTATTTTCTTCTTCTTCTCCTCTTCCTTCTCCTTCTCCTCCTCCTCCTCCTCCTCCTTCTTTTACTTCTTCTTCTCTTTCTCTTCTTCTACGTAGCTTAGACTCATCCAAGAAAGGCTAAATTGGCTAATTATCCTACGAAATGACATAATTAGCTTAGTTAGCTCCTAAATGGTCTATTTAATAAAACATGACCTATAGTTAGCTAAGTTCTCTCCTAAATGACATAATAAGGCTTATGTAGCTGGAACATGACCTATTCCCCCTAACTTAGGTATTAAATGGCCTATAATTAGCCTAGCTAGATCAAAAATGGCTTAATAAGCATAGTTTGCTTCGGAATGACCTATTTTACCCAAGTTAGCTCCGAAACGACCTATAGTTAGCTAGGGTTCCACCTAACTAACATAATTAGCTTAGTTAGCTCCTAAATGGTCTATACTTAGCTAATTTCTCTCTGAAATAACCTATATATACACTACTTCATCTAGTATGATTCTTCTAACTTTCTTATTTGTCATTTTGCAGATTACCTTCACTTCACGGGAAGCTTGGAAAATATTGATGGAATGCTTGAAGATGATTTCTTGTACCATGGGTTGTATTGAAACTATTGTAGTATATGAATATATGAAACTTTGTATGCACGTGGATGAACCTGGTGTAATATATGGTTTGGTACGGATGCAACTTGAAAGCTGGATATAAGAGGTTATTTTAATATGGTTATGAGTACGGAAAGAAATTTATTTATGTCAAATATATATATATATATCCTGATTATTGTTAAAAATGCTGGATATAACAAAAAATAAATAAAAAAGGGGCTGGTTCCCCTCTTTGACGTCTGCCCCCACATGGCAAAGGGGGGAAGGCAGACGGCAAAGGGGGGAATCTGCCCCCTCTCTCTCCCCTCTTTGTCGTCTACCCCCACATGGCAAAGGGGGGAAGGCAGACGGCAAAGGGGGGAATCTGCCCCCTCTCTCTCCCCTCTTTGCCGTCTGCGCCCACGTGGCAAAGGGGGGAAGGCAGACGGCAAAGTGGGGAATCGGCCCCCTCTTTCTCCCCTCTTTGCCGTCTGCCCCCTCATGGCAAAGGGGGGAAGGCAGACGGCAAAGGGAGGAGGCATGCCGTTAACACTTAACGGGGACGTTGCAATATGTGCCGTCCCATTTATTTTGCCGTCTGCCCCCTCATGGCAAAGATTCTTTGTCGTCCGCTTTGGGAAAGCAGACGGAAAAGAACCTCTTCACCGGATTTTTTTGCCATCTACTTTGCCGTCAGCTGACCGACGGCAAAGCCTTTGCCGTCCGTGCTTGCACCCTTTGCCGTCCGCCTTGGCAGACGGCAAATTTCTGAATTTCAGTAGTGACCCCCTTTATTTTGCTCTGTTCCGTCCTTCGTGCTGATGACACTATCTAGCTAGGTATTTTTAGTATTAAAATGCAAAGTTGTTGCGTAACCAATATGCGTCTCCCATTCGAAAGGGTTCCTGTCATAAATATGCATGCATTTGCATATTTATAACGGTGATTCTTTCGAATTGTCTAATGTTATCCATGGACAGCCCGGGTATGTGTAGATTGGGTCGTTTCCCACGCTTTCCTCCGGATCCCATGCAGAGTTTCGATAGCTCCTCCTTGTTGTTCTCCGGGTACACATCCTCTCGGTTAGTTGCTGAGACGTGTATCAGGAGAACAGTGGGGAGGTGCTGCCAAAATTTTGCGTTGGGTCGGGAGGAGAGCATGGGTAAATGACCCAATCTACACATACTCGGGTGGGATTAGGACCCATCTTTACCTAGTAGCTGGTAGATGTGCATGCCGTGCATCCCAATGTATTAACCATGATTAAAAAATGGCCATAATTAATTTAACATACTTGATGAACTGATAATTTATATTGTTTTATATGTGGATACTATGTAGCTAGCTTGCCAGAATGACTGATCGTGAATGGATGTACACCGGTCACCATAGTCAGAGAGATATGACCGATGAATGGTTGAGCAAAACCTATGAATTCGTGGAAACGACGTTTTCTAAAGGCCAGCCAAAAACATGGTGCCCCTGCACTAAGTGCAACAATTATTCGCGACAGACAAAGGATGTAATGGGTAAACACCTGCAGATGCGTGGTTTTACTCCCGGCTATACCTTGTGGACATTTCATGGTGAGTCGGCCCAACGTAACAGAGACGAGGTGTTGCGTCGGTGCACCGATGATTATGGTACAGGGATTGAAGACATGGTGAATGACTTTGATGATGCTCGGAACAAGGACGAAGAGATGGAGGAATCCGCGAAAGCCTTCTATGCCATGTTGGAGTCTTCAAAACGTCCTCTTCACGAGCACACTAAGATTTCTCAGCTAGATGCCATCGCACAAGTAATGGCTCTGAAAGCCCAGTTCAACATTGGAAGAGACCTGTTTGACTCAGTGATGATCCCTATTTGGACGCTTTCTACTAGAAGGTCATATTATGCCTTCAAACCTATATGAGTCAGACAAAATCCTTAGTGCACTCAAGATGCCGTATGAGCTGATACATGCTTGTGAGAAGGGATGTGCTTTATTTAGGAAAGAGTATGCGGACGAAACATATTGTCCATTTTGCAAGTCCTCCAGATATGTTGAGGTAGAAAACGGTGAAGGTGAGAAGAAGCAGAGAAAAATCCCCGTGAGTGTCCTACGGTATCTGCCGATCCTACCAAGACTTCAACGACTTTACATGCTCGAAGAAACAGCAAAACAGATGACATGGCACAAACATGGAATTAGGAAAGAATTAGATGAACACGGAGTTCCGATGTTGGTACACCCTTCAAATGGTGACGCATGGAAGGCATTCGATAGTATACATAAGGAAAAAGCTAAAGAACCAAGGAATTGTCGAATCACCATCAGCCTCGATGGGTTCAATCCTTTTGGTATGACGGCTACCCAATATAGTTGTTGGCCTGTATTTGTCATTCCCCTCAATCTTCCACCATCATCCATTATGCAAAGAAAGCACATATTTCTGACGCTGATAGTTCCAGGGCGAAACTACCCGAGGAAGAATATGAGTCTGTACATGCAACCGCTGATGGATGACTTGAAAGAAGCTTGAGTGAATGGGGTCAACGCATACGACGCAGCTAAGAAAGAGAACTTTCAAATGTATGTTTGGTACCAATACTCGTTGCATGATCTGCCGGCATTTGCGCTTTTCATTGCCTCGTGTGCGCATGGAAGGTTCCCATGCCCACAATGCAAGGCAGCTCTTAAGTTTCATTGGTTGCCGGCGGGTGGGAAGTATTCCTGCTTTGACTTGCATAGACAGTTCTTGCCTATGGACCATCCATTCAGAAAAGACAAGAAGAATTTCATGACAGGTAAAGTTGTCAAACACTCAGCACCACCTGCGTTGACGGGGGCACAAATTAATGAACAGTTAAAATCTATGGAGCCTGATCCAAACCGTCCAGGGTATTTCTTGGGTTATAAAGAGGAACACGCCTGGACCCACAGGCCATGCATCTGGGATCTCCCCTACTTCGAAGACCTCTTACTTCCACACAACATTGGCATGATGCACACTGAAAAGAATATCGCCGAGGCCCTTCTTTGCACATTTTTTGGCACTGATAAGGGCAAAGATAATACAAAGGCTAGAGTTGACCAGAAGACTCTATGTGATAGGCCATCACAAAATATGTGAGAACCGAAAGGAAGAAAAAATTGGTCCAAACCACCTGCCTGATACAATCTTGAGAAGGGAGCAATAAGGGAAATCCTCTTGTGGGTGCAAAAAAAGTTGTTGTTCCCCGATGGATATGCTGGGAATCTAGCCAGGAGAGCGAGCATTGAAAAAATGAAAAATTTTGGGCTCAAGAGTCATGATTGGCACATATGGCTTGAGCAGATAATGTCGATGATGTTGCGCGGCTATATCCCCGAGGCTGAATGGCTAGTATTGGCCGAGTTGAGCTATTTCTTCCGTGTTCTTTGTGCTAAAGAGTTGTCGCGTGCCTTGATAGATGACATGGAAGAGTTGGCGCCTGAGCTGCTCTGCAAGCTAGAGAAGATTTTTCCACCGGGCTTTTGTAATCTGATGCAACACATGATTTTGTATCTCCCAACCGAGGCAAGATTGGGTTGCCCTATGCAAAATCGTTGGTGCTACGCAACTGAAAGAATGCAGAAGACACTTCGAGGAAAATGTAAAAATAAACGTAGAATTGAAGCATCGATGGTCCGGGCGTTCATTACCGAGGAGGCGGCAAACTTCGTAACAGCACACTATGATGCCACTATGCATCGCTTGCATAATCCAAAGCCTTGGTACAATCTGGGCGACCCCAAACGACGTGAATCCAATATCAGCGTCTTCAAAGGGAAGCTCGCACCTCCTGGTGTGGGAAAACCAAAGTTGTTGTGCGTCGAGGAGTGGCGCACACTAACGATGTATATATTGAACAACTTAACAGAAGTTCGGCCATACATCGAATAAGTGCTCTGTACATTGTTTCACAACTTTTAAC